>NC_051849.1:67722016-68347016 GCF_905115235.1 Hermetia illucens | reverse complement strand
AGTCTTCCTTGCTTATCCAGTAAAACCCACTAGCAATCTGCAAATTTTGAACTTTATGGCTATCGAAACGGACAATGATTGCTTTCTGGAATGTGTGCACACTCCTCGACAACGAGGAGGATATAAGCTGGACATTCTAGGCCTAAGATGGTGGGACTATGGACAGTACTCTTCCTTTCTTGCGACAATGTGCTTTTGTACTCTGGAAATCCAAGTAGTAGCAGAATTCGCTGTCAGGTTGCCCCTGACGACTACCACACGCCCTAGTCTCTTAGCCTGAGAGCCGGTTTCTGACAAACTTCTAACTGCAAGATTCCGGTCCAGGTTAAGGAAGATCACAATTTTACAACGTTATGTACCAACGGAGACTTCCGATATAGTGCAGAATGCTTTCTACAAGTAATTACACGCAGTTTAGGGGAGGCTTCGTAAGGTGATATTTTCATCATGATGGGTGATTTGAATGGCAAGATGGGTTCCGACATTACCTTGCTCGGACATGTGATGGAAAAACATAGTCTTAGCGACCGTGACGATAATGGTGGAAAATTCATGAACTTCTGCAACTTCCACCGCCTGGTCATTGGTGGCATATTTTCAAACACAGAACTCGCCACAAAGTGAGTTTGGTGTCAATTGACCTACACCGTACGACCAATCCGATCAACCACTTCGCGATTGGTAGTAGATTTAAGAGTAGTTTCCTGGATGTGCGTAACAAAAGATGCACTGATATCGGCCTGGAAGGGATCGCTTACGTTCGCTTACACGTTGCATGATCCAGCTGGTGCTCAACAGTGGGAGAGCTATCATACTGATCGGACGGCAGATATAGGCAAATGCACTGAGAATATCGATGACATTGGGCTGCACCCAAAAATGCTCTTTTCTCGAGTACTACACGGGTCGTCGGTCACATTCTGAAGCCTGGCCCCGTTAAGTTATTTATCGCTATATCCGCGGTTATTTTAGATCTACTGCCTCCACTCGAACGGAAATCTTGGGGTGTTGAGACCAGAGGGCGGAATAAGTGATCGTTAAGATTCCAAAGGGCACCCATTTTGAGTGTGAAAATTAGTGGAATATCTGCGTGCCCCGTGCCTAAATAATCCTGGGACGCATCAAAGAAAACCTCGAAAGCTTGATCGACAGAAAGCAGGCTGGTTTTCCGCTCCTGGTCCTTCTACATTGACAGTGCGCGAAGTTTAGATAGTGAAGGAATTCAATGGACTATGACATCTTTCCTCAAACACGTCAAATACGCTGATGGCATTTACATCTCCCCGTTCTCAGCGGATCATGGACCTTGGCCAAGTGGTTGTGGATTCGAAAAGAGAAGAAAAGGAGCAAGTGGACTAAAGATAAACATCAACAAATCAAGGTTCTCACTCTGACGGGTCATCGCATTCTCCCTATCTGCATTAATGGGTAGAGCATCGAAGGCGCCCATCTATTTGTATATCTAGGAATCGGGGTTTCTGCCCAACGCATTACAAACGATAGAGCAGAGTATCGAAGGAGTCGATCAATAGCAAGCGTAGTTTCTGCGAACGGTGGCACCGAACTGGATGTTGGCTGACGCATTAACAAGCCTAAATCCCTTTCGCTGCCCTATCTAAAATCTGAAAATGCCGTTATCTCAACACTCTCAAAATCAAGTTGAGATTATTCTAGTCTTATGTTCTTGCTGTGTTGCTATATGGGAGTACCACGTAAAAAGTGAACCCCACTATTACTCGAAAACTCTAAACCTTCGTCGCACAGGTGAGGCACTCGTATGCATTGTGATTAAAAGGCAGAAGTGGCAATGGATATGTCACACATTAAGGAGGAGGGACAATTGCATTGCAAGTTACGCCATGCAATGGAATCCACTCTCCCAGGATGGTCAACAAGTGGGTCGCCCCAAGGGCCCTTTAGCCAGAACAGGAGGAGTCCGGGCGTCTCGCGAAGACATGGGTGGATCTGAAGCTCTTTTCAGGTAACCGCGAACGATGGCTGGTAGATGTGGTTGACGCGCTATACCCCACTTCAATGCATCTGGGAATGCCGTATTCTGTGTTCAATCAATCCCTTATAGGTCAATATACTTTCTTGCTATAGTATTGAATCGAAATCCAATGACCACACTTCGAGACTGTCCTAATCAATCAATGAAGTTCCATTCCATATAGTTGCGCCACTGCTTCATGAACTCAAGATCTATGCTTAATTAACGATTCTTTTAGTTATTACCTCACAATATACTATATATTTAATATAGTAGCTTATTAACTATACACTAATGCACTAATGTATTGTTGTGCTGATTGCCTGCTACTGCTTAGCCGGAATCTGAGTTTTATCAAAACCCGTTAATAACATTTGCATTTTGCACTTTGAGAAATTTCAATGCAGCTTCCTTATATATAAAAACTCGTCTCACCGTATTAATTTAGCTTAAAGATAGATTTTTCGGTGTTTATTATATTTTCCACAGAAAGCGGACAAAAGGACACCTCACCGGGAAATAGCGACGGCTAGTGTGAAAACGTAATTTCCGCCGGAAGCCGGAAGCGCGACATTTCAGATATGAAGGGTTTTGAGATCTGCTTATGAAAGAAAATGTTGGTATACTGAACGCCTTGGAGTAAATTAATACGAACGAATCAACCTTGACCTATTATACCATTATGATTTTTGGATTAGGTAGTTTCCGAGAATTCACCCTGTCTTTGAATGTGCACTAACCCCCCTCCCTTTTACTCCACCAAAACTTTGACAAGCGTCGTAAAGTATTCCATACCTTTTATTTGATTACCATATCACTTCCATTATACCCACCAAGTTTCATTCAATTGGTGTAACCGCTTCTAAATAAAGTGCGCGTGGCAGACAAACTGGCAGTAAACTAATTTTAATGAGGTTTTATTCCATATTATAGAGGTGAGCACAGCAAGATTTTAACGCAAATTATGGAAAAACCACTTAAAGTTTATGCTGACCGCAATTCGCTCCAGCTTTACGATGGAGTTGATCGCAATACTCTGTACAAAATGTTGCCGAAAATAAGAATCCTATGGAAGCTGGCCTCACCTAGTAGTTACAAAGGATTATACAGACTGCTATCCGAGACTACAAAAACCCTCAGCTCGCAGATATAATCGAAGCAAAGTGACACCCCCACTCGCTCAAATTATGACACGAAAACAATGAATGCAATTTTTCTATATCTACCACGACCAAAATGGCACATATAGTGAAATCTGCTTGGCAAATAGCATATGCAAGTGAACCATTTCATCTATTTTGGGAGCCAAATTTCTAGGGTCAGCAACGAAAGAAGAGAAATTTGTAGAGACCGCGGTTTCGCGACGGGAGTGGAATCTCATTCCCCTCTTTCTGAATTAATTTGTTCAAATAATGCATTCCATAATGTGCAATTACCCTAATGTTCGCCGCATATTGCACATTATTGAATGCATTCGGGCGAATTGATCTTGAGAGAGCGGAATGATTTGCCACATTCGTAAGCGCACGCGCATGTTTTTTCAACATGAACTCTCGGAAACCGAGTTAAAGGCGAGCTTACGGGTATGGGACCAGTTCGTGGGTGGACAGCTGATCAACGGCCGGTGAGATTCCAAAAGGTCATTGTTTGTGCCGGAGCTGTAAAGAGTAGAGTTAGAGATCATTTCGTGGTCTCCCGGATTTCGGCAAGGAGGAAGGTAAGTTTCCTTCTCCAAAATTCGAAGAAATAATATACTGCCTTGAGGAATAATTGCATCCTCGTAATAGGTAATTTATATAAGGCGAGAGTCGGATAACTCTGTGAATCGGAAGGAAAGAATGATTGACATGGAGTCGTAGTCGGAAGTTCAGGGAATTGGTTTTGCTGAGACAGCGGTATAAAGTTTTGGATGTTATAACGACGTTCAGTTTGGGCAGTTTGTGCATAGACGTGAAGCGGCAGGATAAAAAGCCACAGAAATCATAGTCAGCCAAGAGAACGTAATTCACGAACGGCAAAACGGTTGTCCAAGAGGAGCCTTCTTTGTAATGAACGTGAATTTCCTCAGTTTCTCGCCGGAACAATCGTGTAGTGATTTTTTGCTAAAGTTTCAATTTCGTGCTGCAGAAGACGTTCCCATTGAGTGTGCAACATTCATAGAAGATCGCATTTGCAGCGTCTCAAAATTTCTGGTCTGAGTGTGTGCGAGACATTTTCCTCTTCGCGTGTGCGTCGCTGAGAGGACCTCTGGAAACAAAATTAAGAAAAGAAAAACCAAAAGACTTTCACTATACTTTTTTGCATTAAATTCAGTAGTATTTCCCTATACATATTTTTTTTCTTCTTTCTTTTGAGTCGTGTAATTTTTTTTTTTTTGCCGCGCCTCAATAACTATCTGAGGCAGAAGAAGCAATGGCCTGGACTATGATCCGTCCTAGATGTTCCCTCTCGATCGCAGCACTCGGGCCCGGAGACTTACGGCTCCACGCGCGCCGTCAAGCCTTTTTTTTTATTTTCCAGGTTTAGCTGGCGTTCAGGTTTTTATCGCTAGGCCGTCGCTAATTTTTTTGTTTGTTGACTATTTTTAAATCCGGTGGGGACCCACGGTCAATTTCGCCAACTTTTTGGATTTCTGGGATTGCTCTTCTCTGTAGGTCATCTTCGGCCACTCAGGATGATCGTCTGATCCTCCTATTTCCTTTAAGTCAATTACAAATTCAACGTCAAATTACTAGAGCTTAAGATTTAAAACATTCTAGAAAAAAAAACGGACAATTGGCCTGTTTCATAACAGCTAAAGCTATATTTCCGCAAACTCTTCTTAAACAAATCGGGATACCGGAAGCTGAACGCTCCGGATAAAAGGTTTTGTGTTCATCTTATGTGAGGAACTAGTATCAGAAAGCAATCAGTTTCGAAAGTACTAACCGAGCCCTTTCATTTTATATCCCACATGACCATATTCGGTGAAAAAAATGCACACATGTATGGAGACCCCCTCAAACTCAACACAAAATCGCGCCAGGGATTCATAGACCACATCTTTTCACCAAATTTCGTAACAATTAGTTCAGTCGCGTCCGAATAAATCAGGTGTGGCAGACAGACAGACATTGAATTGATTTTAAAAAGGTTTTGTTTCACATAAAACTTTGAAAAAGGTCATCCTCCAACATAATCTTCCTTTTTTGGCCATAGGGGGTCTTCGTCAAGCCTTACCATAGGTCTAAGCTTCGTGAAAATTTCCAGCCCGCCCGCCTTCCTCGCAGAACTTGAATCATTCCAACAACTATACGCTACTTTATCAAAATGTAATGGGTCTAAGGACCAAGCTGTCGGATTTCAAACTGTCTACCTTAGTATTCCAACATCATGCCATCTGCATTTCTGAAACCTGGCTGAATGACAGGATTTTAGATTCTGAGCTCCTCGAAGGTTACTCTGTCTTTCGTTGTGACAAAGACTGCGCTTGGCAAGACAACTGACGGAGGTGCCCTAATAGCTGTTGAGTCCCCTCTTCGTGCCGAAATCATCTTTTCCTCCTCCTCCTACGATTCTGTTACCATACGTGTCTTTCCAACTAACGTATGTCCCCTTTATCATATCGTGTGTATATTTTCCCTGCCTAAGCCCACCTTCTCTGTTCGAGGATTTCTTCGACAGATTATCAGAGGCCCTAATCATTTTGTTTCCCTCACTTCCTTTCATCCTCTGTGGCGATTTTAATCTTCCTATGCACTCCTGGCCCATTACTGCTGGCCGTCCTTTCCTCCCTAATAACTCGACCCACCCTTCCCTTCCTCTATCCACTTCCATGTACACCTGTGGCGCCCTCCAGTTTAACCTTTCTAGAAACCTCCTCCTCTCTAACCTTCCTGTGCGTTGTCTTTCCCAATCCCTTCATGCTCCGTCTTCCGTTGCCCCTAACGCCCATCACCCTGCTCTCAAGTTCGACGTTCAGATCCCGACTCCACTCTCCTGTCGCTCGCAAGCCTACCAAGTTCAAATTTAGTAAGGCGAACTTCGAAGGTCTGAACTCAGCCCTGGCGTCAATCAACTGGGTCCCCCTCCTCTCTCAACTTACGTGTGACCAAGCACTCAAAACTTTCTATACCATTTTATATGATTTTCTCCCTGGTTACGTTCCCTCCTCTCCTAAGTGCTTACGCTCTTACCCAGTCTGGTTCACCACTGAAATTCACAAAAAATTACGTCAAAAACATACTGCGAGAAAGAAGTTCTTGTCTTCTAGAAACGTTGCTGACTTAGTTTTTTTTCAAATCTCTTCGTTCGTCGGTCAAATCTTTAATACGTAAGTCCAGAAACGAATATTTATCCAGCGTGGAAGACTCACTAAAACGCGGAAGCCTGAAACCTTTCTGGTCCCACATTCGCAACTCCCGCTGCCCTGTCCAGGTATCCCCTCCGTCCATTAAATTCTCTGGCTTCTCAGCTAACTCCCCCCAACTATCTTGAAATTTACTCTGCCGCTACTTTTCATCAGTCTATGTTCCCCCTCCTTTCTCCAAATCCCTCCCGATAGTGGATGTAGCCTGCTCCGCATCGCCTACCATTCCCCTTCTTACCCCTATCCTTGTCGAATACCTTATTGGCAAACTTGGCTACGATGGTCTTCCAAACCTCTTTTTGCTCAAAACTGGTAAGTCTATCTCCCTTCCCCTATCTCTTATTTTCAACAAAAGTCTAGAAGAGGATCATTTTCCCGGCTTGTGGAAAGAGGCTCTCATCATCCCTTATCCCCCCATCACAAAAGTGGCGATCGTTCGCTTGCCGAGAATTACCGTCCCATTTCCCTCTTCTCCTCCTGTTCCAAAATCCTGGAAAGATATGTCAGCGACTAGTTGTCCGCCCAGTTTGGCCAACACATAGTGGTAGAGCAACACGGCTTCGTTAAACGTAGGTCCACTGCCTCCAACTTGCTTGACTTTACCAACTTTGTCGCTAAATGTCTAAATTCACAGCAAGAAGTGCATACCATTTACACTGACTTCGCTAAAGCCTTCGACACTGTAAATCACAAGACACTTGTATCCAAACTCTCGTCCCTAAACGTTCCCATACCACTTGTTTTATGGCTTGCCTGTTACCTTTCCAACCGATCCCGCCGCATCTCTTTTGACGGCTGTACTTTCCGCTCCTTCTCCCCCTCCTCTGGCGTCCCACAGGGATCTATTCTGGGTCCTTTGTTATTTTTATTTTTTATTAACGACCTTCCTCCTTTCCTTACTTGTCCCTGTTTGCTCTTTGCAGACGACCTTAAGCTGTTTTCCGCTATATCGTCGCCTATGGACTGTGTTTCCCTTCAATCTAACCTGAACACTCTGGTTCGTTGGTGCTCGACTAAAGTGTCACTCTATGTGCTACTCCGTAAAATCCTCACCCACTTCTTTCTCCTACTCTCTTAACATTCCTTATCCTGCTTAAATTCCACTCAAGACCTCGGAGTCACTTTCGACAGTAACCTCCGCTTTGACACCCATTGCCTCGATGTCATCAATCGAGCAACAAAATTTTCAGGCTTTATACTTCGCTGCTTCTCTGATTTTGACTCCATCCAACCCTCCTTAGCTCTCTTCAATTCCCTTGTGAGGAATACCCTCAAGTATTGCTCCGTGATCTGGTCACCCTCCCGTAACTGTGATTGTCTTGCCCTTGAAAATGTGCAACGTAAATTCACCCGTTCCCTCTTCTTTAAGAAAAGCTTCCCTCGTGTGGACTACCCCTCCCGCCTCCGCTTTCTCAACCTTCCGTTCCTACAATAGCGTAGATCCTATCTGAATCTATGCGCATTCTTTAAACTTTCCTCGGGTCTGATGGACTGCTCCGCCGCTGACGAGATCCCCTGCCGTCCTGCGTCTTATAACACACGTAGCGCAGACATTTTCAACGTGCACTTCGCAGAGCTCGAAATCTACTTTCATTCCCCGATTCCTAGGCTCTGCCGAAATTATAATGCAGAACAGCTTGGTACTTTTAACTTTTAACTTCCCTACTTTACTTAGGGTAAGTTTCTTGCTTTCTTCTCCTCCTGAGGACAATTTACTCTGTTTGTTGTCCGTTAAATTAAATAAATAAATAAATAATGGCCTGAGGACACCAAGGCGTGAGGAAACTTCGAAGGCCACGCTTGAGACAAGGGGAAACATCGATCAAGGATGCGATCCAACTAAATGAAAGAACGTCATACCAAATATTAAAATAATGAATTATATTACTTAACAGGTAAACTTAATAAATAAGCTAAAAACAGTTCAGTTCAGTTTATATTTTTTGAAATATTTAAAAATAATATAAAGAAATATTGAAATGAAAAACCTTTGAATTTTATCCTTGATGATAAGCCGTTAACTATATCACCACTAAAAAGAAAGAAATTATATAACCTTACATAGTAATTATAATACTCTACGAATTGATGACTAGCTAAAAGGTACCTAAAGAAAACGTCGATACAAGGAGCCAGATTCGGAATGAGCTTTAGCGATGAGAATAAGTAGAAGGACGAAAAAAATCGCAGTGCATCTGTCTCTCAAATTTTTCTTCACTTTTCATTCAAACATTTTAGAGAATATTCGGATATGGCAAATCAAAGAAAAGCAACACATTCCTCCCTCCAGAGTAGAGTTATTAGTTCTTGCGCACATCTCATCACGAAAATCGAACCTTTATGTTACTTTCATCCGAACGAAAATTTTACACAGAAACCGCTGGTACTATTTCCTAATAAATAAGCGCATTAACTTCGTTAAGCTTCTAATAATGAAAGACCATTTTCTCGTTTAATTCCATCAACTTCCCTATACTGCTGGCATTTATCCAAAATCCCTTCTGATATCAAATACTTTTTATATTGCTTACGATTACATTAACAACTGTATGACTGCCTAGGGACCTTTTATAAATCTCCCAACAATCCTTCGAAATGTACCACACAAACGTAGCACAAATGTGATTTATCGAGACAAAGACTATTCATTACAGCCCCAAATATGTATAAACCTTTTCGTCTCCTGCTAAACAAGGAAGTCTGTCTGATTTTTCCTGAATTTTTCGCAAACCGGGAAATGTGCTGGAAAAGCGGCATAAATAGAACAACCTCCCCCATT
Organism: Hermetia illucens; assembly: GCF_905115235.1. Taxonomy (NCBI): domain Eukaryota; kingdom Metazoa; phylum Arthropoda; class Insecta; order Diptera; family Stratiomyidae; genus Hermetia; species Hermetia illucens. The sequence continues at coordinate 68,337,899 of NC_051849.1, read as the reverse complement.
GTGCGCAACCTTTAAAGGAGTTTCCAAACGGCTGTCGAAAAAATGTCAGAATTCACTAAGGGAATGTCTTTTATCTTCCAGTCTGTTTGTCCCCTGTCCAAAATACATTTAGAACCCTATAAAATGCGAAATCTCCTTGCTGTGAAAATATATTTCTATTTTGTTGGGGTACTGGGGGAGGCAAAGAGGGTTGCTGAGTCTGGCTGTTTCCGATGATTGTTTAGATATACATTGCGAAAATGGAAATGTGTTGCATACCTGTGTGGAGAGGAAGATGGAAGTGAATGCACGCGAAGTAACAAGTTGGTTTTGCATCATTTTAAGGTTATCTTGCTTAATCCATGGCAAATTATAAATTCGGATTCAAGGCACGAGTATACATATACGAGGGCTGTCCGATAAGTACCTGGCCTACCAAAAAAAAACGAAAATTTTTGAAAAGTGGCGATTTATTTCTCGACATAGTCTCCTTTTAACTCGATACACTTCTTCCAGCGATGCTTCAACTTCTTTAACCCGTCTGAAAAATACGTTTTCTCGAGGTCTGCAAAGTGGACTTCCGTGGCGGCTATAACCTCCTCATTCGACTCAAATTTCTGCCCGGCGAGTGACTTTTTCAAGTTAGGAAATAAATAATAGTCGCACGGGGCCAAATCTGGGGAATACGGTGGATGGGGCAGCAGTTCGTAGCCCAATTCGACCAATTTGGCCGTGGCGACGGCGGAAGTGTGAGCCGGTGCGTTTATCGTGGTGGAAGAGCACTTTTTTCTTCACCAAATGCGGCCGTTGTTTCCGCAATTCGGCGTCAAATCGGCTCAATAATTCGGCATAGTACAGCCCTGTGATCGTTTTGTCCTTCTCCAGGTAGTCGATGTAGATCACACCTTGTGAATCCCAGAAAACGGCGGCCATCACCTTTCCTGCCGATTGCACAGTCTTTGCCTTCTTGGGAGCACGTTTGCCGGGTAAAGTTCACTGTTTCGACTGTTCCTTGGTCTCTGGAGTGTACCAGTGGATCCATGTTTCGTCGACGGTCACGAAACGACGAAGAAACTCCTTCGAATTGCGCTTAAACAGCGTCAAACACTGCTCTGAAGTGGTTTCACGATTGCGCTTGTTGTCCAGAGTGAGCAAACGCGGCACCCATCTCGCCGACAGCTTTCTCATGCCCAAAATTTCGTGCAGGATATGACCCACGCGGTCTTTTGAGATGCCTACTGTCTCGGCTATCTCGCGTACCTTCAATCGGCGGTCTGCCAATACAAGGTCATGGATTTTTGTAACGTTCTTCTCCACAGTAGCCGTTTTCGGGGCACCGGGGCGTGGCTCATCAAAAACTAACGTGCGACCACGTTGAAATTCATTAAACCAATTTTTGACAGTCGCCATCGAAGGAGAAGCGTCACCGTACACAGCATCCAAGCGTTCTTTGATTTCGCTACGCGATTTCCCTTCCAAAAACAAGAATCGAATCACCGACCGATATTGTTCTTTTTCCATTTTTCTAAAATTCGCCCGCACGCCCGCTTCTACACGCGCTAAAAACAAAACTACAAGTCCTATTCGACTAAAATTTTGACAGTAGCCGTCTACGAGAATGTTCTACACGACAGTAAATACTTCTTGCGATAGTAGCGCCATCGGGCGGAGAGGCCAGGTACTTATCGGACCGCCCTCGTATATATGCATACAGAATTATTGGTGGGGAATTTTCGCCGAACAAAAACCCGCTGAAAACTTTTGGCAGCACTCTCCTTGCACGTAGCAATGCATAGAACCTCAATGTGCAATGGAATTTTCGAATCCTGTAGTTTGTAGAGTTTGAGAGATGAAAGGGGGAGTCATCATTATGGGAAGAGGATACATAAACAAATCCTTATGGTAACGATAGTTACTGCGACTCCACCCCGACCGGAGGGCACTCCAAGGAAAACTCAACTGGAATTTTCGGCCATATTTATCACGTACGAAAACTGACACGCAAAGGAAGCAGCAGCTACCACCGCACACAACCTCTCACCCATACATATGAAGGAATATCGATTTTCAAATTCCGCTATTGCAGGCATCCGTACACATGCGGGGGCACAATACCGGTTAGACGAGAACGATATAAGTGGGTTTATGGGTCGCCGGCTGATTTTATTTACTTCCGAAATACACCTGAAGTAGATCTAGGATAGTTTTGTTATTTGTCTTGTAGTTTGCCCACCGGGTGGTTGCTACGGGTTTCCGAGTTCAAGGTTGATGAATGGCATCGCTGCCAGTCGCATGAAGGCCATTACGAAAGCGATACAAACATCGTAATGATTATACGTTTCTGAGAATTAAGTGGATACGCTAGTGCTTGCTGGCAATAGGTTTTTTCATGTAGTTTAGAAATCCTTGTGGTTTCAAGTTTCTTAATTAGCAGAAAAAAGTATGAGGCGGCACAATACTCTCTGAAATGCTTTTAGTGATTTTCTCTCCACTTCATTGATTTGATGGCAATTATCCAATTGAGACAATGTTTTCCAAACGTTGAAATAAATTAGCAATTGCAATTTTACTCCTTTTGTAGGTTTAATGGGACGTTTTTTGGAAGCTGAACTGCAGTATATTGGATTGGGCTATATCTTCATCCCCACTGCGTGGAAATTATTCATCATTTGCCAACAGAAATCAAGACAGCATTATCCAATTAAATACAATTTTGCAAACTATAAGAGGTTCCTTAGTGGCATTTGCCTTCCCCCCAGTATTATGCAATAACATATGACACCTAAACCCAACTGATTTCTCTAAGATATTTCTTCAAATAGTGACATAACCTTTTTAACTCACAATATATCAAAATAGTTCTCCCTCCATTCGAAAGATTTACAAGATGTTTCGAGCACAATTATTTTCGGCTATTCCAATAAACCCTATATTCTCCCAACGAAATTTGCTCGACCTCAAACGATTTCACTCCTACAACAACTCCACCCACAAACTTTCTACTTTAAACAATCTTGCATTCGCCATTGCTAGCTCGCTTCAATAAAATTGCCATTTACTAAGTCTATCTAGGAAAAGAATGTTCTATACGTGCTGAAACTTTCGTGCTTACCTCTTTTATGAAGCTAAATTTTGGTTACGTTGACTCTACTTCGGGTCCAGTTCGTTACCGTCCATAACATTGTACAAAAGACAAGTCAACTTATCGCAGTGTTCTCCATAAAAGGATTAGCAAGCTAAATAAAAGTCCTGCAAGCTAATATAAACCGAAGGGGAACTGCAGGTGCGCTAAAAGAAAATTAGCGACACTTAAGGGGGTCATCCCGTGTGAAGGCCGTTTTTTTTGGCTTCTTTAGAAATTTTTTGTGAAAAACTGGAGAAAGATACAAATACGAATTTGCCGCCATAGATTTATCAATATCTTGAGCGTGCATAGTTTGTTATAGAAATACAGAGCAATTTATACACCCATCTCCAAAAAAAAGTTGTTTTCCTGCTGCCACGCTAGAGGGCGCTGCGATCATCTTAGAGAAAAAAGTAAACGGCATTTTAACGTCAAGACTTAACTACAGTCCACAAACTAGAATTATTAAAAAATATTAAAAACTAAATTTTTTGTGCCTTGTTAAGCTTTTTTTTTTCGAATTTTGGTGTTCTTTACGGCTTTTTCAATGAATAAAAAAAACTACTAAATCAATCGCAATTATCCTAGTTTGCTGACCGTAGAAATATGTTCTGAATAAGTCGTGAAAATTTAAAAGAATTTCGTTGGATAGATTTTGGGCTATGGGGCAGCCGATTTTCAAGATGCGGTTTCGAGAAAAACGCATTTAAAAAGTAGAATGCGATTTTTATCCATAAAACCTTAACTGACTATTAATCTGCTATACCTAATCCATAAACCTTAGGTTTCTTCAAGAAACACATGTACGGCCTTGGCTTCAATTCTTGTCCTTTTAGTGAAGTCGTTCGAACGTCATTCGGGCCGATAAATACGACTTCGAATATCAAAAAATCACTTTACCCATATATTCTACACTATATCTAAATACAATTGATGCCAAAAAAAAAATTCGATTCCGCGGATCCGGCACACGGGGTGACCCCCATAATTTCTAGACAAAACTGTCACGCCGATTCGGCAACAGCAGGCTGACTCCAACACAAAACTAGCCTGAAAATTGCTTCGTTTACGCCAAAACAAAAGAGTCAATAGTGATCAACTCCTACCTAACACACTGTAATCTCATTGAAAAAATTCAATGGAAACTTGATCTCATCGAACAGAAAGCGGCAGAAGGGAGGGCACTTTGGATGCTACAGACTCCTAAGACCATGATTGCTGTGGGAAGAGCAAGAAAGCAGGCTACGGCTCCGTACGACTCGGTCGCACTGTGTGTATCCGAAAAAAAAATCTGCGCCGGCTCTAAACACCATCTGATCCGCCGGTGAAGAATGTTGTGTCATTGTGTCCACTCTGCCCTGGCTGGAAAGCCCATAGCAAAGTGCCTTGTGAAACTCAGCTTGCGTGTGGCGCGGTCCGTTGGGAATGCCCAGATTTCCAAAGGTACTTCGTCCAGGATGTTACTATGACCATAGGGCGTCGTTGTCCAACATCCATACTAACGTAGTCTGTCAGCACTGTAGGCTATATAATATGTACATAGGTCCAGGGCAAACTGGGGCTGGAGTATATTGTAGGTATCTGCCAGGCAGGACTGCAGAACCTCAGTTTAGTTCAGCCCTATAATCATACAAACGTCCTCTGGCAGGCGTAGAAGGCCTCTTTAACTGCCCGAGGTCAAGACTAACACGTTGACGTGTCTAGGTGAAACTGTGAACCGTATAAGACGAACACAGAAGGGCGACTTACTGATTGAATTTAAACTAAATGAAAAATCAGAAGCCCTCCAGAAGAAAACTAAGTCACTGGGGGAAATGGCAGAAGTCAAAGTGAGTAGAAATCAAGCATTTATTGAATGTGAGGACTTAAACGAAATTACTACGAAGGATGAAATCCGCCAAGATTTATGGTTCCAGCTAGGTGGACAGGTAATTCAGAAGACTGATATTCTACGGCTACGGAAGACATATGGCAGCACGAAAACTGGATCGATAAATCTTCCTCTTGAAGCTATCATGCGGAAGAAATTCACATTACTAAGGATTGCGACAAAAGACCCAATTGTCTGTTCTCCAGGCAAATGAATGACATCAGTGGCGTCCACAAAACAGGCAGCAGCACATCCACAGTGTTGAGAAAAGCGATCAACACTATGCGCAAATCATGTTTTCACAGCAAAATTTGAACCATTGACAAGCAGCTTTGTAAAAGTAAAATCGCCGTCGCATGCCTACGAACAGTACAGAGGCCTACACAGTAGAATTTGGATTGCGGATAAGAGCGGAAAAATTGCTATATGTAGACATGCAGAAATCGAGCCATAGAAACAATGAACCTCCTCGAGAGTGGCTTCACGAGAGCGTAAATAGGTGCAATATCCACCTGCAGCTGCTATGCGACACCATGTCTTATGAGAGAGGAGTCCCAATCAATAGGGGAAAGGCAAGTAAGGTATGTAAGCAACCATGACCCTAAAATCATCACCCTTTTTTAAGGTTTTGTGTGAAACAAAACCTTATTAGAATCGATTCGATGTCTGTCTCTCCGTCTGTCTGTCTGTCTGTCTGTCCGTCTGTCTGTCCGTCTGTCACACCCGATTTATTCAGAAATGGCTGGACCGATTGTCATGAAAATTGGTAAGAGTATGTGATCTGCCGTTCCCTTTACATGCAGCAACAGGCGCCATTTTGGGTTAAGTTTAAGAGGGGGTCACCATACAGGTGAAAGGAGGCTGCAAAATTTTTTTCAGAGAATGTAGCCATGTGGGGTATCAAATGAAAGGTCTCAATTAGTACTTTTCGAAACTGGTTCAATATTTGACATTGGGTGAAACATAGGGGAGTGAGGGCTCAAAATATGACCATCAAAAAGTGTAACAGGTCTCGTTCTCAGAACCTATCCAACCGAAAAATCCGAAAAAAATCACAGCAGTGCATCTCTATGAAATCTAGGCCTCAAAATATATCCGGTTCCGATATCTGCAGAAATAAAGTTAATAATAGTATATTTCCACATTTTAGAAATTTACCCGGCACCCCCCTTATGTGCATCCCAGAAGTACAAAATTTGGCGTGCGTGTAATCAAGAATATAATGCACAGTTTGATCAAGTTTGAAGAAAATCGAACCATTATTAACAAAGTTATAGGGGGTGAAACTTTACAATTTTTTTGTGAATTTCGTGCACTCTACAACCTGCATGACGTCATCATCACATATCAATGCGTCAATACCACAACGAAGTAAGTTCGTATGAATTGGGTGGAAAAGGATTATTTTGTTTTAGCTTTTTTAGTCATTTGCATATAAATATCAATTATTCCAACGAGACATTTGTATGTAGGTATATAGTATATGCGTGCTAGTGGACTTTGCTGGTAGTACCTAATTCAGATAGATATAAGGTGTAAATCGGAAATATGGGTACGATCAATTTATATACGTGCCTATATGTGTACAGTATTCGAAAATAGGCAGTTTGTTTGTTTAGGGTAAACGTAACAACTACAGCTGTAATATGTACGTATGTCTCGTAGTTTTGCAGCTGTATACGGATAGAAAAATGTGCGTTGAAATTTCTTAGATAAGATGAACACAAAACCTTTATACCCGAAGCGCGAGCTTCCGGTATTCCGACTTGTTTGTTGTTAGGATAATGCAAATTCATTTGGAATATCGTTTCTTACTCTGTGTTTCTCCTCCGATTTCATCTCCAATTAGTTGTCTTTTATATGTATTTTTCAGCAGGTCCACTGAAAATTCCCTCAATATTGTTCATATAGTGTACAGCAGCAAAACTTGACTACTTTTCAGGAAGAAATATGACCCACGACCTTCCGCTATGCCAGCCTAGCGCTCTAACCACTTAAGCCATCTGGACATGTATATGCTTTTGTCCCTTAAAATTGCATTTTTTTTTATTGGTTTTCACGTCTTATTTTTTCACTTTTTGGCTGGAAATACACATAAATTTGTTCACATTTGGACAAAAAAGTCCTGCTAGTTATAGAAAAGACCAATCGAAGGCCTATCTAGCGCTATGTCAAGCGATTGATAACGGCAAGGTTTGCACTTGTTGATGAAGTTCAAAGTAATTACGAGTATGATTTAGCTAATGAATAAATGAACGAATAAATGGCACAACAGATCGTCCTTCAACTGCGACAAAAAATCGAATAATCATATTAACTTTAAACACGATAAAGATAAAAAACAACAACTGGCGGTCCACAGTAAAGGGGCGTACTCAGACAAAAACCTCCGTTCTAAACACTGGACAAATATAAGGAAAGAAAGAAGAAAGAAAAATGTGTAGAAATCTATTTGAATCATTGTTGTATTTACTCCGGAATAAATAAGGGAAACTTGGACCAATGTAGAGATTCACGAAAACTTGAACGCTTTATCAGCTACCTTCAGAAACATTATTTTTGATAAGACTAGAGCGGATAGGAAAATAAATCAACTCGCGACTCTTGAATTATTTGACATTTCATTCTATGGCACACACTATGGGTCAAGATCCCGCCAATTTGATGATAAGTTCATACGCCCTATTAATGATTCTGAAGGTATTTTCCCTCCCATGAAAAAATATGAAAATTGTTTATAACCCAATGTAGAATAAACTATGCCCCAGCGACTGTCATCATCATCAACGGTACAAGAAGCGGTATCCGGTCTAGACCTGTCTTAGCAAGATACTCGAGATATCCCGGTTTTTGCGCCGAGGTCCAGCAATACATGAGGACTGGCAAGATCATTATCTTGTTCAGTAGGAGCTTTGACCCTATGATGAAACGTTTCGAACGGAACAGTTTTTGTAAGCTGAAATAGGCTTTGGTGGCAGCCAACAACCGTGCGCCGATTTCATCGTTGTAGCTGGTATCGGTTGTGATTTCGCCCCTAGATAGGAAAAATTATCAACGGTCTCACGTGATAAGTCACATGACAGATTTATGTCCATCGCCGTAATAAAGCTCGTATTTATCGGTCCGAATGGCGTTCGAATGACTTCGCTAAAAGGACGAAAATTGAAGCCAAGGCCGTACATGTGTTTCTTGAAGAAACCTAAGGTTTATGGATTAGATGTAGCAGATTAATAGTTAATTAAGGTTTTATGGTTAAAAATCGCATTCTACTTTTTAAATGCGTTTTTCTCAAAACCGCATGCTGAAAATCGGCTGCCACCATAGCCCAAAATCTATCCAACGAAATTCTTTGAAATTTTCACCACTTATTCAGAATATATTTCTACGGTCCGCAAACTAGGATAATTGCGATTCATTCAGTAGTTTTTTTTTTATTCATTAAAGAAGCCTTAAAAAAACGCCAAAATTCAGAAAAAAAAGTTTAATGCGGCACCAAAAATTGACCTTTTAATATTTTTTAATAATCCTACTTTGTATTGTACGTTCAAATGCCGTTTACTTTTTTTCTTTAAGATGATCGTTGCGCTCTCTAGCGTGGCAGCAGGAAAACACCTTTTTTTGGAGATGGGTGTATAAATTGCTCTGTATTTTAATAACGAACTATGCGATCGGGCTGACAAAATTACTACGCATGATCAAGATACTAATAAATATATCCAGTACTTCACAAAAAATTTCTAAAAAAGCCAAAAAAAACGGCCTTCACACGGGAAGACCCCCTTAAATTCAGTTTAATTATGATTCCTATTTTCCTTTGAATTCTAATTCAAATTTATTTTTAATTCTCTGTTCTCTTCCCATGAATGCTACTAGCACAACTTTACTCCGAATGCAGTTAACGCTGATATGAAAACAAAAGTCTAATTTCCATCTAAGATTTGCATATTTATATCATCGCCCAAATTGGCACAATAACCAAATATTCGTTATATGTAGTTCAGATTTCAGCAAGGATGTTAAGTGATTTTTTGTCTAGAACTTTAATTGATTCAAATTTCTTGCTGCGGTTTTTTATTGATTTTTTCCACTAAATAGAAGGTAATAGAAAATTTACTCTGAGTATACGATACGGTAATTTGGATTCAATTTTAATTGCTTTAAATCAGGCAAAATGTTTATTTTAGAAATCTTTTAGAGTTGACATCATTCACAATCAATTATCTAGATTTCGTTAATTGAATTTTAATTGTTTCATTCTTCTGAGATTTTGTATATATCATTTGATTATATTACTTGGATATTTTTACAAATGATATGGCATTTTGGTTCATGGACTTGTACAATCTAAATACGAATACTCGGAATGATGAGTATAAGAAACGGGTCAAATAGGTGGCGAAACTCGAAATAGTTGTGTAAAATGATATGAGACATATCGAAATGTCTGTAGCTCTGCAGAAGAGAGAGCAGAGACTGCTATTTGCCACTTTATTATGTGAAGTGCAGCTCTACACTCGTGTTAACGAAAGCCAAACGGGATGACATTGTGGCCACCTCGACACTTCAGTTTATCACAATGTCAACTTTGATGAGTTTCAAAATGTATAGATCTCTGGTTCACAACTGTCTGCCCTTTCAAGACGTCTCAACTTGAAGTAACTATGGCCGCCACTAACCATTGTGTGTGCATCCAAAGCAAACTTGTCAGGGTAAGAAGTCACCACAACTAAAGTAAGATGATCGACGAATTTCTGGTGTTCACAGCTTCGCAGCATCATCATTTCGTTCACTCTGTCCTGTGACGAACTAATGAGAGATTCGTTTCCTTGTAAGCAGCACCTCGCTCTTACCTACATAACTTCCTTCAACACCTCATTATCCTGCCTTCAATTTCCTATAAATTATTCCTACAAATAATTAAAAAATAATCATTTTTATTTTCCTTTCGACAATTTTATTTACAAAACCATAAAATCCGTTCCAATATTTTCGAAGTTAATATATAAATTTTCTAATATTTCAAAATGATCCTTTGTTGTTCTTTTCACATAGACCTTGTCATGTTGCATATTTTCAAATGCATTTCTAACGGTTGGTTCTGGCTAAGGCGTAACGTTATGCATGCGTTATGGCAGGCAGGTGATTAGGCGATAAGTCTGAAATCATAACAAACTCTGCCACAGTTATGTAGAAATCGTAGGAATTGCCAAAAGGGACGACCCCGCGCATTTCGCGAGCGCAGTAAATTTTAGTGAACAACGTGTTGCACATTTTCCGGACGGAAGTGCAAAAGAATCGAATAACAAACGATGGCATCGTACTTCGAAGTTATCGTTCTTTTTGTCTGCACCTGAACCCCGTCTTCTACGAAACGTCAAAGGTGCCATCTTCTGCTACTATTTCAAGTTGTTTCTACTGCTCGGTCGTGTTGATAGGCTCCAAAATCCTGAACCAGTAGTCCTAGGTAAGCAATCTCTAAAAGTAAGCTCTATATGTCGTCCCCTATCAACAGTGAATTATGTGCATCTAAAGAAGGATCTTGCATGCTTTATTGTACCAAATCATCAAAGTTCTTGAGATATTCTATTCTGTTCGACATTTGGCATATTCTGAATAACGTGTGGTAGGAGTCGAAGAATTGAATTTGGTGTTTTCGTTTTTAGCAAGCGTTTTCGAAAAACTGCTCTGTTTCGAAAACTTGGTAAAATTGTATTTTAAATAAAGTGATAAACTACGAGGGTGTTTCCAAAGTTCTGGGAATTGTGTTAAAAAATGTTATTTTATTAATTTTCGTTTATATTACAATTCGATTTTCCAATATAGTTGCGGTTTAATTGTATGTATTTTTCCCAGCGCGGAACTAATTTTTGAAGCCATTTTCAAAAAACGTTTTGGGAAACTTTTTTATCCACTGGTTTATAGCTCGGTTTACGTTATAAAATCGCACACCTCGTAGAGGTTTTTTCAATTCTGGAAACAGATGATAATCGCTAGGTGCCACTAGGCAAATAAGGTGGATGTGGGAGTAATTCCCAACACAGTTCGTTTAAAATTATCCCATCACTATCACAACATACAGTGATCATTACTTTACCAACAGAAAGAACTGAGCATGCTTTAAGCGGAGGTTTGAGCTTGAGCTTTTGTTTCCGGTATGGTATCCACGTTTCAAAAAAAGTCGCCATAACAAGCTAACAGTTGGAGTTGACGGCAAGTATCGAATCTATGCAGTTTTTGCTCCGGCCCCAAAAGCCGGGGAATCCAATGGGCTGAAACTTTGCTCCCTCCCAAATATTCGTGCAGAATCTCATGAACATGAAGTGTACCAACGCCTATACTTGCACTTTCCTCACGAACATTTATTCGTCTGTCATCCTTCAACAGATTTTCCACGGCAGTGATGTTAGCGTCATTTATAGTACAGCAGTCTTTGGCCGTCCACTATGGGGATTAAATCGAGCAACCCCACGAAAAACAGTACTTTTAGATTCTGCAGACTCTCAAAATATCCATGTAATCATTAAATCATTTCAGATGTTTTTATACCCTCTTTCCACAGAAAAAAAATAATGGCTCGTTCAAAATTTACAGTGCCTTTCCTAATTTCGAAATTAGTACTTCGAAACACGTCTGTATTCGACAACCAAGCAAACCATACTATTCGGCAATGACTAGTAAGCCTTGGAAAATCTATCAGAGCCTGTCTTTACTCGAAAACATTAGTCATTAGCCCAGTATTATACGACCAGATCACAATTCCGAGAACTTTGAAAACATCCCTCGTATTTTCTATTTTCTAAATTTCTAGAGAGCTTTTGATATTCTGCTAAATTCTGGAAGTAGATAAGAAGATTGCTTTCTTTTCCGGTTTATTCCAACCTAACGAGAAATTCCATCTTTTCCTTAATAATCTCTCATTCGATAAATCAAATCACAAAAAAAATATGTAACAATTTAACAAGATATTTTTTGTGCACTTCGGTCATTTGGAGACAAAACTTAATAGTTAGGAAGCAATTCGCTGCTTAAAAGAGACCATTAATGTAAAACCAACCCCCCACCCCCAAACCAAACTCTAGAGGAGGGTGATCCGATCTATGATACTTATGTAAATTTACACAAGTGTAATTACATTATTATTTATTTGTATAACTAAGTAATGATAGCTACTTTTTTGTTTTAATTTCCGACGTTAGCTCACACGTCACTCCGTTAGGTACGCGCAGCATTCTGATGTTCGTTTGTTTTTTAGGGTTCAGTGCGAATCCTCGCATCGGTTTGACCGACAGAACACTTCAGTGGAACTTCAATATTTTCGGGTGGAATTTCACGGGCGATTTCGCCAAATTTTTAGGTTTTTTAAGATAGCCCTCCCCTCTAGATCAACTCCAGCCAACTGGAATAGTCTCTGGCCACCCCCAATCCAATTAAGTCATCAAAAATTGCAGCAACAAATGCTGTTTAGCAGCTGCATCACCTTTTAGTCCAATTTTTAAGATGCTTAAACTGATCTCGGCTACTCATATTAATATATGTACATATCTCTACCCTACTCCTTTGTCAGCTAGTCCTAGTTTTCTATGGAGTTGGCTCGATTCAGGGATATTGGTTACTTCTAATCTCTTGTAAGAACTTCATAAAACTATCAAATGAATCAAATAAAGTCAAATAAATAATGACAGTTTAGATTGGTAAGTAATAAACTATCACAAATCCATAAACTCGATATCGAAATGTCAACTCGTTTCTCATCAAGCATGCTTGTAGGTCGGATATATATTAATATATACATATATATACACGTGCATATTGCATATAAATATGTATATGTACATATAGCTATATTGTAATCTCCCAAAATTTTATATTCTGCAGCGATAAGAAGTCTTCTGAATTATTTTTTACAAACAAAACTTTCAAGTGCGCACATTGATAACCTTCAATTAGAGGTTTACGTATGTTATTTCTAGCAATAATCCTCAATAAAATGGTAAGCTGAAAGAACAACCCCCCAAATTCATACTTGAGAACCTAATCCAATAAACACTACATTTTCAACAAGAATAATAGCCCAACAGGTCGAATCGATCTGCAAAGTCATGATATTTCAATTATGACTGAGCACCCAAGTCATTTGAGGGAATAGTTTCAGTGCAGCTTAGAAATTAGCAAGCAATGCACAATTATAGATTTTTTGTGAAAATTCAAGTTCATTACACTTTTACTAAAACATTTTCTTCGTTAGAAAATAACCCATATTTTCTACAACCTCACTAAGTGAGACTCACTAGTTGATGTATAAATAAAACGTGATGGACGCACCACATGTTCTATATATAACGTATCAAACATATATACGTTCGCAATTGTCAGTATATGTACATCTACATTTTCCTCAATATTTACATAGCAATTCTCACAATGAGATACATATCCCTAATTATTAGATAATTCTAAGTAAAATGTGAGCTAATTACTCTGAATAGTGTTATGTCATATCGTTATCTTGAACTTTTAGTTCTGGGAAGTGACGATACAGTGTTTATCTTAAGCACAATATGGATTCAGGAAATTTTGCATGTTAATAACTAAACTACATATGACTTTTGTGCCTTAAGACCTAAAACGACACCAAAGCGACCGATGCAAGATTTCGCAGATACAACGCAATTCTCGATTGGATATGGAAATGAGCTCATCACGTTATTTTAGAATATTATGAGACTTATCAGAATTAACAACAAAAATATTTGACTAGTTTAATTAGTCATGTCAGTCATGCAAGGAAGTATTCTTATCTATATACAACATATTTCTAGATAAACTTTTAAATATGTTCTTAAAAATAAACACATGGATCATGAAATTCCCACTACCAATTCTGGTATCTATACTTTTGACATCTTTGGATTGGATCACGAATTATATATCATCGTCATCGATCACAATCTCATATTTTTAGTATACTTCAAACGTCAACAAAAATTTGATTCACTGCAAAGATGGAAGATAAATCAAAAAACGATCACAGCGGATCTCTTTCCCTATCTTCCAAAAAGATTTCTATGGTCTAGAAAAAGTATCTATGCATGTTCAGACCTTTAATTCTCACACGTAAATGCTGCCTTGGTACACTAATTGTATATTGACTTTAGCAATTAAGCTGCTGTTTACTTGTTTGTTTATACTTTGGCTTCAATAAGAAAAATGCTGAGCTATTTACGAGTGCCAATCTTACAACAACCAAGAAAGTCATCTCGACTCCTTCTCTCAGGCCAGTTGTTAAAAGTTGGTCAGCTAATTTTTTCAGATCGCATTAGGGGTAGTATTCTGGCATGATGAATTTGATTATGTTTCTCTAAGCAACCTTTCGGAATTCAGCACCTCCCCTCCCCTTCGGCATATTAATTATGTATTTCTGGCTTCTGTTAAACTGCAGGCCAACTTTTTGCAACTTTTGCAGCAGATTACCAATCCCCACCTCTGCATCTTTTTGTCCAACTGATACTTAGTGACCCAGTTCTTACTAACCACATGGCTATAATATAATATATACTTATATAATATTTTTACACAAACTCTTATTCAAATCGATTCAGTGTCTGTCTGTCTGTCAGTCTGTCACACTCGATTTATTCAGAAACGTCTGAACCCATTGTCACGAAATTTGGTGACATGTGAACATGTGGTCTGCGTTCTCCTTTACATGCAGTGGAGAGGAAGGAGGTGAAATTTACTGGGAAACCCCACTTAAGTTCATCCCAGAAGTGCAAAATTTGGAATGAGCATAGGCAATGATATCTAACTCTGCAAAGTTTGAAGGCAATCCAACTATCATTAACAAAGTTATAGAAGGTCGAAGTTTTGCATTTCAGGTAAATTCATTGCAGTATAAGACATGTATGATTTGGTTATGTCATCATATGTCGTCATCATCGTATAAAGTGAACTTATATGAACGTTAGATCAATTTATCAATGAATACAGCATTTATGTGGTGGATATGTATGTCCATATGTGTATCTTGGAGTTTAGCAAAATATGACGGATTGTTTTGTATTCTTAGCTATATACAAATGGAAAATCGTGCATCTCAAATGAGATGAACATAAAATCTGTATACCCGAAGCGCCATCCCGGCTTCTTTAGTAATTATCCTATATACATATCTTACCTTGTTTCTTACCACAGCAGGACAGAAACGAAGTTTCCCAGCATATGGGGCAAGGGGGAGCATGGAACTCAAATTGACCATTAAATAGCTTTTTTGTTGTTTCTTATTATTGTTTCATTTTTAAAAAGTCTTTTCTTTAAAGTGGACGTAAACTTTTGTCACAGCACAGCTTTTGCGTATATCTTCAACATTTGCAGTTCAAACCATGTGAAAATTGGTGTACTCACGATTATCAAAATACTCTAAAACATGAAAATAGTTTCATCTTCTTCAAAACAAACGGAAAAATCTAAAACTCGCCTTTTAACTTCATTTCACAGCTTTTAAAACTCGAGGCCTACCCAATGATCACACTTAACAAAATCCAATAAAATAAACCATTGTTCGACTTGCTAATCATTAACCTTAGTCTAATTTGTTTTGAACCTGGGTATGTTTTTGTCCACTGAATTAGCTGACATCAATATCTCCCCCACAAGTCTGATAACTACATTGAAGGCATCGCTCTTCTTTTATTAATGAGCTTGGAGCAATGGCAC
This sequence comes from Hermetia illucens, assembly GCF_905115235.1. NCBI lineage: Eukaryota > Metazoa > Arthropoda > Insecta > Diptera > Stratiomyidae > Hermetia > Hermetia illucens. The sequence goes on along the minus strand of NC_051849.1, from coordinate 68,322,213 downwards.
ATAATATGCTCCGGGCCCTCCGGTTTAACGGTACTGCCGCGACAGTTGGAAGACTTTTCCAATCTTAAATGATGCAAATACTTCCTACAACCGCCGAAACCCATGAGAAACTACTTCTTCGGTTATGTGTTTCGTTTTTTCGGCTTATTTTATAACGAAAAAAAAACAAATTTTATTCATTAAATTCTTTTTCTTCCTCAGATAACGGTTCCATTGCGTCAGGTAGCAATGCACATCTGCGTATCTTCGACCGATCCTTTTATCAATACGTGTAATCAGTGGATGACTCCACCGGTTCTTTTCAGAACTTACGCGCAATGCGATTGGCACCCTCTTCCGCTTTACAGCGTTGCGCAATCCCCCATCTAGACAGTCGCTGCATATAGCAGGATGGATCTCTCCACCCTTGGGACAAACAGCTTCCAAATAAATTCCATTTGATCAAATTTGGTCTGAACTGGTTCGTGTCACCCATATGACCATACATTCACCAAACGCATTATTACTGATGATGATACATGAGTTTATAAAGATGATATATGACCTACCCAAAAAGCTAGTGAAAATAATAATAATAATCGTTAGCGCGACATTCCAATTGGACCTAAAGTGTGCTAGAGCACTTAATTCAAGGCCGTAGGCGGTACATTACAGAATTACGATATCCTTTAGGAGCCAATGTGATGCAACATCATCCTCATTCATGATTATTACCCTGATTTGACTCAGATTCACAGCTGAGTCGACTGGCATCCAACGTCCAGTCAGCCATCCAGAAACTGAAAGAAACAAGTTGGGAAACCGGAAACTTCACGCTTCAGGTATAAAAGGTTTTGTGTTTCTCTATGTGAAGAGCATAACGCAGCTCTCCATTGGTTGATAGCATTGACTGGAGATATTTAAATCGCTCAGTTCTGTCAGCGGCGGTGATCTGCCCAGAACTGAGCGGACTTTGCTGGTGCGAAATTTCGTAGTACTAAAATGAATTTAAGGGGGGTTTTCAATAAATTTCTAAAAGTTAGTAATATACTATTAGTAAGTTTATTTGAGCAGATATAGGAATGGGACATATTTTGAGGCCTAGATTTCATCTAAGCGCACCATCCTGGTTTTTTTCGGATTTTTGGGTTGGGTAGTTTCCGGAAATGAGTCCTGTTTCACTTTAAGTGCGTACATTTTGGCTCCTTACTCACGCAGTTTGCAATTCACGACAAAACTAATGCCAGTTTCGGTAAGTACTAATCGAGACCTTTCATTTGATATTCTACACGATTATATCCGGTGAAAATTTTTTTTAAATCCCCGCTTTACATGTATGGGGAGCCCCCTTTTAAACTCCAGCCAAATTTATGTCCATCGCTATATGCGTGGGATTTGATAGTTCCCATCTGTCCACCAAATTGCGTTCGGATCGGTTCAGCCGGTCTGGAGAAAAGTGCGTGTGGCAGACATTCAGATGGACAGACAGTGCATCGATTTTAATAAGGTTTTGTTTTACATGAAATTTTTTTTATTTTATTTTTTATTTTTTAATATTTTGTCAAAATTTCTACGGCCGGTTTCAGTGTTTTCGCTATTCTTGGTAAAAGATGTGTCTGAAGAACACAAAAGATTCGTGGACGGAAGGCCGAAAAAACGTAATTTAACCGGAACCGGCATTCGGAGAATAATGAAAACGATCCGGATGCCACGCTGGTGACGACTCCTGGTGCGAGTGGCGTAAGGGCGAAGCCAATAATACCTTAACATCTTTCAATCACCTACCACGTCTCATTCCACACGATATCGAGTCCAGCATTCCCATTTAAAAACATCTTTCTAGGAACGATCTTCTGACCAAGTGTTTGGGTGAAAATACCCAAAATGCCAATGAATCCTTTAACGCCACGGTGTGGTGCATGGCCCCAATGCACTTGAATTCTGGGAAGAAAATCATTGATATAGCCGCCTACATTGCTGCCAGACTATTCGATGGAGGCACGGAACAATATTGACGCTGATGAAATCGCTAAACATTGAACATCAATACAAGGCGTTTGCCGATCACATAGACGGCGTCCGATTAGACCACGCCGGCCGAAATTGTAGTAATAGCACCTGTGTTGTGCTCGTGGGGCGGCACAACTCATACAAAATAAGTATTTTCAGGAAACTGAGGGTATGCTCTACGAACCTGGTGGAGCTGATTAGCATCACATTTCAATAAATTTATTTTTTCTTGGCAATACAGTTTAACCGACATTTTCGCGAAACCTTTTTTTTCGAATTGGCGTGCGAGATTACTAAACAAGTCGGAATACCGGAAGTTCGCGCTTCGGGTATGAAGGTTTTGTGTTCATCTTATTGAAGAAATTTCAACGCACATTTTTCTATCCATATACAAAACTACGAGACATACGTACATATTACGCGCACTCTAAACAAACAAACTGCCTACCTTAATTGAATAATTGGAATAATTGATATTCATATACAAATGATTAAAAAACTAAAACAAAATAATTCTTTTCCACCCAATTCATACGAACTTACTTCGTTGTGGTATTGACGAATTGATATGTGATGATGACGTCATGCAGGTTGTAGAGTGCACGAAATTCACAAAAAATTGTAAAGTTTCACCCCCTATAACTTTGTTAATAATGGTTGGATTTTCTTCAAACTTGACCAAACTGTGCACTATGTTCTTCATTACACGCATGCCCAATTTTGTACTTCTGGGATGAACATAAGGGGGGTGCCGGGTAAATTTCTAAAATGTTAAAATATACTATTATTAACTTTATTTGTGCAGATATCGGAACCGGATATATTTTGAGGCCTAGATTTCGTTATACTTTTCGGGGGTCATATTTTGAGCCCTCACTCCCCTATGTTTCACCCAATATCAAATGGTGAACCAATTTCGAAAAGTATTAATTGAGGCCTTTCATTTGATACCCCACATGACTACATTCTGTGAGAAAAAATTTTGCACCCTCCTTTCACATGTATGGGAAGCCCCCCCTTAAACTTAACACAAAATGGCGTCAGTTGCTGCATGTAAAGGGAACGGCAGATCACATACTCCTACCAATTTTCGTGACAATCGGTTTAGCCGTTTCCGAATAAATCGGCTGTGACAGACAGACGGACAGACAGACAGACAGACAGACAGACGGACAGACAGACATCGAATCGATTCTAATAAGGTTTTGTTTCACACAAAACCTTAAAAACTAGTGAACGGATTTGCTATACATTCATTTATTCATTTTGAAGAGTATAAGAAACTACTCTATATGAATTAGGATCTTTGAAAATCAAAAATTTTTAGACCATTTTAAACGCACAAATAATGCTAACGTGGAAGCAACACATTCAGAAACAAACCAAAAACCTTGCAAGTCCCTCTGGTGCAGTAAAACTGCATTAGTAAGACCTGGGGACTTTCACTGCAGCGGATTCGTTGGTTGTTTGCAACCATAATAAAGCCCATTTTGATGTATACATGCATTATTATTTATTACTAACAGCATGAAGGCGCTGACACAAATTCAAAGACTCAATTTCCTAATTATTACTGGAGCAATGAGTATTACGCCGACCGCAACACTTCACGCTATCCTAAATATAACCCCATTGCCCTGAAACCATTGGTGTATGGAAACGCAACCTATCATCCGACCATTGGTTCATCTGAAAATTCCTTCGCAAACATCAAATGTTTCTAATGCCTGCTAATCATATGTATCCAGATTTGTCCTTTGCCAATTGCCAATTGTCTAAGTGGAAGGTTCTGGTTTCTGTTATGGAGATGTAAAATAGATTACAAATCTACGTAAAGTACATTATAAACAAATCTTATAGCAATTCTGGCAACAAATTAATTATACGGATTTTGAAATAGAAAGAATAAATGCCCTTATGATATCATTTCGGTACCTTTTCTTCCCTCTAAATATCTTAAAAGATATAATATAGCAGAGTTCATAAAGCTGCTACAATAGTTGTCAAAAACACCTTAAGAATGGAATCGATATCTAATCTTTCGAGTGCAGTTTACACTCCTTGAAGAATGGGCACTGCACAGAGTGAATGTAAATTCAAGAGACCTACAATATATTCTGTGCATGCATTTGTATTACTTCCTTAACTACTATTGCATACTGAATGCATCTTCAGAGAGGTATGTTTTCGTTACTCTATTCTACCAATTGTTCTTTATTCGTCAGATGTTAACTCAAATTGTCACATCTGTTAGATTCTCAATAACGTCCTTTAGTTGATTCCGCAAGAATGCAAGTATTCAAATCATTTGCATACGCTTAAGAATCTAATTTTTAATTTGATATCCAACATTCTTTCTCGAGTATCTTTGCAAACCACAAAGGTACGTATCATTCTTTTGTCGACAACAAGGCGACACCCATATGGAGAATGTGGGTCAAATATTTCTACAAAAATTGAAAGTAAACCCCTATATTTCTTAAATTCTTCAAACTGTATCTTAATTGTCCTTACTTTTTACGGTTCTCAACTATGTCATCCTTATTTCAGATTCTTAATATCAAATTGTGAAGCATCATCCTAAGGAATTGGCTGAGACGTGCTTTTTGTACGATCTTCACTCTCACTCGTCTAATGTTTTTCCTTGACCAGGGGTTGAACACATACAATCAATAATTAGCAGGAGTTCCTAGCATGGTTGGCGTCAAAAATGCATGACACACGTATTTATTATTGATTTATTTTATTTTTATTTTATAATCTGATATACGTACGCTTTTCATTCTATTTTAAATCGAAAAGGTTTCTAAGCCGTTAAGGGCACCCCAAATTATCAACATTCATTATGAATTAACCACCCAAATATTGTATTTTCTTCAAAGAAAACTAATGCGAACATTGTATACAATGCGCTTATCATCATAAAAACAAATAAATATTAAAGATACTTTAGTATACTCTAATGCTTTCCAAATCCCACATGGAAAGCTGTCTTTTCTTAAGTAAAGATAAAATTTGAAAAAGTATTATATCTTCATTAAAAGCACATACGAGTTGATATAGCTAATCACGAAGAAGTCTTTACCTAAAATTCTACAATTAATATTCATTAATAAAATTGCAAACAATGTTATGGAGAATAGTTAATTTGAATAAACATGAATAATTCCTTTCATGATTAGGTTTCTTTCCGACTTTCGAGGTTAATTGTTATTTACATGAATTTTATTGAAAAAGAAATGCATGATTGACGACGAATCAGAACTTGCGGGTATGAATGATTACCATTTTAATTGTTTAGTTCTCCCCAATCCAAGAAAAAACAATATTTGCAAAAAATGGAAAGAAAATTTTCTGAAGAACTTATGATAATATTTAATTGACTTGAAATGTAAGCAAAAACAAGATATAAATATAATCAGTTGTTTATATGCAAACGGGTGGAAATCGCGAAAGAAATAGATTTCTAATCGGAGACCCAAACAAATTCGTTATTGCAAGAATGCTACAGTTTGGCATATTCAAGCTGAAAAATGAATTTTGATGTACTACGAAAAATAGGTTAGCAGCAAAATGAACGGAATTTCTATAAAATTAAGTCAAGAATTCGAATTATTCTGGCGGATAGTAAAGAAAGCAGGTGTATATTATTTATTTTATTATTTATTTAAAAAATTAATAAAAAATTAATTTCTCCCGGCTAATATGAAAGCAGCGATATGTTAAGATCCAGACTCTAAATCCAAAATGAAAGCAGAGGGTTTTTTGCGATTGTGTGAAATTTTAAATTAGTTTATTAATAATTAATTCAATCGGAATGACTTTTCCGATCGAAACTAAGAACATATTTAAATGTTTTTAGAAAAAGGAAGTTGATAAACAAAAATCACCAAAAGTCACCAATAAATATAGAGCCCTGTGACGGTGAATATTTGCAGAGTGACTGTCGTCTTCTGTAAAAGATAGTACTGGAAGAACCCAAAATATAGGACTAGACGATGTCTAATTGATCAGATAGCCGTTTAGCAGCTGTTCGTAAATGACTAACATGCACAAAGTGTTCATAGGGTCTCCATAAAATTTAACTAATAATTTAAGAAAATACTATACAAAGCCCACGGCGCAACAGAATTGCTAAGCTTAAGCTCTCCTGTTAATTTAAGGGGGATACGGATCCCGTTCCCTGGAACCCTCAAGCTAGTTGTTTCTCACCGGCATACTTGGCATTTTTTTAGATCTCGCGAGTCTCAAGATCGAATCTTTTAGTAGAAGTTCGAGGGATACAAGATCACCTCCATCGATCAGAGACTTAACTCAAAAAACAATTAAGTCGGGTAAACGGAAGCCGGACGCTTCAGGTACGAAAAATTTTGTGTATTTCTTAGTAGGTAGCGCGTAGTATATTATGTGAGTATCCACTTTCGGGTGATATTGACATTCATAGTCTTGAATTTGCAAAGAAGCAACAACTTTGACGTATTGTAACTTTGTTAGTAATAGTGCGATTTCCACCAAACTTAGTGACATCATCATCATCAACAACGGCGCAACAACCGGTATCCGGTCTAGGACTGCCTTAATAAGGAACTCCAGACATCCCGGTTTTGCGCCGAGGTCCACCAATTCGATATCCCTAAAAGCTGCCTGGCATCCTGGCCTACGCCATCGCTCCATCTTAGGCAGGGTCTGCCTCGTCTTCTTTTTCTACCATAGATATTGTCCTTATAGACTTTCCCACCTGGATCAACCTCATCCATACGGATTAAGTGACCCGCCCACCGTAACCTATTGAACCGAATTTTATCCACAACTGGACGGTCATAGTATCGCTCATAGATTTCGTCATTGTGTAGGCTACGGAATCGTCAATCCTCATGTAGGGGGTAACATCATGTTCTATATTATAGCCTACATCACTGCATCGCGGTACTAGGATGAACTTGAGGGGGGGGTTTGCAGCTAATTACTAAACATTGTAGTAATATACTGTTATTAACTTTATTTGACGAGATATCTGTATGGAAGGCATTTCGGAGCCCAGGCACCATATAGTGGCAGCCTCCTGATTTTTTTTAGATTTTGCGGTTGAGTAGTTTCTGAGAATGGCCCCCTTAAAGAAATGTTCACTTTCAACCCCCCGCACTCCCCACCCTTCTAACAAATGTCAAAACTAAGACCGGCTTCGAAAAGTACTAACCGAGAGATGTAACTCACTGTATGCGTGAGCGTTCACAGTTCCCACCTTTCTACCAAATTTCGTGTCAATATATATAGGCTATAACCGTCTCCGAGAAAAATGCATGTGACGGACAGACAGGCAGACAGACAGCAAACCGATTTTAATAAGGTTTTGTTTTACACACACAAACAGCCCCACTCACCAAAGGAAGACCAACCTAAAGTTATAAAACTAATTAGTATTGTAGTGAAAACCTCAGGAAAAGGAAAATGGAGAAGTGCGCAAAAAAATTAAGAAGAGCGTGAGGTGGACATGGAAAAACCCCAATGATACACATACGAATACAAAAACAATAGGCCTTCCAAAGTTATAGCTAGGGTTCGGCATGTCAGATAGACGACATTGCTTTATGATCCTAGATGTAGCGAATATATTGAAAAAATAAAAAAAATCTAATGAAAACGGAGAAACGATAATCAAAAAGCTAGGACTCTCACTGTTCATACTTACGACAATAGTGAACATCCATCCAAAATTCACAATTTCAGAGTTGTCTTTAATATGTAGATCAAAATGGAGGCACTGAGAAAAGTCAGTGACCTACTACCTCAGGGCAAAAGATGCGAGGGATTCAGCCAATTTCAAAGGTATTATAATAGAAATCCAAGCTTTATGAAATGTGCTAATGACCATGAACCATTGAAATGCCCTAACATGGGAACTTTCCCACAAAGTGCGTAAATTGCAAAAAAAATCGGCTTTACGATTTCTTTACCAGGGCAGAGGCAAATCGTCAAACAAATGAGGCAGCGTCTGACGATTTGCCTCTGCCCTCGTAAGAAACCGTAAAGCCGTCATCACCTAATACCTTACGGGATCCACTAATGCTAAAACCCGTGGCTTTTGCTCATAACATTCAATACATCCAAGCCAGTAAACCAGAGGGGGGGGGGCACAATCTTTGTTGACATTACGAGGTATAGAAAATTTAAGACGACAAAACGCAGCCTGTGGTTATTGATGTACAACGATTTAACAATGGTTTGACTCAGGTACTCATTCACAGCTGAGTCAACTGGTATCCGACGTCAAATCACAATACAAATTCCACTGCCACCAGTAAGATTTGAACCACGACCTTCCGTATGACAACCTTGTGCTCTAACCACTCAGTTATCCGGACATCATTTTCTCACCATTAACCTGTGCCAAGCCCTCCTCTTCTTTTATTCCATTCTGTTTGACCTCCTTCCTAGTTATGTTCCTTCCTCCCCCAAATCCCCAAACTCCTACCCATTATGATTCATCACTGAAATCCATAAAAACCTTCGTCTGAAACAAGCTGCGAGAAAAAAGTTTTTATCCACCGGAAGCCGCGCAGACTTTGACCCTTTCAGCGCTCTGCGATCTTCAGTTAAGTCGCTGATAGTTAAGTCTAGGAAAGATTACCTGGACAGTGTTGAAATCGAATTGGCGCGTGGTAACTTGAAGCATTTCTGGTCGCACATCCGTAACGCCCGCAACGCCCCCCAGTTCCCTCCCACTTTCATCATTGGCTCAACTGCTACCTTTGCTCGGCTATCCTGTGATTTACTTTGCAGTTACTTCTCCTCGGTCCATAACCCCTATTCCTCTTCCTTACTTCTTCTTTGGGAAAGTACCTCTTTGACAACCATGATACCAATGATGAACCCGGCCCCGATAGTCTTCCAACCTCTTCCTGAGTTTCATTTCCCTCTCTGCATTATTTTCGATAAGAGCCTCGAAGAGTGTCATTTCTCCAACCTGTCGAAAGAAGCCCTTATTTTTCCCATACACAAAGTCGGTGGTCATATACTTGCTGAGAATTACCACTCTACTTCGCTCCTCTCATCCTGCTGCAAAATCCTCGAGAGACACGCACGTACCACCCATTTCGGCCACTTTATAGCCGCGGAGCAGCACGGCTTCATAAAACGTCGATCCTCGCCCGTGTTGACTATCCCGGCCGCCTCCGTACCATTCGTCTCCCTTACCTTCAACAACATAAAATCTTCCTCGATCTTTACACCCTCTTCAAATTCTCTACCAGCCTAATGGACTGCTCCGCCTCTGCTGTTATCGTTCTTCGTAATGCATCATCAGACTTTTTCGTTGTGCCCTTCGCGAAGCTCAAAGTCTTTTTCGATTCCCCGATCCCGAGACTATCTCGGAGTTACAATGCATTACATAATTTGGTCCCATGGACTCCTTTTCGCACTTTAGTTTTAAGTGTAAACTACGATCTTTGCTTTTTCCTCCTTCTGAGGGCAATATTGAATTGGAATTTTTTTTCTGTTTATTGTCCGTTTAATAAATAAATAAATAAATTGTTCGAAGAAGGGGAAATTTCCCGCATTATGGAAGTGGCAGGTTAATCAACCACTTATAAGCTCATCTGTTTGCTATATACTATGGAGAAAATGTTATAACAGGCAGTTTACAATAGATCGCTCCTATTTCTTGAGAATTAAGGAGGCCTTTTAGATCAGCGGTATGAGTTCCGTAGAGGCAGATCAAGCATTGATGCCATCAAACTGGTTACATGTTTGCCGATAATATGATTCGCGGAAAGGGTAATAGCAGCAAAAAATGCCTGGCGGCAATTAGTGTCTCTAACTACCCGCTACTGTATAGACAGCCACTTATAAGAAAGGAGACTCTGAATTGATACCGTTGATGAACCCGAAGCGCACATAATCTCATTGCTCTGCGCTTACTGTGGAACATCATATACAATAATGTTCTTATTACGGTATCGAAAGAGGCCGTCCCAGTTAAGAAAATACTTGAAATGTTAAAGAACGGGTTTGCAGCAGCCAACAATGCTAAATTCACTCCAAAACTAGTTAATTTGATAAGAAAGTACTACATGGGTACTTTCCAAGAACTATGTCTGTGTAAATAACTTTAATTGGTAAAATTGAACAAGTGGAATTAAAAAATTAAGCGGCAGCGGCTCTTAAACAGCAAAATACTACATAGTATCTAATGGAAAGCGTTGTGAGCAGCACTGATCTCCGTCATAATTGCAAATACGAAAACAATAAACAGCTCCTAAATTTATAAAGAATAAAAGCCTCTAGCCAAGAATAATAACCAAACAACCTCATCTAAAACTCTGCGGAATGTCCATTTATGATGATCAGGAAAATATAGGAAAATGTTAGGAGACAATTTCAAAATCCATGGAAACATGATATGGCTTGTTCGATCTCATCCAGGGCAGAGGCACCTCGTTAGACGCTGCCTCACCTCTGCCTTGGGAGCAGCATGATCGAAGTGGCTTCAAGGTAGTTTTTGCTTCATTATACATATAAATTTAAAGATACGACATGTGTTTGAATTATAAGCAGGAAAAAACCCGCCTAGCAAACTTCAGATTTTCGTTTAAGAATTGAGGGAATCTTAAGTCCGCCATTCACTTGATAGCGGACCGGATCAGTTGAGAAGCAACATACTTCCACGGTGGTGGCTCCCCTCATTCTTGAGCAAGAATCTATCCATACAAAAAAGGATATAACTTACGGTTTTGTCCAGGGCAGAGGTGAGGCAGCATCTAATGAGCCTCCCTTAACTCCTAAACAAAAACCATGGAAACATTTTTCGCATCTCTACAAGAAAATCCAAAAGTGAGAAGATAATGACAAGGCTCTATGAGACCTGCAAAATCAAAGCCATATCAACATTAGCAAGGCGTTAGTGATCAATAACAATACAACTTCCTTACCAATAATAATATAAAGTACAAGAAGTCAAAGGAAGAGCTTGTGGAAGCAGGTAACTTTTAGCCACAATTTGTAGTGTAATTATACTTTCGCTTGGAATTTTGAAAACCGCCTCAAACTCATAACAAATTATGCACCCAAAAACATTACTAAGGATAAGGATATAACTTTAGTGACGAGAGGACGAAAGGATATTAGAGGTGGGTTCAGTGCCATGTGAACAAGCTAGAAAGTTTTAAAGAAAAGGTCCTGCCCCGACTAATGCTGTTCGTATTCAGGGACAGACAGCTGCTCGAAAAAAGTAGTACAAACCGAAAGTGTTAAACGGAGGAAGGAAGTAGCATAACGTATACGAAAACCACGAATATCCATTAGATTACAATCGAGACTATCGGGTATGAAGGGCATTTTTCCTTACACGTTCCTTGAATCGAATTTTTTTTTATTTTTTTATATTTTTTTTATTTTTTCAAATGCTGCCATTGTTAAGTTTTTTTACTTTTTTCCACCATGTTTTATTCCCCAATCGTCAAATTTATTCCTAGTGCTTGTGCGCTTCATTCTTCTTTTTCCCAACATTTAAACATTCTTCGTACGACCAGCCATTCCGTCGTGTTGTGGTATAACGGTTTTTCAACTGAAAAACCACGACTTCCCTCCAGGAATGGGTGAAGTATCAAACAGCTGTAAGAAAATATTGAGTGATCCAAGATTTGAACTTGTTCATGCCGTTTAATAAATTTTACTGATACCAAAGTAAGTTTTCTTGCACCGAGCTATCCTGCCATTGTTGACGAAAAATTTGATTATATGGGGCTACGCGATCTGGGAATGTACATTTTTAATGTTCACAATCAAATCAACCGATAGACAACAGGTTTAGCCCTGAATGGTTTTTAGGTAGCTTCGTTATCACTAATTAGTTTCTCCCTGTAAATTCACAGTCGCTAAAAGCTCGTTTATATTTGACTGCCTTTTGTACTCTTTATTTCACTTGGGAAGCACAGATTTTCTTCTAGAAAATGCCCGAAATGCTTTTCCACGTTATCAACTTGCTATTGCACTTTCAATTTTAGGAAAATATGAGAGTAACTTATATATATAATAAGGTAGTTCGTGGTCAACTTGCTATTTGCGCTACTTGTAATAATATTCTTAGGACAGCACTCGTACAATTTTGAACCAAAATGCATACCTATTGATTTTTTTATGGTTGTCATTCATCTTTCAATAGAGCATAGTATTTCACTCGCAACTATGCTACTGCATCAGCGATTTCAGATCTCCCCACGATTTCTGGAGAAGCTTACACTCCTCCTACAGTTTACTGTGGCATATATATTTAAGACGATCCACTCGTCCGCCACCGTTGGCTAGTGGCCTCCATCGTATTGCGTAGCCTGTCCTTAATAGGTGACCTATCAACGGCCAACTCTACCTCCGCATCAGCAGGTCCACCAGTATTTAACCTGTGCGTCGACAAAGTTCTTAGTTCGAAATTGTACAATGTATATTGTGTTAATGTCTTTTCTTTCTTATTATCATTTCAAGCACCCTCTTCTCTATTAACAAGCCCTACAATGCATTTATGCCACGGCGTTTGGTCGACCAGAAATTTCTACAAGTCATTAACTAGTTTCAATCCTTTCTATTTCAGTACCTGAAAAATAAGTATCAATTTTTAATCTTAAAAACCAATTCCTTCAATAATTATTTCAAAATGGTTTTCTGATGCTCATTTTAGGCGCTCTGGAACCATACTAGGCATAACTTTGTCGTATTATAAATCCTAATCTCTGTATAAATAACCAGTTTTAAGGACTTTGAGAATGTTGTCTGGTGTACAATATATTGCTAAACATAATGTCTCCAAGTAAAAGTGATCCCTAATGATAACAAACGAAAAAGAACAGAAGATGGACAAGGGCAATTAAAAAAAACATTAACAGTAAATTCAATTCTAGACCACAAAACTATATATTTTTTTTGGCATTATCTATTTTTATAGAACTATTAGTAAGTTCCAGATCAAATAATTTTAAATGTGCCATAAAACCAAATACCATCAAGCAAATGTGTGATAAAAGCACCGAATTAATCAGATAATAATCAGATAAAAACACGTATGAGATTACCGGCTTCTTATCTTTATTGGACATAATCTATGCTTTTAACTGCACAGTTATACCTCACACGAAACTTGAAAAGCATCTGGCGAAATATCTTTGGAAAGCCTTGAAAACGTAAACACAACACACAACAATACTTTTTTTTGAAAAACTAAAACCGTCTGGGGAAATTCGTACCTAAAATAGTCAAAAAAAAGTTAAAGACATAAAAAGTCAATAGAACAGCATTTTGAATGTACTATTAAAATACAGATGTCGATAGCAAAGTCAGGGCCACATCTGTGATATTTTCCAAATGTTAATTTGTCCGTTCAACAAAAAGGTTAGTTAAGTAGTTATGATGCAGCGGACATACATTTTCGAACACACCTAACGTGTTCGATGTAGTTCCGTATGCAGGAAGGCTCCTGCTTTATGTAGATTAGCAATCACGTTATTCAATTATATCATTTTCCAGTATAATGCCAAACGGGTGGTTTGAATTAATACTTATTCGTTCTTAATTAACATATTAATACGTGGAGAGATTGGAATGGTAATTACGAGTTTACCTGAAATATAAATGTCAGATTAAGATTCAAAGTGATTGTGAAGATGGGCAGTACCGTGACTTTTCCAATTAATCTTCAACAGCTGTCGTCGCGATGTCTGATTAACTAATCGATCGTATGTTATCAGTTGTTGCGATGAAATGATTCCACATTCTTAAAATTCACCGAAATGAATTTTTACATTCGTAGATCAAGCAAATTTTCAAGTCAGCTTGGGATTCGTTGGCGATTGTTTGGCTAAAAATGTTAATTTATTTAACATTTAGCCTAAGGTTGAAGCAAACGTTTTCATTTTAACTGTTCCTGATCAACCTTCCGTAACTTGAAGGCACAATTTCATTATGCTGAATACAGTTTCACAAATAATTAGGTCTGCTAAAAAGATAGTCTCTGGGCATGAAACCATTGATGCTTATTTTAACAATACTCTTAACAACAATAATAAATGGCGAAACAATCTAATTAATATCTAGGCTTTGAAGCGTAAGACTAATATTATTATCCGAGTTATCACAATCTCGGCTTATTGCCGGATTTTAGCTAATGCTAGCACTAAGTGCCAAGCATTTAGGCTTGGACGATCCTACCTACTGAAAAACTAAAGGGGCGTTGGCGGCGGTGGCCGGTGGTAGGACAATGGGAGAATCCGTCGAGAACTCCCGCAACATCGAACACGTATGCAGAATGGTGTACTTCTGCATGGTTTGAACCAGACGTGCGAAAGTCCCAGGACATCAAGGGAAGCCGTGAGGGATTTAGGTACAATACTTGTAGCTGACAATATTATGAGAACTACAACCACCCACTCGAGACGCCAAATTTCTTTGATTTTCCGAGCCAATGGTTCATAGTTCACCTTCTTCTCCACGTATTTCCGTTCAATGTTGCTATTATGGGGGACACATCAATTATATACGCGGAGCGACCCGTCTTGTCAACTAACAGTACGTCAGGCTTGTTATGTGCAGTATGGCGATCAGTCAGAACTTGCCGGTCCCAATACATGCTGTAAGCAGAACTATCAACACTGCTTGCGGCTCATATCGGTAAACCGGGCATGTTCCCGTGATCAGCCCATGCTTGTAAGCAGGGTAACCTTACATACAGCATTATGCCTGGTAATGTATTGCACCGGCGCCATAACAGTACAGCCAGAAATGAGATGGTCCAATGTTTCTAACGCCGAACCACACATTCTGCACTGGTCGTTCTACACCCGTTCTTTCATGATGAGCTTTTTATAAGCTGGGGTGGTAGCCACGCCGTCCGGAATGGTACACATGAACCCCTCCATCTCAGCAAAGAGCTCCCCAGCACACAGCCATCTTCACGTGTTGACTGTGCATTGCCTTCGACTTCCATTCATCGATCCGCTCTTGGTCCGACTTCACCCCGCTCAGAGGATTGAAAGATCGATTCTTCAAGTTAAGTGGAGTCAGTCTACAGTCTGCCTTACAGACAGCCGCATGCAAGGGACTCGACCGCTCTTTGCTGTAAAAATAAGCGCGCAGCGAGTCGACTTGGCGATAATGTTGTGCCGGCACGTCAACCACGCCTTTACCTCCGGCAGGTTTATGAGGCAGGCTCATCCTCTCCACGGCAGACTTTAGATTATGTATTCGGAATTTGGACATAGTTGTCCGTATCCGCCGCTGGACGTTTTCCAGATAGGTCTTCGTTCACGGCATAAGCCAGTGAAGGGATAGCGAATACATTCAGCGCGCTTATTTTATTCTTCCCCGAGAGATGCGATCTCAGCACCAGCTTTACACGTCGCAGGAATTCAGGCAGCACAGCATCCTTCAGCATTCGAGCATGGGTTCCTTGCAGAATTCCTAGGTATTTGTAGAGTCTGCCTCGGTCATAGCTATGTCCGGCATGCGGCTTGTGATGACCTTTGCCTTAGTGAGTCACTTTACGGAGTCCCGCCGACATTCCAGACGAATTTTCCATGGTGGATCTCTTTGGTCACTCAAACCAATAACACGAAAGCGAATATTCTGACTGTGCAATCTGATAGCGGGAACTGCACCACAATACACAAGTGACTGTAGTTGTAGCAGCGACATATCAGCACACAGTCGAGATGCAATCTCGTTATTAATTTGAGATAGAATTCCCAGAGTTGCTGGAGATGCATAGAGCCTAGGAATACCTTGTCTATGTAAAGGATCCATATCCGAGAATTCTATACACGCTCTTTGGAATTCGTCTCGAACCTCAGCGGAAACCTCAGCTGGGCGGTGGAGAAGAGTGCTTCGGCGAGTACTGAAACTGTTGCCTGCAGTGCGGCGTGGTGTTGTTGATGCCGCCGCCTCTGCCCCATCGACTGTCGGTCACCAGTTTCCCCGATGACCTCATGTCGAACACGCTTCCTGATGGTGGCCGAGATTGTGTCGCTACGAATAATACAGCGGTACTGGTCTGCGACTCGCTGCACAGTTACGTGCGTGAATTGCGGGAAACGCTCGAACAATCTCTGATGCAACAAGGGACGGTAAGATGTTGTACCCAACCCCGCCGTTATTTCGTAGTAGAAGCGGATGATGAAGAGGTTCATTTCTTCAGTGCATTTTATCCGCTGCCTACGCGAACCTATTATTATTACCCTGGTTTGGCTCAAGCATTCACTCTCTTTCTCGCTCTGTTTAAATTTAGAGCTTTTTAGCCAAGGTCCAAGATATTACGGTCGAAAGAAATTCTCCGGAGAAGGCAGCATAATGAACTTCACCGATAACGAGAAGGGATATTATCGGTAACTGGAACCAACCTTGCCGGACTCCACTTTAACTTCGAATTCCTTAGAAATTTTACCTCGATGCAGCACGTGAAACTCTAATATTTTCTCTAATAATAACTAACTGCCGTGGAATGCTTCTCCTGCATAAAGCATTCCAGATATACTGCCTGTCACCCTGTTGAAAGCCTTCTCAAATGAAACGAAAAGATTGTTTTTCGAATAGGGACATTCCTATTGTATTTACTCAGACTTTGGCACACAAAACGTGATCTGTCGCGCAATCAGAGATCGCGCGATTGTCGCAGCAATCGGCAATGTGGCATTGTCACACACAACGCGATATCTTGTGAGCGCTCCAGGACTATGATTACTTTCTAACGAGTAGTTTTAGTAGCATCAAATATTTCTCATAAATTGAGTAAACATAGAATTAAACGGGTTGACAAGATTATTTCCTTTATTGGCTAAGAAGTTGGCGAAAAAAAAACAAATATAGTATAGACCAACGGACCACTTCTTCGATTTGAAAGAAGCGAAAACAGTGAAGTCCACGAAATACTGTATTTGTTTTTTTTTCACCAAATTCTTAGCCAATAAAGGAAATAATCTTTTCAACACGTTTAATTTTATTTAAACTTTGGCTAACTATCCACCTTCTAATTCAAACCAAAACTGAGTAGTCCAAAAGAGGAGGTACCCCGTCTTGTTTTAGCACTTCAATGCACCAGAAGAAAAAAACAATGTTGAGTGCATGAGATAAACACAGATCGCTGCAGGCAGAGATCCCGTTCTATGCGGCAAAAGCTTTACAATAATAAAGAAGGAAGCAACTGGCTCCCGAAATATCGGTATCTGCGAATAAATACAATAGAGTTGCCCCTAATCAAAAAACATTCGTTCCGTTTCATTCAAACACTGAGGACAACTAAAAAATTCAACGCTACAAACCACAAGCCTTCTCGAAATCAGATGAACCACAGATCTGAATTTCACGCACTGTTCCAAAATGAGTCGATTGGTGTAGGATGGTCCAGCGCGAAAACCACCCTGTTCTCTGTCGCTCAAGCTTTCCAGGTGTTTTTTGACGCTTTCCAGGATCATTCTAGCTATCATCTCCACGACGACAAGCAGGCTGACGGGTGCTTCTCTTCGGAATCTTAACAATCATCTTCTCGTTCCACTCACTGGGAAGGATCTCCAATTCCCACCATGTACAGATGAACAGAAGTAGAGAGAAAGAAGAGTAGTTCCGCAGGGGGCCGTCAAACCCGGCCCCATTTGAACGCATTGATGGCCGAGATTACTTTCACTTTTGTATTGTAATTGGAGAAAGTTTTGAAATAATAAAACTGGTTTTTCCTTTTCGCTAGTGTTGATTGCTAACAAGTCAGCCTTGATGGTGGTCCGTTGGTACGTAACACTACACCAACGGGCTGGATCGGAATGTCGCAGCTAATAGTTTATCTTATACGGATTCTTAGGATATAAGGCTGCGATTATCGGATGCGATAATCATTAATCCGACACCTGATTCAGACTTACTTCCGACAGGCTTGTCAGACTGCAAGAGCATAGTGCCACATC
Source organism: Hermetia illucens (assembly GCF_905115235.1). Taxonomy (NCBI): domain Eukaryota; kingdom Metazoa; phylum Arthropoda; class Insecta; order Diptera; family Stratiomyidae; genus Hermetia; species Hermetia illucens. Next base: position 68,304,295 of record NC_051849.1, on the reverse strand, counting down.
AGGTAGAGTAAAGCTCTCCAGGGTCCCACTATCTTACTTCTCTTAACCCCAGAGTGCATGACTCAAATTCTCGCTTAAATTTGAAAAGGTGAGCATTATGGAGATTGATTGATATGATCGTCGAGTAGCGTTTTCATGTTCCAGACTTCAGTCATAAACAGTTGAAATCAGAAGGTCGTAGCCGAAAGATTAGCTTAAGTGTAAGAAAATTCGAATGGAGGCTGCTATCCCACTTGATTATCAATATTCCTGTTTGTCCTAGTGCTGTCCCGCTGCTGAAAAACCTATCTCTCGCACAGCATTAAGAGCGATGAAAATGAAACTGAAACACGGTCTGATTGGAAAAAGAAACTGTATGGATGCCCTATACTCCACAAATGAGTGAACTGAAGATACAAAAGCGGGAGCGGGAACGTCTGGAAGTTATACATAAACACCGTTAAGTAATTGCCATTTAATTTTGAACATTTTATGTCGACAGTTCGCAACCGCTATCAACAAAAACAGAAAGAAATGTCAAATCAACATTACTATCCCAAACGTTGGCGTTAAAAAATTAATTAATTAATCTCATTCCTTATCAGGATATACTCTGATTACTCTCTTCATAATTTGCCATTTCCCGTTAAATCTGGAAACATCTATTATTACTTATTAGTCATTTCTCTGGTTTTAATTTTAAAGCTCTCAATATTTACTGACCATATCTAGGTCAAGGTAGTGTCAGCTTTTAGATGGTACGTGACGTTTAGTGGGAAGTAGAATAAATCACGACCCTTACAATGTGGAGCAATATGTCCTTCACGGGATGCAGGTTTCAAGAAAGTCGTGCTTGGAACTAGATTATCTTTATTATTGTATGGGGAGCTATATCTTGCGTTTAGGCAAGATAAAGCTTCCCATATAATATTTAAAAACTACGAATAATTGGCTTAAAAAGATGAGTGGGAAAACTGATTTACGTATTTTTACAAATCTTATGGCGATAGTGATGTGTGTTCGGTAGTGGCGTTCTGTATTTATCAATTGAAGACAATCGCGATGGAATAATAGTTTTCCTACTTCCGTCACAAGTCAGATGTACAGTTGATATGTCCCCAAGACCCAAAACAACTCCCCCTCCCCTCTTCCAAACTACTCGGTGACTTCATCCGATCTCCGCCTGCCGTATCCGATCTCCGCCTGCCTTAGTAAGGAACCCCAACAATTCTTCATAGGTTTTTTCCCTCGAAAGCGTGTAAGAGTTCGCAATTTTTCTTGTTAAGAATCCAAGCCTCCGAGGAATACATGTCTTATATAGAAAGAGCTTCGACCCAATGGTGAGACGCTTCGAGCGGAACAGTTTTCATAAGCTGAAATAGGCTCTGTCGGCTGCCAACAACCGCGTGCCGATTTCATCGTCGATTGTGATTTTTAACTCAGATAGCAGAAATTATCAACAGTCTCGAAGTTATTTGTCCAATGCGATTTGATTTTTTCGCTTCTTTGTTCTTTAGTGCTGACGGTGCCACCATGTTCGTCTTCTTGCCTTCTTGCAGAATAATATCTCGCACTCTAGGGTTGTTCTTCCCGTAATGTCAACAGCGTCAGCACAGGCCAGTAGTTGGGCGGACTTGAAAAGTAAGGCGCAGGTGATGCGAGCACAGGTCCTTTTTTCCAGGGGCAGGTTAAAGAGGATGCATGTTTTAGATCGTTGTTGATGTTAAATGGTCTCTAGAGTGCTCCTGCTGCTTTTATCTGGCCTCGCACAATGGTCAGAGTCAGCCTAGTAAGCCTTATCAATTTTGTCGGGATATGAAATTCTCTTATGGCCGGGTATAGTTGATGATTCTAGGATGGACTTAAGGGGGATTCTCTACTGCGTTTCGGAAACCCATCCTAAAAGCAGGAGTATTATCCGGAACGGCAACTACACTGGCGCTGCCCTTCTACTAACGAAAGGCTATCATTTTGGGGAACGAGAACTTCTTCCGCTGCGGCGGAAAACGGCAAATAATAGGCGGATTTTGGTCATCTCCGTCTACATTAGATGCAGCTCCCACATCTTAAATTAAAGTCTAAATACTTCATTTTCGGTGGCGACTTCAACTTGAAGCCCACCTTCTTGGGCGGTATGGCAGTCAACAAAAATGGGGAAACCCTACTCCTTGACTACTTCCTACTATCTGAGCAAACAAGATAAAGCCTTCAGGTGATCTCCTGTAAAACCCTGCCAGTTATTTCCGACCACTATGCAGTGGAATTCAAACTCTCTCCGACCTCTATACTGCAGAAGCGAGTTATGACAACTGTCAGATTTTTCGCCCAGAGGAACTGGGATAAATTCAAATCAGATTTAGCACCAAGACTGAACTTGAGGAAACTCATAACCACCCGTAATTTGACGAATAAAGAAATTGACAAAGCAATCGTTTTGGAGACAGACGTCATTAATACGGCTACACGCAGCAACACGAAGCTTATTAAATTCGACAAGTTCCAGTACAGCTCACTTCCCACGAATGTTCCATAAGCACGGAAATAGAGTTAATGCTGAATATAAAGCATTGCTCTCCCGGATCAACTTTCTCAGTAGGTTAATCCAGCATATGGTGGCGAATTTCCATAACAAAAAGTTGACCCGCAAATTAGCAGATATAAAGCCCGGGCCAAATATGTTCCAACCCGTAAATAAGCTAATCAGAAAGCATAAATCCCGCAGCTTCGTTCTTAATAAGAACAGGAAACCTATCTGCAATGACGCTGGAAAAGCAACAGTCCTTGCGGAATCTTTTGAGCGTATTTCCTCCACGGAAATACCCAACCCTCACTGTGACTGTTCAATCAACAGTCAAAGAATTCACCTCGAGAAATCGTACAAGCTCACCACTTTTTCCTCAAAGAATCTGTCAACCAAACCCACAAATTCGCGAAATTTTCTGAGTCTACCACAATTCGCCTCCCTGGTAGAAAGCCTAAACGCCATAAAAAACCTCCCAGCGGTCTCAATCCAGTTCCTATTAGCAGTCTACAATAACTGTGCAAATAACGGCTATTTCCCATCCACCTGGAAAATAGCCAAAATTGTTGCCATTAGGAAAAAGGGTGTCTCTAGCGAACCAAAGAATTCTAGGCATATTTCTTTACTATCTAACTTGGACAAACTATTTGAGAGAGCACAGACAATCGAGTTGGTCCAGTATTGTGATCTCAATAACATAATTCTTAACCATTAGTTTGGATTCCTATTCAAACGCTCTAGCCAGCACGCTCTAAGCTACTTCCAAAATACCATGAGTATCCGACTAAACGCCAATAACAAACCTACAGTAGCCATACACAACATTTTCACGGCTGACGTTCTGCCCCCTGAAATCGACACCGACCTGATTCAAGTTGCCGATGACACAGTAGTTTATTCTTTAGATCTCCGGCTCAACAAGGCAGTTAAGGTAATTGAGAAGTACCTCGTACTTCTCTGCAAATACTACCAGATGTCGGGAATACAAATAAATATGGCAAAGATCCAAGTCTGCATCTTTCGGAGAAAATTTAGCTACCCTAATTCTACATCCATTCCCAAGAATACTAGCCGCTTAAAGCTCAAAGTCGAAAATACCACAGTGAACAGGTCAGAATAAATCAAATAGTTGGAAGTCCAACTCAATGAATTCCTAAAATTCAATCATCCCCTTAAGCTTGCTATTAGTAAGGCATGCGGTGCATTGAGTAGTATCTACTTTCGGCTTCGTAAGATGGTAACCATTAAAAAGTGTATGGCCTTCGAACACCAGAAATTGAAACAGTGCACTGCACCATCTTACAATTGGAAGACTACAAAGTGCGGCCCGAACGCTGAAGTGTATCGGCGAACAAGCGTCAGATCACTTAGAGAATTCGTTCTCATTTTGATGCAAATATTTTTCGAAAGAACAGGAAACCATTCAAATCCTAACATTAGAAGACTGCATCAGCAAGGGCATCTCTTTGGGCTCTACCAAATAGTGAATTCCATCCTTCTATTCCAAATTCTCTTTCCCTCTTTGAAACTCTTTACCTGATAGAAGCGCATTGAACCTACTCGCGCTATTAGTGCATAGTTTTTTCTACAATAAGTAAATATGTTTTTTGAAAAAAAAATGTTAAGATTGAGGTAATAAACATACGAAAATAAAGTAAATTATAGAGAAGATCGAGTTAGCCAAAAAAATGTAATAGCCACCCATTTGAAACAAGTTAAGATATTTTTTTTAATCTAATCATAGATTTAAGATAAATTAAGTCTCTGTAAGACACTATAAGAAAATAAAAACCTAAACCTAAAAATCCGCGCACGGTTGTTGGCAGCCAACAGAACCTATTTCAGCTTATAACAAGTCGGGAAACCGGGAGCTAGACGCTTCAGGTATGAAAGGTTTTGTGTATTTCTTTTATAAAGAGATTTGGGTATGCATTTGTCCCATTAGCATGTAGCACGTAAAATATGCATATATTATGTGAAAATAGCCACTTTCAAGTGATATTGACATTCATAGTCTTGAATTTGCAGAGGTGCGCAGATTTGACCTAGTATAACTTTGTTAGTAATATTGCGATTTTCACCAAATTTGGCAAGATCATGATCTATACTATAGCCTACATTGCTGCAAAATTTTGTGATTCTAGGGTGAACTCAAGAGGGGTTTTCCTGTCAATAACTAACAATTATAGTAATATACTATTATTAACTTTATTTGAACAGGTATCGATATGGAGGGTATTTCGGAGCCTAGGCACCATATAGTGGCAGCCCTCTAATTTTTTCTAGACTTTTCGGTTGGGTAGTTCCTGAGAATGGGTTCGTTGAAAAAATGACCACTTTCAACCCCCCGCACTCCCCACCTTTTCAGCAAAAGTCAAAACTAACACCGGCTTCGAAAAGTACTAACCGAGACCTTTAATTTGATACCCCACATGACTATATTTGATGAAAAAAAATTTACACCCCCCTTTTGCATGTATGGGGACCCCCCTTAAATTCGTCGTAAGAGGATATAACTCACTATATGCGTGAGCGTTCACAGTTCCCACCTTCTTACCAAATTTGGTGTCAATCGCTAGAACCGTCTCCGAGAAAAATGCGTGTGACGGACAGACAGACAGACAGACAGACAGACAGACGGACAGACAGACAGACAGTAAACCGATTTTAATAAGGTTTTGTTTTTCAAACAAAACCTTAAAAACGGTTCTGTTCGAAACGTCTCACCATAGGATCAAAGCTCTCACTGTACAAGACAATGATCTTGCCAGTCCTCATGTATTCCTCGGAAACTTGGGTTCATAGCAAGAAAAATTGCGAACTCTTGGCCGCGTTCGAGAGAAGAATCCTCCGAAGAATTTTTGGCCCCCTCCATGAGGATGGACGACAAAATCTATGAGCGAGGTTGTGGATAAAATCCGGCTCAATAGGTTACGGTGGGCGGGTCACTTAATCCGTGTGGATGAGGATGATCCAGCCCGGAAAGTCTATAAGGGTAATATCTATGGTAGAAAAAGAAGACGAGACAGACCCTGCCTAAGATGAAGCGATGGCGTAGGTCAGGACACCAGACAGCTTTTAGGGATATCGAATTTGTGAACCTCGGCGCAAAACCGGGATATCTGGAGTTCCTTATTAAGGCAGTCCTAGACCAGATACCGGTTGTTGCGCCGTTGATGATGATGATGAGACCTAAAAAAACGCACCTAATGCCTAAGCAAAGCGCAAAAAGTCATATCACTTTGCAAAATTCAAACAATCCGAACATCTTCTTTGACAAGTAGTAGATGTCATAACTTTCAACAGACCTTTGCAAAAAGAGAGGATAAAGATGTACCTACTTATAAATTAAAACTGAACCTAATCATGAAACGGATTACCTTCCGAAGGCTTGAACGTGGAAATTTCAATTTCAAATTTCTATCCAGACTACCACTAGAGCGCCTTAAACGCCTTAAACTTAGAGCCTATCCAGAAGGAGTGGGAAAGCCCATTAAGAATGAACATTCCAACATTCCCTTTTCTAGGGAAAACTTCCTGGCAATTTATCTATTATTGACCCCAATACAATTCAATCCACAGAATTTACGAGGCCATTTTCGAGGAAAAATAGACCGTCTATAATTCTAGCTTTCTCATCCCGCCCATAGCATGTCTACTACATATATATTTGTCTATATTCTCTGTACGGTTTTTAGACTTATCGAGTGCGGACTTCAAATATCATAAAATGTGCACAGCCCGGATATAGTTCCCCCGCTATACACGCTAGTCTTCACTACTCTATAAAACTGGCGGCAATTCTTCTTCCCATAATAATAATCAACCCGCCTACCCTCAGTGAAAGGGCGAAAGCTACCCAACGTCTGGAATGTTGGGAGCTTGAGGGAGTGAAGCAACTCCTAAAAAACTCATTATTAATGGCAACTACTATTAGACACAAGCTTTCAGGATGTAGCTTTCAATTAAGTCAAGTAGGTTTTGCGTACACTTTGATAGACTCAAGTGCAAAACGAGTACTTGTTTGCCTTTTTCCTGCCTTCTTAATTATATCCTTGGCGTAGAATTTGAATAGGTAAACTGCAGTTTTCAGTTGAATGCATGGAGTGCTGACATGGTAGCATAGGAACTAAAAAAAACACTTGAAATTCTGTCCTGATTCCAAATTCGTTAGGGAAAGATATTTTCCTTGGAGAAGAAGCAAGGGTTCTTTCATCGACAGTATATCGAAATATATGTACATACATGTATGAATTGGGTGACAGGAAGACCGTGTAATAACTCGCATTAAACCAAGCTCACACTTTAAATTAGATAATTCCAATCATAAATTTAAATAAACTTAAAGCTTCTGGAATCCAACCACCTTACCCTTTACCAAGAATTACAATCCAAGGTCGTGCGAGTCTTATTTATGCTCAACATATTCAAGAGCAAATCTGAGTATGTTGTTACTGATAGGCTGGAGTAATGGTGGTCGAATTAATCAGCAATTTGATAAGAAGTGGTAAATGATTGGCCAATTTTGTACGAATTGCATGGGTTGCCCGGAAACTAGAAACAATTTTTAACTCTGACCAGCATTCACACGTAGTTAGCTAAATTGTCGGTTCAGTGGTTTTGCGATAAGGCAATTGGTGGTAATCAAGCTAAATCCAAAATATGGGAGTGTGGGAAGTGGTAAATTGTAAATGTTCACCCTATTTGGCGGGGGTAAAACTTTGATCTCAAAATCACATTAGGGGTGCAGGGAATTTAATTCGAAAAATGCATTGCATTATCTTGGACCGAAACAACTGATTGCACTAAATGGAACTTTTTTGTTCCGTAATGCGCACATAAAACAGTATTTTCTCATGGCGAGATCAAGTGGTGAATACCCAACATGCTAAGCATTCAAAAAAATATATAACAAGTGGTCATAAATCTTGAAGAAATCATATTAAAACCGATATGGCTCGCGTTCGATCCCGCTGGATTCGCATCCGAAACTAATTGAATTTCCCTCTTGCTCTAATTATCCCATTTGTAAATGGGGTCTGATTCAAAGCAAAACGTCACCAGCACTGGAAGACATCATCATTTACTTTCAGCCTTATCGAAATGAGACCAAAACAATCGAGTTAATTGATTAAACGACTCTTCGCAGTTGACATAGACTTTGTGGACGTTGTTGGTATTTCCATCGTCTTCGTCGATGTTGCTGCAGCCCATCAGTATAGGACGCCCTGTGTTCACTTTATCCCCATACGAGCTCCATATGATAGACATCGTCTTATACAAGCCTTTTCTTGGCTGCATGCACCCAGGCCGAAGTCAGCCTTATACCATCCACCATGCCTGCCTCCCATTCAGTGAAACGCCGGCCGGAGATTGGAATTGCTTCACTTACTGCGGCAAATTGTTTATCTGGCTTCAAAGTTATTTATTGCAAAATCATAAGACCAATTAACACTTGAGTGTTAGCTGCCAGAATAATTTGCAAAGAGCAGGCTCACTGAGCAAAATAACAACGGCAATAATAACAACAGCGGCAACAGGAATAGCTCCGGATGTTGATGAACCATCTGAGTTGGAAAAGAAAAGTAATGGAAAACAGACGACAGGCTTGGTAGTAAAATATGAAGGTCTCATTTAATTGGCGAGATTGATATGCGCTTAGTTTCTGTAGTGCTCTCCTGCAAATGTTGAATAGACCACTTAATCTTAACCCATTTGACTTTGACTTTTGATGCTGCTTTACTCGATCGGACAGTTACTGATAAGTCGATCTTTAAGAAGAAAAATTAGCGATAATCAATGACGGCAGAGGATTTGAAGAGCGAAAACGCCAATAATACTGACAAACGAAGTTAATTTGATTGATTGAGACTGGAAATGCCACAACTCAAATATAGTTAAGAGCAAGGAGACAAAATGGCGGGTTTAGTTCGAAAGCGCCCTACCTGCAAATGCAGCTCTCCACCAAACAAAAAGCAATAAATTTCCAGAAATACACTACCTGGAAATCCAACCTCAAGGATTCATTCATCCTATTATCCTATCCTATCGCCTTCCAAAAAAACCGGAAAATCGATAAAGACACACGACAAGGACGTGGAAAGAGAAAAATTTAAAAGATCGGAACTACAAAATCGGAATTCATGGTAGATAAACGCTCAATTATCCGCTAAATTGATGGAAATCTGTCTCGTCAGCGATCCCAGAATGTGAACATTTGGGAAAATTTTGGAGAAGTGAACACTGTGAACCCCATCTTCGTCAGTCTCTGTTTCACTGGTAGGTACGTAGGTATTAGTGGCCCCTCCGAGGAGCCCAATTAGCGCTGTGGTGCGCCGTTTTGATGCCACAAACTCCTAAAACCGTAACTGCTGTTATGAGAGCAGAGTCCAGCCAACCCTCACGAAGGAAGGAAGTTTTCCCACCCTGAAGTTAGAAATCTCACTGAGGCCCCCAAAAAATGTTTTACCCAGTGTCCGCAGCCTAAATCTAGCTAGAGCTGGGCAATCGCAGAGGAAGTGCCTGAGGGTCTCTCCGCAAATTGTAGGATATGGCGAGCCTAGCGACATGGTCTCCTATGGACCAGCGCCCCGTGCAAACCGCCGTAATCTTGAATACATTTGCACGCGTCTGGCAAAGGAGCTCTCGTGATCGGGCTGTGTTATAAGCGGGCCAAATCCTCTTTGATTTAGCACAGGTGGTAACCCTTCGCCATCTAAGGCTGCTAAGTATTGCGAGTAGATTCCGCCCTTGATAGTCGCCAACTATACCAGCCGCAAAATTGCCAAGGGCAGAGCCCTGCCTGGCCAATCCATCAGCCCGCCCATTACGTGAGCGTGCCGCTCAGACTGTTCAGCGCATTTCGGCACTGCCCCAGCAGCCTGGAGAATGTCGTCGCTGAGTACAAGGCCTTAAGGGGGTCATCACGTTTGTCGGATCCGAGGAATAGATTTTATTTTACATCGGTTTTATCTAGATATAATGTAGAATATATTGTCGAAATGATTTTTTTGATATTCGGAGTCGTTTGAAAATTACAGTGCCAGCGCCGTAATAAAACGCGTATTTATCGGTCCGAACGACGTTCGAATGACTTCGCTAAAAGATAAGAATTGAAGCAAAGGCTTTAGATGTGTTTCTTGAAGAAACCTAAAATTTATGAACTAGTTATAGCAAATTAATGGTCAATTGAGATTTTATGGTTAAAAATCACATTCTACTTTTTAAATGCATTTCTCTCGAAACTGCATATTGAAAATCTGCTGCCACCATTACCTAAAATCTATACAACAAAATTCTACGATCTGCAAACTAGGATAATTGCGATTCATTCGGTAGTTTTTTTTATTCATTGAAAAAGCCTTGAAAAACCACCAAACTCACAAAAAAAAAGTTTAAGGCCCCAAAAATTTTAAATATTTTTTAATAATCTTAGTTTGCGGACTGTGCTAAGGTCCGCACATTAAAATGCAGTTTACTTTTTTCTTTAAGATGATGACAACGCCCTCTAGCGTGGCAGCAGAAAACACCTTTTTTTGGAGATGGATGTATAAGTTGCTCTGTATTTCAACAATGAACAACGGTATCGGGCTGCAAAAATTATGAAATTCTTCACAAAAAATTTCTAAAAAAGCGAAAACTGGGCGCTTCAGGTACGAAAAGTTTTGTGTATTCTTATATAAAGACATTTGAGTGTGCGTTTGTCCCATTAGTACGGAGCACGTGATATATGCATATATTATGTGAGAGTATCTCTTCGGGGTGATATTGACATCCATAGTCTTGAATTTTCAAACAAGCGACAACTTTGACCTATTATAACTTTGTTAGTAGCAGTGTGATTTCCACCAAATTTAGTATGCTCTATGCTATAGTCTACATCACTATGTGGTGCTAAAGTGAACTTAAGGGGGGTTTTGCAGTCAATTGCTAAAAATTATAGTAACATACTATTATTGACTTTATTTGAACAAATATAGGTATGGAAGGTATTTCAGAGCCCAGGCACCATATAATAGCAGCCTCCTGATTTTTTTCAGATTTTTCGAGTAGATAGTTTCTGAGAATGGGTCCGTTAAAGAAATAATCATTTCGACTCCCCGCACTGCCCACCTTTCCAACAAATGTCAAAACTAAGATCGGAAAGTACCAACTGAGACCTTCCATTTGATAACCCACACGGCTATATTTGACGAAAAAAAAATGTACACCCCTCTTTTGCATGTATGGGGGCATCCCCTTAAATTCGACGTAAAAGGATGTAACTCACTGTATGCGTGAGAACCTGAATTCAATCGCTACAATAGTTTCCGAGAAAAATGCATGTGACGGACAGACAGACAGACGATTTTAATAAGGTTTTCTTATACAAAACCTTAAAAAGGGGCTTCACACAGGATGACCCCCTTAGAATGGCTATGTTACGCCTGGGGCTCGGATCAACCATCATTAGACTTCCACGTGGAATACACTGGTGGCACCTGGCAGACCATACGACTCGTATACACTATGTGTATTCGAGAAAACCCCCGCACCGACTCGACAGACCATCTTTGATCCATCGATGAAGAATACTGTGTTATAACCTTGCAACACGCCGCCGATCTTCCACTCTGCCCTGGTTGGAAAGTCCACGGCAAAGTTTCTCGTAAAGTTCAGCTTGCGTGTGGCATATTCCATGGGGGGTGCCCAGATTTCCCGAGGTACTAAGTCTAGGAAGTTACTGGGGCCGTAGGACTACGATGTCCAACAGCCGGACTCACGTAGTCTCACGGCACTGCACGCTACAATGTATTGTTTCACTGAATCCCCGAATAAATTAAACAAGTCGAAAACCCCGAGCTAGATGGTTTAGGTATAAAAGGTTTGGTAGCTTTGTACTGATGAGAGGGGTAAGTTGCTCCCGAAATATATATCTACACTGAAAAATAAAAATTGTAGTTTGGAGTAAGCTACTGATCTATCCATTTTAGGCTAGACTACAAATAGAAGACAATATCTAACCTCTTAGAAAAGGTTTGATTTTTCCCTATGATGAGTGCATGGCAATTCCGCGTGCACAGGTTAAGACTTCAAATGCGCTTCATTTTTTAAGGAACGAGTTACGCAAATGATTTCATCTGGGGAGCACTGTAGTGATAACAGTCAAATTAATACGCTTCACACTCAAAGTTCAATATTATTAGCAAACGTGAAAAAGTTCACCTAAAACAGATACAACCAAGTCGGAATATCGGAAGCTGGACGTTTCGAATATAAGTCTTTTGTGTTCATCTTGTAGGAGAAACTTTCTATGCATGATATGCCACTTGTGCACAGTTAAAAATTATATCTCCAAACTTCTACTCCGCCGTTCGTAGGAGTTCACTTTATATTATGGTTGCGTCATACACGTCTTAGAGTGAAATCTGTCTAATATTATCGTTTATACTAATGCCATTTTATACTTGTGGAATGAAATTAAATAGGATTTTCATGTAAATTTCTAGAACATGATAATATACCGTTAATAGTGATAATAATAATAATTCCACACAACAAGCCTGACGTGCTGTTAGTTGACAAGACGGGTCACTCCGCGTAGATTATTGACGTTGCTATCCCCCATAATAGCAACATCGAACGGAAATACGTGGAGAAGAAGGTGAACTATGAGCCACAGGGTCGGGAAATCAAAGAAATTTGGCGTCTTGAGTGGGTGGTTGTAGTTCCCATAATATTGTCAACTACAGGTACTGTACTTAAATCCCTCACGGCTTTCCTTGATGTCCTGGGAATCTCACACATTCTGGTTCAAACCATACAAAAGTACACCATTCTGGATACGTGTTCGATGTTGTGGGGAGTTATCAACGGATTCTCCCTTTAGCCTACCACCGGCCACCACCACCAGAGCCCATTCATTTCTAAGGTTTTGTGTAAAACAAAACCTTATTAAAATCGATTATGTCTGTCTGTCACATGCACTTTTCTCCAAAACGGCTAAACCGATCCTAACGAAATTTGGTGGACAGATGGGAACTATGAAATCCCACGCATACAACGAGTGGCATAAATTTAGGTGGAGTTTAAAAGAGGGCTCCCCATGCATGCAAAGGGGGGACTCCAAAATTTTTTTGCACCGTATATAGTCGTGTGGGGTATCAAATGAAAGGTCTCGATTATTACTTTCCGAAATTGACATTAGTTTTGGCGTGAAGTGCAAAGCGCGTGAGTAAGGAGTCAAAATATACGCACTTAAAGTGAGACAGGACTCATTTTCGGAAACTACCCAACCTAAAAATCCGAAAAAAGTCAGGGTGGTGCGCTTATATGAAATCTAAGCCTCAAAATATGTCCCATTCCGGTATATGCCCAAATAAACTTACTAATAGTATATTATCAACTTTTAGAAATTGACTAAAAAACTGCCCTTACGTTCATCCTAGGTGTACTAAATTTTGCACCGAGATAGAGGACAGCCTCATGCATACACATGCCAAGGTTCATGATTAGTGTTCAACTATTAGTGTCAAAGTTAAAGCAGTTCAAACTTATCAATTTCGTCCGAATTAACAGCATCCTAACCCATACAAATAAGATGCTGACGTCATAATTAATGAGAATAATCGATATTCGAGTGAAGCATTAAAATTCCATTCAAGAAGAATCTAATTCTCCCCAGCCTTTTTTTATATTTGATGTAGGTTACATTCTTGGCATTTACTAATAATATTAAACTCGAAGTGTGAAGCGCATGAAGTTAACTATTATATACAGGGGTTTCCATCAAATGGTTTACTTAAATCGCTTTCTAAAAAGTAACTACCCCTATGTGATACAGAGCTGTCGTGCACTCGTCGCTCCTCACATATTTTCCTTTTTCTTCAGCCTTTGTCCCGTTCACAGGCGGAGTCGGCTCGTCGTGACCGGTTTCGTCATTTTATTTTATCAAATGCCTGATCAGGATGTAATCGCGAGGCCTTAAAATCTCCATCCAGCGTATCAAGCCACCGTTGTTTCGGACGGCTTTTTGGTTGCTTACCATTAACTTCAATGTTCAGACAATATTGGTAAATGAATTCTCGTAAGCGTGAATTACGTGACCACACCATCGCAACACCTCTCTCGTAGTTTTTCCACCATCGGTGCAAACCCATATCGATCACGGATATTTTCATTTCAGACGTGATCAAAACGTGTCATGCCACCAGTGCAATGCAACATCTTCGTCCCCATTACCGAAAGACGCCGTTCATTGTCTTTTATAGTCGGCCAACACTCAGAACTATAGAGAGCGGCAGACGGACGGCATTGGAGTAAATTTTAGATTTGGGACGTGCGCTGATACATCGATCACAAAGAACACCAGTTGTGGAATGCCAGGTTGCGTTAATGCGTGAAGCAATTTAAATCGCTGAGTTCTGGCAATGGCAGTAACCTGTCCTTCGAGATATTTATATCGCTCACTTGCCCAGAACTGAGCGATTTAAATATCTCGGGTCAATGCTATCAGCCAATGAAGAACGTTATGCTCCTCACATAAGGAAACACAAAACCTTTTATACCTGAAGCGTCAAGCTTCCGGTTTCCCGACTTGTTTATGATAGGTATGGTCGTCCGAGCCTAAATGCTTGCACTCAGTTCTAGTTTTATGTAAAATCCAGCATCTGCCGAAATTGTGACAATTTGCAAGTTATAGTGAAAATTTTGTATTTCTCGTGAATTCATTTCACTCTAAGACGTGCATGACGTCTCCATCAAATAAAGTGGAATCATATGAACGGCGGGGCGCATGGGAACTTTTTGATATTCCTTTTTTGCCTGTTTTGTTATTTCTATATCAGTATCAATTACTCGAGACAGACGTATAAATATGTGAATAAAGTTTTCGGGTAGTGTCCGGTATTTCCACTTTTTTATAATAAATTTCTAAAAACAACTCTTTATTTACTGTACGCAAGGTAATAAAGTAACCGTCGAGGAATGTACAGCATTTGAAATCAGTATACATCCAGTTAAAAAATAGAACAAATCGGGAAACCGAAAGCTGAGCGCTTCAGGTATGAAAGGTTTTGTGTATTTCTTTTATAAAAACATTTGAGACATTTGCTCCGTTAGTACCTAGCGCGTAATATATGCATATATTATGTGAGAATATCCACTTTCGCGTAATACAGACATTCAAAGTCTTGAGTTTGCACAGAAGTGACAAATTTGACCTATTATAACTTTGTTAGTAATAGTGCGATTTCCACCAAACTTGGTAAGATCATGTTCTACATTATAGCATACATCACTGCAAAATTTCATGTTGCTAGGACGGATTTAAGGGCGATTTCCAGCCAATTACAAAAAATTATAGTAATATACTGTTATTAACTTTATTTGAAGAGATATCGGTATGGAAGGTATTTCGGAACCCAGGCACTATATAGTGGCAGCGTCCTGATTTTTTAAATTTTTCAGTTTGGTAGTTTCTGAGAACGGCCCCCTTAAAGAAATTATTACTTCCAACCCCCCGCACTCCCCACCTTTCCAACAAATGGCAAAACTAAGAAAGGCTCCGTAAAGTACTAACCGAGACCTTTAATTTGATACCCCACATAATTATATTTGATGAAAAAAATTTACACACACCCTTTTGCATGTACCTCAAGATGTAGAATTATGTAACTCACTGCATACGTGAGTTCCCACCTTTCCACTAAATATCGTCTGAATCACTACAACCGTCTCCGAGAAAAATACGTATATCAGACAGACGGATCCGGAAGGCCAAATCCGAAAGAATAGAAGGATAGTCTGCAGAAGCGATGGATGAACAAACATTCATGGAAGAGTAGTTAGACCTGCCTAGAAAAGCAAGCACCTCCACAGATAGAGCTCTCCATGCCATAGAAAGCATCTCACGCGTCCATGCTTAGCAGATGGTAGGATCGATCAAGGGTAAAAGGAGCATACCTGTAGGGAAGCCCGCAAGAACCTCAAGTTCGCCATCGAGCAGAGTAAAAGACAATGTTTCAAGGCGCTGTGTTCGGAAGCGGACATAAATCCGTGGGGTAGCACCCATAAAATCGTAACCGTATACTCTTATTGAAAATAATCCAAGGGTTATTTCCCCAACAAGAAGGGTGGTACTGACACCTTCCAGCGCCCCCTGAACGCCGACTCCACCAGTCATCAGGGACGAGTTGCTGGAGATCTGCAGTCGAATAGGCGACACCAAAACCCCGGGTCTGGACGGCATAACGAATAAGGCCCTCCACCTTGCTGTCAAGTGTAGACCGAAGCGTGTATTTCCGAGGATATCTTTCCTACACCCTGGAGCCGACAGAAGCTGGAGCTGCTGCCCAACGCTGGCAAACCTCCCGGAGCACCGTCTTCCTATGGACCTACATGTCTTCTAGACATTATGGGGAAAATGTTGGAGCGGGTAATTTATAATAGATTACTTCTGGTCGTCGAGAGCTAATTAAGCCTTTCAGATCGGTAGTATGGTTTCGTAAAGCCAGGTCAACCATTCATCCCTTCAAAATGGTTACTGGCTTGGCCGAAAATGCAATTTACCAGCAAATATTGCGTGACCCTAGATGTGAAGAATGCCCTCAGCTCGGCTAATTGGAACCTTCGAAAGTCTCTAACGACGATTGTTGTTCCCACGTACCTGGCTACTACAACGAATAGCGGACGCTCTAGTCTAATACCGGTGATAGACCCAAGGAGTACCTCTCCGCGGGTATCCCACAGGGATCTGTACTGGACCCACTACTATATAGCATCATTTATAATGATGTACTTAACCTTCTAGTTTCGGAGGGGGCCACGGTGGTGGCAGTCAGTATTGTTAAGGCTTGGGTAGAGAGTACTGGACTGGCACTCGCGGAGGAAAAGACGAAAGCGATCCTCATCACTAAGCACCGCAAGAGAAATTATGCATGCATTAGAATCGGAAATCATATTATCACTTCCAATCTGGTCATAAAATAGTTGGGAGTGATGACAGACGGAAAACCCAATTTTAAGCAGCATATAGAGCATACTTGCGAAAAAGCATCCACTAAGAGTATGGTTCTGGCAAGGATGATGCCGAATGTAGGAGAACCGCGGCCTACTTGCAGGCTGCTTATAGTCAGGGTGGTGAATTCTATCTTGCTGTATGCAATCCCAGTTTGGCAAAAAGCGCTGCATGTTTTAGGCAATGCACATAAACTGAGTGTGGTCTACAGAAGAACTGCCTTAAGGGTGTGTTGTGGCTTCAGGGCCGTCTCAGATGATGCAACGTTTGTTATCTCGGGAATGATACCGATTGACATCCTGGCAACCGAGATGATGAACATATATAACACCAGGCCCATCCCTTCTCTATCGCGTGGTTTTAGTTGGTAAAAATCTCACACTCTGGGGTGCCCAGACTAGTCTTTTGAAGATTTCCTTTTCCTTAAAAAAAGACAGACAGACAATAAACCGATTTCAATAAGGTTTTATTAAATTAATTAAAATTAATTAATTAAAATTTAATAAGGTGTTCTTTTATACAAAACCTTAAAAACGACCATTCTAAGAAAAGTGCAACCCACCGAAACAATAAATATTCCAAAAATAAATAAGTGACGCTTGATTTTTTAAAATTCGCCCTAGGGTTACATTTGGCCCGCTAAAACTAAACTCTGCCCCAAACTTCCCATTATTATCACCTCCGGCATGATTTTTAGACCAATTTTTTCCAAAAAGCAGTTAGATAACATTATTAATCAATTCTAAGTAGAAATTGATATGGCATATATTTTGCGGTTTAAATTGTGAGATTTATCTGTTGGATGCCCCCTTCCCTTCATCAAAACAAACTGTTCCTTCAAATATCTTAACTAAATTCCATTTCATATCTCAATGGTATTGCACCATATAAAGAAAAATATATTAGGGGAACCCCCTTCAACGTAAAATTACACCAAATTGCATTGCAGTATATGTAACCGTTTGTCGGCAAATTACACGGACCAAGCAGACAAACAGGTAAACAATAAGCCATTTTTTTGTCTACTTTTCCCAACAAAAATGAAATCTGGTCTTTCAGATGTAAATGGAAGCATCCTTAATCAACTTGATCTAAAATTTCCTCCTCAGGAACACTCCATACTTTCGTGATTTCCAGTTGCAGAATATCCGGTCAGATAAATTCAATTATTTCCAGCCGGTAAAGCATTCGCTTCGATTTAGTTGTAAATTTACCAGCATGACCGGTTATTATTTTTTTCGACCACAAATGTAACAAGTGTTCAAGTAAAACACCTTCGGATCCATTAGGTGAAAACTCTGCAGCATATAAACGCACAAGTTTGAATTAAATTAAAGAACAGAAAATGTGGGCAGCTGGTCCTTGAACCCCAGGAAGCATCAGAGGCAGCCTAAGTTCAAGCGCAACACAATTCCAGTGCTGAAAAGGAAACCTAATTGTAGACTCGGAGCTGACTCGACGACGCGACGTCGGGCACCTTCTAAGCTGAGGAAGGACGTACAAATCCTTTCTAGGCGATGAGCGTGGAATGGTCGCTTTCATATAAACCCCGAAACTTTTAGAAGATAAAATTTACTTCCAGGAAAAACGCTCCAACCTACATGCAAACAACCAGAACATCAAAACAGATCCAAGAGGGTTAATTACCAGCATCCAATATGGTATCCTTCCCACCCAAACAAGCTACTCCCGACTACAATGTTCCATTGTTCAATCTGCATGTCATATCCCCCACATCTCTTGAAACGACAGAAAGGATAACGAGAATGGCGAAGCGATTCTTCGCGAG
This sequence comes from Hermetia illucens, assembly GCF_905115235.1. NCBI lineage: Eukaryota > Metazoa > Arthropoda > Insecta > Diptera > Stratiomyidae > Hermetia > Hermetia illucens. Next base: position 68,286,010 of record NC_051849.1, on the reverse strand, counting down.
CAGATTCCGTACTTACTTGCAGCGTGATGCCATTTTCAAGCAACACACTTCCATGGCTCCAGATAGGCTGAGGGTTGCTCTGCTCCCCTGCGACTTGTGCGATGTTGGCTATGCCCTCCTTTCAGGTCCCTTCTTCAGTGTGCGACGCTGCGCCACTTCGGTTCGATTTCTATGTGCAATTTGTTATCCAATTGGGGCCAGGCGCTTCACCGACAACGAGCAATATGACAACCGATTGAATGGGCACCGAAGGACGAGGCACCGGGACACACTCCACGGCCGCAGCACTATGTCACTATCAACACTATCCTTCCCCCTAATTTCCTCCCGATTGGATTTCTTCTCCTTCCGTCACCAACGCAATTTAGGCACTTTTCTCTGCTGGGAGTACACCGAATCTTGGGGAATTTTCTGCACGCACTATCGCTTCCGCTTCACTTCCGCCACCGGAACGAGAACTTCTAGAATTGTTAGCATTCGCAAAGGTCTCACCACGCTAGCAGTAACGCTCGCACAATTGTTTACTGAATTCTCGCTGAGCCAGGAAAAACTGAAAAGACACAACAAACATGAGCGACGGTCCGTTGCAGACTGGTTGGAGCAACTGGAAACCCATTCGTATCAGAAGTTGGCCGTACGGCGACCGGCTGATAGTGGATCCAGTGAAGTATCGTCAACATTGCCAAGTGCCGTTACTGACGTAGTACTTGTGCCGCTTGTACGTGCACTCGTCCACTCCCTGGCGTGGCAGCGGGAGGGAAAACTTTCTTTGATGAAACGCCAGAAAAGCTTCGCGGATAGTATGCTTATGCGCACAGCGTGCACTCCAGTCGGTGTTTCTTCGATGCTAAGCGGTTAGATAACACCAAACTCGTTTACAAGCGGAAGCAGCACTTTTGCAAGCGCAGTTGGCGGAGACACTTTTGTGGAGACTTTGGAACAGGTGGGAGTTCGGAATTAATCGTAGACTCAAACCTAATGGAACTCGTTATTCACAGCTTTAGGAGCTTATATGGGAAGGGAGCTTGTGCACATGAACAGTTTCAGTTATGGAAAAACGAATAATAGATTTTAGAAAGTGACCGTTATGACTTCATTAAGGTTAAAGCGAGCCCACCCGCAACGAGTCATCCAGAACTATTCCTTTCGGCTCAGTGTTCACAGACTAGACAAGGTAATATCAATACGAAACGTCAAATTGCTGAGGACGTCACTTGGACCGATATAATGTATAACGAAATTTAATGAACATCTTGTATCTCTGTAACGATTATTGTTAAAGGATAGTTATGAATTAACCTTCATACGACCCTCTTTTCAACTAGCGTTGAAGGTCCTATGGTCATTTTTGACCACATGAAGAAAATGTAGAGAAATCATGAAAAAAATTCAAGAAACGATAATAATTTTTATTAGTATTCAAAACATTATATTGTTTTAACAGTCTTTGCACTTTACAATAAAGTGTCGCTTGCACACATACCTTTTACAATTGTTACAAGTAAATGAGGTTTTTATGTCTTTAGGGCAAAATTTGCATCGTCCTCTTTTGGCAGATTCCTCTTTTGTTGTTGTAGTGTTATTGGTGTCATCAGTTAAATTTCTGCTTTTCAATACAATGTCTGCAGACGCTAAGGCTCTAGGAAGAGACTTCCTCATCTGCATATATGGATTCACCAGTGCGCGACCGAGCTGCTCCAAAAAAAGTCGCCGCCTGTAGAGTTTACTTTTGTTCCAATCCGGTTCTACCTGAGTAAACAATATAAATGCATTATAACACGATATATCAATAATGTTGCAAAAAACTGCTACTGGCCATCTTTTAGTTTTTCTTTTCGTTGAGTAGCAAGCGACAAGTTTATCCAAAGTATCTACCGCACCTTTCGACGCATTATAATCTTCGATGATAAGCGGTTTTTTATTCTCCTTATTATTTATAGAATTAGTAGTATGTAGTGTGCTCTGTAAAATAACGCTTCGATTTTTCTTTGGTACATACGTAACCAACGTCGTATCTTTGGTAAATGCGAATTTCGAACTTTGTACAGGCCACTTCTTTGATTCCAAAAGAACTCTCGGAATCGAAGGTTTATTTTTTCGAATTGTTCCAACTGATGTAATCCCTCGTTTCAAGAGCTTTTGTGCAAGTTCATAGGATGTAAAAAAATTATCTACCGTAATGTTGTAACCTTTCAATCCAGCAGTCAGGTCTTGAACGACTCGCATTCCTTGATTTCTTTCTGGTGTATTGTTTATTCTTCCGGTGTAAGGTTGTATATTCCAGACGTAGCTTGTACCGCTGTCGCAAGCTACCCAATTCTTCATTCCATATTTAGCAGGTTTCATTGGCATATATTGCCTGAAAGGACATCTGCCCCTAAAGGGAACCAGCTGCTCGTCAATGGTAATATTCTTTTGCGGATTGTAGAGTTTTGGTAAAATATCTACCCACGAGTCCCACAGCTCGCGGATGGGTGCAAACTTGTCTGTTTCCCGGCGGCTACTCCTCGTGGACCGATCATCAAAACGAATGAATCGTGAGATCTTCTTGAACGTTTTGTTCGACATGACGGCTCGAAAAATTGGACGTCCTATTTCAGCATCCCACAAACTTTCAGTTGCTTCATTGTTAGATCGGTACACTCCTGCAAGAATCAAAAGTCCGATGTAAGCTCGCAAAGTTGGCGTATCGATATCTTCAAAAGTGGCTCCTAAGACTCTACGTCCTTCCCGATTCGTATTTCGCAAAATTATCGTTTCCAACTGCGGTGGTATAAATAGATCGAATGATGACTGAATATCAGAGATCCTTGAAGCGGCGTAGCGTGTTATTCCGGGTTGTAGTGATGGGTTTGTACTTCTTCGTGAATGTCGGAAAGGATGTTCGTACCATTGTATAGTTTTGTCTCTAGATAAATATTCGGGTAGGTCTTCCAGAATAATTTCTTCAAGGTCGTCGTCCGAAACTTCAATTTCTTCATCGCCCGATTCATAATCTTCAATTTCGGATACTTCCTCGTCCTCGTCACTAAAACTCTCCGCTACTTCGATAAAGTCCATGCTTTTATGCAACTAAACTATACGGCAACGATTTACCAAATGATACACTTGTTCAATGACCTCGCGCTTTTATAGCCCTTCGAGGATGATGCAATACATTGCACGCTATGTGCAATAAGATGATGAAATACATTGCAACACATATAGGATGCTATGCAATACAAGAAAACAATTTTCCTATTGGAATTTATCCCCAGAATTCGCAAAATTCATTCGATTGGTCGTTTTTGACCCAAGGAACTTAAACGTAACATTTTTTACTGTGCAAGAACGGAGCATTTTTTTAAAATACTCTGGTGTCTAACATGTTTAGGAAGAAAATAAATTATCAGTTACCATATTTAAAGTTCATTGAATAACAAACAGCTAATACAGAGTCAACGAAAAATCAATTTTGGTCAGAAATGACCAGAAGAACGTATGAAGGTTAAGATTTGTAGGTAACATCTCTATCTATGAATAAAGTCCATATCCATTCCAATTCCAATTTGGTAAGAAGATAGAGACAGCAATAAAAAAATAACTGTTTGACGTTGACAACCAACGGAATATCTTTAGCGCAGGAAATGTCTTTTTAAGTAACTTTTGTCACTAAAAATTTTATCTCCATTTAGCCTTTTGAATATTTCCTCTAATTTGAAGATGGATTCAAGAAAGTATTGATTTGGTTTCTTCAGGCCACATTCAGATCGTTCGTCGACCCAGTTATATGGAGAAGAATGTGAATTTTCATTGTTCCCCCTTTGATTCGGCATTTTTTAATAATAAACCGCGCCAAATTTTCTAACGCCTGTCATTTCGTCGAAACTGATCCCGCTCCACTGTCGTCAGCAGTTTTCGCTAAATCAGTTAACTTTTGTTCATGATGAACATATCGCTGAATTTTTCTTTCGTATCGTCCATACTGCTGTGCGCATTAACCTTTTGGGCAGTAGCTGATCACCCTATGAAGAAATAGAAATGGATAAGTGGAACTCATCTTATAAGGAAAACTCGCATTTTTTAATTGACAAGATGATACGTTGTGCACTTTATCGATGTTGTCCAACTACAACTACGTATTACCTAAGATGGTTGACCTTAGTCAGTACTTAAACTCCAATTCTGTGGAATGATCATGAAAGCCGCCTTTCGATCGCTCCAATTCGTCTTGATTTATTTTTCTTTCAAATATTATTGCAATTTTGGAAGAAAGTTAGTATTGCTAAAAATTCCTATTTGAAATGTTAGCAAATTCTTCGAGCGGTTTATTTTCATATTCTTTATTAGATCACTCATTACAGAATCCCGATCTTCGAGCCTTGATCTAATTAAAAACGTCGAACCAATCATTAGTGATTTTGAACAATTCACTGCATTCTATTGCACAATCCGAACGAAGAGTACCTACTGATACGCATCTCGTTATGGCTTTTAAATTCAAAATTTTATTGGCTGAGTATTTACGAACTTACACTTTGTACTCAAACCAGAATCAGTGAAATAATTCAACATCCACATCAACGGCGCAACAACCGATATTTGGTCTAGACCTGCCTCAATGAGGAACTCCAGACACCTCGGTTTCGCGCCGAGGTCCGCCAATTCGATATCCCTAAAAGCTATCTGGCGTCCTGACCTGCGTCATCGCTCCATTTCAAGCAGGGTCTGCCTCATCTTCTTTTTCTACCATAGATATTGTCCTTATAGACTTTCCGGGCTGGATCATTCTCATCCGTATGGAATAAGCGACCCGCCCACCGTAGCCTGTTGAGCCCAATTTTATCCACAACTTGACGGTCGTAATATCACTCATAGATTCCGTCGTTATGTAGGCTACGGAATCGTCCATCCTCATGTAGGGGGCCAAAAATTCTTCGGAGGATTCTTCTCTCGAACGCGGCCTAGAGTTCGCATTTTTTCTGGTTAAGAACCCAGGTCTCCGAGGAATACATAAGGACTGGAAAGATCATAGTCCTGTACAGTAAGGGCTTTAACCTTATGGTGAGACGTTTCGAGCGAAACAGTTTTTGTAAGCTGAAATAAACTCTGTTGGCTGCCAACAACTGTGCGCGCATTTCATCATCATAGCTGTTATCGGTTGTGATTTTCGACCCTCCTCTCTTTATTATTCTAAACTGACCAGTGCGATTTGATGCTGTTGGTTTTTGGCGCAGACGTTTCCACCGTGTACTACTTGACTGTTGAAATCTTCAAGTATGATTTTGATATCATACTTGGGACAGGCTTCGAGGGTCCGTTCAACTGCCTCGGGCGTGAACGTTTATGAGGCTTATATTTCTAAATTTGCCTCGCAAACCCAGAGTGCATAACCGTTCGTTTATATTTGCAAAGCCGATAACAGCAGGTTTCATTTTTTGGCTGACTAAGAAACCTCACATGGTTTACTGGATGGAAATATATGGTGTAGTGGCTTTCCTCCAGGAAACCGATTCCTGTTCAGCGCATCTCTTGCAACGCTGTTACATCAGCATTATATTGGGACAGGGTATCGACTAGCTGCTGAACAGCATTTGGTCTGTACTGGGAGCGCATTTCCATGAGAAAATGGGCAAATCGTTATTCCGTTGTTGTTGCCAGGTTTGTCGTTTTGAAATTCATCCTGTCCGAGGCTCCATCTCCACCCTTGAGTGAAAAAATAGAACGTTCTGTTTGTAGACATCTAATTATTTTTTTATTGTAAACTTTAGGTTGCCTGTTTTCTCGTTGTAGCTCCAATATTTCCAATTCTTTGCCACAATCTTGATCAACCCTGTTTTAAGCAATTTATTTAGATTAGCGAAACAAATATACTTCCACCCTAATGTTAACTTACTCTCTTTGAACCTTGGCGTCTTTACGAGTTGCTTGAACAGGCGAATACTTTCTACTTCGCTCCGACAACTTGCAATATCTTTTTGCCTTTAATAGAATTAACGAAAATTAAATTTGAATTTATTTATTTATCTGTTTGAAGAGTGCTAAGCCCACCATCAACTTAATGGTGGACTACATTAAGTGCACAGCAATTTGCTATACCACTTTTTATGCGCGTACCTCTGGTTCATAGGCAAATGCCCAGTGATAAAAAAGAGGAAAAGGCTAGACGGTTTCGTCGAAGAAGGACGCACAGCGAATAAACATAAGTAGAATACAATCCCTGACTATTGCTTTTCGGTCACGCTACCGACCAGATGAAGGCCAGGTAGCATCTTATGAACGATCTCGGTGATGTTTTGATACAATTTAATAAATTAGTTTAATAAAAATTATATACAAAATAATTGTTATCGTTTCGATGCTTGTAGTTCTTCTAAATAAAATAAAACTAGAGAGCTACTTACTCTCATCCTCAGTACTTTAGCTACCACCACCATTTAGAATCATTCTTTCCTCCTTTAATGTTAAATACTGTCAAAATTTCAATAAATTCGTACAAGCACTTTTTTAGAAAAGGGAACAAATATAGGAGATGATTTCCCATAGGGATAACCTTGCTACCCACTCCCCTCAATTACGTCTATCTCTGTACCGTAATAAATGTCTCCTTTGAAAAGAGATCATTTTTATTTCTGCACTATTCTGCATTTCTCATATGCACATAATAAATGCGGAAAGAAAGGAGTGTTTATTTTCGAGAGAATATATCACATCTCCACTTTTATTTTGTACTAAGCTTTTGTTCCTTTTTAGTCTTTAGTTTCAAAATATAAATTTCAAGAAAAACATATTTGTTTCATTTTATATGAAAGGAAATTATGCCCATATTCCGAGAGAATCCCATCCTAGATATGTACATTAAATTAACTTCAGGTAACATAAAATTTTATTATTTTACTATTGTACTGTGGGAATATCACCTGAGCTCCCAAAAGGTCAGCCTAAACAGCGGTGGCTTGATACGCTCTATGGGGACTTAAAGGCCTCGCGATTACATCCGCATCATGCATTTGATAAAGCCAAATGGCGAAACCGAGCGAGGTAGCTTAAGTACTGAGGAAGAGAGTAAGTAGCTCTCGAAATACGTATTTACTAACTATTAAAATATATTGTAGTAGGAGAAAGCTACCTAGTTTTATTTTTATTTAGAAGAATTACAAGCATTGGAACGATAACTATTTCTAGTAGGACACTTGGGTCTCTGTGGATTTACGTGAGTACCTGTCCGGTGGACCTAATCCTACGGTCTTCTTAAGACACTGATTGATTTTGTAATCACAATCAGACCCCCAATGAGACAAACATAACGGTACCCGTCTATAATGAATGCCTGGCTTAGTGTATTTATACTGGAAGATGCAAGACCTAGCTAAACCTCAACCGAACTTTGGAGTACGGCATCCGTGTTGAACCGCGCGTTTGAGGGCCGAAGGTCTCTTGTTCGCTTGAACGTAACCACACCCCCATGAAGCTCCCACTAGGGGGCAACCGTAAACAACCGAGCTGAATTCTAATCCTCCAGAATCTCTCCTGAAATATGTAAATTCACGGGCTATTCCAGTTACCATTGGTATAAGTATAATCTTGGTAAGGTTTTGTGACCAAAGCTACTTCAAATGAGTCCCCGTGCAAACTCGGGTCTGATCGCCCTAATAGGCTATGGGATATCCGCCTACTGCATCACGGCCGGCAAACCAAAATGAATACAGTATTTCCCGGTGCCACCACAAGAAAGTTCTCCACGGGTTGCTGCCCCGTCTTCCTCACCGCCACCTTAAGCACCACCCAGCAGAACAGAACAGGTTTGTAAAAATTATTGCGAGGTTGGTTCTGGCTCTTGCTTGAGGGCTTTGATCAACTTCCTCAGTAGTATTCAGTGCTCCGATGGATTTCCAAGTAGGAGCGCTTTTTAATGTAATTTAATTGTTTATTGCAAAAAAAGTTTTTTCAAAGTCTGATATCAGCCATAGATGGACAAACAGCTACGTTGGTGAAAAATACATTAAATTTTTCTTTAGATTGGTCACGGCATAACTTAGCTTCATAATATAGAAGCCATTTATCGATCATTATTCTACTTAATGGTGCGTCCAAGTTGCGTGGTTTTCGTTCCCGATATATTCAGCGTTACTGAAGGATTTTAAATTTCGGAAAAACCTCATTTCCTCCTCCTCCCATAAGGAAGCCAGGCTGCCCAACTTTCGCCTTTATACTTTTACTTCCCAGCATACCATCATCCACATTATCGAACACTAATAGATCGACTGAATACTCAATTCTGGGATGTGTTAACTAAACCAATTGACGAAGGAGTTCTGATTGAAAAACACTCAAGGCACAGAGGCTATTTTTTTCCCCAAGCCTCTCTCTATGACTGTATTATATCATAGTAAAAATGTTACTTCCGAAAGCAACCACTGTTCACGTTTCCTGCACTCATTTTGCTTGGGCAAATTCCCCTACTCTGTGTGTTAATAACATCGAATTTCGCTACTAAATTCAGTTAAATATCCAAGTTCCCAATTAGTTTGTACGAGCCTTCCCCGTTGACGTTGTCTTGCCTTGATAACCTTTTCCTGACCAAAGTTGATCAGGGCATCTGTCTATCTTGTTTCCATGACCCGATTTTCAACAAAATCACTTTCCGTGGTCTTTATAGAAAAGTACTCAAAGTACTCATTTACAAAAGTTTTACTTACCTTACTGAAAACCACAGTCCTACATCTCCTCTACTCCTACTTCTTAATCTTTGGAAGAATACGCAATTGACTGGTCATGGCTATATTATCATAAAAAAAATAAGATGAATTCGTTAAGCATCGTTCTACCGTGAGCACTTTACGATTTTTGGAACAAGCTCAACTCGTTATCTAGACTGACTCATTGAAAATAAACTGATCTCTAATTGTGATTGAAAGTGTTTCCTTTTCATTTATAACTTTTTTATTCGAAATTCCATTCAGAATCTTGATGTTATCTTCACTGAAGTGATGTCATTAGTCGTCCTTCAGGCATTCCTCGTATATTCCTTGAGAGCTTGGGTTTATGGCAAACCAAAATGCAAACTCTTAATTGCATTCCAGAGGAGAATTCTCCGAAGAATTTTTGATCCACTACAAAGGGATGAATGATCCCGTAGCGTACACATCGAAGAAACCTCTGAGCGATATCGTGACCATTTGATTGTCGATAAAATCCGGCTCAATAGACTGCTGTGCACCGGGTAATCTATGTTAATCTGTATTGGTGAAAATGATGCAGCCCAGAAAGTCCATGTAGGCGATATCTATAGTAAAAAAAGAAAGCACACCAGATTTTGCCTCATTGATGATACGGCATAGGACTGAATGCCACGAACTTGGTAAGGATATTGATTTGGTGACCCTCGACAAAAACCGTGATGTTTGGGATTCCTTACTAAGCAAGATTAAACCAGGAACTTACTCTTGCGACGTTCGACTTTATTTCTCTCCCATAATTAAGAGCTGTCGCGCCACTCTCCCCATTTACTTCAAAATTAACTTCTACCATGTTAAGTATACTAAACGACTTTGTACCGCCAATCTCCCCACGATCAAATCTGTATAGGCATCTTTCTCACAATCGAAACGTTCTACCAGCTTCGGAGGTTATTTCGCTCTATAATAGACATTCTTTATTTTCGATGTCTCCAAATTTTTTATAGCGAAAATGAATCAACTTTGTACCAGGAGCAAGCTATTAATCATGAAAATGCTTACAATTTGAAAAGGGAGTCACAAATGGGCTACGTCCTATTCGGGCGCTTCATATTCAAGTCATACCTACTTTGGGCCTTTTATTAATAAATCAATACAGACTACTAACTTTAAACATTATTATGGCCTCCTCCACATGTTGCGTTTCTAGGAAAATAATTTGGCAAATGGACACGTATACAGGTACCAGCTAAAAATCATAGGGACACCCATATCATTTCTTTTTTTCATTGAAATTGTTAAAAAAAACAGCCTCCTTTTTTTCATATTGTAATGGTCGTGCTATACCATCAGTCAAATAGTGTTCTACCCTCTTTAATAACCAGATTGAGGAATTCTCTGAGTTAAAGGGTTGGGTCTCAGCTGCCATAGCAGAGTGCCGTGAATTCATACTAAAAACAACATTTTTTACCTACTATAATTTTGTTATTAATTGTAAGAATTCCGCAAAACTTTCCAATGTATTATAGTACTGTAACAGTTGGGTTTCGTTGGTGGGCTAACACACAAGTGGCGCTACTAGTATCAAATCCATATGATTTTTAAGTTAACCCTAACCTTCGAAAGACACGTGTACAAATTTAACAGCTGCTGCACTATTAATTTGTGAGATAGAGCATTTTTAGTGAAGCAACCTTTATTAGTTTAAAGAAAATGAATGAAAAGAATTCTGTGTCAATAAAGCATTGATTTTTGGCGAAAAAAAATACTCTTGAAACCAAGACTTGGCTTCATAAACATTTTTCGAACTTTGCACCACAAAAATCAACCGTTGGGAACTGGTTTGCTAAGTTTAAATGAGGCGAAATGAGCACCGAGAACGATGCATGCATCAAAGAAGTCCATAAAATAATTTTGGATGACCGCAAAGTGAAGTTAATCGAGATAGCTGAGGTTCTAAAGATATCAAACAAACGAGTTGGGCATATCGTGCATGAATGTTTGGTATGTTATCGAAAAATTGTATGAATGCTATAATCATTGTATTGCCCAAAATGCAACCATATTGAATAATAAATTTAAATTTTATCAAAAAAAAAAATTTTTTTTTATCTATCTTAACCTACGAACTTTTCAGCTCACTTGCTACATTTATGAAAATGAATGAAAAAGGCCTATAATCTTTTTGTTTTATTTTTTTTTTTTCCTTTTATTTCTACCTGAGTAGATCATTAAATATATGCCAAAGCCGCTATGAACAGAGAAAAACGAAAAATATGTACCTACGTGGTACGGAAATGCCAGACCACATATACCAAACCGAAGATAGATAGATGCTCGCTCATGTTCAGAAACATCCACTTCCCTCATTTCTCACCCGGCCTAAACACAATTGAAAATTTTTTGGAAGAGCTGGAACGCAGAGGTTGAAGGGTGGTATGTACTAAGGAGGGCTACAGATTCAACTACCTGGGTAATAAACCCTGATTTAATACCTACTAAATTCTACTCTCACCTCCGCACGTTGGTAACGCCGGGGCAATCCAAACCAGAAGAGAAAGAATGAATAGCGAGTACCCTGCGCTGTAAAACAGAGATGAGCCGAGTGACCCTTCAAGTTGGGAGCTATCCAATATACTGACAATCTTTTAACAGTATGGCTATTGTCAGGGAATCCGAAATTGAGCCTCGGATCGGATCAAAAATGCAAAGACGACTAAGACAACGGAAAAGGAGTATGAGTTTGAAGCTTGAAACGTGCGTCCCTATTCACAACTGGCACTCTCAGAGCTCTCATTGAAAAGGTCAAAAAGAAGAAAATATGTAGATATCTTGGCGGTCCAGGAAACGAAATTATTAGATAATGAGGTATTTGACTATTGAACGCACACTATTTGTAAAAGCGGAAAAAGTCTGGAACGGAAGAATGTGATATAGATTTTGTTGCCTACAACATAACAAACTTCAAGCTGAAAAACGAAAGAGTTGATGCGCTTCAAATAAAAACTAAACTTTCGGCTAACCAACGTATATGTTCCAACAGAAAACGACGTTCAACCAGATTGTCACATCCTCATTGACAAACGGGCTGCATCCAGCCAGCTATCAAGCTGGATATAGAAAAGCTGCAAAATGAAAAAATGGCATCGAAAAATGTCGGACTGTTAGAACTAATCCTGCAGATAACACTGAAGTAGTGTTGAACCAGATAAAACAGGACTTAAGACTGCTGCACATAAAACCTTTTAACAAGAAACTCGGCACAAACGGAACGAATGGTTTGACAGAGAAAAACGCTGTATATAAACAATATCAGGAGCGGTCGACAAGAGCCAAACGAGACAAGTAGAACTATAACGAACCCTTGACAAAAGCTGCAAACGTACACTGGCCCTATTTACAAAAGTGGTGACAATCATAGAGGTATATCGTTGTTGTGTACATGTTGCAAAGTGGTTTTGAAAGGAATCGAAAGAAGGCTTGAACTCTTCTTAAAAAAAATATTGTTGACGAATACCATGTAGGATTTTAACGTGAAAAGTTCACGATTGATCAGATATTCTCAGTAAAGCAGATACTGGAGAAATGATGGGAATATAATGTTGATACCAACCAAATTTTCATTGACTTCGAAAAGATATTGTCTGAATTTTTAGTTCCAACGCGACTCATCAGAATGACAATCAGTCTAGCACTCGCGTAAAGCTATAAATGCAACTAAAAAAATGTTTTGCCACAGCCTCCGAATTAAAACTTAAAAATCGATCACTGCCGCCTCTCAGCCTTGATGAATGTCGAAACATATAGGGGACCAATATAGACTCGGATCACTATCTTGTTGGCATAGTGCCCCGAGCTCGAATAACAACACCACCCGGAATCCCCTCTGACAATCAGATGAGAATTAACATTGAAGCCATCCACAACACCGCTCTCATATAAGGGGGAAATGGATACCGCAATAACCGCAGTCAACATCCCCCTGGGATATATCCTCTCCCCCTGGAGATGAAGCATCAACAAATGATCTTCACAATCACCTGACGAACGTTATCATAAATACGATCACAAACATACTTGGTCCTAGCCGCAAAAAGAGTCGGAACGGTTGGTACGACGATGAATGTAAGCTAGCAATGGAAGGGAAAAATGCTGCATACCGAGTAATGTTGCATTCTCAAGGACGCGGGTACGCGCGGAGACTTATCACGAACTCCGTCGAGCGGAGAAGCGACTTCACAGGCGGGAAAGGCAAGCCTAGCAGAACCAGGACTGCGAACTCGAAAAGTACAGAGAACAACCGCACCAGGCGCGCAAGTTTTACAAATAAGTTAGCAGGATGAATCCTTACACACCTCGATGCTCATCTTGCCGAGACAAAAAACGGAATCTGATTTTCTACAGAATGGGCATAGTTGAGTTGAGTTGAGTATTTTGATGAACTACTGAACAACCAGAACATCGGCAAGTTTGAGTCAAGTATAAAAGAAACAGTCCGTATTTTGCTAGACCGGATAGCCCCATACGCCCACAACATCCTTGGCTCATACTAAAGAGATTTCACTCCAGGCAAATCAGCAACAGATCAGAATCTTTCTCTGCGGAAAGCGATGGAAAAGCTGTTGAAATATTGACATCAGTTGCACTATCTTTTCATCGACTTTAAAGCCGCCTGTAATAGCATAGCCAGGGTAAAACTGCACACGGTCATGAGAGACTTCGGTATCCCGACGAAATTGATAAGATTGACTAAGATCACCCTGACCAATGTGCGGGGCCAGATAAAACAGCAGGGTCACTCTCAAGACCATTCTACATCAACAATGGTCTAAGACAAGGGGATGCGTCCTCTTTAGCCTGACCCTGAAAAAAAGTGATCCGTGATGCTAAGGTAAATGCGAGAGGTACGATCCTCTTTAAGTCCACCCAACTATTACCCTATGATGACAATATCGCGGCGGGCGGGTCACATAAACCGTTGGAATGAGAATGATCCTATCCGAAAAATCTATAAGGGAAATATCTACGGTAGAAAAAGAAGACGAGGCAGACCCTGCCTGAGATGGAACGATGGCGGCCAGGCAGCTTTTATGGATATCGAATTGATCGACCTCGGCGCAAAACCGGAATGTCTTGAGTTCCTTATTAAAGCAGGCCTAAATCAGATACCGGTTGTTACGCCGTTGATTATGAACGGTTTTCCCCAACATTATTTAACATTTCTAGTCTATATAATTCGATAGATAAATATCCTGGCACGATCGAAAGAGGACAAAAAGGAGACTCTGGTGAAGCTTGATGAAACAGTGAAGGAAATTGGCCTGAAAATAAACGCAAAAGATACCAAAATCGAAACATATAAAACACAACGCGACGGCAGCGAGACATTTAACCCTCAAACATACAGTTTTATTTTCACAAGCGAAAACAAGTCTAGAATGCGAGAATACGGACAGCTTTTGTCAGCCACAAGAATTCGGCCCGCAACACCATAGGCTTAATGGTACCCCTTGAACGACGTGAAAATAGTACTCATTGACAAACAAGCTGCATCCATATAGCAAATACTGGGAATAGCGGACTCACTTAAGCTATCATGTCCCATATAAAGAAGCTGCAGAATGAAGAGATCGAAATTTGTTGGAGAGATTAAGAGATAACTTCAATAGTCATAATTTAAAATCCGCCCAAAAGTGCCCAAGAGTAACAGCAGGACCATATTTTGCAGGGTTTCAGTGGAGAATATCTTATCAAAGACAAAAATCGATGGGCCCAATATTTCAAGGAATTGCTCAAAACCACAGCGCAATCTTCATTTATCGTAGAAGCAGAGGCCATACGGGCACCTGTTCCAGCACGTAACAAAGTAAATATAGATAGAACACCTGTGGAGCTACTAAAGGGTAGAAGTGTGGGTACCAAGCTTCATGAGCTTATAAGTCCTTTCTGGCCTGACGGAACTATTCGAAAGTTGACGCAAAAGTGCCATTGGCTCTATTCACAAAAAAGATGACAATTATAGAGGTATATCGTCGTTGTGTTCCAGATGGTTGCCTAAGCGGATGATATAAATATTCTGACATGATCGAAAGAGAGCGGAAAGGAAACCCTGGTGAAGTTCGAAGAAAATAACATTTTAATTCGGCCTATCCTGTATTACAGCATCGAGATGTGGACAATGAACCGGAGAGCGAAAAATCAATGCCAGAGTGGACACGATGAGAATAGAGGGGAGACAAAGGGAAGAAAGAGTGTCAACATCTCAATCTCGTTGCTCTGGGGTCGAATCCCAGTCCTCATGGTGTCTGTGTTCGTCTCGCTGCTGTAAGCTTATCACTTACACAGCGTTAAGTGTGTCGAAAGTGAAACTGAAGCATAGATTAATTGCGTGAATGCCCTACACTCCACTAAGGAGTGAACAGGAAACACTAAGACTGGGCGCTATTCAGATTGGAAAGCTCCAGTCGACCACCAGGAAACCCCCGAAACACATGGGAGGATTCAGTGGACAACGCAGGTGTCGCTCGGCTTGTGAAATCAGAGGACGCCGTCGCCCGACTGAGAAGAGTGGAGATGGAGATTCCGCGAGGCCAATAACCGACATCGAACTCTAGCGCCATAAGAGGTAAAAGGAAGGACTGTAAGGTCCGCATAGCATCACCAATAACTAAACAGTAAAAAACTCTACAGAAACCCTGGAGTGGGCTAAAGAAGGACCTGCCAAATGCTACTCTTCATTTTCCAGGTGATTTTCCGTTAGTGTCTAGATTTTCAGTTATTATATGCTGACTTTGTTCTCTTCTCGTCCTTCTAGTCAGATTTCATTGGTTCATTTCCCGGAATCCTTATCGTTTCAATAAATACGTTTATCCGTCTTTTTCAACCATTTTTCTTGCTCCACTATCGTCATTTGGTGAGGTGTATGCTGACTGTGAGCGGCTGTATACATGAGTTCCATATTCACAACCGTTTTATACAAATCGAGTGTTATTTTGCAGTCATCGATGTTTCTCAAATTACTGCCTGTAATGTATATGTATGTACGTTGCCAGATGCTGTTGAATATGCTCCACAATTAATGGCGTTTCAAAAAACTCAGGGCCTTCTGTGGAAACAACTACACAGAAAAGTGATACCTGGCCAAGGTGATTTTCACATTGAAGATACTAAATGTTGCTGCTGTTTCTTGCGTCTTTTCGTAGAACGAAACTACAGAACACATACTTGAAATACAAAGCTCCCTATCTAACTCTCTTTGATGCGTAAACTATGGAAATATTGTTTCGTTGCGGCAGTTTTCGCAAACACAATTTGCTTAACGATTCGAAGCTTATCAACAATGAATGCCATTGTACATTTCTCCGTCCATCTATTTCTATATTTTTTAGCAGAACAATGTCGTCTGAAAGAGTCAGGTTTCCTTCGAATTGGAAGTCTACTTTCTACTGTTTTCCTATTGGAGCGCGAAAGGTAGATTTCAATATTTTTTCGGTGCTTTCCTGCAGATCGGGAATGCAGTTGAGTCTTTGTAATTGGAAGAAAGTGGCCATCAAGAACTTCACTTTAGTATTGTCTTTGTATATAAAACAAAATCATATTCTATTTTCCTCGGAAGTCGAATCGTTCGTTGTATAGAAATTGCTTACCAATGTGTGTTTCAGATGACCTAATAGGAAAGTATTATGTCGCTACGTAGACTTGAAACTGGCAGGTGACCCACTTTGCTCTTCGCTATCAAAGCTATCGAATGTGGGTGCTGCAGGTAATCCTTATCTCTGCCAATTAACGAGAAATCCAACTACAAACGAGCATCAATGCAGTCGGCAATGGAAACAATACCGGGAGTACGCCTCAACCGTAATAGATATAACGATTAAGTTTAATCAGCGAAGCGTCTGCACAGCGATAGGCAGTGACGAATTATTTTGAATGTGCTGTGACGCATGCTGGCCTCATCGTGTGCGCCACCACCTATGAGTGTTTTATTTTCGTGGAGGAACAGCAAAGTGCCGTCCATTGATGAATGACGTTGTCATCTATGGAGTAGAAATATATTAGCACTGAGTGAATATGTTTAGGAAATGGTCGCGAGGAAATGCAATACTGACCAGGAGGGAGAAGGAGGCAACTACCCACAAACTACGAGGAAATAATAACCAAGGTCTAGTTTTTCAGGTTGTTGGATTTTCTTTAATGAATTAATAAATTGCTCCTCACTTGCACGAACTTTTGTTTTTTTTTTTAATTTTCACTTTTATTGTTTATATCATTTCCGTATTCTATTATAGATACATTGCCAACAATGCTCGCGACAAACCTTCATTCCACTGATGGCGCGATTCTCATCAATGATAAAAAAAATTTACAAGAACTTCAAACAACTTACATAACTTAAAGAGAAAACTGGTTGCCTGCCGAAGCGAAGCCAGGCGAAATTCCAATTCCGCTGGGGAACTGTTAGCGCAATCATAAAGCGAAAAGGCTGCCGGGGGTGCAGGACCCCCGGACGAGACCGAGCTGACACGGACGCGGATGAAAGTTCTTCGCGAGCGTTGCCCTAGACCTAGTAGAGCTCCTCGACTTAATCATCAAAAAAAGTTAGCACACAAACGGCGGTTTGCGTGGATTCTCAGTTTTTTTCTTTTTCTCATTTCTCTTGTTTTGTTTAATAGGTTATATAATATATATAGTTTTGTTATCTTTTATATTTTATTATTGTTTTATTTTTCTCCATTTTGTATTATTTCTTGTTTTAATCTAAACTAAAAGTACATTTAAATGTAAAAATTCTAATAATGCCTAGCTTGCGTGCGAGCCGCCCGGCGCTGCGCACGCTCGGCACGAGTAACAGGCGGGTCGTTGGCCACGCGTTCTTTTGTTTCTGTTCATTTAATAATAGATAATAATCAATCGCGTGCGGCGCGTCGCGCGCGCCCAGAATGTAGTATTTCGCCTGTCTCAAAGCCTATTCTAACGAAATCGGTCGATCGCTGCCTCTGTTCTGTCACAGACTGTAAAGTGGTTTCTGTTCGTTTGAACGTCTCTAGTGTATTATGCGCAAAGGTCTCGGAAAAGAGCTGACACTAAAACACATTCGGAAGTGGCGTACACATGAAAAACTTGTCGAGTTGGATTTTCAGTTTTTTAAGTTTATTTCCTTACAAATTTTGTTTGTTTTCCTTGTTTCAGTTTCCATTTGCGTGAAATGTGTGAATTTTTCCTGGGTTTCTGTTTAAATAAAAAATTTCAACATTTCATCTACATTTCTATGATATTCGATAGAATTTCGTCCTGGGCTCCCCCCGGTGGTGTGGTGGTGGCTGATCGTGTCCGCGTGTGCGACCGGGAGATGCGGCTGTGCTGGTGGATTTGGAGATGGGGCCGGCGACGGCGGAGTCAATTTGGGAATGGGACTGGCAGAGCGCCGTCGACATGATTAATGTAATTTAGCAGGACTACCTGGCCACGGACAATTTTGCTTGACACGACTTCACGCGACACGGCTCCGCGACACTGGAATTTCGAACAATCGATGGCTGGGACGAAAAGGATCGAGACACACCGCACCTCCGTTCACTCGTACTACGTATCATTGTTTGATGTTGCGAATTGTGGTTGAAAGTTTACAGTTTGTTTTGAATGTTCTCGTGTTGCTGTTCTTGTTGTAACTATTTTATTGTGGATTTAATTTTTAGCTTTCTCTATACATCATTATTATTGATTACTAGTTTTAGACGACGAATTCAGCATATTCATTTGTCCGTTGACGATCGGCAGGAAATACGGGTGCGCCATCGCCTCGCGCGCCGTGAGCCGCTCGACGTGGTCGTAGCGGAGCAGTTTGTCAAGGAAGTCTAGGGCCTCCGGCGACACTAAGTGCTGGTTGTCCGAGTGCACGAACCGCTCCCATCGCTTGCGGGAATGCCTCTGTAGAATGTCGTGGAATCGTGGATCCAATTCTATATTATATTTGTCTAGGTAGGCGTAGAGTTCTTCGGTGCCCAGCACCTTGGCGATACGTACTAGCTGATCGTAGTTGTCGTGGCCGTGAAAGAACGGCTCCTTGCGAAATATCATGGATGCCAGCATGCAGCCCAGCGACCACATGTCCAGCGAATAGTCGTACATCTGATAGTCGACGAGCAGCTCGGGGCCCTTGAAGTACCGCGAGGCGACCCGCACGTTGTACTCCTGTCCCGGGTGGTAGAACTCGGCCAGCCCCCAGTCGATGAGGCGCAGCTTGCGGTTCTCGTGGTCGATCATCACATTGTGGGGTTTCACGTCGCGATGCATGATGCCCATGCTGTGGCAGTAGTCCAGCGCCTTGAGCAGTTCAAACAGGTAGTAGCGGATCTCCAGGTCGGTGAGGGTCTGGTAGAGCTGCTTGAAGTCGGTGTTGTTGACGTGCTCGAAGATGAGGGCCGGGGTCCGCGACACGGGGTCCTTCACGACCGCCAGCAATGTGATGATGTTGGTGCCGCCCCGGAGGTTCTCCAGGATCTTGATCTCGCGCTTTATTTTCTTCTTCTTCACTGGCTTCAGGATCTTCACCACGCACTTTTCGTTGCTCGTTATGTTGATCGCCTCGAACACCTCACTGTACTTGCCCCGGCCCAGCTTGCGCACGAGCTGGTAGTCGTCCTGATTGCCCCAGTCCACCACGTAGTTCTCGTAGTCCCAGTACTCGTCGGGCTTCTGTGCATTCACGTCCGTGTAGACGCGGGCCGCGCTGGGAAGAGTCATTTTCGTCTGCTGCAGTTGCCGGCCGAACTGGCGGTAAGTGTTGCGAACTGAGTCCTCTGCGTTGTCGTCCCGGCTGGCGGTGTCCCCGGTGCCCCACGACCAGTTGTCTTCTCGCGATGGCGCTGCTAAGAGCGAACCTTGACAAAATAAGCGGCTACGGTTTAAACTAAAAACAGTACTCAACCTCACAAGCGCTCGGCACTGAATCTTGGCTGCTTTTTGGGCTGGCTGTGATCGCTTCTCAGAACGCCCGAAGACATAAGTTCTCCGTTGTCAATTTTTGCGCCGACCCTGCTGCCGCCGTGCCGCCTTTCTCGCGCTACGCCCGCCGCAACACTCGCTCGAGCACGGCACTTCTTGCAAGTCCGCCTGTCCAACACGGGCGCCGACCACTTTTCAGTCACACACTCCGCAACGCGATCGCGAAAGGTGCAGAAAAAATTTCCTCGCACACGGATTTTCCCTACTTGCCAAAAAGTTTCGCTCGCGACCGCCCACAAAATAATCAATTTTCCGCACAACTTATGAGTTAGAACGACTAAAAAACTTGGTTTACGGAATCTTCTGCAAATTTTAAAGGGTTTTCCTCGTGCCGATTTTCCCGATTTTCGTATTCTACGGAAGAAGCCAGGTTATGGAATCAAGATGGAGGCGACATTAGTCGGCAACCACACTGACATCTAATGGCCGTACGTCGTGCTTCTTTATGAATTCCCAGCGAAAATGACGTTGCTAGGCAGATGGCGAATTGCGCGAGGACGTTGGGTGGACGAATCGTTTCGTGTGTATTCGCTCTCAGGCTTGATGTTTGTTGTTAAAAGCGTTTCTCAATTGTCTCGCGGAAAAATTAGCAACACAACAACGACATGGAATTATGCACGAAATGACGTTTTACGAGATGTTTTCCAAGTTGACTGAGACGAAAATGGGCGGGAAAGTGGCTTTTGATTTTGCAACGGCGACTGCAGTTAAAACAAAGTTTTGCAACGAGACCCCCAAACATGCAGGCGAATAGCAGTTTTTCGCCCACTACAGCTAAAATCTATCCTTCCGGAGAGAAGTTCATCTGATTCATGACTAAAGAATTCCATTTTATTATCGGTTCCACAATAACATCCTCGACGGGAAATTCCTCTACTTACATTCAAAAGTCATCATTTAATTCTTTGGAATGCCACATTTCCCATTTCGCATCGAATCTTTTTACGAATCAAAGTTAAGTGCTTACATGTCCTAATTTTAATTGTTTACGTGACATTTCGGTTGAATGCAAAAATTGGCATTGCCAGGTGCGGCACGTGTCAGCGCCAAATTTGCAAAATTTTCGGTTCACTTTCAGCGCCAATTTATTCAGCAACTTTCTCGAGAGCGTGTGAATTCAAAATCAGTTATAAACGGTCGTTTGAAAATTGCATTTTCAAACTTTAAATTTTGAAAGATAAGATGCTAAAATTTTGTTACAAACCGAATGGATCTGAAAAAACTAAAACATCATATATTTCATCAAAAGTTGGTTCATTGGTACTTTTTTGACAAAAGGAGGAAACTGTTTCCAGAGTTTTGTCGTCATTGGAGAAATTAGAGAAAGTAGTTCTCAACCATTTCTTTTATGAATAAATATTTTAATTATGATTAATAGGCATCATAATTTAAAAGTGCAGTCAAACTTAATTAATTGGACCACTGACGAGATCGAAAACTGGTCCGACTAGCAGGTGATTCAATTACCAAGGAATAAAAAACGTAAAAAACGTACATATATATATGCAGTTGCGAAAAAAATAGCGGTGTGGGCTTGACGTTAATTTTAATTGTATTTTTTTTTACTACTAAGCATTTAGTTTTGTTTCCAATTGTACGGGATGTATATTGAGCGTCTACTTTGTACACAGTTGAAAAGTGTAAGCAATCAATCAAACAGTTTCTAGGAAATGGCATTTTAAATGGTTACGTTTGATTTCCCCAGTGAAGAAAATAATAGGGTTGTAAGGGTTTTCTGTAGTTTAAATTTATATTTGGTCCACAAAATATATTTTAATTGAGCAAGTAAGGATGTTTTATTGATTTGGATTAGTTTTGAATCAAAAATATTGTCATTATTACAATAGTGGGATGCTGCTTAGCGTCTGCGCTCTTGCCTACTCTGCTCCGCTTTTGATCTTGCTCGACCTCGTCTTGAGATTGATTGCGTTTCAGAGCGATGGGCTTCGCTTTCTGCTCGTCAGCCAGGTATTCATCAACAATCGCATCGTATTTAGCAGGCATCCCGCTCGTCGACAGTACCGGCCTCCTTATTCTTAGCAATCTTGCTGAGAATATGCATGGCCTTCTGGTACTGGCTCTTGAGCAGGACACCAGTGGACCTTTCCTTCTTAGCCGGTTTCCGGCGACCGACACTCTTGTCGGTTGTTGCTTTGAAGGGATCGCCCAACGCTGAGGGTATCGGGTTAGAAGTACTGTCTGGTACTCGCTGCATCCAGCTTGACGGCAGTGGATTCCAGGTTGGAAGCCTCGGTCCGGGAGGTCCCTGCCGTTGGTTTTAGTACAACGGTGCTACGGCTGGCACCGAGTGTACTGCTCTCGACGGCTATTGTTTCCTGGCTGGAGACCAGCAGCTCGTCCTCCGATGATGCGCCTGGCATCACCCCCTCTTCTTCTATCGTCGTTGTTTTTTTGAGAATTGAGTCCATGTCTTGGTCCGACGAGTAGTCCGGGAAGAATGTCCACCCTGGCTGGCCCGGCCACCCGGCTAAGGATCTTATTTGGAACTGAAGGTGCCCAAGGTATTCAGAGTTCGCATACTAAAGACCAAGCCTCGGCGTATGCTGTTCCACCTTGGCTTGGGGTCCTATTAGCACCTTCACCGGTGCAGGGAGGATGATCCCCGGGCTGTTGCTTCAGTACATCCCCCCGCCAGATCTACTTGCCCCTAACACATGGTCAGCAGGCAAGTAGATCGTCGTCAGTTGGATGAGCCTACTCCCAGCCCGGCCCTACACACTCTTGGCCCGACCACGAGGACGTCGTGTGAGGACTTGCCGAATTATGCAACTTTAACCTGAAAAATAGTCAGACCAGCATAATTTATGGTTCTTTTGCTTAGATGAATTAATGTTTAAGTTTTTTCAAAAAAAAATGTCAACTCATATTTTTTTTGAGCCCTCGATTTTCATACTACTGACGCTAACTGTTCGATTTTTTTAAACAAAAAAAGAAATTGTGCTTATTTTTCTTTTGAATACCATTACTGGATAGTTTTTCTGTTATTTGAAAATAAAAAAGTATTAAAAGTTCAGTGCCGAGTCAGACTCACAATGATTTCAATTGCCGTCTAACACTGACTGCTATTATTTTTTTAGCAGCTGTACATAGATATCTATTCTTCTAAATTAGTAACGTACACAAAGAAATGTAAAGAAAACCCAATTCAGACTATGCATGACTAAAAAAATCGGGTTATTTTTTTTCTGACACCTGTTCTTTTGAATAATAGCATTTGTAAGACTTTGGTTACTTTTTTTCCAATAAACAATACGCGAACTAAACCTAGTAATTAAAATAAATAATTAGGGAAACCGGAAGCTGGACGCTTCAGGTATGAAGGATTTTGTGTATTTCTTTTACAAAAATATTTGATTGGATGTTTGTCCCATTACCTAACGCGTAATATATGCATATATTATGTGAGAATATCCACTTTCGGGTGGTACTGATATTCCAAGTCTTGAATTTGCGCCGAAGTGACAATTTCCACCAAACTTGCTAAGATCATGCTTTATACAATAGCTTACATTTCTGCAAATTTCGTGATTCTAGGATGTGCTTAAGGGGGGTTTCGCAGTCAATTACAAAAAATTAGAAAAATATAGTATTATTAACTTTATTTGAACAGATATCAGTATGGAGAGTAGGGGGGGGGAGGGACCATCTAATGACAGCCTCTTCATTTTTTCAAAATTTTTCGGTTGGGTAGTTTCTGAGAATGGGTCCGTTAAAGAAATGACCACTTTCGACCCTCCGCACTCCCCACCTTTCCAACAAATATCAAAACTAAGACCCGCTTCGGTTGAAAAGAAGACGGCTCGACCACGCGCGTGAAGTTGTAAAACTTTGGACCCGATTGCCGCGGTCGCAAAGAAGGATCCACAACGGATCTCATCCCCAACAGACGCTTCCTCTGAGTTTCCGCCCTTCCTCGACATCCTCACGCCATTATATAGGAGGATGCCCCTTATATTGCGAGAGTTCTGTGGAGCTAAGGAGGAGGAAGGAAAAAGCTGGAAATCATTAAAATAAAAAAAGGAAAATAAAAAAGGGAAAATAATAAAAACATAAATAAAATAATAAAAACATTAGGAAATATGAGAATATTATGGAAAAACAAAATAAATCCAATATCAAAATTAGCCAAACAAAAGCGAAAAAGGAAAAAAAAAATGTTTGACCACCCTCATCCAGAGCTCTGTGTCCTTTTTTGCTGAAGTCTATTTTAATTCTGAGCTTCACTACTTCATTTTTTCATTTTAACCTTTCATTTAATATTGTCCCTATTAGTAGAAAATCAGTAATCTCCTTTAAAAATTGTAGGACATTGCATGCAAAGCTAGATTGCATCAACTTTATACATATATTGCGGATAGATCAAACTCACACATGACAAGCATGCGCGCGTAAAGTTTATAGGGGAGTGAGAATCAGAATTTTGAAAAACCGACAATATCAAATTGGGAGTTAATTTTTCTTGTTGGGAAGACATACGTATGTACATATTCATGCTTTTATATCTTTTTGAAATAACATTAATTGAGCGGGAGTCGTTTTGCTTGGTTTAAGCCTAAGCACGAAACACGTTGAAGACTAGAGCCAGCAATGCTCTCAGATAGACTACTTAAATAGCACATAGAAACATATTTTTTTTAAGGATTGCGGGGTCCTAAGTCTGCATCTACTTGATGTCGGACCGGACCAAATGGGGAACAACTTACTTCCCCTTTTTGGTCTACGGACACCTCGTTTAGAACTTAGCACCCAGACTATAAAAATATTAGACGTTGACGGCTTTACGGTTTCTTACCAGGGCAGAGGCAAATCGTCAGACGCTGCCACACCTCTGCCCTGGGAGCAGCGTGACCGAAGCGGCTCGCAGATGTTAAGTGTTCCTTTATATAATACGTAGAACATGACTACGAATAACAATATGAGCGTAAATACGCTCATACTTTGCCACCGTGAAGCCGGTCCGCCAGTGGATGCGTACTTAGAACCCCACAATCCTTAATAAAAAATATGTTCAGCTCTGGCCAAGATTTGGTCCAAAGTATGGACGGATTTATATTGTGGTATACTCCACACGTTAAAATGCCGTTTATTTTTTCTTCAAGATGAGCAGGGCACTTTCTAGTGTGCACCCGAAAGACACTGTTTTTTTGGAGATGAATACATAATGAGTGATAATATCAGTCTAGAAAAGTTGTTACGTACACCCAAGATATTAATAAATATATGATGTGGCGCATTTGTATCTTTATTTAATTCTTCAAAATTGCGAATCTAGATTCTCCTAATCACTGCATAGGTATCATCAATCTATTACATCTGCAGCTTAGGAGCATGGGGTAGGTAGGTATCAGTGGCCACTCCGAGGACCCAATTAGCGCTGTGGTGTGCCTGCTGTTATGAGAGCAGAGGGGCGGAGTCCAGCCGGCTCAGATCTTCAGAGCTCGCAGCATTTAGAAAGGAAAGCAGCTCTTCCACCCTAAAATCAGAAATCTCTCTGTGGTCCTCAAAGAATGATTTACCCAGTGTCCATAGCCTCTAGCTAGAGCTGGCAATCACAAAGGAAGTGCCTGAAGGTTTCCTCTTTTCTCCGCAGCTTCAGTAATGCGAATTGTAGGGTATGGCGAACCTGACGGCATGGTCCCCTATGGCCCACTGCCCCATGCGGACCGCCGTAGTCTCGTATACATTTGCAAACGTCTGACACAGGAGCTCTCCTGCTTTGCTTTTGTTATTAGCGGGCCAAATCCTCATTGTTTTGGCACAGGTGGTGAGTCTTTGCCATCTGAGGTTCATGCTGTTAGGTAGTGCCGTTGATAGTCACCAGCGAAACACCGAATGTGGAGGACTTCCAAGAGCAGAGCTCCGCCTGGCTAATCCGTCAGCCCGCTCAACCCCCTCATGTTTCTATGACCGGGAATCCAGAGGCCGCGTGCAATGCGCCACCCACCCGGAGGATATTGTCGGCCGCTTGGCTATCAGTCAGAAATGCTATGTTACGTTTGGGGCTCGGATCATGCCCCAGCCATCGACAGGGTTCCAGCATCGCTAATACTACCGCTTGGAATACACTGACAAAACCTGCGAGGAGTGGGGGACTATGTGAGAAAGCCTCGTACCGACTCCACAGAGCATCTTTGATTCAGATATTGTCTTCTCTCTACTACCTTACAACTGGGTGTGGTGCAGCCACTTAGGATTACTATATGTATAAAGTTGTGCATATCTCTGGGATAAAAGTTTCGTAGCAGTCGCGTTGATGATTGATGAGGACAGTTCCCGCTTTACAGTGTTGCAAATTTATTTATGAGGCTCTGCTTCTCATTTAACCTTCAGAAGAAGATACAATAGATCGCGTATACTTTTTACTCCATGGCGAGTTCTGAATGAAATGATTTAGCGCCATGCCCATATGTAAACCAACTTTTTGAAGGAAAAATAGATAATTATTTATTTTTAAATATCAAAATAGAATACATAAAAATATGTCTTAATCCTAATTATTTCACTACAAACCCCACCTAAAGTTAAAATCGTTTGACTCTGCATCCAACTTCTCATTTTCCTTCCGCTGATTAGCTGCCATTCTGTCCAAATCACAAGCGGAATAAGTTTGAGCACAATCCGCGCCTCCTAGACCAAACACGGAAGCCTTCAAACTTGCCAATCTCATATTGGTTGGCGTATTTGGACGAGCCATGCGAGAAGACAACCAGCTTAGACCCAGTCTAGAAAGGTTTGCAGCTTTGAAATGTGGTGGTTGTCTACAAATAGTTAATAAACTTACCCCCAGACAGGTATCCAATATTTTTGCCTGTCCTGTTGGTTTCTAGCGAAATTATTGTTCTCACACAGGACACGGAATAAACAATGGCCGCCATCCTCCTCTACATATGTAACCGCATCCATAGAGAGCAGAACGCGGCGTGTTATCTCGTTGATCTACAATTGAAGTGAATATTTACAAGTTTATAAGTGCGTATATATTGTATTCAAATTATCATCACATTTTTGAATGAATTAACTGAATTTTGTTTTTGGATTGCTATAAAAGATTAGTGAACGGAAAAACGGAAACAAGGAAGAAACGATTGCCATCATGGAAAAAGATCAGTACAACAACATCGTTATAAGTAAGTTGAACTAGGACGTTTCCAAAATGAATTTTTTGAATTGCATAGATTGTTAATCTAACTATCTCAGAATATGCTGCAAAGCAAAATTCGTGTTCCTTTATGTTTTATGAGCGTAGAACCGAGAGCTTATGAAGCGCAGGCTCAGGCTACCGTCCAGATGCAGTGGCTTTATGCCCTTACGTAATTTTGGAGAACTATGTAAAAAGCGCATTTATAAATACGTTTCATCGGTCTTGATGTAGCTTTCTACGAGTGCATTTGTATTTGTTATAACTGTATTTTGTTTGTAATTTAGAGTCAGAAATATCTTCATATCCGAAAGGCGATTTTTCAAACCTGTTTTTCTTAAAACGATTTTTTTTTCACATTTACGGGAATTCTAACTCAAAAAGTAATGAGCCAAACGTTATGAAATTTGAAGGTATGATTTGTTATCAAATTAAGTAGAATATGAACCTCTGGCGTGATATTGTTTTTGCTTTGCATAACTAGCAAAAAAGTAGCTAAAATTGAAGTGATTATTTTTCAATAGCACAATATTTTTAATTTTATTATTTTCACTTGGATTAATGTTCATATTCTTAGAAAATAAGTTAGTAATGTAAAATTTAAACGTTTTGGTTTGAGAAAACACGTCCCGCGGTTGGAGAACTCTAGTTACGATCTTCAGCTAATATTACGTAACTTTGTTATTTTTGGCTAAGTTATTAGAAAAAGATTAAAAAGATTCTACTTTTACATCTTGTAGATGCCGCTGTTTTCCTCTTCCTCCCTCGGATCTTTTTCATTGCCTAATTGTGTTTTGAGCGTATGAATCCTGTTTGATCCTGCTTCGATGCCTTCTTTGGTCATAATTCGTCGCGTGCGACAGAGTTATTATTAAAATCGGTTTACTGTCTGTCTGTCTGTCCGTCACACGCATTTTTCTCGGAGACGGTTACAGCAATTGACACCAAATTCGGTACAAAGGTGGGAACTGTGAATTCTCACACATACAGTGAGTTACATCCTTTTATGTTGAATTTAAGGGGGGGGGTCCTCCTCCTTTTTTCATCAAATATAGTCATGTTGGGTATCAAATTAAAGGTCTCGATTTGTACTTTTAGTAGTACTAAGACCAGCTTTGAGTCTTAGTTTTGACATTTTTTGGAAAGGTGGGGAGTGCGTGGGGCTGAAAATGATCACTTCTTTGAGGGGGCCATTCTGAGAAACTACCAAACCAAAAAATCTGAAAAAAATCAGGAGGCTGCCACTATATGATGCCTGGGCTCCGAAATACCTTCCATACCGATATCTGTTCAAATAAGGTTAATAATAGTATATTACTATAACTTTTTTATTTGGCTGGAAACCTCCCTTAAGTTCAGCCTAGCACCACGAAATTTTGCAGTGATGTAGGTTATAATGTAGAGCATGATCTTACCTTGGTGGAAATCTCACTATTACTAACAAAGTTATAATACGTTAAAGTTGTTGCTTCTTTGGAAATTGAAGACTATGAATGTCAATATCACCCGAAAGTGGATACTCGCACATAATATATGGATATATTACGTGCTAGCTACTAGGAAATACACAAAAAACCTTTCGTAGCTGAAGCGTGCAGCTTCCGGTTTCCTGACTTGTTTTAATATAAAAACAATTTTCTTTTATGTATTCGAGTAAGAAGAAAACTGTCTGTTCTAAAATCGCGTGAAGATTTAAAACTACTTACTTAGGGAAAGTGTCAGAGGGAAAGAATTTAGGTGGAACTCACTATTTGGCAGGGCCTAAAAATTCTAGGCAATGGGTTCCAAGGTCATATGCTTTTCCATAGCATCCGATGAGCATGTGATCTTGGTACGAACTCCGTAGCATATGATTGGTCATATCAGTTTTTACATCGGGTCAGTTTAGTTTTGCTGCTTAGACCTAGCTAATCAATGCACCGCACACCTTACTGATCGCGGTATTAAGGTGAGAATTGAACTTTAGGAATTCATTGAGTTGGATTTTCAAGTGCTTGATCGATTCTAATCTGCTCACTGTGGTGGACTCGAGTTAGAGCTTCAAAGCAGAAGTTCAAGATACTTCTCTATCGGATTAATTGTCTTAAAGAGTCGGAGGTCTGAAGAATGTGTCATTGACAAATTGAATCAGCGCCGATTTCAGGAAAGGGAAAGTCACCCGTAAAAATGTCATACAGATACAAGTTTTGAATTTCAATTTGGCCCGAGATTCTTTTTTTTCGGCCTCAATATGTTTTCTTTGAGTAAGTCTTCTATTCAGGTATATTCCAAGGAATTTTACCCCCTTAAACTGCAGCAAGCGTATGCGGTTGGGCGAGATGTTTGTTTCTTGAATTGAAGGTTACATGGCTACACTTTGTTTCGTTGACTGTGATTCTCCATCGGGCAAGCCATAGCTCAACTTCTTGCACGTGACTCTCAAATTTTGGAGTTTCAACACTCAGACAGGAATGTGTGAAGAGAATCGCCGTTTTGGATTTTGTAAATGAGGCCCTCACCTTGTAGAATGCTTGTGCGACGTCTGGGATTACAGCCGAAGGATTGATTTTTGATTGGAATAAACGTTAAATTTTAGCATTTTAGATCCTCATGTTTCCCTTTTTTTGATGCTTTTGACTGCTCTTTTCTAGCTGCTACTACATTCACGCTTCAGCTGCCGTTTCTTCCTGATAAGCTTAAATCAAAGCAGGACTGTGCAGATTGTTGGTTTCTTTTTATATTTTTCCTTATGCCAAATCAATGAAGTTAGATATTTTATGGCGTTCAGTTGGTCAAGAAATTGGGTAGATTTGTGATAATACTTTGAATTTCCAGTTCGTCGATATGGAGAGCTTTGCCTCTAATCGAGTTTACTTTTGAGCCCTAGTACGAATATTTTGCATTGAAGCCTCCACCCACAATAAATTTTCTATCAAGCGTGTCAAAAAGTCTACAAGCTGCTCCGCAGAACTTCTAAATCCAGGAAAGCAGTTTACAGCAGAAATCTTGATAGGATTACTTAATTTTGCTATATATGTAGTGTATAAATGTGGCTTGCATAAACTTTTTCGTGAGATAGGATAAGTGGGGTTGCTCCGAATGTTGGCACTCCTCGCGGAAGTAGCGATTAAGAAAATTCTTCAGTTGGTACTTACTCGAAATAAACCTACCCTGCTTTCGCACGACGATCTGTAAGTTGAGTCCCTATTGTTCATTTGGACACCGGTATGGTGCGGCCAAGAATCAAGGCAGACTTGGGGCTGCGAGATTTTTGCAAGCAACTGGTTGGGTCATATCCTTGGATTTGTTTTTGGTTTCTTCGAAGTTTGCGGTCATTGGAAGTTGGATAAGTGAGTCATTTCATTCGTGGCAGGCCAATACGCTTTTCCTTCAATTTAATAGTGATTTGATATCCAGAACCTCACCAATCAACGGCCAATATTGAACTGCAGTAGTTTCGTGGGATACGGCGTTATTGTCCGTGACTTAATGGTAATAGTTGACTACTTTTTACTGTTGCCTCTCCGCTTAAATAACCACCGCTTAGCCCTTAGAGTTGCGATTAACACTGTAACTCTTGCTTGTGGCGGTAAAGACTGGATCAGGGACGGGCAACTAAATAAAATTAACTCGGCTTCCAGCGTAGACGTTATATCCTGGCCAGTCTTATTTGGAGAAGCTTATAAGCTATCCTCCTCTCTTGTTTCTTGAAAATGCTATCTATTCTCCTTTGGTGTCAAAATTTGTAAGTACACGGATCATTGTGCATTTCTGCAGTACATTTTACTTTACAATTGTAATGCGAATTCATATCTTCATAATAAGTTTTTGTTACTTAGACACATGACACAATTCAAGTTCGCCGCCCACATTGGGGCAAGCGTGCTTCTTTATCTTTAGGCTCTCGTAAGTGTTAGCTTCGATGCTACTTATAAAAGGGGGAGTGGGGAAGTTCAAAAGGTAACATTTAAAACAGTGACCCGATTCCAATTAAAAAAATTGAAAAACCGAAAAACTTATGCAGTTAATAAGGGTAAATTATTATATTTTGAATAGAATCATTCTTTATACTATATGCTATCTATACTATACTTTATACTATCTATACTATACTTTATACTATCTATATAACAATGATCATGGAGTACGATACTGGAAATTTTGGTAGAAATCCTACTATTATTTACATTTATTTATTTATTTATTCATTTATTTATTTGTATTTATTTAAAAAATCAGAGCTCGTGTAAATTTACTGCACCCTAAGATATCTACCATATGCAGTCGAATTTCACTACCACTTTACAGTGAATGACCCAATATACAAAAAACATCTACACTACAGGCTATATACTAGTGGCATTGTCGTGCATCCATATATTTTTAAATAAGAAATACTGAAAACCTGTTTTAATTCAGTCAGAGATATTTTTTAATTATTTCAGAGATACCTTTTTAATAGAAACTGTTGTAACACTTACCCTCAGCAATCTTTCGTTCATAATTGATCGCTTTTTTCTACGAATTTCTTCTACTTCGCTGCCACCATCAGGAGCTTCCATGGGCATCATCATCATGTTATTTGATTTGTCCTTAAAAGTGTTAAATTACAAATCAAATCAGAAATAAATTATGAAATTCCGAAAAATATCCTTTTGAATATAATTTTTGAAATTACCATTGTTATGCACATCAAAACTTGCAGGATGAACATTCCAAACGATAGATATGCCAACGTTGTCATTGCTATCTCCATAACATCTTTCAAGCCCAGCTCCTTAGAATGGTAACCTGCAGAAGGACCATAGGTGTCGGTACCATAACCCTCTTCATATTCGTCATGACCAGAAGGATAATAACCTAAATCAGAAGATAATGTTCTTATTCAGTTCAATTCAGTTCAGTTGGTTTTCATGAACGCGATACATGAACGATACAAAATAAATAATTTCACTGCGTATCTCATCATCATATGAGGGTATTCATTCCCGTGAGCTAATTTATATATCTATAGAGTTAGTTCTGTTTAGTCTTTAGCTGGCGCATATGCCCCTAAATTTCTCATGAATCAAATGATATCAACTATGAACATGGTTTAACCTTCTATAAAACTATGAACTTTCAAAAGACGAAATATACTCGTATTGTTTACATTTTCTACTCTGGAAGTTTGTCCTCACATGAGTATAACACGTTATCCTTGCGACGCTTTGTAACTATAAATTATGCTATTATGGCATTATCTACTGTCATGGCTTGCTAAATGCTACATACATGCTTTTACATGATGTCCCAGAAGAAGAGGCGCATTACAGAGTCCTATTTGGTACCCACTGTTTAGTCAATCATCTGTGCCGATTTTCCTTCGTAACTGTCAACAAAAGCAACAAGATCACTCCAAATTCTCCGCCATCGACGGTTTTGTTTCAGTTTGATGAATATGATAAATTCTTCCAGGACTTGTAATGACATAGTGCAATTGGGCGATAGTGAAAACCATCCTTAGAGGCCAGAGATGGCCGTAAATTGGCCGTAAATGCCCGCCCACAAATATTGAAGCCCCACTGAAATGTTCTAGACGGGCGTGATTTCCTTTATGCCAGTCAGGCTCGGGAATGTTGGTGTTTTGAACACTCACGTGTCATTTTACAAAAACTCGCACGAGCCTAGCGAAAGATCAACACGCGAGCTGAACCTGGAAAAGTAAAACACAACCAAGTCGGAAAACCGGAAGCTTGACGCTTCCGGTATAAAAGACTGTGTTTCCCTATGTGAGGAGCAATGAGTGCATGACAGTTCCGTGTGAACATAGTTAAAAATTCATTGCCCTCTATTTTGTAGGAAGCCATTTAAATAAATAGTTTGATGGAAAGTACTGTATTGATAATAGTCAATCTCATACGCTTCACATTCGTAGTTTAATATTATTAGCAAATGCAAAGTAGAAGTAGAGAAGTGCAAAATTTAATAATCCTAGGATGAACTTAAGGGTTTTCTTTTTTAGTCAATTTCTAAAAGCTGGTGATATAATATTATTTATTTGAGTAGATATCCGAATGGGACATCTTTCGAGGCTTAGATTTCACCTAAGTGGTTTACAAAAACCTTAAAAAGGGCTGGGGAGATTCTTAGATTAGATTCTTCATAAATGCGACTTTAATATTTCACGCGAATGTCAATTATTCTCGTTAACTATGAAGTTCGCATCTTATCTGCATGGCATTAAAAGTACTAAATTCGCGCAAAATTGCTAAGTTTGAACGTTTACACAAAAGAGGGAACGAAGGATCGTAACCTCAATCGATGCTTCTCCCGCCTCACATGCACAGTAAGGTGCGACTTTTGGGGTTCCCTCCCTAGCATGGCATCCTCAGGTGGTAAAATTGGTGAATGCATTCTGCTGGTTTAAAGAGGAGGAGAGGAAGAGGGAGATCTCAAATCAAATCTGTTCATTTCAATTATAATTCACGCATAAATAATCAAAACTAATATTTTCCAAAAAACAAATACAGGATGCGGCGCGAGAACTTCCTTATTTGAATTGCGCATCACACAGCGGCCATTAATCTTACGAAAGTGGACGTGTGCGTATTCAAAACGGCGCAAGCTAATGTTTTTTTGTACAGTTAGTTTAGTAACGACCATGCAGTGGAAAAGAAAAGAGCATGCGTGGCGACTTACTTTTCTAACAATCGTTCGATTATTGAAACTCAGCGTGCATTTAGAAAAAAATTAAAATCGCGCCTGCAGGTCCTGTTTCTGATTGGAAATCGATCATGTGGACACGTTTATGGATACTGGCAGTGTGCGAAAAAAAGCCAGGACTTTCAAAAACCACTAAGACTTCAGAGAATGTCGAGAAGGTCCCGAAGGCGATTTTGAAATCCCTCAAGCGATCTGCACGCAAACATTCAGTTGCTCTTCTTCATGAAGACCTAAAATTTCATCCATACAAACTGGCAGTGGTGCAAAAATTTAATACACGCGATTTCGATTCATGAAAAAGGGCTTGTGAAGGCTTTGTCGAAAACCTCTGTTAAGTACGCAATAACAGTGGTCCCACGTTGGGCGTCAACTCTGTTACGTTGAGAGTCCAGCCTTGCATCACCTTGGCCATAATTTCAGGCGTCTATGCAGAGTAATTCGCTGAAGAGCCCTGTAATGAGCGTCAAGCTCAAAGTTACAAAAGGATATTTACCTGGTGAACACTATCCTCCCAAGTTCGTTTAGGTGTCAGAGTATTCGCAAGCGAAGGAAGCTCTGATCCTAATACTAACAAGCCGAACGAGCGTAAACCCCAAAAGATATTGTGAATGCAAACTTTCGGGCCCCACGTTGGGAGCCAACTTTGTTACGTACAGGCCCAATGTGGGGCCACAGTTGTTGCGTACCAAACAGAGTTGGCGCCCAAGGCAAAAGGCCCCCTTCCCTTTAGAGTTCTTGAGATTGATTACAAGGCGTTTTCATAAAAAAAAAAAAATATTTTTTTATAAATCTGTACTAATTAACAACTTTAACTTTCACTTTTCAATATACAATTTTCTTCAATCTATTACCCTATGTTTTTGTTAACTCATCTATACATACGCATAGCGTCCTTAATGTAAGCCGATTGGAAATGAGAGCCAGTTGGATTTTGCATGGAATTTATGGATACTGAAAAGTTACCACAATTCATATTTTCGCGTAAATGCTTAAATTATAAAACTAATTTAGTAAATCGTTCAGGTGGTTGGTGGTTGGTGTTTTGTTTCTTTTTCTCTTTCTGGTTAATTAATCCAAATAAGTTATTGTAAGTGAAGAATACGGTATTAATGTTGGGTCGTGAGAGCTATCACTCAATTTCTCGGTTGTTTCTGGTATGGGAAGGAAATAAGATGCGCGGGCTGGAACAATAGCCGCGCTGAAGGCCACGAAAATTATTTGCATGATACCCCTACGGCCACAGAATGCACGGCCGCCACAGACAAAATAACCTTAAAACAACCCAAACGCATTCTGGAGCTTCGTTTGCAGCTACAAACTTGCGTGCAAATTGGTTCGGTGATTATGAATGTCAATATACCACCTTCAGAGGCAGCTAGCGTCCAACTAAATTCTTAGCTTGGTGTGAGTCGAATGTAATTCAGATTAGGCAGCGCAATTTCTATGGAACTGTGTGGTTGACTCCGACCTTGAACTTCAAATTCAACGTCAATAGTAAAAACTGCTAATCCCCGGGAGGAACCGCCCCCTTTCCAACCCCTCCCATCAAACCTGCAGGGCAGCTAATCTAAGGGTCTCAATCGTAAGCTTGTAGTTCTAGGCTAACTACTTAACCACTCAACGTAGTGAAACCACTTCAATAGTTACCTCATGGTGTTTAAGAGATATATCGGGCGGTAAAAGTGTAGCTTAACTAAAGGTTTATTAACTATAGCTTCTACCACCCCGATAATGTTGGGAAAATTTCCTTGACAATACAAGCTTCGTTCAACTTGGTCATTCAATCTGGCCTTGTCTTTACCGCGAGCTTAACCCTTATTAAGTTTACTTTTCAGGTCCGAAGTTTCGTTTCCCCATGTCTATCCTACTGCAAATTTCCAATAGCTCTTCTCTATTTAATGCGGTTATTAATACAGTTTACTAAAACTGTTCCGCTCGAAACGTCTCACCATAGGGTCAAAGCTCTTACTGTACAAGACAATGATCTTGCCAGTCCTCATGTATTCCTGGGAGATTTGGGTTCTTAGCAAGAAGAATTGCGAACTCCGAAGAATTTCCGGCCCCCTACATGAGGATGGACGATTTCGTAGCGTACATAATGACGAAATCTATGAACGATACCATGTCCGTCAGGGTGTGGATAAAATCCTCCCTCCCTCCCTCCCTCCCTTGCTGAGGGAATAACACCTGAATGATGATAAATTGAGTGCAAGTAATTCCTCGCATGGCTTTTGAGGGAACCGATCACAACTCTCTAGAGATACGCCACAAACCTATATTCGTCTATGAGTGTTTTCAAGAGGCTTCTTAATTTTGCTATATAACTAACTTTTATTCTTTTACACTTCTTTATAAGTTTGTTCTCTGCATTTTAATCAGTCTTACTACGTGCCACCAACGATCTACCCGAATCTTAGGTAGATTAGATATTCTTCTGGGAAATATACATCATGTGGAACCAAACATTACTATCCACACGTTTGCAAGTGCGTTAGTGTTTTCTGAGGAGATAAGCAAGTTTCCTTTCATTTATCCAAAAAACCGACACTCCATTATCGGTAAGCGGTAAGCGCTTGCAAACTTACACAAACCATGCCAAACACTCTATCTGCAAAAGAAACCGTCAGTCAAGATTTATTTTTTTCTTTTTGAATTTGGGTGTTTAACCCAAAAAGATGAGTCCGTGGACCCCAAAAGACGAAGTAAGTTGCTTCCCAAGTGGTCCGGTCCGCCATCAAGTGGATGCGGATTCAGGACTCCCAGCATCCTCAACAAAAACAAAAAAGTTCACTTCGGCCTGGTGTAGGTTTGAACTTAGGACGGATTTCATTTCAGTATAATTCGCACTCATATCGGGTTTAAGGTTATATATACCATAAATGGAGCGATTACCACCTGTCGCCACTTTCGGTCACGCTGCTCCCAGAGCAGAGGTGAGGCAGCGCCCGATGAGTTGGCTCTGCCCTGGACGAAAGCGTACCTCTGGACCCCCCCCCCCCCCCCCTTAAACTCAACACAAAATGGCGCCACTTATTGTATGTAAATTTGCGCGACAATCGGTCTAGCTGTTTCCGAATAAATGGGGTGTGGCAGACAGACATAGACTCGATTCTAATAAAGTTTTGTTTCACACAAAACCTTAAAAACGACATGTTTGAACATGAATAACTGGAAAACTACTTGTACGAAACATTTTTTACTTAGAATTGACCATTCATAGTAATCGATTTCTGTCATTATTCTTTTCCTACAAGGGGAGGCGAACATCAACGCTATATAACTTTTGCTTCTTATGCCACCCTCTAGCTCCAACTTCAATTTGATATTCATTGGCCTGGACTTGGCTGAAATAATTCGAAGGCTGAAAGTTTTAATGACTAGACTATATTGCATACACGTTGTCCCGTGATAACATTAAGCGTTTGGTTAATTTAAAAGCGAAAGTCTGTAAGAACACTTCTATACTATAATCGCGCCTTTACAAGTAAGTTAATCTGTACACGATATTTGAAGTCAGTTGAAATACTTACCGTTTTTACTACCTGCAGTAGGATATGGTACGGGTAATGGTATCTCTGCAATGTTCCTTCCAGGTATTACTCCGATTCCTAAATTCTAAACGTGTGAATAATATGTTCATATCTTATCTATTCATTTTGTATCTTGCATTGTGCTACCTCAGTTTGCTGTATAGGCATTGGTTGCTGTACTGCGTAGCCTGTGATATCTCCTTCTTCATAATCGTCTTCAGTAAGTTCATCCACGCCGTAACTGTTTCGACGATTAAGATTTGGATCTTTACCTTTTGGGCTTCTCGTTGCTAGAGTATTGTTTGAGGGTACTGCCAAGCTGTTGCTTGAAAACTGTCTGTAGATGTCATCTAAAGTAGTTGTTCTGTAAATGGATTATAATTGAATTTACTCCCCTTTAAAGAATGCCGTCATACTTTGAAAGCCAATTCTTATAACCCGATGATCCAGAATCATATAGCAACTCTCCGTTTGGAATCATTTTTGCCTGCCTAGTTGTAGTCATGTTTGGGTAAGTTGAATTTTCTCCTAGAGTTGGAAGATCAGTTATGATTATCATTTATGAGAAAACAAATAGTAAACTTCTACATACCTTCGGCTGGTGTACCAATACGATGGTATAAACTTGAGTTCATGGTTGGACCGCCAATTTCCAGCATTATTTGTTTGACAATAAAGTTGTTGCATTGATACTCGTTCATCATTTTCCTGTACAAAAATATGCCACTTGAGCTAACATTTTAAGAAAACAGATACACTTAATTTATAACCTGACCCAAATGTTGATTAGATACTAGGCAAACTATTGCAATAGACAGGAGCATTATGAGCTCTGCGGAGATGGATTTTTGCTAACTACAGTAAAACAAGTCGGAATACCGGAAGCTCGCGCTTCGGGTATAAAGGTTTTGTGTTTATCTTATGTAAGAAACTTCAGCACACATTTTTCTGTCCGTATATAGCTACAAATCCAACATAATCCTTCATATTTTACCAAACTACGAGACATACGTACATACAGCCATAGATATTCCACTCACCCTAAACAAACAAACTGTCTATTTCCGAATACTGTACACATATATGCACGTACGTATATGAATTGATCGTACCCATATTTCGGATTTACTTCTTATATCTATTTGAATTAGGCACTACCCGCAAAGTTCATTAGCACGCATATATCATATACCTACATGCACACATGTCTGGTTGACAAATAACTAAAAAACTAAAACAAACTAATTCTTTGCGACCCAATTCATAAGAACTCATTTCGTTGTGGTATTGACGAATTGATATGTGATGATGACGTCATGCAGGTTGTAGAGTGCACGAAATTCACAAAAAATTGTAAAGTTTCACCCCCTATAACTTTGTTAATAATGGTTGGATTTTCGTCAAACTGGACCAAACTGTGCATTATGTTCTTCATTAGACACATGCCAAATTTTGTACTTCTGGGATGAACATAAGGGGGGTGCCGGGTAAATTTCTAAAATGTGGAAATATACTATTATTAACTTTATTTGTGCAGATATCGGAACCGGATATATTTTGAGGCCTAGATTCCGTAAAGATGCACCACTGTGATTTTTTTCAGATTTTTCGGTTGGATAGGTTCTGAGAACGAGACCTGTTACACTTTTTGTGGGTCATATTTTGAACCCTCACTCCCCTATGTTTCATCTAATATCAAATATTGAACCAGATTCGAAAAGTACTAATTAAGACCTTTCATTTGATACCCTACATGGCTACATTCTGTGAAAAAAAAATTTGCACCCTCCATTCACATGTACGGGGAGCCCCCCCTTAAACTTAACACAAGATGGCGCCACTTACTGCATGTAAAGGGAACACCAGATTACATACTCTCACCAATTTTCGTGACAATCGGTCTAGCCGTTTCCGAATAAATCGGCTGTGACAGAATGACAGACAGACAGATAGACAGACAGACAGACAGACAGACAGACAGACCTGTGAGGAGTGGCCAGATCTCCCATCAGGCGCGACCCCAGCTGGCGGATAGGGGCATACCTATTGATGTGTAAATATATGTTCATGCACTTTTCTTTTTTGATTGTGCATGGGCTAGTGTTTGCTCATCTCTGGTGCGCGGACCAAAATGGCTATGGGAAGGATACCCAGAACATAAAACCACCATGGAAGACGAGAGAAGGAGGAAACTTACGGTGCAGGGACTCGGAACCCCAGTACCGGCGGCTTTTGGGAGTGAGCAAGCGGGCTCCCGGTCGTCGATATCCCTCGACCGCAGTGCCTCGGTGGTGGACAACTTGGCCACCTTGGCATATAATGCTACAAGTGATTTGGATCTGGAGAAGGAAGTATTCAAGCGAAGTACGACTTTACCGAGAACACCAATAACAAGACCAAACAAAAATGAACTAAAAGCAGCTTTTTGGACAACAAAAACCGTGACAACACCCACCGCACATGTTCAAGATGTTCGACAGCAGGAGGTGCTCCAGGAACAAGGAAGAGATCCATTCAAAAGAAGCTCATCAACTTTGAGATCTCCACTAATGCCAAAGACGATGAAGGACAAAGTATAGGCAAGGTCAACAAACGCCAAAAGTGAAGGACCGTGTAAAAGGGGTAACCCTGCCGGGACTTATAGGGAACAGAGTCCTGATCTGGAGGAATTACCCTTCACCCAGCTTGGCGCAAAAATAGTTGAGCTGTCCGAGTTTATCAAGGACAAGCACAACGTGCACCAAGCCATAAAGAATATGGTGAGGGCTATTAGAGTTCTCTATAATAGATCACAGATGGAGGAAAAGAACAATAAGAACACGCCGAACCACGCTGTGCCAACAGTATCACAAGCGACCCAAGTGACGCCTAACAGTACTACCATCGAATCCCAGCGAAATAAGCGAGTACGTGAAAAAGAGGGGGATCCTTTAAGTAATCAGCAGGCGCCTAAGAGAAAAAAAGGCGGACAGGACATCCGGAAAACCAACACCAACAGGTCAGAAGGAGGAAACCGTACAGCGAATCTAGGAAACTCGACCAGCGTTGCGAAGCCTAAGACCAGCGAAAACGATGGATGGACTAAAGTTACCAACAAAAAAGCGGAACGAAAGGCAAAAGTGCGAACTCGTCCAGATGTAATTGTTATCTCCAGTAAGGGCAATCTGTCCTACGCGGAGATACTCAAAAAGGTCAAAGCGGATCCCGGCCTAAAAGATCTGAGCGGAAATGTAAACCGAATCCGAAGAACCCAGAAAGGGGATCTCATGTTCGAGCTGAAAAGATCCAGCGTGGCCAAAACTGATGACTTTCGCACTCAAGTGAAAAACTCACTTGGGGAGAATGCCGCAGTGCGTGCCCAAAAACATGAGATCTACCTTCAATGTAAGGATCTCGATGAAGTAACATCGAAAGAAGAAATTTGTATTGCTCTGAAGGAGCAATTCAAGTTGAAAGAACTCACCGAGGAGTCTATTGTGGGCTTACGAAAAGCCTATGGTGGTACTCAAACAGCCACAATACGAGTACCAGCGGAGGCAGCACAGATGTTATTGGCTGCCGGAAGGGTTCGGATTGGATGGGTTGTCTGCCGTTTAAGGGAACAAATTTCACTGAAGAGGTGCTTTAAATGCCTCATGTTTGGACACTTTGCGAAGGCATGCACCAGCAGCATTGATCGATCCGATCGATGCAGAAGGTGTGGGGAGAAAGGCCATATTGCCAGAGAGTGCAATAGGGACCCCAAGTGCCTATTGTGCGAAGTAAAAGAGGGACAGGATAACCGGCATATTGCCGGGAGTGGTAAATGTCCAGAATTTAGGAAGGCGCTCACTGCAATGAGAAAATGAGGTTTATTCAAATAAACCTGAATCATTGCAGGGTCGCTCAGGAT
Source organism: Hermetia illucens (assembly GCF_905115235.1). Classification (NCBI taxonomy): domain Eukaryota; kingdom Metazoa; phylum Arthropoda; class Insecta; order Diptera; family Stratiomyidae; genus Hermetia; species Hermetia illucens. The sequence continues at coordinate 68,245,084 of NC_051849.1, read as the reverse complement.
TTACTTGAGCAGGCCACGTTCGAATCTGAGATGGAAATCGCCATCATAAGCGAACCGTATAGACACCGTCACGGTAGCATATGGGTCAAAGATTCGACTGGTGGAGCGGCGATATGGGCTTGCGGTCGACAGGCCATACAATGTACTGCAAGTCAGGCAGGCAGTGGCTTCGTGTGGGCGAAAATAAGTGGTGTATATGTTTACAGCTGCTACGCCCTGCCAAGTTTGACACTGTCTGAATTCGAGCAAATGCTTGATGATCTTGTTCTCGACGCGAAGGGACGAAGTCCAAAGGTGATTGCTGGTGATTTCAATGCTTGGGCCCTAGAGTGGGGTAGTAGGGAACCAAATGCTAGGGGGCGCAGTTTATTAGAAGCTTTTGCGCAGATGGACATAGTTTTGGCTAACGAAGGTGCTGTAAACACCTTCCAGAAAGGGGAATCAGGCTCGGTTGTAGACCTGACCTTTGTCAGCCCTTCGCTGGCGCGTGGTATGTCCTGGTGCGTCAGTGAACGCTACACCCACAGCGACCACCAGGCAGTTTTCTTTGAGACATGTGTCGAACCTCAGGGCAAAGAGCTATCATGCCCTAAACCGAAAAAGATTTCAGGCTGGTCTGCAAAATCTTTGGATGAGCAGAGCTTCTTAGAGGTGTGATTGGATCAACCTGATATAGCAGGCGCCTCTACGGAAAGAGCTGTCCATCTGGCTCAATGCATCGCCAAAGCATGTGATGCGTCCATGCCTAGGAGGTGCGCATTCCCCCGTAGAAGACCAAACTACTGGTGGAATGATGAACTGACCGGCCTTCGATCAGCCTGCCACCGAGCGAGAAGAGCGGCTCAGAGGGCGGTAGGTAGAGTAGATCAAGGGCAGAAAGAGTGCGCCTACAAGGCAGCCCGCAAAACCCTCAAGCTCGCCATCCAGCGAAGCAAGAGGAAATGCTTTAGGGAGCTCTGCTCAGAAGCGGACGTAAATCCGTGGGGAAGAGCTTATGGAATCGTGATGGAACGATTTAGAGGCCGTTCGTCTCCGCAGATCACGTGCCCCGCCCTCTTGTTGAAAATCATCCAGGGGTTATTCCCCCAGCAAGAGGAGAACACCGACACATTCCAACCACCTCTGAATGTGACGGCAATCCCGCCAGTCACCAGAGACGAGCTCCTCGAGATCTGCGGCAGAATAGGAGACAATAAAGCACCGGGTCTGGACGGAGTACCGAATAAGGCCCTTAAGCTTGCCATGAAATCCAGGCCGGACATGTTTGCTGAGTTGTTCGAAGCGTGCATGTCCGAGGGAATATTTCCAGCGGTATGGAAGCGGCAGAAGTTGGTGCTTCTGCCTAAGCCTGGTAAACCACCAGGTGAACCATCCTCATACCGACCCATATGTCTTTTGGACACGGTGGGGAAAATGCTAGAGCGGGTAATCTATAATAGATTACTCCCAGTAGTTGAGAGCCAAGGCGGCCTTTCACATCGGCAGTATGGATTCCGTAAAGCCAGATCAACCATTGATGCCATCAAATTGGTTACTGGCTTGGCCGAAGATGCAATCCACGGAAAGGGTAGTACCAGCAAATATTGCGTGGTAGTAACCCTGGACGTGAAAAATGCATTCAATTCGGCCAATTGGAATCTAATCCGGAAATCCCTAGCGAAGGTTGGTATTCCCGCCTACCTCGCCGCAATTGTCGATAGTTATTTAACTGAAAGGAGACTCTGGTACGACACTGATGACGGACCGCAGGAGTACGTCGTTTCCGCGGGTGTCCCGCAGGGCTCCGTATTGGGCCCACTACTGTGGAACATCATGTACAACGATGTACTTAATCTTCCCCTTCCGGAGGAAGCCACAGTGGTGGGTTACGCTGACGACATTGCACTGGTTGTTGTCGCAAAGCATCTCGAAGATGCTGAGTTATACTCAAGCGAGGCAATCAGTGCTGTCAAATGCTGGTTAGAGAGCTCTGGTCTGACGCTTGCGGAGGAAAAAACGGAAGCGGTCCTCATCACGAAGCGCCGGAAGAGAAATTACGCCTGTGTTAGAGTCGGGAATCATATCATCACTTCCAAGCCGGCCATCAAATACTTGGGGGTGGTGATAGACAGGAAGCTCAGCTATAAGCAACACGTACAGTATGTTTGTGATAAATCATCCACTGCCAGTATGGCCCTGGCCAGGATGATGCCGAACGTGGGAGGGCCACGGCATACCTCTAGGTTGCTTATAGCCAGGGTGGTGACCTCAATTATGCTCTATGCGACCCCAGTTTGGAGCGAGGCGTTGCGGATGTCAGTTAACATTAGCAAACTGAATGCAGTCTACAGGAGGACAGCCCTGAGGGTATGCTCTGCCTTCAGGACTGTCTCAGATGATGCAGCATTCGTCATCTCTGGAATGATGCCCATTGACATCTTGGCAGATGAGATGGCGAATATATACCATGCGAAGCCAATCTCTCCCTTATTGCAGACGAAGAAGGCTGAGAGGGAGAGATCCATAAATAGATGGCAAGAGCGGTGGGAACGCTCGGGAAAGGGTCGGTGGACTCACAGGCTCATTCCTGCCATCAGGGAGTGGTTGGAGAGACGACACGGTGAGGTTAATTATAATCTCACCCAGTTTCTCACGGGACATGGAGGATATCTCCAATACCTTCACAGGTTTAAATTGGAGACCTCACCCGACTGTCCAAATTGCGATGGAGTCCCAGAGGACCCAGAGCATGTATTCTTCCACTGTCCGAGATTTGTGGAAGAAAGGAGGAACCTAGAGGAGACTCTAGGAGAGGTGCTGGTACCAGAAAATCTGGTGCCGAAAATGCTAGCACATCAAAGAATTGGGATGCGGTCAACTCCATGATCGCATCGATTCAAGATAAGTTGCGAAAGGCAGAGGAAAGCAGAAAAGCGCGGTCACGTGCGCCGCGTATAGAAGAAATGGGATTTAGCTAGAGTGAGCTGACTCCGCCCCGTGATGTAATACCTTATGGTGGTGCCGCGGGGCAGGGAGGGAGTCGGGGGTGGTTTTAGTGGATAAAAATCCCACACGCTGGTGTGTCCAGACCAGTGTCTTTTGAAGATTTCCACCTCCTCAAAAAAAAAAAAAAAAAAAAAAAAAAGACAGACAGACAGACAGACGGACAGACGGACAGACGGACAGACAGACACCGTCTCGATTCTAATAAGGTTTTGTTTCACACAAAACCTTAAAAATACACCGAATAGCCAAAAAGATACGAAAAATAGCCATTAGATCCATACTACTCTATTTGCCAGTTAAGGGAAACGGAGTAGGGGTCTTTTGTTTCTTCATTATAACGACATTTACGTGCCTTACTACATTGCCTCTGAAAAATGTTAAAGAATTCTCGATAAAATTAAAAAGCGGATTGTGATGCGTCAACGCACCACAAGTACAAGTTGGAAACAGGAAGTTTGGCGTTTCAAGTAAGTTTGACCTACTATAACTTTGTTAATGATTATAGAATTTGCTTCAAAATATTTACTATCGTTCCCCATATTTGCGGTTAGGTATTTTCGGAGAAAATTCACGAGCTGGGTAAAATTGGTGCGAGATAGTGGAGTTTGGAACAGCGGGTATCCGATGGCAATTGGTCATCCATAAATAATGTTGACTTTCTGAAAATGAGTCCTGATTCACTTCGAATTTATATATAGAACAAAGAAGATCGTTTTGTAAATTAAAGAAAAGCGGAAATCGTTTTTCAAATTAAGAGCAAACCCGATAAATTTTTGCAAATATCGATATTTCGGAAACCAGTTGGTACCTTCCTCAGTGTTTTTTTGAATGATGGACAAACCTGGTATGATTTGGCAAATATCTGATAAGATGGATAATAAACACGGAGGAAGGGAACAAATGATCCTCGAAATATTGACACTCACGAAAATATACGGGATTTGCCTCTAATTTAAACAAATCGTATTTCTTTTACCAAGACATTTGAGTGTGCATTTGGCCCATTAGTGCCTAGCACGTAATTTATGCATATATAATGTGAGAATATCCACTATCAAGTGATATTGACATTCAAAGTCTTGAATTTGCAAAGAAGTGACAACTTTGACCTAACATAAATTTGTAAGTAATAGTGCAATTCATTGGCTAAAAATCATAAGTCGCCAGGAGCCGATGGAATTACAGCCGAATTGGTTAAATATGGAGGCGAACAGTTACACCAAGTGGTTCATCAACTTGTGCTCAAGGTATGGGACAGCGAATCAATGCCTGACGATTGGCAACGAGGTATTATCTGTCTCATACATAAAAAGGGAGATATCACATAGTGCAGCAATTATAGAGGTATCACGTTGCTGAGTACCATCTATAAGATATTCTCCACTATCTTGCTAGACCGGATAGCCCCATACGCCCAGAACATCATTGGCCCATACCAAAGAGGCTTCACTCCAGGCAAATCAGCAACAGATCAGATTTTCTCTCTGCGGCAAGCGATGGAAAAACTGTTGGAATATGGACAACAGTTGCACCATCTGTTCATCGACTTTAAAGCCGCCTATGATAGCATAGCCAGGGCAAAACTGTACACGGCCATGAGAGAATTCGGTATCCCTACGAAATTAATAAGACTGATTAGGCTGACCCTGACGAATGTGCGAGGCCAGATAAAGGCAGCAGGATCACTCTCAAGACCATTCGACATCAACAACGGTCTACGACAAGGGGATGCGCTATCATGCGTCCTCTTTAACCTGGCCCTCGAGAAAGTGATCCGTGATACTGAGGTAAATGCAAGAGGTACGATCCTCTTCAAGTCCACCCAACTACTGGCCTATGCTGACGATATCGACATCATGGGAAGAACCACCCGAGACGTACAAACTGCCTTCATCCAGATCGAGCAGGCGGCGCGAGATCTTGGGCTGCACATAAATGAAGGCAAGACAAAATATATGGTGGCAACGTCAGCACCGAAGACGAATCAACCAACAACATCAAACCGCACTGGTTAAACACGAAGAAGAATAAGGATAGGAGAATACAACTTTGAGACCGTTGACAGTTTCTCCTATCTAGGGTCGAAAATCACAACCGATAACAACTACGATGATGAAATCCGCGCACGGTTGTTGTGAGCCAACAGAGCCTATTTCAGCTTACAAAGACTGTTCCGCTTGAAACGTCTCACCATAGAGTCAAAGCTCTTACTGTACAAGACTATGATCTTGCCAGTCCTCATGTATTCCTCGGAAACTTGGGTTCTTAGCAAGAAAAATTGCGAACTCTTGGCCGCGTTCGAGAGAAGAATCCTCCGAAGAATTTTTGGCCCCCTACATGAGGATGGACGATTCCGTAGCCTACACAATCACGCAATCTATGAGCGATACCATGACCGTCCGGTTGTGGATAAAATCCGGCTCAATAGGTTACGGTGGGCGGGTCACTTAATCCGTATGGATGAGGATGATCCCACCCGGAAAGTCTATAAGGGCAATATCTATGGTAGAAAAAGAAGGCGAGGCAAAGCCTGCCTAAGATGGAGCGATGGCGTAGGTCAGGACGCCAGACAGCTTTTAGGGATATCGAATTGGTGGACCTCGGCGCAAAATCGGGATGTCTGGAGTTCCTTATTAAGGCAGGCTTAGACCGGATACCGGTTGTTGCGCCGTTGATGATGATGAGTAATAGTGCGATTTCCACCAAACTTGGTAGGTTCATACTCCAGGTTGTAATCTACATTGTTGCAATTTTGTGGTGCAAGGATGAACCTAAGGAGGGTTCTGCAACCAATTACTGAAAGTTACAGTAATATACTATTATTAACTTTATTTGAACAGATATCGGTCTGGAGGGAGCCTAGGCCCCATATAGTGGTAGTTTCTTATTTTTTTTTTCAGAGTTTCCGGCTGGGTAGTTGTTGAGAATGGGCCCGTTAAAGAGATGATCACTTTCGACGCCCCGCACTCGCCACTTTTACAACCAACCAATGCCAAAATAAAGACCGGCTTCGGAAAGTACTAATCGAAGCCTTTCATTTGACACTACAGATGACAATAATTGGTGAAAAAAAAATTTACACTCCCTTTTGCATGTATCGGGAACCCTTAAATTTGACGAAAAAGGATGTAACTGACTCTATGCGTGATCGTTCACAGTTCCCAATTTTCCATCGAATTTGGTGTGAATCGCTACAACCGTCTTCGAGAAAAATGCGTGTGACAGACAGATAGACAGTAAACCGATTTTAATAAGGTTTTATTTTACATAAAACCTCAAAAACGACTGCAGAGAAGTAGATTCTTCGGGAGTGAAGTTTTAACATTTCATGCGAATATTAATTATTCTCGTTAATTATGACGTCAGCATCTTATTTGCAGATTTCCATAAAATTTGGCATGTTTATGCAGAATATTGTCCTCTATACTGTTATTGTATTCCTAGGTTTTCAGTTAATTCATAAAAGTTGGTAATATACTATTAGTAAGTTTATTTGAGCAGATATCAAAATGGCACATATTTTGAGACGTAGATTTCATTTCATCTAAGCGCACCACCCCGACTCTTTTCAGATTTTTGGGTTGGGTAGTTTTTGAAAATGAGTCCTGTCTCATTTAATGTCTGTACATTTTGACTTCTTACTCGCGCACTTTACAATTCACGTCAAAACTAATGTTAGTTTCGAAAATTACTAACCGAGACCTTTCATTTGATTCCCCATACCCCAAAAATTTTAAATCCTCCCTTTGCATGTTTGGGGAGCCCCCCTTTAAACTCCACCTAAATTTATATCACTCACTGTACGCGGGGGATTTCATAATTCCCATCTGTTTCGCTCGGATCAGTTTAGCCGTTTTGGAGAAAAGTGCGTGTAACAGACAGACAGACAGTGAATCGATTTTAATAAGGTTTTGTTTCACACAAAAATTTCACAAAACCTTAAAAAATATATAAAAAAACGTTTACCCAGAGATGTGTAGAATTTATATTTGGATACAATTGGTGCAACAAAAAAATCCATATCTGAACCCAATAAGTGGGATGACCCCCTTATGTGATCGCCATAAACCCCATTATGGGGCATAGCACGTAAACTACACTTACGTCGGTTCCTGGTAATGCGATTTAATTCCCTCTACGATTTTCCTTAATGTGTAACCCATCGATTGCCACTTCCGCTTTTTAATCAACACATCCACAGGTATCTGGCCAAAATGTCCCGATGATACGACGCAGACATGAATTCATGAAAACTAGGGGAACTTCTTAGTAACAGTAACCGCCACTTTCTATGTACTATTCCCATTTAGTATGATAGTATTTGAATCCCATCACGTCCTCCAGTCAAGATAGCATGAAAAATCTAATCGATATGGGAAGAACACGGATTTCGCATTCGACTTCCACACATTACTCCACAGTGATCCGAAGAATGTTAATGAAGTCGACATCAGAGAATCCTGAGCGAAAACCAGCTGCCCCTGTCGATCAAGCTTTCGAGGTGGTTCTTGATGCGTTCAGGATGATTTCAGCTAATATTTTCGCGACAGTAAGAAGCATACAAATACCCCTCGACTCGCCGCACTCAAGACTTCTGTCTTTTTAGGAATCTTAACGATCATTTCCTTCTTTCACTCAATGAGAAAGATCTTACATTACATTACATTCCCAGCATCTATGAATACGTGGAATTAACAACTCTGAAGAAATTGTAGGAGTTGTGGGGAAATGTTCCGCCGTGAAACAGTCAAACCCAGCGGCTTTACTAAGTTTGAGCACATTCATGGCAGAGATGCAAGAGGTGGAACTCCACCGAAAGTTATAAAATTCTGAATTGTGGTGAAGTGCTCCTTTCACCTCTTCAACTGCTCATCATCGTGGATTAGAAGTCTTCCGTTAACAGCACTAATAGGACCATCGAAAGACTCAGGAGCTCTTTCGTAATGAGGTATACGATGCTATTTGCGACAACTTCTTCCTTTACCAACGCAATGCTAACATTCCTTTTGCGATGACGCATACCAGCTCCAGCACGCCATGTTCAACACAACCCCTTCTTACGGTTCCGTAGTCAGTCAGGTCTTGAAACCTCTTTTCTTGCCGTGTAAACAATACAGATTATAACTTATGGCCAACAACTTTATAAGGCAGGAGGGCCTTGCGAACGAAGGTAGTAAAAACACGCACACGAAGATAAGCGACCAGAAGATGATGGTCCTTTACGAAACCAGTGTCAATACTTCTTTTGTTACGCACATTCAGAAGACAGCACATAAGTCTACTGTTGATAGCGATATGGTCAATCTGATTGACCTTGTAACAGGCCCTATGTTTGAATAATGTTCCACCGATGACAGAATAGTGAAAATCGCAGAACTCTACAAAACTTTCACTGTTGTTTTTATGGCCATTAAGACCACGCCGCCCACCCTCCATCACATGCCCGAGCAAGTTGTTGTCAGACCCCACTTTGGTTTTCAGGTGTTTCCTTTAGAGAATATCCAGTTTATATTGCTAACCCACAAATTTCTGTACTATTTACTCGCCTTTTACGACGAGAAGGGAACACTTGGAGTGTATTCTTAAATCATAACTCACAAGGCTAACCCGTTAAATTTTTATTAATTTTATGCACCACTCTTTGTTATTAATTCTTCTAAATAATTGGGAGCTAATCCTTATTTTGGTAAAGAGGCATCGTGCAAATAGGTAGACGGCTATGACAATAAATATTTTTTTTAAAATTTAAATGTAAGAATAATCCAACAGAGACTCAAAAGAAGTCCCGTATGTTGTGGCTTATATCATGCTGGAATTACCTCGACAATATATGGATTGTAAAAGCTATTGTGGTGAATGATGAGTTTTAGGGAGCAATGAAAACATTTATGTGGTTGGAACCATGCGGCACGGTATGCCATGCTGCATCCTGCTAGGAATGAATGTAGGCAAATTAATACACTTGAAAAGTCATCGAAAATTAATTCATTGTGATCTTGGAAAAATAAATATTTATTTGATATTTAGGTTCTATCCATTCTTGCTGAATAGCCCTTACGAAGTCTTTATTCCTGTAGCATGCAAAATATAGATGGGGTCCTTTTAGTAATATTCTTCTTATTGGAGTATTAATAATGTTGATATAAAGACTGCATGCAGTGGAATGTGCTCTACATATATGCACCACCTCGTGATAATTGATCTAAATAGTTGGTTATAATATCCCCAGAAATGATAAACATCTAACAGATTTAAAAATATTTATTTTCTTAATAAATTAAATACTTTTGTTCCTATGAATCAGAAAGGATAATAATAATCTTACAGTATCCTTTACGTACCTGTGAAACCCCATTAGTTCATATGCTTTACTAAAGTCTCCTTTTACTTTAACTTCTGGAACACTATTGTTACTGATCACCGGCACGTCTTGATGCAAAAACAAGGCGGATGGCATAAGATTTACGTTAAGAATATCATCAAGGTTCAAATCGGCACTTTCCACTTGGGCCATATTCCCTTTCACCAAGCAAATAAATACAAAAGCCGACACGAATTTAATATTGCTTCTAGCCATGTTACTCCAAGAAAGTATGTACTCAAAATGAAATAAAAATTGTCTTTGAAGAGCTTGACAATTTTTTATCGTTCCGTTCTATGATTTCACTAATTTGCTGGAAAATTTATCTTTAATAATTCATGCTACGTTGATGCGAAGGTGTAAATTGCTGATTGAAAAACAGAACACTGCAATTATGCGTTGTGAAGAAGGCACAGTGGTCTAAATAGTTAATGGCTTGGCATAGAGGTCGTTGGTTTCAGCGAAAAACCCCTTTATTGAATGTAGGAGGTTGATTAAAAATAACCGAAATGTCGAGTTGATTTCTATACCATACAATCAACATACATTTTTCAAATAACTTCAACGAATTAGTTTGTATTAAAACCATGGACAATTCTAACCAAAAATTAAAATCCAGTTCTTACTATTTAGTAAAAAAACGTTGAAAGAAAGCATCATCAGGTTGTTTACACATATATACACTTCCATTTCCGAGAAATAGGATCGTTGAAAGATTTTTAGTTGTAATGTCTTTGTAGTTTTTAATATTTGGTTGAAGCTCGGTTTTTGGCATATATTTGGCAAAATCTGCTTTCGTTCCAAACTAGTACTCTACCTAAAGGCAGACAAAAGAAAATTCCAGTCATTAGCTACATAATAACGACCTAGAGGTAAGAAATCTGACTGGACGTAATTACTTTGTTGTTGGTATCAATTAAATGGGTGCAAAAGGCCTTATCATGGATACGGCCACAAGCATACTTGGTCCCAGCCGCAAACGGAGTCAGAACGGCTGGTTTGACGATGAATGTAAGCTAGCAACGGAGCGGAAGAATGCTGCATACCGAGTAATGTTGCATTCTCAAAGAACGCGGGCACGCGCAGAGACTTATCACGAACTCTGCCGAGCAGAGAAGCGACTTCACAGACGGGAAAAGGAAGCCTGGGAGAACCAACAAGTCTGTGAACTAGAAAAGTACAGAGACCAACCGCACCAGGCGCGGAAGTTTTACCAACAAGTCAGCAGGATGAAGCCTTATACACCTCGATGCTCATCCTGCCGAGACAAAGAGGGAAATATGATTTCCGACAGAATGGGCATATTAGAGCGATGGGTTGAGTACTTTGATGAGTTACTGAACAAGCAGAACATCGGCGAGTTGGAGGTCCCGCCAACTGAAGACGACGGACAAATACTGCCACCACCAAGTTTAGGAGAAACAGTCCGTGCAATTCACCGGCTAAAAAATCATAAGTCGCCAGGAGCCGATGGAATTACAGCCGAATTGGTTAAATATGGAGGCGACCAGTTACACCAAGTGGTTCATCAACTTTTGCTCAAGGTATGGGACAGCGAATCAATGCCTGACGATTGGCAACGAGGTATTATCTGTCTCATACATAAAAAGGGAGATATCACACAGTGCAGCAATTATAGAGGTATCACGTTGCTGAGTACCATCTATAAGATATTCTCCACTATCTTGCTAGACCGGATAGCCCCATACGCCCAGAACATCATTGGCCCATACCAAAGAGGCTTCACTCCAGGCAAATCAGCAACAAATCAGATTTTCTCTCTGCGGCAAGCGATGGAAAAACTGTTGGAATATGGACAACAGTTGCACCATCTGTTCATCGACTTTAAAGCCGCCTATGATAGCATAGCCAGGGTAAAATTGTACACGGCCATGAGAGAATTCGGTATCCCGACGAAATTAATAAGACTGATTAGGCTGACCCTGACCAATGTGCGAGGCTAGATAAAAGCAGCAGGATCACTCTCAAGACCATTCGACATCAACAACGGTCTACGACAAGGGGATGCGCTATCATGCGTCCTCTTTAACCTGGCCCTCGAGAAAGTGATCCGTGATGCTGAGGTAAATGCAAGAGGTATGATCCTCTTCAAGTCCACCCAACTACTGGCCTATGCTGACGATATCGACATCATGGGAAGAACCACCCGAGACGTACAAACTGCCTTCATCCAGATCGAGCAGGCGGCGCGAGATCTTGGGCTGCACATAAATGAAGGCAAGACAAAATATATGGTGGCAACGTCAGCACCGAAGACGAATCAACCAACAACATCAAACCGCACTGGTCAAACACGAAGAAGAATAAGGATAGAAGAATACAACTTTGAGACCGTTGACAATTTCTCCTATCTAGGGTCGAAAATCACAACCGATAACAACTACGATGATGAAATCCGCGCACGGTTGTTGTCAGTCAACAAAGCCTATTTCAGCTTACAAAGACTGTTCCGCTCGAAACGTCTCACCATAGGGTCAAAGCTCTTACTGTACAAGACTATGATCTTGCCAGTCCTCATGTATTCCTCGGAAACTTGGGTTCTTAGCAAGAAAAATTGCGAACTCTTGGCCGCGTTCGAGAGAAGAATCCTCCGAAGAATTTTTGGCCCCCTACATGAGGATGGACGATTCCGTAGCCTACACAATCACGCAATCTATGAGCGATACCATGACCGTCCGGTTGTGGATAAAATCCGGCTCAATAGGTTACGGTGGGCGGGTCACTTAATCCGTATGGATGAGGATGATCCCACCCGGAAAGTCTATAAGGGCAATATCTATGGTAGAAAAAGAAGACGAGGCAAAGCCTGCCTAAGATGGAGCGATGGCGTAGGTCAGGACGCCAGACAGCTTTTGGGGATATCGAATTGGTGGACCTCGGCGCAAAACCGGGATGTCTGGAGTTCCTTATTAAGGCAGGCCTAGACCGGATACCGGTTGTTGCGCCGTTGATGATGATGATGAAAGGGCCTTGAAGGTATGCTCTATGATAATTGAGATTCCAAGTCAGCTCCAGATGGCTACTAACGAAACCTAATTCGTAAGAAATTGCAAGAAAATGATAGAAACATTGAAAGTTTACGTCAAAGCACTACTGGCCAACATGCCCGTAAAAAAACCATTGACAAAATTTGAAAAGTGGTTATTAGAGTGTAGGTCATAGTTACATTATTAGCAGTAGCCAGAATGCTTCCTGAATTGATTTGGCTTCCAGAAACTGGAACCTTCCGGTATAAAGGTTTTGTGTTCATCTTGTGTGAGAAAAGCTAAAAATTTAAAACATTCCTTGATATATATATTTTTAAACTCCAACTTCGCCGTTCATATACTTTAATGATAATGACGTTATACAAATCTTAGCATGCAATAAACTCATGTGAAATATAACATTTTGACCTTCCATAATCTTGTTAATAATAGTTGGATTTCCTTCAAACTTTCCAAAATTGTGTATTATATTATGACCTGTAGCATGAATTTAAGGGGTTTTCAGGCAAATTTCTAAAATATGTAATATGCTATTATTAACTCGATTTGATCAGATATCGGAGTGGGATGTATTTTAGGGCCTAGATAGCGTACCATCTTGAATTTTTCGGAATTTTTCAGTTGGATATATTCTGAGAAAGAGGCCTGCAACACTGTTTGGGGCACATATTTTGATTCCTCATTCCTCTCTCTTTACGTTATACTCAGTATCAGAAATAAGATCTTCTTCTTTTTCTTCAGCCTTTGTCCCGTTCACAAGCGGGGTCGGCTCGTCATGATCGGGTTCACAATTTGGCTCTATCGAATGCCTGGCCTGGGTGCAATCTTGAGGCTATTACATCACCATCCAGGGTATCAAGCCACCGTTGTTTCAGCCTACTTTTTGGTCGTTTACCATCGACTTCGATGTTCAGACCAATCTTGGCAAGTGGATTCTCGCTAGCACGAATTGTGTGACCTTACGATCGAAGACGCCTCTCTCGCAATTTTTCCACGATCGATGCAACCCCATAACGATCGCGGATATCCTCATTTCGGATGTGATGAAAACGTGTCACGGCACTAGTCCAACCCAATATCTTCGTCTCCATTACCGCAAGACGCCGTTCATTGTCTTTTATAGTCGGCCAACACTCAAAACCATAGAGAGCGACAGGACGGACGACATTGCGATAAATTTTAGATGTGAGACTTTCGTTGATACGTCGATCACGAAGAACATCATTTATGGAACGCCACTTTATCCACGTTGCGTTAATGCGTGAAGCAATTTCATAACGAGGTTCTCCTTTGGCTGATAGCGTTGACCCGAGGTATTTAAATCGCTCAGTTCTGGGCAGATCATTGCCGCTGACAGTGATTGTGCCTGTTTCATGGGGATCGGTCTTCAAAAATTCAGCTTTGTTTAGATTCAATCTGAGACCGTGTTGCATTAGGCGATCATTTCAATTTTGGACAAGTTGATCGAGATCATTTTTGCTATCAGATGCTAGGAAAACATCACCTGCATAAAGCAATGTGTAGGGCGCTGGACGTTGGATATTCCGTGTCCCCTGTCCATAACAAGAACAAACAGGAGTGTTGAGAGGGCGCTTCCTTGATAAACATCAACAGAGACACGAAGCGGTTTTGATATACATACACACTTCGAACTTTACTTTTCGGATCGTGGTAGGACAATTGAACCCAGCGCACAAGTTCTTCTGGCTCTAAGTCTTGTGGTAAAGCATACCAGATGAGTTCGTGTAGTACACGGTCAAACGATTTTTCTAGATCCAGAAAGGCAATGCAAAGAGGGCGATGCTTCTCACCGTGTTTCTTCATGAGTAACCGCGCAGTGTGTATTGCGTCAGTAGTTCCGCGGTGCTTGACAAATCCGGCGTGATTCACGCTTATTTCAACGATTTCGCGAATACGGTTGTCAAGAACACATTTAAAAATCTTCATAGTATGGGAAAGTAACCGGATCATACGGTAATTTGAACATTCTGCTGGACTACCTTTTTTTTTCCATATTGGAACAGTAGTACTTTCTTGCCAGTTAGATGGTGTTCTTCCTTCCTGAATAAACCGGTTAAAGAATTCACTAAGCCATAGTGTTGGGTCCCAGCTCTTCGCTTTCCAGAGCTCAGATGCGATGTCGTCAGGTCCTGTGGCTTTCCCCGATTTCAATCGTTTTATTGCCTTCTCGACTTCAGTTGCGCTGACAGTTAAGTCCTTCAGGGTTTAACGTGAGCACCTGTCTTGCGACTTAATCCCACGGTCTTCTTAAGACATGGATTGATTTTGTGACCACAATCAGAGCCCCGCTGAGACAAGCAACAACGGTACCAGTCTATACCAAGTGGATGGCTTAGCATTCATACTGGTGGATGCAAGACATGCCTAAATCTCTACCGAACTAAGGAGTACAGCACCCGTGTTGAAACGCAACACCACGCCGAGGCCCGAAGGTCTCTTCTCGCTTGAGCATAATCAGAACCACCATAAAACTCCCACTAGGGGGCCAAATGCAAACAACCGAGCTGGATTCACATACAACGGGAGTTCACCTGAAGTATGAGAGTCCAGGGGCTATCCCGGTTCCCATGGAACCAGTATACCCCTGGTAAGGTTTCGTGACCAATTTGCCACTTCAGATGAGTCCCCGTGCAGATTCGAGTCTGATTGCTCTGAATAGGCCTTTGGAACGTTCACCAACTGCATCACGGCCGGCAAGCCAAAGTGAGTACAGCTTCTCTAGGTGCCACCACTATGGAGGTTCTCCTCGGCCACTTGGTTTTGATTTGGCCGACAGGGTTGCCGCCCCGTCTTCCTCGCCGCCACCTCTGAGCAATTCTTCAGCTGAAATCTGTTCGAAGTATTCTTGCCGTCTATCCGGGGGGTGGGGTTGTGTATACATTTTTTGCACCGAATATAGTCATATCAAATAAAAGGTCTCGATTATTACTTTTCGAAGCCGGTCTTAGTTTTGAGGTTTGCTAGAAAGGCGGGGAGTGGGAGGGGTGGAAAATTATGATTTCTTTAACGGACCCATTCTCAGAAACTACCCAGCCAAAAAATCTGAAAAAAATCATGAAGCTGCCTCTATATGGTGCCTAGGCCTCAAAATACTCTCCATATCGATATCTATTCATATTAAGTTAATAATAGTAATAGTATATTACCATGTTTTTGGGGAAATTGAGTAAAACCCCCCTTAAGTTTATCCCAGAGTTATAAAAGTAGTAGTAGTATAAAATATAATATGAAGCATATTATCTTCAAGTTTGAACAAAATCATATTATTAGTAACAAAGTTACAGTAGCTCAAAGTTGACTTTACCGGGTAAATTCACTGCAACTAAATATTAATATCATACTAAAGTGGGCAGTCAGACGTGCTAAATGCATATACATAACGGGCTACGTACAAATGGCATAGTTCTACACTCAAATATACTCACAGAAGAAACACACAAAACCTTTCACACCTGAAGCGCCCAGCTTTCGGTTTCCCGACTTGTTTAAATTGAAATTTATTCTTAATGCCTACGCTTATATCATATTATAATGTTTTGTAGTGATATCTGTCTTTTTCTAATCCTCCCCCAGGAAAGAGTCGGTCCGTCCGATTATTTACGGTTCCCCAACATTATGTGTGAAGCGGTAGGGGGTAAACATTCAGGTTAGTGAGGGCCGCCGCAGGGTCACCATATCATCCGGCCCCCCATGAAGAGGAAAGAAAAACGGGGGCCACTCGTTACGTAGGTGCCAGAATCGACTCAGGACTAGTCTTTCCTTGTCAATCCGGCGTGTATTGATTTTTTTTTGTGATTTTTACCCCCTCCTTTATTAGGCCATTAGGCAATTTAGCTCCCTTTGTGAAGAAGGTTTCGGTGGTATCAACCTGCCTTGAGACTGCGTCTCTAATAGAGTAGTTTACTTCGGGTGGGTTTAGCTTTTGTGACTATCGAGTCTAGGCACGTGAGTAAAATCTCTGTGTGCTGACATGGAGATAATATTTGAAAACCAAGAACCCCGGCCCTCATTTCAATGACCAATGATCAAGAAAATTTCGTTTCATTAAAATCTAGAAGGGTTAAAAGAATTGACTCTTTGGCCTAGGAAAGGAATCTGCATAAATCAGTCCAGAAATCTCATTAGTTTCTACTAAATTTATAAATATTACGATTTAGTGTCAATCTAAAGTATTAATTTCTTTAACTGTTAAGAGCAATTATGAGCTGAAAGGTGAAACCGGAAACCGTTGATGAATTTTCGAAGTAATTTAATTGAAAACAACGAAAACTTAAAAAGCAATTTTAAAGGGAACGGAGAGGTATTCCAGTGAAATTTTTGTTTTGTATTCTAGTGTATGACTTGAACTATAGACGTTTATTTGACAGTTCGTGCCGCTGGTACAGTCGTGTGCACAAATATGTCGACCCAGTTAACAGTGGAAGGATGCTCTGGATACTTCCTAAATCACCAGCTTCTAATGGAAGATTCATATCAGCAAGCAGTTCAAAACCAAAGCTATGTCTTGAAAGGTGAAGTGTTCAAATTCTCAGAAAAAGAAGCAACCATGGAAGGAGAACCGAGAAAACGGAAAAGGCGGAAGGCGAATGCTGCCCCGGATGTTTCTGCAGAGGAAATGTAAATTTTAAATTCTATTGAAGAGCATTCAGGTTGCATTTAAAGTTCCACTTATTTTCAGTTTTGATGTTAAACATATGCAGGAATCAGTTACTAAATTGCTTGAAGTGTGTCCACTTCGAAGATTATCGATATCTGCTGCTGAGAACATAGACGTGAATGCCATTGTCGAAGAGCCAACCGTCTTTCCAAAATTTCACGGTCAAAATCCATCTACATCTCCTGTGGTAACAACATTTGTTGGCCGTCAATTTTTAATCCCGCCAAAATCTGTGTTTTACAACGATGATATTCGAAACTTATCAAACATTCTTCCCAATGGAGAGAAATTCGATTTGATTGTTCTTGATCCGCCTTGGCGAAATAAGTATATTCGTCGATTAAAAGCAGTTCGAACGGAATTGTCCTATCAAATGTTGTACAATGAAGATTTAGCCGCTATCCCTTTGGATGAGTATATTCATGAGAAAACACTTGTTGTGATTTGGTGCACAAATTCAAACATCCATCATAAAGCAATATTAGAAACATTTTTACCAAAATGGAGCCTAAAATTGTTAGCAAAGTGGTTTTGGATTAAGGTAAGGGTTTATTCCTATTTGAATGAGTCTTAACTTTGTTTGATTTCAGCTTAACGATAGAGGAAGCTTAGTTTGTCCATTCCGGGATGTTGGCCAAAAGCAACCATTTGAACATATTTTTATCGCGACGCATCAAGACAATGTTGGCTTCCGTTTTCAGGAAGAGTTTTTAATGAGTATAGCAAGCATCATACATTCACACAAACCTCCCCTATTTGGTAAGTAATTTAAGCCCAACCATTTTTTAGGAATTGGAGTGGATCAGTGAATATTATTAAGTTTAGTGTCCCGTTTATGCATTTTCAAAGCTCGCTTCGAATTGATCTTGGCTTTGAAGTGTATTAAAACATGATTATTACCCTGATTAGACTCAGGTACTTGTTGATAGCTGAGGGGACTGGTATCCGACGATACAAATCCCTTTGTCGCTAGTGTGATCCGTTCAGTCTCGGACTGCCGCAGATGGCTACCGAAGTTAGAGTTGGAGCGGTGAAGGTAAGAGGCCGAGAACTATGTTGATGGCTGCGAGCGAGGGAGAGCCTGACGCGCTGGAGCTCTGTTACCATGAAAAAGTACGAGACGTGCAGCATGGTATATACCATGACAAAAGCCATTCCACCAGCACGGTTTTGCCACCCTATACCGCATCACGAAAGAGTTTGCAGATGGTTGTAAGCCCTATTTTAAGGTAGATGGCAACCACATTCATTCAAAGATTCAGACAGAATCTATCTGCTAGAAGGCAGTATCAATTGATAAAGGTAAACAAAAGTTATTATAATCATAATGGACGCAATCGAAGTTTTATCTGCTTAAGGGGGGAAACCACAATAGGATGTTTTTAGAATCGATTTTTTTATTGCATAGATTATTCATTTAGCTACCAGAATACGCTGTAAAAATTTTAAAGCGAAATTCGCATTCCTTTCAATTTTATGAATGTAAAACCGAGTGATTATCGGGTGCAGGTTCAAGCTTGAGGGCTCAGGAAATGTTCACTTTATGTGCTTAAATAATCTTGTAGCGCCATGCAAATAGCGTATTTAAGAATATTTGGCGTTAGTCCCTTGTACAAGTGCATTTATATTTATTGTAACTTTATTTTATGTGCAATTAAGAGTGAGAAATGTGTTCATAACTGAACACGTTTTTCTCAAAATGACTTTTTTTTACACTTTCGAGAATTCTAACTCAAAAAGTAATATTCCGATCATTATGAAATTTGAAAGTATGATTATTTACAAAATTACTAAGAATATGAACGTTTGTGATGAGGTCATATTCTTTAAGGGTGCCTTTTTTGCATAACTAGTGAAAAACACTTCGGGATATCGGATACTGGGCGCTTCAAGTAAAAGGTTTTGTGTTCACTCTCAATGCACGGTTTTTAAATTCGTACATAGCTAAGGATGCAAAATATTCCTTGATTAATTGCTAAACTCCAGATATATGTACATGTGTACGTACATATTAAAGACATCAACATTGTATGTTGCATCTTCACGCATTTCCACTTCACTCTGTGCACAAAAGCATACAAATATGTACTTAAAGTTAATACCACTGATGCAAACGTCACTGTCCATCCTATTGGACACTGTCCACAAATTTGATCAGCACATACAGCCTGTCTCAAGTAATCAAAAAAACTAAAAAAGGAAAACTAACATGTCCCCATGGACATCCTCGTTCATATAACTTCACACCTCGTAGAATGCAATAAATTTTCATGAAATGTAAAAGTTTCAACGTCCATAACTTTGTTAATAATAATCACTATCATCATCATCAACGGCGCAACAACCGGTATCCGGTCTAGGCAATATCAGAAAGAAGATCAATTTCGAAAAGTACTAATTGAGCCCTTTCATTTGATACCCCACATGTCCATATTCATGAGGAGACCCCGCTCAAACTCAACACAAAATGGTGCGACTTGTTATATGCAAAGGGATTCATAGATCACATCTTTTCATCAAGTTTCGTGACATTTGATTGACAGTCAGATATTGAATCGATTTTAATAAGGTTTTGTTTCCCACAAAACCTTAAAAGTGGTGAAAATTGAAATATTTTTTTTAACACCGGCAATTTTTTTCATTTTGTCTATATTTACCTGCATTGAGATTCATATTTTTAAAAAATAAGTTAGCAATGTAAAATTAAAACCTTTTTGGTTTTTAGATAAAAATTGGAGTTACCATAAATCCCGAAGTCAGAGAACTCTAGTTACGGTTTTCAGTGTTATTTTTGGCTTAAATTATGCAACAAAATTCTTAAAAGTTGTCCGAAATATGATTAATATAATGTCCAAATTTAATTAAATTCGAACTAATTCTTTACATTAATTTGGTTTCCCTCCCTAATGACCGATTGAAAAACTACTCCTTTATTAGAGAGAATGTGGCTACCAATTATTCAAATTTTAAGTTGGGTTAAAAATAATAGTGTCCGGGGGCCTCAAGTGGCGCCGTTCAAATCTCACTGGTGGCAGAGGGATGTGTAATCGTGACTGGATGTCGGACTCGCTGTGACTTACCTGTGAATGACTACCTGAATCAAATCAGGGTAATAATGCTGACCACATTGCCTCCTGTACTGTAATGTACCGTTACGGTCTTGAATGAAGTGCTCTAACCCACTTCAAGGCCCTGGTCCAATATGGATTGTTGCGCCAACGATTATTATGAATAATAATTTAAAGATGGATACCAAATATTCCGATTTGTGCGAGGTTAGATGGCAGCCAACTTTGCGAAATAAATCATTTCTTTCATGCCGTTCTGCGCTATTGCACTCTAATGAGCGTTGAGGAGACAAGCTAAATCCGGTGTTAGCTTGGAACAGAAAAATTTGGTTTTCTTAGGTCCTGACATTACCACTATAATATCAACTGTGAATTATTTGTTAATTCAAGCGACTCTCATTTCTTTATCATTAGTAATTCAGTATAACAGAGTATTTACTGCAAACTGTGAAATAAAATCAACAAGCGAGAATACATCATATCAGGTAACGTACATTGTTGTAAGCGGTAACTTTTCTATGAAAAAATGGCAAACTATATTGTCTAATGACCGCACTTTTAGGGCGATGTTTGCGTAGTTGCTGTGAAATGATTTAGCCCTCTAATCCCACTTAGGATATTAATGTTTGAGTTCTCATCCACGTGGATGAGCAATTAAACCGTTATAGGAAAACTCCATAAAGATACGTAATGTCGGTTAAACATATTATGAAATTTCTCATCGAACTCCGCATGTTATTATATAGCCATGGTGGTCCCAAGCCCAGAAAAAGGAGGAGGGTAAATAAGTAAAACAAAAATAAAATGCTAAGATCAGGGAATGAGATAAGGTATAGTTGGAGTTATTCCACTATGCTTAAACCTATTTGATCTCGCATTCAATGTCGTTAACTATCAAAAAATGATCGCGTTGAGTGAAAAGCCTCGAAAATTTGTTGGGACCTTTGCCCCAGGCAACGAGGCAGGACGGGCACCGGTTCTGTCGAGAAATAGAAAAGGGTTGTTGACGCATGGACGTAATCAGGACGTAAGTAAATTAGTCCGAAGCAAGCAAATACGTGTCTGCACGTTAAATAATGGTATCCGGTCTAGGCCTGCCTTAATAAGGAACTCCAGATACCCCGGTTTTGCGCCGAGGTCTACCAATTCGATATCCCTAAAAGCTGTTTGGCGTCCTGGCCTACCCCATCGCTCCATCTTAGGTAGGGTTTGCCTCGTCTTCTTTTTCTACCATAGATATTGCCCTTATAGATTTTCCGGGTGGAATCAGCCTCATCCAGACGGATTAAGTGACCCGCCCACCGTACCCTATTGAGCCGGAGGGTCATGATATCACTCATAGATTTCGTCATTGTGTAGGCTACGGAATGGTTTTTTTCTATCGGAAAGACGAAAGAACTCGCGAGAGCCCTTCGGAAAAGGTGCATTGATATTTGCGCTCTACAAGAAATTCGATGATGCGGTGCCAAAATCTGCAACATAGAAAGCGGTAAAAATGGCTATAAACCCTACCACGCAATATGGTCTAGTCATTGGCATCTCTGGTGGTTCTGTGATGCCATTAAAGAAGTCACTACTGTATCAGATTCATTTCTTTCACCGCATATGCATCAAAGAAAGGTCGACCTGATGCCGAGAAATATGTCATATCCCCGCATTTTAAAATAGGAAGTAAAACACACATAGACTATATCCCCCGAAGACGCCGGCATTTTATGACCATTATTGACTGTAAAGCCATTTTCTATGTGACCATTGCCCCAACATCGGCCGTTGATTGCTGTCTTACGAATCAAGCCATCGATACAATAACGTGAGAAACTCATTGGCCCGCCGCGAATTAAATGTTGGGGATTTCGTGAGAAAAGTAAAGAAATGATTTCACTCACACGATTGCCTACCATTACGGCTGTCGAAGAATCGTAGTCAACATGATTTACAAAGCAGCCTATGCACCCCACGGGGTCACCAAGCCTGATGAGCGGCTCATCAACCGAGATATGTGCCTTTGGAATGACCATATCCAAATGAAGATCCGTGGGACGAAATGCCTCTATCATAAGTTTCGCGGTGATAAATCACTTGCCAATTGACAAATTTACAGAAATGTCAATCGGGAAGCAAAGAAAACCATCGTCGTTACTCGAGCGGTCTATTACAAAGATACTCGGTGTGGCGAGAGAGATCTGTATCGACTTGTCACAAGCCGACATCAGCGCCGACTGGATATCGAAGACTCCTGTTGCATTAATGAAAAGAATGGAACTTTGCTTACCAACCGATGAACTGCGACGGATAGTTCGCGAGAATATTTCAAGCAGATTTCAACGGAAAAATGCGTTCATCCTCCATTTCCACCAGCACTGCCGACATTTGGAACAATTCCGCCTGTCAGTGCAACTGAAATCGTTGAATCGTTGAAATAAAACAAATGAAATTGGGGAAAGCATTAGGACCTGACGACATTGCATTTGAGCTCTGGACAGCGAAGAATTAATACTGTGACGCAATGAGTTCTTTAATTGGGTTATTAAGGAAGGTAGAACACCATCTAACTGGCAAGAAAGCACCACCGTTCCAATACGGAAGAAGAAAGGTAGTCGCAGTAGAGTGTTCAAATTACCGTCCAATCCGGTTGCTGTCTTTTACCACGAAGATTTTTGAACGCATTTTTGAAAACTGTATTCGCGAAGTAATCCAAATAACCGTGAATCGAACAGGGTTTGTAAAGAACTGCGGAACTACTAAGGCAATACACGCTGCCAGGTAACTCATGGAGAAACATCGTGAAAAGCATCGACCTCTTTATATTGCATTTATGGATCTAGGGAAGACGTTTGACCGTATGCTACACGAACTCATTTGGTATGCACTGTGGCAATACCTAGTACTAGAAGAGTTCGTTCGCTGAGTTGAATTGCTCTACCACGATCCGAAAAGTAAATTTCAAAGTGTGGTGGGTATATCAAAGCCGCTTTATGTCTCTGTCGATTTTCATCAAGAAAGCACCCTTTCAACACTCACTCACGTTGTTCTTGTTATAGACATTGTTAACCGGAATATCCAACGTCCAATGCCGTATACAGTGCTTTATGCAGATGATGTTTCCCTAACGTCTTATAACAAAACTGATTTCGAGCAACTTATCCAAAAGTGAAATGATCACCTCATGTAGTATGGCCTGAAACTGAATTTGAACAAAACAGAATCCTTGAGAACCGAGCCTAATGGAACAGCCACTATCACTGTCAATGACGACCACCTGTCGAGAACTGAGCAATTTAAATATTTCGGATCAGTCATATCAGCCAATGGGGAACTGCGCTATGATGGATGAAGTCGCGTTCCACGGTGTTCTTTGTGATCGACGTATCCACATGATGTCTGATCATACTAGATGAGTGGCACTTTCACATACAAATAGAATCATATGGGTCATGGATGCTTTTAGATAAAAACAAAAAAAAATATGCTTTTTTGTAGACAACTAGGCACATCATATTAACCATGCGCTTTCATAGATTGTTTTTAGCCATGCACTCTCAGAAGAAGACGTAATAGATTTACAGAAATCGTAGGTGCTACACAAAATAATTCAGCGAGTTAGCTTCCCATCCAGGCGGCTTGATTTTATATTTAGTATTGAATATCAAAATGTCAAGTTTTTATTTTTGACGGCTTAGTTCCTTTTTTCACAGTCAATGTCAAATCTAAGACTTTTTTCGCCTTTGCGTTTAATATTTCACATGGCTATACATAAAAAAAAACAAATTTCACACCCCTATTAAGCTCCTCTTAAATTCCGCCCAAAATCATACTATTCACTGATGCGTAGGATTTCTGAGTTTGCATATATCCACCTAAGTTCGTACCAATAGGTGTAATCGTTTTGGAGAAAAGTAAGTGTGACAAACAGATCGTGAAACAATTTTAATACGGTTTTGTTTTTACTTGGAAAAAACTCAAATCAAATTGAAAATAGAAATTTACTTACTTTATAATCTTTATTTTAACTTTTTCCTATTCTAATTTCAGAACTATTTAAAAAATACCTCCCGACAGAAAATCCGCGATGTTTGGAACTCTTTGCAAGGTATTTATATCCAGGTTTTACATCGGTAGGCTTAGAAGTTTTAAAGTTACAAGATATCCGTTTGTACGATTTGCAAACGAAACGACCAAACGAATAATAAATACGTGTTGCAGTGCAAATGAAATAAAAATCTTTTTCACAATAATTTAATTTCTCATTTCTATGCCCTTGGGATTTGTTTGAGGAAATACGATCAATGATGATGTACAAAGGAAACCGTATATTTGGAAATGCTTTTGATGTGTTGTTATGGACAATGCCCATTAGTATAGGGCGTTTTATAGCCATTTGGATTTAAGGTCTGCCATCTCCAGAAGTCGGCACCTAAAAAATAAAGACAAATCGGATAAATCTTCGTTGTCGATTGGCAACTGCTTTTTTAAATTTCGACTTAATTTACTTACACATTTCATCAACAGTCTTCTCTGCTTTCCAGCTTAATTCTTTTTCGGCAAACGACCTGAAATCAATAAGTCTAGTAGCCTATTCACTTTGAAATAAAAAAACAACTTACGCATCAGCATACATCGATGAGATATCGCCTTCTCTCCGTGCCTCTATCATGTATGGAACTTTAACGTTATTAACTCGTTCAAATGCTTTTATCAGTTCCAATACCGAAATACCTTTACCCGTGCCCAAGTTGTAAAACTAGAATTTTGAAAATTCGATTTTAATTCACGCAATATTAATAGCTTAGAAAATATATATTTCTTACTTGGATTCCCAAGTGAACGCTGACCAATTTTTTAAGGGCGGCAACGTGTCCTGTGGCAAGGTCCATAACATGAATATAATCACGAATACCTAAAGAAGATATTTCAGGTTTCCATATGAATCATAGGATTTTGTTAATCATTACCTGTTCCGTCTGGCGTTTCATAATCATTTCCGAAAATCGTAAGAGTGTCTTTCTTTCCCATTGCTACCTGTGATATGTAAGGCATCAAATTTGTGAACGCCTTAGTAGGGTCTTCTCCAATGATCCCGGAACTGTGACAACCAACTGGATTGAAGTAACGCAACGCAATTATATTCCATTTTGAATTTGCCCTCGACAAATCCTTGAGCATTTCTTCGATGAAAAATTTTGTGCGACCATAAACATTTGTGACGTTCCCTGTTTGCTCATTTTCTGTGATCGGCAATTTTTTCGGTTCACCGTATACTGTGCATGAGCTTGAGAATACCAATTGATAAATGTCATGTTTTTCCATTACTTCAACCAAGTTAATCATGCCAATGATGTTGTTCTTGTAATAGAGTAGAGGAAGCTGCATTGACTCGCCAACGGCTTTCATGGCGGCGAAGTGTATAACGGCATCAATTTTGTGCTAGAAACGGTGAAAAAGTTAGAAAAAATTAGATGCTTTGTGGCTTATCTTGGTTTAATATACAATATTGCATATTGCGATTTTTTTAGCAAACAAATCCGAGTTTTTGTATTTCCAAAAAGGGAGTCTGCAAAGGAACAGTAGCTATGCGAAAAATGAAACGCTAACAACCAAAAATGAACTGCATGTCCTCATTAAAGGTTGTATGTCTGTATATTATCCCGTTTACATTGGCTCCTCCCCTGCACAAATTAGATGTAAAGATAATGAAAGTGAATTTTCTTTCTCAACACTA
Source organism: Hermetia illucens (assembly GCF_905115235.1). NCBI lineage: Eukaryota > Metazoa > Arthropoda > Insecta > Diptera > Stratiomyidae > Hermetia > Hermetia illucens. The sequence goes on along the minus strand of NC_051849.1, from coordinate 68,219,262 downwards.
ATAAAACAAAAACAGTGGAAGTCCACCGTAACCAACGATCATTTGACATGAATGAGAATTACAGTTTTAGCAAACTACAACAAATAGTTTCACTGTAAGAAGTCAATTGATAGCAATGGTTTCAGAAACTTATTCTGTATCACGAAAGAACTTGCATGCGGTTGCACACTTTCGATGGTTCTGTGAAGGACGTTAATGGTCGACTCTTCATTCACGGTGACGAGCAGCTGAAAAGGTAGAAGGAGCACTTCATCACGGCGCTTAATCATATCACATCCGGTGAAGTTCCTCCGAATAGAAAAGAAATCGTCTCGGCCATCAATGTATTCAAAAGGAGTAAAGCCGTTGGGGTTGGCGGTCTCCTCGCAGAGCTATTCATCGTTGCCACTGCAGTTTCTACAGATGTGCTACTTCTTTTCATCCTGGGAATCCGAGACCTTTGATGATTGATTGATGATGATTGTTCAGATTTCAAAGACCTGTTCTGAATGCGACAGTTGTAGGGGTATCTGCTCGCTCCCTGCCGTCGCAAAGATAATAGCTTAAATAATCCTTCAACATCTCGAAATTTGATTCACAGAAAGCAGGCTAGTTTCCGCCTTGCAGATCATTTTGGAATAGTGTGCAGAGTGTAGATCTCCGCTACATCTGCTCTTCATCGATTTCGGGAAGGCTTCCGACAGCGTGAACAGGGAGTGTATCTGGCGTGTTCTCTGCAGGAGGGACATTCCAAAGAAACTCAACACCAAAATCAAATTAAGACTGTTCGGTGCTACTGTTTTTTTCTGTGCTGCGATATGAGAGTAGCACATGGAAACTGACCCCTGCTGTTACTCAAGAGTCTTTGGAGCGCAGAACAGTCGAGGAGGAATATAGGGTTTTCAGGAAGGCCTTGAACGTGTTTTACTGGGCCGTGCACGATTTTACAAAGGGGTGGCTGACGCACTATGCCCCAAGGGGTAAGCGGCAAACATATAAGTTAACTTACCAAGCCTTGTAGATTGCAAGCACTGAGAAAGGGAGCAACTGGATCCCAAAATATTGACATTTGCAAATAACAAAAAATAATCTTTTCGTTTCATTCAAGCCTTGCACGTTGACTGTTTGTAGACACTTCTGGCTATGTTTTAGGATTCTTCTAGCAACTACGATTCACCGTTGTGAATTGCCAGAAAGACGCCTTCTCTGAACAGTTTCCTTAGAGTTTCTGAGCCACTTTATCTTCAAAAAGTTGGTGCTTTATTGCAATTAAAAATACTCTCATGGCGTTTTGTCCTCGTTCACTTTGGCTTGGATAAGACTGATCCTTGCATGGCTAAACCTTTGTGTTGTACTATAAATTCGCATATGGCCTCGCTATGTACTTTAGCAAAGCAATAGGAGTGGCCGCATTTATGCATGAAAAGAATCAATTAAAATAACTGTCCTCATTCCATATGTCTATTTTTCTCTAATGCATTTGGCTATAAAATAGAGCTACCTAAATTTTGCGGGAAATAAGCAAATTAAGATGTATTGTGGCCTTCAACTTTCAAATTGCTGTTTATCTATTTAACCAACCGCGGAAGTTAATTTCGAAAAAAAACGCCTCATTAAACAAATATTTACACATAATAATGATGACCATCAAGATATGGAATTTACAATATAGTATATTTAAAGTTTAAAAAAATACGAATAAAGTATAATATCAGTTTGTAAATCACGAGTTAAATTTATGCTACAGAAAGTTAACCACGCCTCCGCGGTGGTGTGATTTTTCGGCAACGTCAATAAATTAGCAATGGATTCTATGTTAGAATGTTCGTTTTCTCCGAATTCAATGGGAATCCCAGCGATACCGGTTTTTTCTGGTCCTGGAGTTAAGCGGGGTAAGTTTATGGGACTCTACAGGCACTCCTGTCCCCCTTCCGACGTTGTGCGTTTATACTGTAAGGATCTTAGTTATAATATTTGATCCGAATGCTAAGGTTGGCTCTCATAACATCTTGGTCGAATATGTATGTAATGGGAAAGACGGACTTAATGATAATGGTGGGAGATTTAGAGCTAGTAAATCTCAATGTTGGGATTATCTTGTCTGCCAAAGGACAAAGCAGAACTCAGTAGCTGTAGAAAACACTGAAATCTTCGTAGGAGCCGTAACAAAGCCATCCGGAAAATCAAACGGAGTGGCTACAGGCAATTGCGCCTCGAGGAAAATACGAATTCGTAGGACGCTACCTACAAGGTTGTAATGAACAAGATACGTGGGCGAAAATCATCTTAAGTAATTTGCCCATAAATTATTTAAGTATTTTAAACAAAGCCCTCAAGTTGGCTGCTAAGAATAAATTTAAATGGTTCATAAAATCATTTAATTCCCTCCAGTGGAGGAGGCAGAAGTTGGTTCTGCTACCGAAGCCCCCGACACCATCTGTCCACAGACGGCTTCCGTTCTTGGAGCTAGCGGGCAGTCTTTCGGAACGGCAGTATGGGTTTGAAAGTACTCGCTCTACAGCCGATTTGATAGCAAATGGTTGTGAACCTGGTTCAAAATTGGTAAATACTGCGCAGCGGTGACGCTGGATGCCAAAAATGTCTTTGATTCGACCGACCGAGATTGCATCAAGGGCATCTTGGCTAAAATTCGATTAATTGAGAATCACCTTGCGGAGCGACAGAATACATTGTGGAAGTAGGTGTTCCCCAAGGTTTCGTATTGGGACCCCTGATTATACAATATCATGTATGATGGAGTGCTCGGATTTCGTGTACCAAAAGAGGCAACACTGATTAACTTTGCAGACGACCAGTTGGTGGTTGTAGTTGCGAAGCGCTCCGACGACGTGGAATTTTATGGAAATCATGGTTACGATTAATGAAACTAGGATTAGTGGATAAAAAGACCAAAACTAATTTTGTCAACAAAATGAAGTTGATGAACTTTAGTAAGTTGAAAACAGTCAAGGGCTCCTTAACAATATTTATAAGATATCTCACGAGAATTTTGGAGATGTGGAGAAAGGGTCATGTTGGTTGATAGTTTTCGGTGAGTGTCTTCTTCTTCTTTAGCCTTTGCGCCGTTCATTAGCAATGTCGGCTCGTCTAGATCGGAGTTGTCACTTTTCTCGATCATAGGCTTAGTCTGGTGGAATAGAGTGCTTCTCAAATCTCAATCTAGAGTATCAAGCCTCTCTCTCTCTCTCTGTTTAGGTCGTTTACCACCGACTTCGATATCTGAGTCGATCTTAGCTATTCAATTCTCGTTAGCGCGCATTACACAAGCATACTATCAAAGACGTCTCACACCCAATTTGTCGATAATGGATGCGACCCCATGTCGATCATTGCGCTCGCACGAGATTATTGCCCCGAATTGACTCAGGTATTCATTCACAGCTGAATCGACTGGTTTCCGACATCCAGTCACGATAACGACAGCCCAGCGCTCTAACCACATGGACCATCCGAAATGCTCATATACTCATTAATTATATACATATATTCGAGCACAAATTGCTTCTTGGATTTGTCGATTTATAGAAAAGGGACACTTTGGCAACTGAAAATAGAGAACCAAATAGTGGCTGATTTGACCTTGACCTTCAAAAATTGAAAAACTTTGCACAGAACTCCATTGTGACTATTTATCACGGGCATAATTTAGAAACCCCAAAGTTTTGAATGTTTGAAATGGGCTGCCAGATCAAAAGAAAGTGCTTTGCGAACTTTGTCGAAAGTAATTCAATGCCGGTCGCTGGTACAAAATTAAATCGCTCTAATCGATTCAGTTTTCGATAGTCAAAATTCATGCGGTCTTCCACATAAAACAACCAAAAAATCAGTATCCTGGACTGGAGACACTATCAACGCATCTAAGAATTGCGAAATCATCATTGTGTCGACTTCGATGCTTTGGGCACAAGATTCGACGGTGTATTGGAGCGATTAGTTCCAGATTCATGGGACAGCTGCATGTAGGCGTTCTTCAACCTGTACGGTCAATTTCGCCACTCTCCTTAGTTAATCCGAAATCTCACTCTATTTAAACACTTATGTGTTCCTCTGAACAGTGCCCACTATTATCATGGATTCGTTTCACTCGATTCTTATTTTCAAAAGCAATTTCATCGCAATCATAGCAAAAGACTGTCGAAATCTACATTTCGGTGGTCCATATAAACTGTTTTTTTAGATAAGCACGTAATCTTCTAAATGTTACTTTAGCTAATAGCACCAGCATTTCATCTGAATTTTTATTCTACTTTCTTTTTGAGGTGGAACCTCTTTTTTTAGATGCACCGAATACAACACAGGGATTATAATCAGAAATCAATTAATTTATTAACACAGTTTACAAATGTGGAATTCGATTCAATTCAAACCTAGATACAATATTTTCATACTTAGTGTAGGTTAAGCTTAGGAAATAGGCGAATTGTAGCTCCATATCTTAGGCTTGTTATTTTTTCTGCTGATATGTCTATTCCGGCGGTTTTCTTCTTGCACCACTTGCGTCGTTGAGAAAATGGAACGATTAAATGCCTAGTAACCGAAGCAGCATATGTGAGTCGAATTGTATCAAACCCATGCTTTTGTGTTTATGACTTTTTATAACCGGCTAACCGAACTCGATGAGTACATCCCCTTATAAATGCAAATATGGCATTTTTGGGGAATTTCTTTCGAATCTATACAAAAGACTCAAGTGAAATGGTCCAAATCAGCATCCGAACTACCGAAACTGATACTTGCCGTTGTCCATCGTTATCGTTCTCGGGAAATAAGCTTCCCTCGAGGCATTGCTGAGAAGCCTGCACTCTTCCTCTATTGTTCTGTGCCATGTTTTTCTAGGACGACCTACTCATAGGCGATCTTGGGATAGTAAATTTCACTGCATGGCCTAGTCGGCAATGGAGAACTGCCCTCTAATCCACACGTCTACATGTAATTGGCCCGTAGGCCCATATCATTCTTCGTTTTGTCGGGCTAGAATAGTCCGAAATGACACGACCGCGACACTGGTGTTTCATCGACACGATACATCCCTTGTGGTCTCTGCTTTGGGCTCCTTTAAAATTTTACCTCCATGCAGCATGTGGCATTCCCCGCCACATGTCCACGTTCTCTGATGCACACAATACTCTAAATACACTTCCAGTTGATGTTGTCGAACGCTTGTACGAAGTTGATTAAAAGCAGGCTAAGCGGTGATCTAAGGTCCCTACACTGCTTTGTAATGATCCGAAGCACGATGACCTTATTCTGCTCAAGTATATTGATGGCGAAGGTAATTTCTCTTTCGTTTGAAGGAACAGTCTGCATGTTACAATGAATAGCCATTTCATTCACGAGATGCGAAGCTTCACCGTGTGTTATACAATTGAGAACCACGCTGAAGCGCTACTTCCCTTAGCAGCCAACTTGAAAGCTTTGTTTAAAATACTTAAATAATTTATGGGCAAATTACCTAAGATGATTTTCGCCCACATATCTTGTTCATTACAACCTTGTACGTAGCGCCCTACGAATTCGTATTTTCCTCGAGGCGCAATTGCCTGTAGCCACTCCGTTTGATTTTCCGGATGGTTTTGTTAAGGCTCCTATGAAGATCTCAGTGTTTTTCCTACAGCTACTGACTTCTGCTTTGTCCTTTGGCAGACAAGATGATCCCAACATTGAGATTTCCTAGCTCCATCAGAGGTTTGCTTTCAATTGTGGTGCAAACGGTATTGCAGCATCGCATCACAAATCTCAGCTTTTCTACCTTCTAAAGCCTCCCCCTTGAAAGCCCCAGTGGAGCAGCGAACTATTCTAGTTTTTCTATTTTCAATGCGCCTTCGGCTGTCGCTTCCTCCGCTTTCAATGGCGATTCCGACAGCTTGGTGGTCACTGTGGGTGTAGCGTTCACACACCAGGCTGACCGTCCCTCTCCTCAACGCCGTACAAGACCCACACATTGAAATTGCCGGCATTTATTTTAGGGCTGTGGTCTTTATCTTCCAGTAGGTGTGGACGACGTTGATTTTTACTCTTACAAGGCCAGCTTCCGGGAATGCCATTGTTTCTTGTATATCTTCTTTTCCACATGCCTATAACCTGACGTATCCTTCACACATACGCCTCTGCCGTAATTCCAGTACAGTTGCAGATTACCGCCGCGTTAACATTCGATTCTTGAATAGTTTGTGCAAGCAGGTCTTGAGTTGCCTCGTAGTGGTTGAAGTTAAATTGTATCACCCTGATTTAAGCATGCCATTCAGCTTCCTCTTATATGCAGGATAGCTACCAACTTCTGCAACGTGTCGGTAGTCCAATTCTGGTTTCCCCTCCACAAAGTGCACCGTGGACTTCCAATACAATAATTGACGAAATGGTCCTCTTCTGCAAACTTTTAGCTCCTTTTCGATCGATCGTATTGACTGTTGCATACTGCTGCAAAGTCGCCAAAATCGAGGCATCTGAATCATCTCCGTACACTTTCTAGATGTTTGCCCCTTGAGTTGGCACAACCCAATTTAACTCTGATCTTCAGGGCTAATAATAGCGATCTGTGTACCCCTTTATGGCACTTTGTCTTATTTCGCTGTGGACAAATGTTTGTTTTTAACGCAACGTACCATAAATATCTTCCCTAGATTAACCGTTCGAATATCCCAGAAATAACAATCGAATATTTCAAGCAAATTCACCAATCGTTTTACCACAATGAAAATGTAATTACAACTAGTGACAATGCTAGGTATTGCTCGCCATGAATAAACAAGCAAAGTGCAACTTGAAAATTGATAAATCTACAAAAAGTATATGTAGTTCAAGATCAAAGAAAAACCAACAAAAAATCTCGGATGTTGGTGATATTTTGCGTTTTTTTACACACTAGACCGCATCATCATTTAATAAAATACATAGTAACGCACGTAGTTTCGTTGTACATCCTGTGAGACACTGATGCAACATTTCTAACATATTGCTAATCATGTAAAAGAAAACCAAGTTTCTATCTTAAATCTTTCAAAAACATGTACATAATGCATGTACATACCTTTTGATAAGATAACGAAACACATCGTCAACAAAGCGAACAAAATGTCTCATCTTTGGAACACCAATCGATTTCCACTAATTGACTGCGCACAGGTCTTTATCTCGCTGTCATCATTATCGCGAACAATGTATCAGAGAAAGTTCATTTAACTAATGACTATAATGGTTTCATACTCTCGTCAATAGCACAAACAATGCTTACTCGTAAGTGCTGTAACTGTACTCACCTTATTGAAGATTTCTTCGAGTTCGGGTATGTTCAGCAAATCACATTTATAAAATGTTACAGGTTTGCCCGTTATCTTCTCAACTCGTTTCAGGGCGATAGATTCATCTTCAGCTCCATTGACGGAATTGGCAAAGTTATCCAAAGCAATAACATCGTAGCCAGCTTCTTGCAGTGACACTACTGTATGTGAGCCGATGTAACCTGCACCACCTGTGACAAGAATAGTTTTAAGATGCGGCATGGCGTCCTTGACTTTGTATCGTGAAGATAAAGTATCTCTGAATGTAAGCTGAAAAGAAAAGACGAGAAAATGTAGGCAAAACGGTTTAAGGTCAGTCACTTGGATATGATATTGTGACGGCACGTTTTGATCACTCGTCATGTCTCAGTGATCCAAGCAAAAGCAAAAAATTCCATACACATGCACATTCGATTGCAGCACCTAGAAATGTGCATTTGCTTTCTTTGAAAACTCATCCCCACGCATATTAACTTTAATAGTTGTCCGCATTGAGAACTATTGACCCACTAGGCAAAATCGGAAGTGCTTACTGAGTTAACATAAAGTAAATGAAATTTTGGAGGACCAGGTTTCAAACAATTATGAATGTTATTTCCGTTTGTATGTTACTCTTGAAAACTCACTTGACAGGAATGATAATATCACTGATAGCGCAATTCCAGACACTTGTTCAATTGCAGCCCTTAGAAACTACCACAAGTCACTTGACACATCAGCACAATCCAAAGCCAAATTGTTCCGGGCGCACGACCGAAGTCAGGAGGACCTTATTCACCTGAAGTTTTGTCTCCAAGTGAATTTTAGAAGTCCGCGAGCAGAACAAGAACACCAGCGAAGTTAACCATTGAGTGTATAGCGAATTGTAACTGAGGCTCTAACCAGCTCCAATGAAGGCCCCAATGTTTCTCTCTCACGGGCAGCGCCTTAAATCTGTGAGAAAGAATAGCATAGATGAAGCAACTTTATCACACTATTCTCCATTCCAAGTGGCTGTAGAATGGATATTGAGAGTCTGAGTTGGAGTCGCTCAACATGGATTATTTGTGATTTAACAGACTTGATGGGTTCCAGTGAAGCGGTAGGGTCATCATCATGGAAGTGTGAAGAGGGCGGCATGGACGACGAGTGAAGCTCATTGATAGCTCCCCCATTAAGTCTAAAATAAGCTCCGGGTGTCTGCTCATTTGCACGTTTCATATGAGCTCCTCTTCGCGTATGCTGTACATATGTATGTCGTAATGCCATTTGTTGTAGCTTACTATTGGTATGAGTCATAAAGTAGTTTATCTACATACTTAAAATTAGAGAAGTGAAGATGATATGTTATTTCAGTGCGAAAAAACCTTAGTTGTGCGGACACTCTGATTGGGTTCCTAGAAGTATTTAGAATGCTAAGTAATATAGTTTCCAATTGGGTAACATTTTTATTCATCTTTAATTTCCGGGTGTTAATCAAGGTTAGATTGTGCGACTCTGTAGAACATTCATTCTCCTGTTGCGGCACTATACTATCGAAGGAAGTCCGCGTGGATTCAGTCTTGGACTAACGCTTATGGCAACCACTTAGAAGTCAGTTTCGAATATTATACTGATTGCAAGGTTCAGAATGAAAAACATTTGAACGGAGACTTCCAATACAGAGGAGAAGGAGGGTTTCTATGAGCAACTGAATGCAGTCCAGGCACGACATGCTAAAGGTGGCGTTGCAATCGTGATGGGTGATCTGAATGACAATGTAACAGTAGAAAGTTGATGTATTTCTGCAGCTTCCACCGTTAGATTTCAACCAGTCGGCAGCGTATGAGCCATCGTTTCGACCACATTGCGATCAGCAGTAGATTTAAGAGTTGTCTTCTGAAGTTGCGCAAAAAAAAACCGCTACGGGCATGATCATCACTAACACTTGCGTGTTACATCTGTTGTTTCTCGAAGGGTTAGAGAATTTCACCCCCTCAAGTTCAATGCCGACCACTTGCATGATCCGATGGTTTTTCTACAGAGAGTTCCTCTTTGGGGGCATCCATCCACTTTCTTTTTTGTTACTTTCTTTCCAAATAGCACAAAGATGAATACAAACCTGCATGACCAAGCAGAATTTAAACATACGGTAAAGAGTGAATAAGGGTTTATATCTGTTTGTAACCCCCCAAAAAAGGTTCGTTTAAAATTTTTCTGTGAGCATAATTTTAAATTATAGTCCAAAAGTAATATATCAATCGATTTAGTAACTCTTCAGAGGTAATTAACAAATTTATTACCTACATTTTTTTTACAAAATACGACTGGAGGACCGTACAAACAAAACAATTTTTTTTGGAAGTCCTCTGCGGCAACTAGTAGAACTCAATTGGATCACCATCTAGAAGCATAATAAAATTTTTTTCATAAACTACATAAGTGTGTGGCGTAGCGGACAGCTTGTTTATCGCACGCACACAAGTGCGAATCGAGTTGGCCACGATATCGAAAAATGATTTTTGACAGCGGAAATTGCTTTTTGAAGTCAGTTCCTCACTAAAGAAATAAAAATAATCCCTTTTAAATAAAATAAAGTGTTTAGATTGTTGTTAAATTTAGTTAAAGAATCTAAAATAAAGATAATCAGTTTAAATAAATTAAAGTGTTTAAACTATAATTGGTGACCCCGATCAAAAAACTGCAGAAGCGGTCGGTTCGTGTCAACGCACGTACGCAGTAAAGTGTTGTTCGAAAGTTTTTGTGTAACAAAGCAAGAGTCATCCAAATTGGAAACAAACCGGCGGAAAACGAAATTTTCGGATCGATCGCTCATGCCGTGAAGTTTCCAAAGTTCACCACCCAAAAGGCCAAATACCAGAAAGAACGTCGGAGGAAGATCAATTTTCTACAAGTTTAAGTATGCCGATGAATGACGCCTATGGACGATTTCAATTTTGATTTTCGATACCCGATACTGCTAAAATTAACTTTAAAAATTGAAAACTTAGAATAAAGATAGATGATATGTAAAATAAATAATAACCAAAACATTAAGCCAAAATAAACCTTTACTTGATTATTCACAATCAAAATACAACTGACAGACTTAACCACCTAGATACCAAAAAAATATTTAATTAATGAATTGCCGTTGCTCGAAAAAGTTCTCTTCGGAAAACTTATTCTGTTTTTAATTAAATTCTTCTGCCACCAGTGAGATTTGAACCGCGCCATTCCGCTTCGATAGTCCAGAGAAATCGGAGAAATTTTAGCGCGCTCTAACCACTTGAACCATCCGGGCACAGAGGTTTAGAACCTCGGAAAAATGTTAGCGCGTTCACCTGAGTCGACGTGACGGGACGGGCTCCGGTCCTGTTGAGAAATAAGCAAGGGTTCTTGACGCATGGGCGATGTCAGGACGCTTGTAAATGGGACACAGGTTAAAGAAGTAGAAGTTCCGGTTCTAAAAAATAATTTATTTCGATTTTAGTCATTTTAAAGTTCAAATTAACTGGTCCAAAAACAGTCTTCTCTATAAGTCTCGTCTCCAGTTAGTTAAAGGTGATGCTGGATGTACGCAACTGACTTAGTTAGCATTTGAAAATACCATTGCCAAATTTTACCAGATAACGGGTTTGAAACCTGAAACTGATAGAGTGTTGATGTTCGATTTACTTCAACGATGTAGTAAGACAAATATTGAAGGATTCACACTTCCTGCGATTTAAAGACAGTTGAACGAATTTTCAGAAGTGTACTGTTTTTTCGACCATGGTCGATGGTATCATCAAAATAAACGTGAGTCTCGTGAACATCTCGAAGGATATTTTCTACCATATAGTTAAAATTAGATAACCTGATATTGATCCCAAAAGGCAACTAACCCTTGCAGTATATTTCTCGATGAAGTAGCATTGCCTATATCTTAGTGGATTCTGTTTTGTTTGGGGGGTAATTCTATAAGGAAAAGGAGTCGGCTTCGGATTCCATTTCCCATCCTTCGTCATTCACAAGCCAGGCTCTTTCATTGCTGATTCTGTTGCATATTTTCAACGAAATACGTGTCAACCTTTTTTGGGCGCAAAATTGTGATGAGATGATGAGTGGTGTCTTCTGCTTGCAGATCTTATTTACATTACCATTTTTTCCAACAGATATTGCATTTCGAGTGCGAAGTTTATGCAGCATTTGTTGACTATCTAGTTTGCCCGGCATACAAGAGCGTTATTGATTATGAATCTAAGGATTGGTTAGCGTACTTTACGCCAATAAAAAAAAAAGTAGAGAAAAATAAAATAATTTTTTTTTTCCATTATATAGATGTAACCTCTTAATACTTTCGTTGATAGTCCTAGCTCGCGAAATTTATATATCGCCTGAAGCCATGAACTGCATCATAAAATGAGATTAAAGATTGAACGACGTGGTTATCCCGTCGAAGTACTATATTCTATGATAGCGTCAGTTTCCTACATTTTTGCGGAAAGCAACGGCACAAAATTATTATCGAGCCAAGTGGACGACTTGGGCCTACAACAGTGGAATCCTAATAATTTGTATCGTCAAGTGTCTGACGATTTGGTACGAAATATCGGGATTACGAATTATCGGGAGTGCAAAAGAAAGGAAATTAACTATGGGGACCGGCAAGTTTGTACGAATTAGTTGGAAATAGAAGCGATAGATGTACAACTATTATGGCCTATATTACTGCAACTTTTTTATTCTAGGGCAAACTTAGTAGTATATGTAGTTAGTTTCTGAAAGCGGGACCCTGAAATAAGTGACCACTTTCCAACACCCGCATTCTTTCACTTTCACCTGATATTAAAATTAATGCATCCCTTTATTCAGTAATAAATAAAACATGCATGAGCGAAAACGTTTTTTAAACCGTTACGGCATTGTAGCAGTTATTGCCAGCTTTAACTCTAAGCTGGTTCTTAAATATTTATATGCTACACTTTCTGTTTCTCTAAAGGCGTTGATCTGGGCCTATCACCTTAGCTTAGCTAGTTTTTGAATTAACACTAAACTAAACCTGATTGGTTTTATTTCCTTAGCAATATCCGTAAAACTCAAATACTTGGAGGTAAAATAATCGATTTACCTTTTTTGCTAAGTGGACAATTTGTAGTTGTAAGTATTTCAAGAATATTGTTTAAAATTTCAAATCGATACTTACTTTCGTTTTGATTTTACAGCGCTTAGATGTGAACGCAGTCTTCCTCTCTCTTTGGGGCATTACAAACTTTAAACGCATTTTTCTCGAAACACACTTTTTGATGCGCGTCATAAGAATTCAGAAAAAATACTCAGCTAGTATACTCTAAATTCCTCTGTATCCAAAATTTATCTATTCTATGAATCTCGATGGTTATTCTGTCGAGACAAAGAGAGAAATCTGTTTTTCTACCGTATGAATGGATCCGCGCACGGTTGTTGTCAGCCAACAGAGCCTATTTCAGCTTACAAAGACTGTTCCGCTCGAAACGTCTCACCATAGGGTCAAAGCTCTTACTGTACAACACTATGATCTTGCCAGTATTCCTCGGAAACTTGGGTTCTTAGCAAGAAAAATTGTGAACTGTTAGCCGCGTTCGAGAGAAGAATCCTCCGAAGAATTTTTGGCCCCCTACATGAGGATGGACGATTCCGTAGCCTACACAATGACGAAATCTATGAGCGATACCATGACCGTCCGGTTGTGGATAAAATCCGGCTCAATAGGTTACGGTGGGCGGGTCACTTAATCCGTATGGATGAGGATGATCCCACCCAGAAAGTCTATAAGGGCAATATCTATGGTAGAAAAAGAAGGCGAGGCAAACCCTGCCTAAGATGGAGCGATGGCGTATGTCAGGACGCCAGACAGCTTTTAGGGCTATCGAATTGGTGGACCTCGGCGCAAAACCGGGATGTCTGGAGTCCCTTATTAAGGCAGGCCTAGACCGGATACCGGTTGTTGCGCCGTTGATGATGATGATGATGAATAGAACGATGTGTTGAGTATTTCGATGAACTACTCAACAACCAGAATATCTGCGATTTGGAAGTCCTGCTGTGTAGGACAGCGAATCAATGCCTGATGATTGGGCAAAGATGCATTATCTGCCTCGTACATGAAAGGGGAGATATCACGCTACTGACGACACATAGCCCCAAACCAAACAGGCTGAATCCGAATAGCTCAGTGGTTAGAGCACTGGGTTGTCATACGGAAGGCCGCGGTTCAAATCTCGCTGATGACAGTGGGATTTGTATCGTGACTTGACGTCGGATACCAGTCGACTCACCTGTGAATCAGTACCTGAGTCAAATCAGGGTCATAATCTCGGGCGAGCGCAATGCTGACCACATTGCCTCCTACAGTATACTGTAGTGTACCGTTACGGTCTTGAATGAAGTGCTCTAACACACTTCAAGGCCCTGATCCAATATGGATTGTTGCGCCAACGATTATTATTATTAAGGAGGCTTCGCTCCAGGTAAATCTGTAACAAATCAGATTTCCCTTCCGTGGAAAGCCATGAAAAAATTGTTGGACTACCATCTTTTCATCGACTTCACGGCCACCTATGATAGCGTAGCGTAGCGGGCCCAAATTGATGAGACTGACTAAACTCTCCCTGACCAATGTGCAAGGCTAGATAAAAGCAGCAGGGTTGCTCTCGTGACCATTCACCATCAACAGTGATCTAACACCAGGAGATTCCATGTCATGCATCCTCTTTAACATGCTACTGGAAAAAGTGATCCGTGATGCTGATGTAAGTGCGGGAGGCACCATTCTTTTCAAGTCCACTCAACCACTGGCCTATGCTGACGATATTGACATTATGGGAAGAGCAGCTCGAAGTTTATAGTTTACCTTCATCTAGATTGAGCAGGCGGCGATTTGTGCGACTTGGGCTACGTAAGCACCAAAGAAGCAACAGCCTCATATGGCACTAGCCAAACGAGAACAATAAAGATAGGAGAGTACAATTTTGAGACCATTGATAATTTCTCCTATTTAGGGGCGAAGATCACAACCAAAACCAGCTACGATGGAGACATCCGCGGACGGTTGTTGGGTGCCAACAGAGCCTATTTCAGCTCACAAAAACTGTTTCAGTTGAAGCGCTTGATCTTGCCAGTTCTCATGTATTCTTCGGAAGATTGGGTTCTTAGCAAGAAAAATTGCGAACTCTTAATCGCGTTCTAGAAAAGAATCCTCAGAAGAATTTTTGTAGGATGGACGCCTAGCCTATATAACGAGGAAATCCACCACCACATATAATCTGGCTCAATAAGTTACCAAAAGGCAGGCCGAAACACCGGTGGCTTGATACGCCGGATGGGGATTTAAAAGCTTCGAGATTGCACCCAGATCAGGCATTCGATTTATTTATTTTCCGACGATCAGTGCTGCATTGCAGACAAGTGCGGTCTTCATTTTTTTTTTTCTAATATGTTCGACCATTAAAATTTCAACTTGAAACGTTAATAAACTGTCGCAATTTCAAATTAATACCTTTTATTTTTTTTAATGGCGATTTAAAAAAAAAAACACTCATCATAAGCGCCATAACAGTGGGTTGTTTCCTTAGGATTCATGTTGTATTGTCTACAAATGACTTAAGGTTGAACCAGAACTATTTATTATCACACAAAACCGATTTGAAATGAAAATCATAAAAAAAATGTTTTTTAAATTAGTCTTATCATACTAGATTCTGTTATAAAATTATTTTTAAATTTTTGGTTGAACACCGCTGCCTACCTTCTTCTACTCGTTTATCAACACACTCTCATCTTTTAGTGACAGAAAAATCTTAACCGAGTTTCTCTGAACTTGAGTATAGTCTAATTGCTTACCAAACAGTACTTCATACAACCTGCACTTACCATTTTCGTAAGCTCATCGAACAGGTGAAAATTTCATTGAGAGGCGACGTGCGGCCTCTACTTGAAGAAGGTGGCAAATACCCGGTTGGTCAACTTCCCATGAGAAACACGTCACAAGTATTGGCAATATTTTAAGGTCATTTCAATCGATCGATATGAAGATGGAAGAAATCGGCAGTTAGGTGTCCAAATATTGTACGTTCGCTTAGATAAAAAGCGTATATAATACGATAGTTTTCACACGTGGAGAAGGCAAACCAGTTAGACAAGGGAGTGATGATTAAGATGAAGCCGGTTATTTTTGGCAAGGTAACAACAAAAACCGGTAAATTCCAAATTCCGGCTATGCATTTATATGCATATTTAAATTGAATGGAAATTTATTGACTATTTTATAGTGTTATACTATAGATTAAATGAGGTTGATTGTATTTTTACCGGTGGTACGTTGATAGGATTTTCATTCCTTTGAAATCGTTCAAATACCCACGATTTAGCCGTAACGGTAGCTTTGAATGAAGCTTTCTAACATACATAATGTGGTTTTTGGTCGATCTACAATCATCTCGATCCGCATTTAATTTTTTTTATATATAAAGTAATTCGAAGAAAACCTGCTGAAAACCTAAATTTAATTTTCAAACTACCATGTTGTGCTAGAGTATTCTTTTGAAATGATTCTAGTTTGAATTATAAGGTCATTTTTAAAGAACATAATTACCATCCATCATTCGTTTTTTTTCTCATAACTTCCTCAAAATCGTGCCATTCTTATGGAGCGGAATTTAATTAGGAACCTGTAATGTCACCTTGATTTTCTAAGCCCTAAAGATAGAACTCACTAATATGTATTTTATTTTATTCTAAATATACAAAATTGTATTTCCAAAAACCTTAAAATGTAAGTCTTTGCAAATCCTTAAAATCTTATCTATCCTTGAGATCTTCTAATTCGAACCTAATGCCGAACGGTTAAAACTTTCGCATGCATCTATCTCACGGGCCAAGCCACAGTGTTAATTGGCAAAATACGGACCGAATTAATCTCTCGCATTCTTTTCCCATTTTTCTCATGTTTTATGCAATATCAGATCATTCTGCTGATGAGACCAGGAAATAAAGAATAAAAGGAAGTCCATATACCAATATAGTGGCCTTATTTTCGGTTCTTTCAGAAATATCTGAAAAAGTTTCAATGGAAGGATATTTCTAAGAAATTAGATTTTTGTCTGGTATTCGTAGTCTAGCCTAAAATTGATAGACAAGGGTAGCTTCTTCCAAACTAAAATTTTTCGTTTTCAATGTAAACATATATTTCGGCAGCAACTTACCCCCTTCATCAGTACTTATACTGGTAAGTTGCTCCCGAAATATATATTTATATTGGAAACTAAAAATTGTAGTTTGCAGGAAGCTACCCTTGTCTATCAATTTTAGGGAAGATATGTCCATTGTAAATATTATTTTAGTCACAGCAGAAAATACAACAGGAAAACTAAATAGTTCCTAAAGTCAACTAAAAAAAAATCAGGAATGTCGGGCGTGACACCCAGGCTTATCTACATCTACTGAATGTGAATTAAAGTAGAAACATTGAAATGTTTTCCAGCTATGCTGTTGCGGAGAATTTCTTATACAACGTCAACTCCAATGAAACCAGACATGTGCTCCAATTGTAATACTTTTCTAGTCATTTGTGTTTTTCTTTATATTATTTCGTTATTGTCAGCATACGTCAGCACTTGGATGGACTTGAAAAGGATAGTGTCTTCAATGATGCTGCTGTTTTTATCTGGCTGCACACGTTGGCCAGGGTCAGTTTAGTCAGTCACTAGTTTGGTTGGGATATCGAATTCTCTCATAGCTGTGTATAGTTTTACCCTGACTATGCTATCATATATGGTTGCCATTTACCCCCAACCTTCAGCTCCCGTCACGACTTCCCTAGACACCCGTACTCCTCCTCTACTGTTCTGGGACAAGTGCCAATACGCTGGCTAGAATTGAGAGACAGTACGACTCGAATACACTGAGCAACTAGAATCGATCAAACAAGTCGTAAGCTTGATGCTTCAGATATAAAGATTTTGTATTCATCTTGTGTGAGAAACTATCTATGCACGTTTCCCAACTCGACCACAGCTGAAAATTCAAAATATTCCTTGATATGTCTCCAAACTCCAACTCCACCGTTCATTTGTGTTCACTTATAGATGACGTCATACACGTTTTAGAGTGCAATAAATTCACGTAAAATACAAACCATTTGCATTACTATAACCTTGTTAATAATAGTTGGATTGCCTTCAAACTTTGGGTCGGCTCGTCTTGATCGGTTGCGCCATTTTGCTCTGTCAAAAGCTTGATCTCTAGATGGAGATGCGGTGCTTTCAAATCATCGTATCAAGTCACCGTTATTTCGGCCGGCCTTTTCGTCATTTCCCATCGACTTCCATGTTCAGATCAATCTTGGCACCCTGTTATTAACGCAACAGGAGTGTCCGATATTCTGTGTGCGTTGGTGTCGGCTTTTCACAAATTGCGGCCCAAGTGTCATAAACATCTTTATAATTTGCCAATCGACCAGCGTTTTATCATCAAGGAACTTATGGTAGAGGCGGTTCTTTTCACGGACCTTCATTTAGGCATCGTCATTAAAAATTCAAGTATCTCGGTTGAGAAACCGCTTACCAGGTTTCGGGACTTCAAGGGTTGCATAGGCCATTTTGTAGATCGCATTTTTAACTTGGTTCCATGACTGGTAATCGTTAAGTGGGATATTTTCTTTTCTCCTCACACGAAATCGTATCATTTAATGCGCGGTGGGCCAGTGTGTTCCACACACTGTTTTCTTGGTGACTTGAGTGGCACCTGTTGCCGTCAGCATTTCCAGTTGAGTACAAATATCGATGTGCCGTTTCCGAAGGGCTCTTTCGAGTTCCTCCGCCTTTCCAGTAGAAGTACCAATATTTAGCGTGGAGACACGCCCTGAACCCGTCCATACGTCAAGAACTTTTACCCATTTCTCGACAGTACCGGGATCTGTGCTGCCGCGTCGACTGAGGTGAACACCCTAGCAGTACCTGAACTCCTTCTCAATACAGTCATTTTTGCTTTTTAACAACATTGAATTTTAATATATATTTCCTTTATCAGCCAGTCAAAAGAGGATCAGAAAGGATTCAATATAGAGGAGTAATTCCAACTATACTTTATTTATCTCTTCCCCTGATCCCAGCATTTTATTTTTACTGAGGATAGTATAAAATCAAATAGTAAAAATATGTCTTGCTGAATTATTCAATAAATTTCGCTCATTTATTCTACGTAATGTAAATTAAAAATTAAATGAATAAATACAATTATGCTTACATTCGTGCAGAGTATACCACTAAACAATCCAGGCGAAGTTTGACTCTCCGACTTTTTGGTTATATGTTTGTAGCTACGTTAATGATATTGAATCGAATGATAAATTTAACATAAACTTCAGATATTTTTTCCATTGTGATGTGGCCGGAACAATGTGAAGCTGAAATCATGAGTCATGTCAGTGACGGTGGTCTGTTCAATACATAGACTTGAAGACGAAGTTGATAAAATGATTTATCGCAATTTATAGAATCATCATTTTTGGCGAGCGTTCAGTTTTTAGGGAAAAAAAGTAAACAAACAGCTTTTCTCACTAGTTCTTGGATATATTAGAAATGGTTCGAAAAAAAATGAAAGTGAAATATACATTCGAGTATATTGTTTCCCACATTATAGATGGAACAGGTGTAACATTTCCGAGACGAAGTATATTGTACTTTAAAGGAAAATTTACGCAAAAACGACTAGAAGTGGACTTATTTAATTAAAATCTAATTAAAAAGAAAACGAAATTGAACTAGCATGTTGCGGATATGCGGACAAGGTTTTCAAATCTTTAATGGGAACATTTTTTTCCAGATATTCATGCTCCGAAGGTAAATTGGATTCATTCTTCTCTTGAAATATTGTCCCGTGTGATAGGACTAAAAGGAAAAAAATAGATGAATAGCAAAAATTATGATCATTCACCCTTGAATCCAGGCCTGATGAAAGAGGAGAGAAGCGTGAAACTTCGGGCCTGGAATAGATGCACCATGAAATAGTTAAACCAAACAGAATGATTGAGAAGGGCATAATTTTTACTTCGGATCTTGATTTTTTCTTATATAATAGTTTGCATAAAGATAGCAAGATCTGATATATCTAGGTCAAGATGTTTTTCTGACTATTAAACTCCCTATAGACACTTCCTCAAATATTGTTTTACGGGCGCTTAGGTTACTCGTACATATGTAATGACCCAATTTCAGGTCATTGAATTTTTAAGAACAAATTGTAAATTATTGAAAAATTATCAGCGAAGCAATAATTAAGATCAAGTAAAATATTCAAGAAACTGGTTAGCGCGTGCAGCAAATATGAGTAGACAAATGGGGTCATTACATCCCTCCGATCTTGAAATCAGCTGCAAATGGGGTCATTACATCCCTCCGACCTTGAAATTAGCTACATACAGGAATCGAATCTATGTTCTTATTTTTTGTATGTATCTAAATTCTTAAATTCTTATGGTCAAAATTGTTCTGCAAGTTTTGATTTTTTTTTTCATAATAACAATGAACAACTTCGGGTTACTGCAAATATACTACGAGGAAGTCTATGGAATGAGAATTATATAGAAATACAAACAGGAAATGTATCCATAGAGATTGTACATTTGGAATTGGTTTATATGTTTTTTCAAAACTAACTGCGTTAAATATTACTTACCTTAGACCATGATTGCTTAAATTACATTTTACAGGCTTAAATAGGACAGAAAATACAATACAAAAAGAATTATTAGGCACTAAAAATAAAAATGTTAATTTTTTAATTGGTAAGAATTGTATTATTTTTTCTAGTTTTCTAGTTACTATAATTATTACTTCCGAGTTATCACAATCTCGGCAGATGCCGGATTTTACCTAATACTAGCACGAATTGCCAAGCATTTAGGCTTGGACGATCCTACCTAGTTAAAAACTAAAGGGGCGCTGGTGGTGGTGGCCGGTGGTAGGTCAATGGGAGAATCTGTCGAGAAGTCCCAGCAACATCGAGCACGTATGCAGAATAGTGTGCATGATTTGGACCAGACTGTGCGAAAGTCCGAAAACATCAAGGGAAGCCGTGAGGGATTTCGGTACAATACCTGCAGCTGACAATTTTATGGGAACTACAACCACCAGCTCAAGACGCCAAATTTCTTTGATTTCCCGAACCAGGGGCTTATAGTTCACCTTCTTCTCCATGTATTTCCGTTCGCTGTTGCTGTTATGGGGGATAGGAACATCAATAATATACGCGGAGGGATCTGTCTTGTCAACTAACAGTACGTCAGGCTTGTTATGTGGAATATGACGATCAGTCAGAACTTGTCGGTCTCAATACATGCTTCAAGCAGAACTATCAAGTACTGCTTGCGGCTCATATCGGTCACCAGTTTCCCCGATGACCTCAAGTCGAACACCTTTCCTGATGATGGCCGAAATTGTGTCACTGCGAGTTATAAAGCGGTACTGGTCTGCGACTCGCTGCACAGTCACGTGTGCGAATTTCGGGAAACGCTCGATGAATCTCTGGTGCAACAAAGCGCGGTAAGATGTTGTACCCGCCCCCGCCGGTATTTCGTAGTAGGAGTGGATGATGAAGAGGGTCACTTCTTCAGTCTACTTCACACGCTGTCTACGCGAACGTGCTGAAGTGGTCGCTACAGATTGTGGCGAAACAGCTGCACCAGGCGGAGCAATGCTCCTGGTCGTTGTGGTGCCTAGACGTCGAACCGCCCCACGACTAGCGGTTTCGATGCCGTGCTGTCCATTACGGGAGCCAGACCCAGTCATCAAGTCAGACGACTCCCGCCGGTTATCATTTGAATTATTATTGGAATTTTATTCTTCAGAGCATTTTATTGTTTAAATGTACATGAGATTGATATATAGACGTGTATATTAAATTCGTCCGAAGGTGAGGCTACGATCGTTGGCGGGCCCGTGGATTACTATTTCGTTTTCAACTACCGAGGCGTTGACGGTGTTTATTATTGGTTGGTTGGTGCGACGTCGGTCACGTGCGAAGGAGTTAGAGTGCCCAGTTGAATGTTTACTCGGCTTGGTAAAGGCGCTTTTCTGTTCCTCCGAATAACGAACCAACTCAACAGCAACACAGCACCGACTACCAAAATGGTCGTCACACTATAGATGGAGTAACTGTGTATGGCCATGGCCGGACCGAGCTCGGGCAATTGCCGGGATTCGTTAGCTTGAATCCTAATAATTGTTATCAAATTCCTAGCGCTGGTCTTACTCAGAACGGAACACGCTTACAAACCAATCTGAATCCTTTAGTAGCACCATATTTCAATCCGACGCAGGGGAAACTGAAACTCTGACATAAAACGTTTTAACCCGAACTCTGAATTCGCCCAAGAAAAATTAAACGACATATACCTTTGAACACGATTTCAAGACTGGAAGATCATATATACTTATTTTTTCTTGGTCGGATTCAAAGTTCGAGTTAAAACGTTCTATGTTACTTTTGGAGTGTCAGTTGTTACATATGGCGATGGAAATGCAAAGTATCGAATGAAGGAAAAGTCCTTCAATCTTAATATTTAATACTCAAAATCGGTGCATACTGAAAATAGATACTAGCAAGATGTTTTGAAGAGGAAATTTACTTTACTGTCAAACTCAACTTTAACTGCAAAAAATGAAAATCAAATATGGAAATTACTTACTCAAACTGTCTTCCTGTCTCCACTTTTTATTCACTTCTGTTGGCTTTGTAGCGGATCTTCATAATTTATATTGCATCCATCACAAACACTTTCTCGCTTTCTACAGAAAGTGATTTTTACTTCAGTGTTTCAAGGAATATTAAAAATCTACAGAATAACCCAATCGTCATGTAAATAGAAAAATGAATGAGTAGTACTTTGAAAGAAATAAAACGGCCGCAAAAAATATCTTATCTGAACCCGTTACAAAGTTATAATTTTTTAAATATTTTTTTTCGGAAAGATTAAGATTGAAATCTTTGAAAATTTCAGGTTTTCCCTAGTCTCTTAAGGGCATTTCTTTATGGGATGGTTGCCAGAAATCAATCTTTTCTTCTATAGATATTTTGAAAGCAGAATATGTTGGAAGTAGACTACAGGGATTTTAGATCGAAATTCCAAATATTTATTACTATGATTAAAATTCTGCAAAACCGATTTCATTGAAATTTTTACACATTATTGTAGACGTTAGTAGCTATGGTCCGAACCACGAGTGAGTATTTTCGATGATTCTGATTTTTATTCTGAATTTTCAATTAAAAATAACTCCATTTTAATGTTCAGTAAGGTAAAATTATAATCGTGGTACAAATGATAGAGGCAAGTATACAGAATAAGAAAACGTTTGAATTTTTGATTCCACATCTAGATGTTCTGCCCACCAGGCCACACCCTTCTTTTAGAGGAACTCATTTTGGCAGCAAAAAACAAATATAAACGATTATCAAATTCGTGAATTGAAATTTTTTTTGCCATGATTCAAGACTCCAATAATAAAATTGAAAGAAGATTGAAAACATTACATTTTTTTTATTGTCAAAAAAATCTAAATTCTATACGGGTGCCAGTACGCCGTCATTTGCAGAGGGAAACGCTTTTTACCGTCAATTTTAAGAGAAAACATGTCGGAATATCGGAAGCTGGATACTTTGGTTGTGAAGGTTTTTGTTCATTTTGTGTGGAGAACTGTCTATGCACATTTTTCCATTCGTTCACAGCTGAAAATTTAAAATATACCTTGATATGTCTGCAAACCCCAACTCCGCCGTTCATATGTATTCACTTTGTATGATGAAGACGTCATACATGCCTTAGAGTGCAATAAATTTATGTGAAATACAAAACTTTGACCTTATATAACATTGTTAATAATAGTTGGATAGCTTTCAAACTTTATAGAATTGTGTCTAATGTTATCACTTATACTGATGTCAAATTTTGTACTTCGTGAATTAACTTAAAACGGTTTTTCAGAAATTTTCTAAAATATAGGAATATGCTATAATTAACTTGATTTGAGCAGAGATCGTAATGAAATGTATTTTGAGGCCTAGATTTTGTATAGATGCATCATTGTGATTCTTTTCCAGATTTTTCGGTTAAATAGGTTCTGATAACGCGACCTGTTTCACTTTTTGGGGCACACATTTTGAATCCTGACAGCTGTGCTTCACTCAATATTAAAAATAACATCATTTACGAAAAGTACTAAGCCCTTTCATTTGATACCATGACCATATCCTGTGAAAACAAATGGAGGGTGCAAATTTTTTTTTCACAGAATGTAGCCATGTGGGGTATCAAATGAAAGGTCTCAATTAGTGCTTTCGAAACTGGTTCAATTTTTGATATTGGGTGAAACATAGGGGAGTGATGGCTCAAAATATGACCCCCAAAAAGTGTAACAGGTCTCGTTCTTAGAACCTATCCAACCGAAAAATCTGAAAAAATCACAATGGTGCATCTCTACCGAATCTAGGCCTCAAAATATATCCGGTTCCGATATCTGCACAAATAAAGTTAATAATAGTATATTTCCACATTTTAAAAATTTACCCGGCACCCTCTCTTATGTTCATCCCAGAAGTACGAAATTTGGCATGCGTGTAATGAAGAGTATAATGCACAGTTTGGTCAAGTTTGAAGAAAATCCAACTATTACTAACAAAGTTATAGGGGGTGAAAGTTTACAATTTTTTGTGAATTTCGTGCACTCTACAACCTGCATGACGTCATCACATATCAATTCGTCAATACCACAACGAAATGAGTTCTTATGAATGGGGTCGCAAAGAATTATTTTGGTTTAGTTTTTTAGTCATTTGTATATGAATATCAATTACTCCAACCAGATATGTGTGTATGTAGGTATATAGTATATGCGTGCTAATGAACTTTGCGGGTAGTGCCTAATTTAGATCGATATAAGAAGAAAATTGGAAATATGGGATCAATTTATATGCGTGCACATATGTGTACAGTATTCGGAAGCAGGCAGTTTGTTTGTTTAGGGTGCACGCAATATATATGGCTGTAATATGTACGTATGTGTCGTAGTTTGGAAAAATATGAAGGATTATGTTGGATTTGTAGCTATATACGGATAGAAAAATGTGCGTTGAAGTTTCTTACATAAGATGAACACAAAACCTTTATACCCAAAGCGCGAGCTTCCGGTATTCCGATTTGTTGATATCTTAAGACAAACTTAGAAACCGTCAACAACTATGTACATTTTCTGCTCCACACCGTACATATCTTCTCATTATTATAAACTTTTCAATGAGCATGGCATTTCCATGACACTTCTATGCTTTCCTTGTGATTTCTTTCAATATTATTGACTTTTTCCGACAAATTTTTGAGAAGTCTGGGCTTTTCTTTTGAAGCGATGGCTTCGGATCACTACCACAGTCATCGGTGTTTGTGATTGCGTAAAGGAATAATACAGTGGGCCTACTTAGGGTCTGAGTGAATTTATCCCTATACGAAAAAAATCATTTAAATAAGTGCATATAGCCACCCTAGAAACTTTCATGAAAATTATAATAATGTTGCAGGCGAATAAAAATCACTAAAATATTAACAGATTTGTTTAATCCTAATATTTTTTGTGTCCGGATAGCTGAGTAGTTAAAACACAAGGCTATCGTACGGAAGGTCGCGGTTCAAATCCCACTGACGGCAGTGGGATTTGTATCGTGATTTGACGTCGGATACCAGTCGACTCAGCTGTGAATGAGTACCTGAGTCAAAATCAGGGTAATAATCTCGGGCGAGCGCAATGCTGACCACATTGCCTCCTACAGTATACTGTAGTGTACCGTTTCGGTCTTGAATGAAGTGCTCTAACACACTTCAAGGCCCTGATCCAATATGGATTGTTGCGCCAACGATTATTATTATTATAATATTTTTTAATGTTGATATTCCTTATGCCCTTTTCCTTGTTTTTATTTGTTTTAATAATTTTCCATCTAGTAATTAGCCCAGAAATTCTGAACTCTAAGTAGTCATTGAGAAAATTTACTCAGTAGACGTAAACAACATAACAGTTTATCTGATTGTTAGAAGAGTCCTCCAGTTTAAGCAAAGTTCGCTTTCTGACGGACACTAACATGCGAATGAGGTTTGGAAGATCTCAATGCGGCTCGGATATGGGAAAGAATTCTTTTTACAGATTAAAGTTATTCTCTATAGAACATGCCTATAATCATTGAGACGGCGGAGACAGGTCCAAGAGTACTCTTGGGACATCAACTATAATTCAATAGCGTCAAAGCCCACAATCTTTGATGGTATGGGGTGGAAAATGTATCAGCCGCACTTTTATTCATTGAATTGCTTCGTGCTTATAGAACTAAGACGATTATCTGTAGAAGAGTTGCCTTTCATTCGTCTCTAATTGTATTTTACACTATTTCTACTATTCGAAGTATTCGTCATGATTTATAGTTTGTAATTGTATGCCTGTTCTTATTAATCAAGATTTTCAGAATCAAAAATTCCCTGGCAGAATTTTGAAGATTGTCGTCCGAAATTATAACCTTAACAGATGAATGCCAGAAGAGGCAAAATGTGCACTGCTGATAGGGTGTGGCACAAGTTCAAACTCTTCTTTGGTCCGACATTTGATTAGAAGTACATATAAACCTTGCGCTGCCTTGTTATAGCATTCCAGGTTTTCAATTACCGCCAATTTCGAATATTTTTTCGCAACTATCCCATGTCCCATTTCATTGTTGGGACTACTGTAAGCTAACTTAAAATAAATTACGGCATCATTATTCGACTAAGGCCAGAAAAGGAGGTACCTCAACACCGGCCGTTTTTTGCTCTCTTGCGCATCAAACCACCGATAAAACACCGTGAGGAACACACTGGCCCGCCGCGCATTAAATGGTACCGACTTCGTGAGAAAAAGGAAGAAATGATTTCACTGGTGCAATTACCAACCATTACCAGCAGCAAGTAGACACGATCCACAAAACGGCCCATGCAACCCTCGGGTTCAGGTAAGTGATTCATTAACCGAGAAACTTGGCTTTGGAATGACAATGTTTAAATGAAGGTCCATGAAAAGAAACACTTCTACTACAAGTTTCTCGACGATAAAACGATGGCCAATGACAAATTTACAACAATGCCAACCGGGAAGCAAAGAAAGCGATCGCGGTCCCTTGAGCGGTCCATTACAAAGATCTTTACCATAAATTGCACACTGGGGATGGCGAAAGAGTTATGTATCTACTTGTCAAAATCCGACACCAACGCACACAGGATTACGAACACCTCTGTTGCGTTAATGACAAGGAAAGTACTTTGTTTACTGGCCGACGAGCCGTGATGGATAGAAGGCGAGGATATTTCGAGCAGACGAACATAGCTTCCACTTTCACAGGCACATTTGGAGAAATTCCACCTGCAAGTAAAGTTCGTACTCTGACGTGGAGACGAGAAAGACGGAGCAGCAATCCTATCGTCCCGACCAAAACCAGGTGGCCGAGGAAAACCTCCACATAGTGGCACCGGGATACGCTGTACTCACTATGGTTTGCGGGCCGTGATACAGGAGACGAATGCTCGAAAGGCTTAATCATCTGAACTGGCAATAAGTCAGTAAATCTTAACAGGGGTATACTGGTACCATGGGATCCGGGATAGCCCCTGAATACACCATGTGTCCGGAGAAGAGTTACAGTTGGTCCCCTAGTGGGAGTTTCATGTGGGTTGTGGTTACGTTCAAGCAAAAAGAGACCTTCGGGCTCCAGCGTGGTGTTGCGTTCCAACACGGGTAGTTCGCTAGAGATTTAGGAAGATCTGCATCCGCCAGTATGAATAAAATGTACTGTACCGTTGTGCTTGTCTCACTGGGGCTCTGATTGTGGTCACAAAATCAATCCGTGTCTTAGGAAAACTGTGGGGTTAAGTCACGACAGAAACTCACGTAAAACGCAAGAGCCGCCATTGTAAGTAAAGTTCGAATTATGGCAGGTGTATCAAAACCGCTTTGTGTCTCTGTGGCTATTCATCAAGGAAGCGCTCTGTCACCACTCCTCTTTGTTTTTGTTATGCACATTGCCACATCCAACACTACACGCTGCTTTATGCAGATGATGGTTTACTAGCGTCTAGTAGCAAAGATGATCTCGAGCAACTTGCCCAAAGATGGGATGATCACTACAACACGGTCTCAGATTGCATCTGAATAAAACAGAATTTTTGTCAGCCGCTCCCAATGAAACAGGCGGTGAACGGGGTGAAGGTTAAAGAAAAAGATCAGAAAAAATGATTGACTGATTGTGGCGCTTTTAGCTTCGCTTTCTCCATAGAATAACATACAATATTGTGCCTCTTCTTGTTTACCTTAGCCTCTTAAAAGACTACGATTCTTCAACTAGTGAAATGAGAACAAACTTTGCATCACCATCGATCTGGACTAAATAAAATGCAGTTCTTACAAAAGTAAACAATTTCAACTTTTTGTTTCTCAAATTCAATATCATAAATAATACGTATGAGTACACTTTCAATAAAAAGAATCGCACGATCTTCTCAAATCATTTTCAAGTAAATCAATTTTTCTTAGGCCATCGAAATACTCGTTCGTTGCTGAACATTTTGCATGCCCATTATTTTACTTGTGTTGCCACCTAGTAGATCATCATCGCCCGATATTAATGCTTCGGATTCAGAATCATTTTGCCTTTCCTTTCGTATTGACCTGTATTTTACCTGCAACGTGAAAACATGCAAAGTAAATAGAAACGTCATTCATCCCTGAAAGAGGATACACAAAGTTATCGTACTGCCAAAGTTACTACACTACTTTTTTCTACCACTAAATTTTAGGTATATTTTCATTATAGAGAACATATACGTAAATATAGCGGTTGAAAAACAACGCCTTCCCCGGTTCCTGAAGTCTTACCTTAACTTTTTGTAGAATACTCTGCTCGCGACTGCTGCCAAGTCGTTTTTTACGGTTATGCCGCATTAGGAAATTATCAGTTACCCAGAAGATTAAAATCTTAAACGCAAGAGAAAGCACATAAATTTTTTAATATTTATAATTTGTCAGTGCACAATAATTCACTTACATTAACAAAGAACGGAATAATAAGCATAACAACAGCTAATTCTATCTTGGGATTAGAGAATGGTGATAAAACAAAATTTTTAACATTATCCCAAACATCAAGCTGTACAAATAATGTGGTGATTAATTTCACTATTGCCATTAATCCGATATATATCCAAGTCTGATAGACCCAGGACTTTGGTGCATCTGAAAATACAAATTTTACAAATTAAGAATGAACATTTCTAGAACTCCGAACAATACGTAAAGATACTTACTGTATTCACCGAAATTAATGGCGTCCCATTTATTTCGCTTAGCTAAAAACTGACATATCCTTATTCCTACGTAGATAATAAAAAGGCCAATGGTTGAATCCAGTAAAAAGTTTATAATATACCATGTACATGGGTCGCCTTGAAACAAGGGTGCCACATATACATTGGTCATGTGAATGACTAGAGCACCAATTCCTTGTTTCGATGTGTCGTACCACCATGTTTCCCAGGAACGTCGTATATATGGCGGTTCACAGAATCTTTTGGCTGAAACGGGAAGTTTATTTTTTGTTAATCTTTTTGGAATGCATAAATTTAGCTAAATGTCTTCCTCTTAGGAAGAAAAAAAGCAGACAATCAGCTCTGATGTAGTGATTAAAGCGGAACTTTGCTCCCAGTGAAAGAAGTCAAGTACACTCTGAGGGGATCACACTTGGGAATAGTACTTGTTGCTGTCCAGGGTTAGCTAAATGATGTACTCAAGAATTCAAGTTAAATTAAAGGTAAAAAAAGAATCTGCTTAGGAACGGATGAGATGCCAATCATTTAACATCTTCAGCGAAAAGCAAACATTAGTGCGGAATTGTCGTTGATGAAAAAGATCGTAATTTCCCCTCTCCGAAGGAGATGAAAAATTTTCTGCAACATCGGGCGAATTGATTTCCTCGAAAATCTAATAAAAGTGAGTTTTGATGGGATCATCACCAAGCACATTATCGAAATAGGCGAATGTTGCAATATGGTAACTAATGTCGCTGAGGTACTTTCTCCTCTTTCATTATTATTGAGAAAATAATTGTTGTTCGGAAATTCGCCAGAATTTCATCCGATTTTGTCATCGAAGTCAATACAACATATACTAATGACCCATTTCACAGCAAAACGTGGAATGTTGAAATAACCGAGACCATGAAGTTTTCTGAACTGCAATACGCCGGTTCTCACAATTACAATATGTTCAATAAATTTCGTGTCCAGCTGTTTCCGAGCAAAATGAGTGTCAAGTTAAGTCAGTTAGACAATGTTTACAAAAAATTATACGAATTAATCAGTATAACTGTTTTGGAACATGACATAATCTCTAGCTGACTGTGCAAATAAAAACAGACTTTTTAAAGTCCATTCAACCCTCTTTCATCCATATCTAAATGTATATATGGTAGCCAATATCTCCTAGATGGAACACGCCTAGGCGCCGGTTCGACGAAATGCACTTTAGTTCCATCCAGATCTCCCTGCGAGCATAGACTCCTCCTCCTCTACCTACCAGGTTCTTCACTCTGGAAAAGTGGGTTCCATTGGCCTAGTCTGCGATACATTCCTCACCCTTTCGTAAAGTGTAATTTGTCCGATGTCACTTGCATCCGCTAATTAACACATCTACCAATACGACGAAGGCTTGAAGCCTTTGAGTAACAGTGGTAGTGATTTTTCGTTTGAATCTTCCACATAGCAACAAAGAAGTAACTTTGGCTCAAAACAACCTCAACTTGACGTTGATGTTAAAGTATTTACATTTCCAAATTTGGTATAAATCAGCGAAGGAAGCCCTTGAACTTTTAATGCGTCAGCTGGCATCAAGCTCGGTATCACCGTAGATAGAAAGAACTCTTCCAAGACAAATTGATCGAAACCATCGATGTCCTGCCCGTTAATGCAGATAGCAGGGGGGCGATGATTCCGGAGACTACGAACTTTGGTTTCATTGGTATTTATCTCCAATTCGACTCTGTTTCTCTTTCCACATCCAGAGCCATTAGACCAAAGTCCATGACTCGATGAGAGAACAGACAGGTATTTGTGGACAGATGTCATAGCCCATTTAAGTCCTCCACGTCCTCTGGACAAGGCAGAACAGAATGCAACAGTGCTGGATTGCTTGGTTGAACTTCAAATTCCTCAAAAATTTTATTTCGAGCAGAATGTGACATATTGCGCTATCAAATATCGCTCTGATAATAGCTGTCTATTTCCCCGGAATGCCCCTCCCACGTAGACAATCCCATCTCGAAATAGATGAAGCGGAGATATGAACTCTGCACCTCGTCCCAAAATAATTAACAGGATGTTGATGTAATCAATGGAAGACAGATGGAACCCGACCTGCTCTCTGTTGATAAATTTTTTCGAGATACTCTTTAAGGTTCCAGGATAATCTATCTATTATTTTTGCGACGGAATGAAGTAAACAAACACCCCGCTAATTGTCGCACTCAAGAGTCTTTGGACGATCATCCCCTTCTTTCGTTCACTAGGAAAAATGTTAAATTCTCAGGATTTACAGATGAGTGGGAGACGATTCCACCCTTAACGTCAATCAAAGTAACGTCCAAGACTTGTGACCACTTGCAAATTCTTTCGTGAAACGGTATACGATATGTCAATTGTATTTGCAGCAGTTTCTTCTTCCCTGTGCAATAGCAAATTTTCTTTTTTGTCACGACGCATGCTAAGCTTCACTAATAAGGGTCTTTAGTTCTTTACGCTATTCAATCCGCCTCCATATCCAGACAGTCAGCCAAGCCTTATGGCGCCCCCTTCGGACCGTACCAAACAACCTCATTTGCATCGCAAAGAGGAGCACTTTAGATGAAAGCCCAGTGCTTATCAATATTCTCCGAGGAACTATTCAAAATGTCTGCCAGCAAGATAGTTTTCCCACTGCCGAACGATAGCCGGGCTCCGCCTAAATCTACTGCGGTGTGATCAATCTGACTATACTTAAATTTCCGATCAGTCAATACACAACTGGACTCATGGCAAACTCAAACATTTCATCATTGACGTTATGGTCCTCAATGCCGTGTTTCCCCATCAAATGTTCCAACAAGATGTTATCAGAACCCATCTCGGCATTTATATCACCCATCACGATCGCAATGTCACCTTTAGGAAACATCTTCTGGACTGCGATATCATGCTTATAGAAAATATCTTTGTCCTCAAGTATACGCCGACAGGCACTTTAGTTGAGCTGTACATAGGCGTTGGGGTAGCTGAACGGTCAAATTTCGCAAGTTTTGCATAGTTGAAAATGCCTAACTTAGAGGACTAGTTTGATCATACTCCCTTGTGTTCGTTGCGACTTATTATGCATTTTTAAAGAGACGTACGTCTATTTATGAACAAGCATTTGATAGAGGCCGAAATAGTTGGAATTTTTTCTGTTTTATTCGCCGGGAACTAAATTACGCAGTTCCTCCAATAGTGTACTTCCATTTTTGCCATATCGGCCATAATCACATGTCCGTCACTATTCTGGATTCTAGGTGAGTGGAAGCATTAACAATGACATAAACTATTCGCACAAAATCACCAATTACCCAAAGAAACTTGGCACATTTAAAACTCACCATACGCAAGAATGAAAGGAGAAGTACACAGAACCAAGGTGATGGAAATAGACGGTTCAGTTAAGTTACGATTATCATGGAGAAGTGGAATAGGCGGTCGTGTGTGAAATGTATAGTTCGTATAATTTAAGACCAAATGAGCCACTGTTTTTTCATAATACTTAAAAATTGTGGATCAAGAATTTTAGAGAAACTGCTCCACGTCGAATAAAGCTCCGCGTGCTGATCGTACGATAACAACAACAGCGAATAAGGAATGTGTACAAGAAGCTCTTTTGAGAAATCTGAAGCGATTGGGGGTTAAACAAATCGCTGCATTGGGTATTTCCAGAACCTCCAGGAGAATCATTAGAGAATATGGTTTCACTCCAATAAAATCCTGGTTATGTAAAAACTGTGGGATATGGCCCATTCTGTACGTCTAAAATTTACTAAAGCGTTGGTAGAGAAGCTACTAGTGAGCAGAGAGTGGCGTCGAGGTTTCTTGCTTATCAGCAACGCGTCACTCTTTTAATTCGAATGAATGTACCAACAAGCTAAACAACGGTTATTATTCGGATGTGACACGGCGAATGTTTCGCTCAAGTTGCTTCCAAAAACATTCGGCTGCTGTTTGATTTGTGACCACACTGCCTTTTGCCTTTCTGTTGGCCATATCGTTCGCCTGACTTATCTGTATGCGACTATTATTTATGAGGATGTTTCAAGCCTAATGCGTATTTTAATGAACATCATACCGTGGATCAGTCGCAATCGCAAATTCAACGTAAAATCTCGTTAGTCGCTCGGCGTTCATGGTAATTTTGAAAATCAAGAATGTGCGCGCCTGTCCTTGTATTAGGTTGTTGCAAATGAAATGTCGGATATTTGAGTAAAATTTCAAAAAACTATAACTTTTATGAAAATTAATTTTATTAGTCAAAATAAGAACCAGCAGCTTCAATGCACTTCTCCCAACGAGATACAAGGGCGTTTATTCCAGTTTCGTAAAAGTCTGGGTTTCTAGAGCTAAGAAATTCTTCAAAGGCACTTTTGACAGCACTTCATTGCTGAATTGTTTCCCCGCCAAAAAGTGATCCAAATGCTTAAAAAAGTGGTAGTCGGTTGGCGAGAGGTCGGGTGAATATGGTGGATGAGGAAGAGTCTCATATCGTAATTCATTTAATTTTTGGACCGTCATTCTGGAAACATGAGGTCGGGCGTTATCATGGAGCAGTATCACTCCATCTCTGTTGACCAATCTAGGCCGCTGAACACGTAATTTCTCGTGCATTTCATCAAGTTGGGCACAATATTTCTCTGCATTAATTGTTTCACCACGCTCCAAAAACGAATAATGAATAATTCCAGATGCAGACCACCAAACAGTTACCATTACCTTCTTCGGGTGAAGGCTCGGTTTTGGCATGTGTTGTGGAGGCTGATCGGCATCTAGCCATTGCGCTGATCTGCGACGGTTGTCGTACAATATCCACTTTTCATCGCATGTCACTATTCTGCGCAAAAAGGGATTGTTCCTGTTGCTGTTGAGTAGAGAACTGGATATTTCCATTCGCAGCGCCATGTTTTGCTCGTTGAGTTCATGCGGAACCCACTTATCAAGCTTCTTCACCTTTCCAAGCTGTTGTAAGTGCCGAGATACTGTCGAATAGTGTACGCCTATTTTCTCTGCAATGTCACGAATCGATGATCGGGGATCAGATTCCACTATCAAACGCAACTCGTCGTTGTCGATCGATGGTCCTGGGTGTCCACGAGGTTCACTTTGGAGGGTCATGTCGCCTGATCGGAATTTTTCGAACCACCGCTGTGTCGTTCGTTCGTTTGCTGCGTCAGCTCCAAATGCTCTGCTAATGTTTCTGGTTGCCTCCGCTGCGTTGTGACCAAGTTTAAATTCATATAGAAAAAGTAGACGTTTTTGACTCCCTTCCATGCTTTTTTCTTTGAGTTTTACTTGGAACTTCAATGACGATTGAAACTGAAATGACTCCTTGATCGAACGAACGACTATTTATACTCAATTATCCCATACCACCAGAGTCACCTTGCGGCAGTTTTAAACATTAAAATCATAACTAACTTCACTTCATTGAAAAATCCGACATTTCATTTGCAACAACCTAATACTTTCCGCTTTTTCAGTAACCTATTACCAGTTTCAATAAACAAAACAGCATCGAACAAAAAATTTCCTCGATTTCTCCAATTTATAAGCACTTTTTAAAGTGTATTACCTGAATTATCCATTGATAACCAGGAATTTTTGAACTATAGTTTATTATATCTAATTTCAGACTAAAAACAAAGCTTCTGGGAGACGAATGAACATCAATGAATAAGTGTCACTTAAACGTTAACCTAAAGTGTGATCGAAAGCGAAATTGTTGTGTCGAAATGCACATCAAAATTCAAACTTACGAAGTTAATTGTAAAACATCGAGAAACCGGAAGTTGGGCCTTTCAGTTATGAACGGTTTGCGTGTTTCTTATATATTTGAGTGGACATTTGTCCATTTGTACCTAGCTCGTACTGTTTAATTTGGTATGTTAGAATATTCACTTTAGCGTGATCCTCACATTCAAAGTCTTAGTTTGCAGTGAATTGGCACAAAAGCATTATAATGTTGTTAGTAATAATGCGATTGCCACCAAACTTTGTAGTATCGTGTAATATAGCCTATATTACTGCTCCTTCGAGGATGAGCTTAAGGGGAGTGTCCAGTTAATAAAACTAAAATACAGTAATATACTACTATTAACTAAAGCAGACAAATGGGTATTTTGAGGTCTAGGCATCGTATAGTGGCAGCTTCGTGTTTTTTTCCGATTTTTCGGTTGAGTAGATTCTGAGAATAGCCCCCGTCAAATACATGATCACTTCCCAGTCTCCACCCTCCCTTCCTTTATTACTAATACCGACTTCGGAAAGTACTAATCGAGACCTATCATTTGATATGCCATATTGCTATATTCCTGAAAAATATGTATACCCTCCTTTTGTATGTATGATGTTCCATGCATGCAACCATCCCACCAAATTTCGTGTTAATCGGTATAGCCGTTTCTGAGAAAAGAGCGTATCATAGACAAACAGACAATGGACTGATTTTAATAAGGTGTTGCTTTAAACAAAACCTTAAAGAAGAAAGAAGAAATGTAGCTTTTTCATATATGGGACTTTGGAATTGCACTTATATTTTAATTATTCTCGTTAATTATGACACCGACATCTTATTTCTATTGCTTAAGATGCATTAAATTCGTGAGAAACTGATAAGTTTATACTGCTATAACTTTGACATTAATAGCCAGATACTATCCTCTATGTTATTGCGCTCATGATGAATTTAAGGGGCGTTTCTGGTCAATTAGAAAAAAAATTATTAAATTTATGTGAACAGATATCGGAATGGGATGTACTTTGATGCCTAGATTTCATATAAGCGCATCACCTTGATTTTTCAAATTTTTAGGTTGGATGGTCCCCGAAAATGAGTCCTGTCTGACTTTAAGTTTCGCATTTTTTAATTGGCTTTCACAAACCCTTAAAAGTTGCTTGAGAAGGTACTCCAACGTAAACGGTTGGAAGACGACTTTCTAGTTCATAATCTACTGCTTGCAGTGGAATCCATAAAAAACTTCTATTGTTTTCCAGAAAGCGCACAAAGCATTTTCCATCGATAATGATTTTGATTGTAAACTCCAAAGAAAGAATGAGTCTCCACTTTGTAGGTAAGATAATGACATAAAACTAGCCTGAAATTCCAAAAAGCAAGTAGCGATTACGAGAAAAACTGATTCTTTGGGAGCAAACTACAATACGAATGGGTTTACAAAACAGAGCTAAACAATACTATCCAATTTTGTACCAATACAATAGATATTTCAAATAATTATAATTCTATCGCTGCAAAAGAGAAGTATTTTTTTTTGGCTTTTTTTTTTAGAAATTTTCTGTGAAGAACTGGTTAAAGATACAAATACGAATTTTCTACCATATATTTACTAATATCTGGAGCATGCATAGCGATTTTTCACGCCCGATAGCATGGCTCGTTCTTGAAATACAGAGCAATTTATACACCCATCTCCAAAAAAAGGTGT
This sequence comes from Hermetia illucens, assembly GCF_905115235.1. Lineage (NCBI taxonomy): Eukaryota > Metazoa > Arthropoda > Insecta > Diptera > Stratiomyidae > Hermetia > Hermetia illucens. Next base: position 68,183,182 of record NC_051849.1, on the reverse strand, counting down.
TTTTCTACTGCCACGCTAGAGTGCGCTGCGATCATTTCAAAGAAAAATAGTAAACGGCATTTCAACGTACAGACTTAACTATAGCCCGCAAACTAGGATTATTAAAAAATATTAAAAGGTAAATTGTTGGTGCCGTGTTAAACTTTTTTTTTGTGAATTTTGGTGCTTTTTCGAATCTTCTTCAATGAATAAAAAAAAACTACTGAATGAATCGCAATTATCCTAGTTTGCGGACCGTAGAAATATGTTCGGAATAAGTCGTGAAAAGAAAGAAAGAATTTCTGAAATAATAAAAACTTGTTGTTTCTTTTTCGTTGGTGTGAATATTTATTCTTGCAACAACAACTTCTTGTGCTAACAACTTGTTAGTACTGATGAAGGGAACAAGTGGTTCCCGAAAACCGGAATTTGCAAGAAAAAATATTCACACCAACAAAAAAGAAACAACAAGTTTTTATTATTTCAGATAATTAATCGTTGGAAACACCGCATAATTTCACTCAGAAAGAATTTCGTTGGATAGATTTTGGGTTATGGTGGCAGCCGATTTCCAACATGCAGTATCGAAAAACACGCATTTAAAAAGTAGAATGCGATTTTTAGCCATAAAACCTTAACTGACCATAAAACTGCTATGCATAGTCCATAAACCTTAGGTTTCTTGAAGAAACACATGTACAGCCTTGGCTTCAATTCTTGTCCTTTTAGTGAAGTCATTCGAACGTCATTCGGACCGATAAATACGAGATTAATTACGGCGATCGACATAAATCTGGCATGTGACTTATCACGTGTTTAACACTATAATTTCTGAACGACTCCGAATATAAAAAAATCACTTTTCCCATATATTCTACACTATGTCTAGATACAGATAATGCCAAAAAAATTCGATTCCTCGAATCCGACGCACGGGATGACTCCCTTAATTGCTTGGTGAAAACGATTCGAAGCTTTCATTCCAGCTGTTTATTAAGCTGCTTTACTCTACGTAAGTCTCCCAACTCCAGTTTAAGCACTCTGGCGTTGCAATATCCGAAAGATACCTTTTTGACGTATTCTGAAGCATAAGACGCTTATCAGTATTGTAAGCGTGCATCCATTGCTTAGCTCAATCCAATTAAGTAGCTTTTTCTTGCGAATATTCTATTGTCATGCTGTAATGGAAATTGTTAAGAACAATGTAGAATAGTAAGCGCATTTGATTGCCTTATCGAGACTCTGTACCGGATATAAATAGCGTGATTATTACTTGAAGTGCTCAGAAGACGACAATGGCAATTATTGTGGAATCATTTGTTACTTTCCATTGCCACGTTCTACGCCATGAGCAATCCGTTCATATATCGTATACCGTTCTGCCTGCGCCAATCGCAGCCAAAATATTTTATAATATTTAGACGGTGATAGGTGACAAGCGACATCTCTTGGTAATGATTTTATCAGGCATACATCTAGTTATTATCAGCCATTACCAGCATTTTTCACTTCGCGCGCGAGTATAATTGAATTTTATGATATCAAACAGTAAATTATATCTTTTTCTAGATATAAAGTTGAAGACAACAAATTGCGAGTTGGAGTCTGTACAAAAAAAGGTTAATTCCTTGCTTTGTATTCAATAAACAGTCAATGACGGAAATCTATTGCTAAAGAAAACTATAGCCGATTGCTGCTACTCAAGGAGATTTGTAAAATCTTTCGTGTACGTCTTTGATATACTCAGTGCAAAACTTCTAATAACCACACCAACCTACCAAAAAACTTACACTATAAATTTTATATTTTGGCCAAAGAACCCCAATATTTACAAATTTGTCGTTGTTTAATTATTATTCTTACATGTGCAGCTTACATCAACATATCATTCAATTTAATAGCGATAAAACTATCGCGAAACTTGTCATCTACTACATTACAATAACTTTAAATTTTCAATGTTGATAAATTTAACTCAGTTGGTCGCGTCGAATTATCAATTTTTCTGCAACCTTGAAGCTACAACAGAAAATTACTGATAGAAAACTGATTATCAGTAATTGATCTTCACTCACTTAAAAAAAGCGAATGTTATCAAATTGTGTAGTGGAATACGATTTGGAAGAATTTTAATTGGTTTTCAATTGAAGTGCGAACTATGTGCAAAGCTGAGTACACGAAAGGCATGACAATATTCTCCACTGAACACTTTATGACTCTTAGATCGAATTAGCATCTCTCGTCTATAAATTGTAGCCAATTCACATTTTTTTCTATCAAATTACTGCTATCTGATGCTATTTCACACGAGTCTCGTTATCGAACATTGACGTAATGAAGTTGTGGGTACACAGCGTGATGTGCATGTCGAATAAAGTAAATTGATATTTGATTTATTTTTAGTGCACTTGAAGTTTTTATTTGAAATTTAACCAATTACCATTAGCTATTTAAGATACTGCGCATATGATGTCGATAAGCGTATGTTTTGCTTCATAACACGCATGTATTCCGTCGAAAATTGTTTTAGGAATAATTTTTATAAGTTCTGTAAATGTTTATTGCATTTGATAAGAAAATATAAGTAGGCCCTATGAGTTGGGGTTTAAGAATACCCACAAAGTAGTCCTTGTGTGTCGAAAGGGATAGAAATTTGTGGGTTAGCAACTTGCAAATTTCGAAACTCTATTACTACCGAAACCTCAACAACAGCTCGGATAGAGACAAACCCCACGACTACAACCTTTGGCTCGAAACCGTTTATGATTGTTTTGCGGCAGTTACGCACGCTCATCAGCCACAGCGGCGACGATTCTGGAGAGTACTCCGCTCCATCTTACGTGTTTTTGTACTCCGGACATATTTAGAATTGAATTTAGGAGTTATCTTCTGGTTATGTGTAACAAAAGAGTTGCTAATATCGCCCTCGAAAGGGGACCATCATCTGATGATCGATTACCTTCGCTTGCATGACTGTAGTGAGTGGAAGAAGGGCACAATCATCAAGATTCCGACTCGACAATTGGAAGGGTATTTGCACATTTCCTGCTGTCGAAGATGTTAGCTAAAATTATCCTGCAGTTTATCAAGGGACACCTTGAAAGTCTGGTCGTCAGAGCAGACTGCGTTTTGCTCTGAATCCTCTTGGACCTGCCACATTTACACCCCCAGGATGATCGTGGAACAGTGTGAGCTCAGCACTCCAATTATTCTTTATCAATTTTGCTACATTGCTCAAAATCTGAAAAATCGACGATCTCAACACCAACATCAAATTGAGGCTGTTCTGCGCTAATGCTCTCTTTGTGCTGCTTTATAGGAGTAGTAAATGCAAAGTGGCCCCAACTGTCAGTCAAAATCTAAAAGCTTTCATCAAATCATGTCTGCGTTGTGGCATCGGGATATTCTGGCCTGAGGCAATAACAAATGAAGAAATTCGTTTTCGTACGGGAAAGATACCCATGTACGTGGTAATCAGATGGTGAAAGTGGCGGCGAATAGGTGATACACTGAGAAAGGGTAACAACGGCGTTGCGGGTTATGCCATGCAATAGAACCCTCTATCGAAGGTGACATAGGGATACATAGGGATTTATGCCTGCTTACAAAATATTACACAAATCGTAAGTTTCTACCAAAAAAGTTTAATTTTTCAAGCGCAAAAAAATTTACATTGAATTTTCGATTTTATAAATTCATTATCTAATAAAGACTCCAGCATTGAAAACAACTGGCATGAAAAATAAATTTAAGTTTCGAAGTCGATCAAATGAACCCGAACTATTCAACTAAGGGAAGAATATGCCACCGATAAATTTCTTAGATGGATGTGGGTTCAATCAACATCTTTGTTGAAAGCATGCCCGATCTCGGGCACACGTTATAATTCCAACAGTTCGTAGGAAACATGCAATTGATTGCAGCCAAGAACCTACAGTGCAGAGAATTTGTGCATATTTTTACGAGAATTGATATCCAAATTGGATCCATACATCATAAATTTAATTGCAAAGATATTCTCAAAAGTCTAGGGATTTGTCTAGCCAACTGTAACTGTAGTGATATGTGGTGATATCGAACGCTTACGGATTTAATAAACATCCAGAAATTAGACTTCCTAAATCTCCCTCATCATATCAAGTGATGACGCTTCTTCCATTTACAGCGACTGGACAGGAGTTATATTAACGAGTCTCACAAGTTTCATATAAAATATGTTACAATGCTATACATAATTTTTTTTTCAAATTAGGCAATAATTTATCCTGTTCATTTGATTTAGAAAACATTAGTTTCATTCAACATTCAATTAATTTTATCTGAAATATCTTTAATTGGAAGCGGAAATGTTATATGATCAAATGAGGCACGACTTTATATCTCTAGGGAATCAAATGCAGGTTGCGTGAGGGATGGTTGTGTTTGTCTTTGTCTTTGCGTTTGCACAGCAAAAAGTTATAATAAAAATAAAATTGAAGTTCAATCTGATTGAAAATGAAACGGAGCGAAAAGTAATAATAACAAACGAAACTGTAGAACAATGAAATTTTCGCCCTTAAGCCGTGAGAGCATGACGAAAATGGCCTCAGCTTGATGCTGCTGTTGGGATTTCTAAATTAGGGGAGGAGGACGAAGAATTTAGGTTGGCAACGAGGTCGGTGCCGCCATCGTTAACAACGTGACTTTGGCATACGTCTTCTGCAGCCAATTTAACGCCGACAAGGAATTTTTGTATAAATCAGAACGACCAATAATCTGACAGTCCAATTTCAGGACTAAATTTTGGATGCATCTAAACTTTTAAGCCATGTAATTCAATTTTTGCTGAGTCATGACAATATGAGTAGGTTAGCGATGTTGGATGGAACAGAATACCACTCTGTTCACCAATTTTATCTTTATCTTTTTCAATTGCTTATTTCAACCGCATTAGATAGTAGTTGTAAACGTTTAAATCTATTGTTTGATTAGTAGCAGGTTATGACCTTGACCTTGCTATAATGTTTTTCTACCAAAATCACTTTTACACAAGATTGTTGTATGTGGACCGTTTTTTTTTTCAACTGCATTCACTTAAAAAATGGCCGGATTTCGTCCCGTTATGGAAACGATGGATATTCATTCCTTTATTTTTTCACACAATTCGGGGGTTATTTTCATAATTAATTGATTTCAAATGATCAAATGCGACTTTTGTCATCGATTTGAAATTCCTTAACATTGTCACTTCTGACGTGGCAGATTTATTCAATTGTTTCTATAATTTCAGTGATCGGCCGAAAGACACAATTTGTGCCTTCTTGATCTCTTGTTTTACATAAAACAGTTGAAGCAAGGACCAACGAAGAAACTGCAAATGCCGGTAGCGAATCTATTCTTATTAGCGGCAATTTCCGCAGTTTTCCTTTCGTGTTGACTAAATGCGGATTCAACACTTAAACGAATATATGCACCCATCACACGTTAGTAACTTTTGGGATCGATCTTAGCGCTACTTCTTGTGTACATCTAGAAGTTAACCACTAAAACAACCACTGACTACAGTGTCTCGATTTAATTAGATGGTTCCCCCTACGAACCGAGATGAAAATTGATTTTTGTCTGCCTGAAACATCTCAATATTTGCCCTGAAAATTTCAAGTCACTTTTTCTTTCGTTCGTAAGTGTACATGCTCGGTACCCAATGTGCGGATGTTCATATCAAGTTCAATGGTAATAATCCTATGGATGCAACTAATTGAGACCCTGTCACCCAATTAAATACCTGATGGACTATTTTTCGCTCAATTACTACCAGGCCTTCGATATCTGGTCGTGTTGTTCTTTGTAGGGGATTCGGATGGTTGACATTTTCGTGGATGTTCTATTCCACAACTCTATCTCTATCAGCTTTTAATTGTATTATAGGGAGGCGCAGAATAGTCTAATGTTTTCACCGTCTGCATGTACAGAGTGCGGCAGCATAACTTCCTTTTTTAAAATGCGCGCCACTCTGTTAGTTGATGTCATAGCGGAGCGCTAGTGGTCTCGTTCAAGAGGGGATACTGTAAAGTTTTGTCCCGACACGGTTCAGTCGCCATCAGGCGTTGGAATAGTGAGGAGCGTGCCTTTGCCGTTGAGGTTTACTTTTCAAGCGGATGTTCGGTTATTGCAACACAGCGTGCATTTCGGAATCGCTTGAATTTAGCCCCGTTGGCTCCCGTCACAGACTGCAAATCAATTGTTACATGGGTCACTACATTCAGACAAACTGCAAGTGCGACAAAAGGAAGAACTGGAGTCCCTCGGCCCGTTAGATCACCTGAGAACATTGAAGCAGTGAGAGCGTCAATGTTGCGATCGCCACGGCGTTCTGCGCGCAAACACGCATCTGCCCTTGGACTATCCGATCGTTCTGTGAGAAGAATTCTTCGTGATGATCTTCATTTTCATCCCTATAAGATGGCGATAGTGCGGGAACTTTCAGAACGTCACTTCAATTCTCGGATGAACGCGTGTGAGCTTCTTCTTGATGTCGTTCCCGAGGATGCTATTGTTTTTTTAGCGATGAACCCCATTTTCATTTGTGTGGGTCGGTTAACAAACAAAACATGCGCTACTGGGCTGACATCAACCCTCGAGAATTGCTTCAAAAGCCTTTGCATTCACCCAAAGTCACAGTGTGGTGTGCAATTTCCTCAGCTGGAATTATTGGTCCCTGGTTTTTTGAGGAAAATGAGGTTACAGTGACAGTGAATTCGGCTAGAAAATTTGGATTTGGGGGACACTTGGTTCCAACAAGATGGTGCAACAGCACACACTTCAAGAGCATCGATGGCTGTTTTGAGGGAACACTTTCCAGAGCGCCTTATTTCAATTAGAGGCGATTTGGAATGGCCGGCACGCTCTCCCGATCTGTCCCCTTGTGATTTTTTTCTATGGGGTTTTTTGAAATCCCGTGTTTATGTGAACCGTCCAAGAACCCTACAAGATTTGAAGACCAACATCCAAGAAGAAATTGCCTACATAACACCTGCTATGCTAACAAGAGTCATGACAAACGCCAGAAATCGGTTTACGCAATGTATGGAGAATGGGGGACGTCACCTAACAGATTTAATCTTCAAAACTTTAGACATGTACCTACATTATAAAAAATAAATAAATATTTTCCGATGCATACAATAGTTTTGAAAAAGTTGAGTTTTGAAAAAAGGAAGTTATGCTGCCGCACCCTGTATTTCATTAGTAGAATTTTTTTCAAACAGAACTAGTTAGAATTGCTAGTATTCGAGCTAAAGCAGCTCACAAAAATCATGACTTATTTATCTGATTTTTCGGGTATATAACTAGTAAGGAATAGAGATATCGGTGCAATAATACTGATAGATGAGACACCAGCTTCGCGATATCGACCTCGAGCCCCGGATTCGATCATAGATGCTTGTGATTGTCCAAAGAGAATAGGATAGTATCACCTAAGTACTCGAACTAGGGCTCGCCCTTATAAAAAAGGGTGGAGGCAGGCAGACTTTTTTTCATATTTTTATTGAAAATGCAAATATCCATTTATCATTACTTCAAGACCACCCTCATACCTGTCAATATATGGAGGTGGCTGGCCCACAGATTTTTATCAATTTAGGTCATGTCTTTCATATTAAAACAGCTGCCAATAAAAACCCTCAACCGATATGCTGTATTTTCAGTGCAATCCTGAAAATCGGATATTTTCCAAATACAAACGCAATTGTGACAATGATTCCAAAACCTGGAGAGAATGGCATTCAAAACAAATTAAGGTTTGAAATTTGAAAAACGTCTGCTCCAGAAACTATAATATTTCCATGATATCCGATCATCAATTCGGATTTCAAAAATAAACTACGATTTAAAAGGAGGAAGATATTGCACAGCAGTATTCCCAGATGTGGCGCAAGAATTCGACAAGTTTTGGCACGCGGGTCTTGTCAGAAAAATCAAACGCCCGCCCCCTCGTTTTTTCCATAAACTATTGAGTGTCACGACGTTCACCACGGAGTGAAGTTGGATCCAGTCTGAAAAAAATGGCAATTTCAACGTCTAATACAACTCTGTGTACAACGTCAACAGCAACCGGACACTTTTTCTATTTTGGCTTCATTCTTTATCTTTTAAATAAAAAATTCTAACTTTATTACTTTCCATCGCAATTTCAAAAGCACTCTATTAATTGAGTGACTGCGAAAAGTATCTTTAAAACATACCGCTAAGGAAGAGTAGTTGATCCCTGTCAGGATTGAACCCGTTTAAGACATTATTTACTGTATGAGTTCGATCTCGGAACTAAAATCTAATATCTAGAGCGCCTCAAGGCAGTGTTGCAGGAAAAATGTCCATCTCTAGTGAATAGACAAGATGATATTTCACCATAATAATGCTAGGGCTCGTACTGGTGAACCCATTCAGAGAAAATTGCGGAGATAGGTTGACTACAGTTGGTCCAACTCCTGCACCACTCTGACCTTGCACCATGAGATTTTTACTTGTTTCCCTCTTTGGACAATCATATTATAATGAAGGAATTTTTAACGAGCGCGCTCTAAAAACCTGGCTTACAGATTTTTGTCCATCCAAGACATCTGAATTTTACAAAAAAAGTAATTCGACAATAAATAATAGACCAGGAAGGAAGCTATGTCATCATCATCATCAACGGCGCAACAACCGGTATCCGATCTAACCCTGCCTTAATAAGGAACTCCAGACATTCCGGTTTTGCACCGAGGTACCGAGGTCCACCAATTCGATATCCCTAAAAGCTGTCTGGTGTCCTGACCTACGCCATCGCTCCATCTCAGGCAGGGTCTGCCCCGTCTTCTTTTTCTACCACAGATATTGCCCTTATAGACTTTCCGGGCTTCATCATCCTCATCCATACAGATTAAGTGACCCACCCACCGCAACCTGTTTAGCCAGATTTTATCCACAACCTGACCACAACCGTGCGCGGATTTCATCATCGTAGCTGTTATCGGTTAAGATTTTCAACCCTAGATAGGAGAAATTATCAACGTTCTCAAAGTTATAGTCTCCTATCTTTATTCTTCCCGTTTGACCAGTGCGGTTTGATGTAGTTGGTTGGTTGTTTTTGGTGCTGACATTGCCACCATATACTTTGTCTTGCCTTCATTGATGTGCAGCCCAAGATCTCGCGCGGCCTACTCGATCTGGACGAAAGCAGTTTGTACGTCTCGGGTTGTTCTTCCCATGATGTCGATATAGTCAGCATAGGCCAGTAGTTGGGTTGGGTGGACTCACTAAGGCAGAACATTGCTAGGCTGACTTAATTCAGCTCCCAATGTCAGCAGACGGGTGAGGAATAAAGTGCAGAGGGTTTACAGGAACTACACCATCCCCAGTGAGACACCCGTAGTTAAAATTCTGGACACACTAAAGCAGAAACTTTTATGCAGTCGGTTACGTCGATATGGCAAAGGTCACTCCAGACGTGTCCGGAATGCAATGTACGCGAGGACCCAGCGGATCTCTCAACGAAACCCGATAGAGTGTCCAGACAGCACAGTTTCCGGTAATGGAAGCGAAAGAATACTGGGTTAGATTTTGGGGGTTACCCACCCAGCATGGTGAGTGGACCACACAGAAATATACCATTCTGCATACGTGCTCGATGTTGCGGGAAGTTCTTGACGGATTCTCCCATTCATCTACCATCGGCCACTACCGCCAGCGCCCCTTTATAACTTAAGTAGTTTAGGTCGTTCGAGCCTAGTGCTAGTATTAGGTAAAATCCGGCATCTGCCGAGATTGTGATAACATAAGAATAATCTTTGGCACAACAATCCAATTGGATCAGGACCTTGAATTGTATTAGGGCACTTTGTTCAAGACCGTAACGGTACACTAAAGGATTACAGTTCCCTTTAGGCGGCAATGTGGTCAGTATTGCACTCGCCCGAGATTGTTACCCTGATTTGACTCAGGTACTCATTCACAGCTGATTCGACTGGTATCCGACCTCAAATCACGATACAAATTCCACTGCCAGCAGTGAAATTTGAACCGTGACCTTCCGTGCGATAGCGTTGTGCTTAACCACTCAGCGGCACATAAAGGAAAATAACCTTCAAGTTATGTTCAAAAATTTGACATAATGAGAAATATGCCATCTGGAGTATTTTGTGATACATATTTTCCTTCGTAAGGATATGAAACCAGAAACATAGCTTCTACGGGCATTGAACGCTCTATACTTTTAAATTCTTTTTCAGATATAAATACTTTTCCTGAATTGGTGATAAAATTTGACCATAAGCAATTCCCCAGACGAAGGAGAGCTTCAGATCTGATATTGCAAGTTAGATGACCACAAAGTCACCTGTGATTCTTCTGCAATAACGAAGTCAAGGACATTTCAAGGTCGTAGGAGGGATTATTATTAATTTCCAAAAATACTTTTGTAAAGACGAATTTTATATAAAAAAAGGAATATTTTATCTCATTTAATTTATGAAAGCATATTTCAATTTTCGACTCGAAGGCAGATAACCCCCCTTAACGCTATATTTACAGATGAGTTGAACTATGGATTCTGGCAAAGCAACCAACTATCTTAGCGTTCTCAGTGAAATTTCCTAGCTGATTCATCTCCTTAAAGATCCAGAATCTTTAACAATATTGACACAATTTGAGTTTCCGGGTTGGAAGTACCGACTGAAGGGTCACCTCAACACAATGGCTAAGAGAACTGAAAAGAATTAGCCCCTGGTCTTAGAAAAGGTTTCTGCGCAAATAGGAACTTAGCCTTTCTTTTTATACACTGAGTTTACAACGGCCTAGTCTCCTCCAAAAATTAACTTGTCTATTTAAATTTAAGCTAATTAAAGAAATAACGAGAAATAAAAAAAAATCAATTTTACCATAGAAAACCCCAACAGTGGCGGGGATTACATATGCCATTTATTAGTTTGACATTTTTAAACCTACTTGAAACTCCTTGTATATGGTTAGAATGAAGCACCAAATGTTTTTTTTTTTAAAGAAAAGGCAAATTGTTCACTATCTAGGACGAGCGTTGAAGACACTGAATGAATTTTACTTCACATCTCACTCGAATTCACCATCAAAGTATGATTCTTACACATTCTCAGCTATCCCAATTATAGTGAACCGATCTTGAGGGCCTGATTTGGCGGAAATATTGTCCACTGTGTTCAAAGGCTGTGAACTTATCCTAAACTATGATTTTCCAGCGATTCTTTTCTTATTGATGCTACGTCTTAACGTCATCGAGTTTTTATCATTATCTGAATAAATTAGCTCAGCGCAGTTTAAAGCTTGTCAGTATATTCACCTCATTTCTGGAATGACATTCCTTTCACGTGTGATATAAATTTGTGGAATTTTGAATTTTGCTCGGAAAAGTTTGGTCCTGTTACCTTGTCATACGTACTGTACGCAGTATACAGTGTGAGCATTGATCCCATTCGAAGTCTATTAAATCCCAGCTTTGAGGCGCATTTCAATGAACTGAAGAGCGGATGAGTTTAACCCCATGACTTTCTTGAATCTGTTACCACAATACCGGGAAAATCGACTAGTAATTTTGCACAATTTTTCCCCAATACAATCGAGCTTTACAATTGATGTATATTTGCCCTTTCATTTACAAATGTGAGAACAGTAATATCTTGGCCCGGTATTCCATTCATTTGCTGGTGATGACAACAGTATCATGTACATAAAATATTTGCCCATATGTAGCCACTTTGTAATGGTAGCGCCCATAAAACAAGTATGTTCAGAACATTCATCGTTTTTCATCAGAGCGACTGCTATTGTAAGAGTATCAAGTTCACATTCAGAGCAGCAGCTTCCTGATTCTTCTAGAATCTGGTAAATGTGTTTCACTAATCTTTAGATTATGGTGCACTGAGAATGGTTTGCCCTTACTTCTTGATTGTGTTTCTGGACAAAGTTGCATATAATCGCAATAGTGACAGGTAGAGGTAGAGCATAGCCTCAACGCAAGCAGGAAGAAATTATAGCAAGATGTTTTTCCGGATAATATGAAAAGTATTCAGATATACACAGTCTTGCATATATATATTTATCCAAAATTACTATCGACAGTCTAAACAGATTCTTAGAAATCCATCCCCGATATTTGTAAGGTTTCTCAATCCCAGCTTACTCAAATTTCATAGAAATTATTTCTATAAAATCTGCATCTGGTCCGCACATAACTTCAGCGAGTCTTAATTACCGTTCAATTACCGCTTTCCGACATATTCCAAACATCTCAAGGGAAAGTCACCTTCGGCTAGCACTTGCATGGGTTTTTCTTTCAAACAATAAACACATCCACAAGTTAATGCCATAATTGGTATTCATTGCAAATATTGACGATATCTTTAAAATTGTATATGGGATATTGTAGCCAGGCTCCCTTTACACCCGCCTTGATCGCGATATCGGAAACAGCACGTTCGAAGAAAGTAAAACCGACGCCACTTAGACCATCGACGCTTCACTTCCAAACCCAATATGAATAACTGAATCAAAACGCACAAATCGTTATCGACACAGTCGTTACGCTTGTTACCAAATGAAACATCGAAATTAGATCGCGCAATTGAAAACTAGGAAATACTATCAAAGTGGAAACTGAAACGAACAAAAAGCGGCAAATCTCGCAACGCTCCAAGCACCATGCTGAGGTTTCATCACAATAGTTATTACGACAGTTATCTTTTCGGGGGCCATAGTTCAACCGGTTCCAAGCTATTACCTCGTCGGTACAAGTGCACGCAGAGAAATCGCACTAAACTACGAAGTACTAGAAAAATTCCAAATACCTATTAAGCACGTGAATGCTAGGCTTGCTAGGACTCCCTGCAGAAACCATCCGAAGAAATCGGTGAGGGCATTTTTACTACAATGCAGGCTCGTCCACTGGATTTCTTCTTGCACAGTTAAAAGTGACGACGAATTCATTTGCAGATTTTCACCATGACTTTTCCGCGATTCTAGCAATGTTCTCCTATTGCTCACCGACTCTCGCGATAACGATAGGATGCGGATAGACTGGACGATGCCGCGCGACCGAAATTAAAACATAAAAATTAAATTATTCACAAAGTTTTTGGATGTCAATGTTCAGGCGAAAATAATCAAAGAGCCGTCATTGTTATAGACAAGAAATAAGACGTGTATGTGACAAGTGGGAATGGTCTGACATATGGAAATTGTAAGGTGTGTTTTCAAAGATGTGGATGTCAATTGGAAACTGATGAGTGTGCTTTCCAATGCAATTGGAAAATCAGTTATCTTGTCTTTGATATACTTTCAGTTCAACGTTTAAATAAATTCGATTTTCCTTTCAAAATAATTTCGTTATATTAGTGGTTTTCAATATTCCTGGGATTAAAGGGCAGCTTCCCTTTTATTCTCAAATTGAAAATGATAATTTTTCTTGCATTCCAGTCTCTAAGGAATGTAATTATCTCTATTTAAGTAGATTAACATTCATTATTCTACTGTATGCAGTAAACAGTTTTAACTATAAATCACCCCAAAGTATAGAAAGTATAAACTAATTTATAAATATTAAATAGCATACCATTTCTCCCTGTTTAAAAATTGTGTAAAACTGCTGCATATATGTAAAAACTTGCGAGAACCATTTTTTCTTTTCTCCATACAAGATTTTTGTAGAAGAGAATTTTGAATTGGAAGAACTAGACAAATTTTGGGGTTAAAAAAATCGTATGGCAATGACAAAAACCCTGCAAATAATACAAAAAAAGTGATTAGAATAATATTTATAATAAGATTCCGGTTTTAAGAAATTGGACCTATTTGCCTCAAATGTTTAGGTGAAAGGAAAGCACAGTACAAATAATAACTCAAAATGGTCAGCCTAAGAAAAATAATTTAAGGCGACCTGAATTATAAATTAGAGTTTTCAAATATGTTTTTTTCTTGTCCGGTCAGCTGCACACTTTATAATTTCCTTTAAACTTCAATATAATCGCAACAATAATTCCAGCTTGGCGTATAATTATGCAATTTTTGTTTATTCCACGTTTTCTTTGCGTAACTTTTATACAATTAATTACCATTGCATTTATTACTTTTGCATTGGTACGCACTGATGGCAGAGACGTGATGGAAATTTGCGGTTGATAATAACGTTGAGTTTTTGCATTGAAACTTATTTCTAACAATATCGTCAGAAGGTACATAGCTACGATAAGGTTAGGACACAGCAAGTGAATTTATTGTGGCCGAACAGCTGAGTGGTTAGAGCACAAGAACAAGGCTGTCGTACGGAAGTTTGCGGTTCAAATCTCACTGGTGGCGGTGGAATTTGTAGCGTGATTTACTCGGAAACGGCTGAACCGATTGTCACGAAATTTGGTGAGCACATGTGGTCTTTGTGTCCCTTTACATGCATCGATTGGCGCCATTTTTGTTGAGTCTGAGGGGGAGCTCTCCAAACATGCAAAAGGGGGGAGGAAATCTTTTTTTCACAGAATATTGTCATGTGGGATATCATATGAAAGGGCTCGATTAGTACTAATCGAAACTAATCTTATTTCTGATAATGTAAAACACAGGGGAGAAAGCGCTCAAAATGTGTGTGAGTGAAGTGAAACTCGTTCGTCTCGTTCTCAGAACCTACCCAACCGAAAAATCTGCAACTATATGAAATCTAGGCCTGAAAATACATCTCATTCGGATAACTGCACAAATAAAGTTAATAATAGTATATTACCATGTTTTAGAAATTTACCGGAAAACCCCCCTTAAGTTCATCCTAGAGGTAAAAAATTCATGGGGACGTTTTTGTTTGCCTTTTTTTAGTTAGTTGCATATCAATGTCAATTACTCAAGGTAGACATATGTGTGTATATGCTAATTAAGCTTGCGGGTAGTAACTAATATTATAGACATGTGTGTGCCTGGTTACCACCGGTTATTAATTTACGTACATAACATATGTATGTATACTTTTGTACATGGAGTAAAGTAGAAATGCGTGAAGATGCGCCAGATTAATTTAGATGCATATACATATTTTGTATATTGTGTGCATCGCCATGTGGTAATAGACAATGTTTGTTTATTTAGGATGAACACAGTATTTATGTGTATTTATATGTATGTACTTACCGGAGTTTGGCAAAATATGAAGGAATATTTTGTATTCTTATCTATGTACGAATGGAAAATCGTGCATAGAGAGTTTTTCATATAAGATGAACACAAAATCTATATACCTCTCTTTTGCTAAGGCGTCTGAGATTTCATTTCCCTCTGCACTACAGTGACTTGGTACCCAGAGCAGTTACATTGTATTGAATGTAGAAACCGAATTCAATTGCTTGCTACATTCCTGAGTGTTTGAATTCACTGTAACCTGCGATGTGCCTGTCCTTTAAGCGCTCGTCAAACACCCAGACTGCTGCCTTTAAGATCACTTACACTCCAGCCTGAAAGACCATAACATATTCTCCCAAATAAGAAGCTCACTTCTCGTTTATATTCGAAAGCTAGACTCCCGATACGGATACCTGTTCTGTTTTTGTGATTATTGGTGTGGAAAATCCCAATATATCCCGCCACGCATTCTTTTAATTCGTTCCCCTTTCCTCTACATTCGATAATTCATCTCTTCTTAGGATCTTAGTATTAAGAGGCATTATAAAAACTGAATTCAGTTCTGTACCCTGTATCTCCCCCGAGAAATGCCAAGTGATTGATCAGTGTGCCAGGCCCTTGGGACGACGAGTAGTAACTATTGAATGGCTAACTCCCATGCACTAATAAAGAAACTGCAACGCATTGAGAGGATGGCTGAGGACAAGATGATGTTATCGTTCGACGTGAAGGCATTTTTTCACAACATGCCAGTGAAAGAGTCAATTTTCGGACTCGAAAGATGGCGGAGCCAGTTTGGATCTGGCCCGGAATGGAGAAGAAAATTTTGAATCTATGCAAACCTTGCCAGGCTCTGCATTAACGAAAACTATTTGACGTTTCGGGATAGATTCTACAAAACTACTTCGGGAGTAGCGATGAAAGGTTCATGTCATCAATCGAAGAAGAAATTGATTTGAGGAGAATAATGCCTAAAGTATGGTTTAGGTATGTGGAAGTCATTTTTGCGATTGTTAGAAGAGACGATATAGACAAAGTCATCTCCTCGGTAAACAAGATTCATCATAAAATCAAGTTTACACTAGAGGTAGAAAAGGATAGGGGTGGGAAGATTAAGTTATAGATATACCGTAAGCTAACAGCAGCGCAGAGAACGATACTAGCAACTTCACACTATACATTTTCCCAAAAAAATGGGAGCCTATAATTACATGATTCACCGACTGATCATATAGCCACTTTCGAAATACGGTTTCAATAAGGAACGACAATGTGTTATTGACTATTGAGAACCTGATCGTAAAGAAAATCAAGCAACACAATAGGCATGCTTATACAACACTATTCTGTCAGCATAAGGAGGCCACCACGAGGCGGATAAGTATCCCGTATTCCTACCTATTTAACAACATCAAGAATTGGATAAAAAAGTTTCAATTGGAAGTTGTATGTTCAAGCCGATCGTCCTTGCGGAATGTACTGAGAATCGTCAAGAATTGTTTGGCAGCGGAGGAAAAAAGCGGGATCTACCAAATAACGTACAGCGATTGTAATAAGATATACATAGACCGACTGTGATATGGTAACGACTAGATTTAACGAACACATCAAGGAAGCGATAAATATTGTCCGAAAACAAAAGTCGTGCATAAAATCATCAGTCATCAGGTCATACCATTCAACGGGAAAATCTTGAACTCTTGCATCATACAAACCTAACAACAACCTTGGACCCTCGGGAAAGTTCAGAAATTTTGAGAGAAGACGCAACGCGATTATTAAACACAGATTCAGGTAACTGCCCCTAGAAATTAATAAGACTCACCGCGGCAATTAGCAGTTAATTAGTTTAAATTTTTTAAAAGTAATTAGTGAATAATATAAAAGAATCTTATAATCCCGATTGTTTTTAGTAGCTTTGTACTGAAGAATGGGGTAAGTCGCTTCCGAAATATATATATATACATTTAGAACGACTCCTTGCCTATTAGTTTTAGGCTGGACAACAAGTATTAGACGAAAATCTAATCTTTTAAACGTATTAGTCTATGAGCTGCTCTCATTGCAGTGCTTTGAATGAATATGCAAGGGCTGCAAATTGAGTAGTGCATTTAACGCTGCCCCGGATATTGTGCTTATAGCACCAATAAAACCATGTAATCCGCCCAGCTTTCAGTGAAAATTCTTTTCTTTCACCTTAACCCCACCATATTACTACCTAAGATTTAAATCTCTGTATCGAGGCAAAGACCCGCCTGCACAGCCCATAAACTGTGAGAGGTATTTTCATCTTCATCTCTGGAGGTTTGTTCCAAGAAAGTTTCTTATCTAGAATAAATCCTAGTTATTTCACTTCTTGGGAAAGTTAAAGGGTTGTGCACCTCATCTTTGAAAAGTAACGACCGTTCAGTTTCCTAATTTTTGTAAAAAGTACCATTGCAGCATTTAAAAATATATTTACCTACTTGTTTACCGGTCAAGAAATTATTTTCTCTTAAAGTTTTCTATAAACGACCTTTGCATTAAAACTATGACAAATTAGATCTACTCTTCCGGCTATTGTGAATAGACGTTCCAGTTATTTGACAGTTCCCAGCTGTCAAAATTGCCATTGCCACCGGAAGTTTGGGTGTTCCGTTCCTTTTCTTTTTCTTGCGCGCTGTAAGTACAAGTCGGCGTATTGACCGTGGACGAAAATCATTGAATATCTTCTAAATCGGTCCCTTTTTCCAGGTTGATTACATACAATAAGAAACAACAATGCCGCCAAAGTTCGATCCTACTGAAGTTAAATTAGGTACGAGTTGCAAACTTAGTGAAATTTCGGTTTGAAATTTTGACATCTCCGGCGGAGGTGATGTTGGTTATGTGCAGTTTGTGCTAATTGTTGTTTTCCTTTTTGTTTTTCACAGTTTACCTGAAATGTGTCGGAGGAGAAGTCGGTGCTACCTCATCCCTGGCTCCAAAAATTGGTCCACTCGGTTTGGTAAGTTCGATTTTATTGACCTTTTGGCAAAGATTTGTGTATGTTGTCACCTGGGACAAATTGAATGGAGTTGACAGCTAATGTGGAAGCGGCGGGACTTAATATAGAGCAGTGAACGGTGATTATGATGCAAAATAATGACTGAATCCTACCCAGAGTGCTTTTTACAAAACTGTGATCCATACTAGTTCCGGAGAAAAGTGTTGAGTCCTCACTAGCAGCATCTCAGAAGTGTCAATACGTCTTCACTAGAACAGTGTGCTTCCCACGAGTGCGAATGTTTTTCTATAATCGAAGTCCATGTCGGTGGATTAATTTTAATCTTATTAGAAGAGAACGATTTACATTTGGCATGAAAAAGGGTTTCCAACATCCAAAGCTTTGAAGTATGGAGACAAATATTCGTCATACGAGCGGCTTACTACTTGTCGCAGTCGAGATAAGAAAGCATCATTTTCTCAGTGAACCGTCGAAAATGAGTACGTAAAGGACATGTATGGCGCATTTTTCAAATTTCGAACTGCTTTTCAAACAAAATGTTTCGAATCAGGTCAGACTTTCCGGACACGGTCATCGGATACAGTAGAGCTGAGAAGATTTGTGTTGGGAATATACTAATTTTCTGCCATTACCAAATAAGGACATTCTTTAAAAGCTCATTTTCTCTAGCTGGAAAGAACCTCTGTTAAAGAGCGCCTTAAGCAATACTGCTTTTATTTGGCCTCGCACATTGGTCAGGGTCAGCCTAGTCAGTCTTATTAATTTCGTCAGGATACCGAATTCTCTCATGGCCGTGTACACTTTTACCCTGGCTATGCTATCATAGGCGGCTTTAAAGTCGATGAACAGATGGTGCAACTGTTGTCCATATTCCACTAGTTTTTCCATCGCTTGCCGCAGAGAGAAAATCTGATCTGTTGCTGATTTGCCTGGAGTGAAGCCTCTTTGGTATGGGCCAATGATGTTCTGGTCGTATGGGGCTATCCGGCCTAGCAAGATAGTGGAGAATATCTTATAGATGGTACTCAGCAACGTAATACCTGACATCAACAACGGTCTACGAAAAGGGGATGCCCTATCATGCGTCCTCTTTAACCTGGCCCTCGAGAAAGTGATCCGTGATGCTGAGGTAAATGCAAGAGGTACGATCCTCTTCAAGTCCACCTAACTACTGGCCTATGCTGACGATATCGACATCATGGGAAGAACCACCCGAGACGTACAAACTGCCTTCATCCAGATCGAGCAGGCGGCGCGAGATCTTGGGCTGCACATCAAAGAAGGCAAGACAAAATATGTGGTGGCAACGTCAGCACGAAAAACCAACTAACCAACAACATTAAACCGCAAGGGAAGAATAAAGATAGGAGACTATAATTTTGAGATCGTTGATAATTTCTCCGATCTAGGGTCACAACCGATAACAGCTACGATAATGAAATCCGCGCACGGTTGTTGTCAGCCAACAGAGCCTATTTCAGCTTGCAAAAACTGTTCCGCTCGAAAAGTCTCGTCATAGGGTCAAAGCTCTTACTGTACAAGACAATGATCTTTCCAGTCATCATGTATTCCTCGGAGACTTACGTTCTTAGCAAGAAAAATTACGAACTCTTGGTCGCGTTCGAGACAAGAATCCTCCGAAGAATTTTTGGCCCCCTACATGAGGATGGACGATTCCGTAGCCTACACAATGACGAAATCTATGAGCGATACCATGACCGTCCGGTTGTGGATAAAATCCGGCTCAATAGGTTACGGTGGGTGGGTCACTTAATCCGT
This sequence comes from Hermetia illucens, assembly GCF_905115235.1. Lineage (NCBI taxonomy): Eukaryota > Metazoa > Arthropoda > Insecta > Diptera > Stratiomyidae > Hermetia > Hermetia illucens. Next base: position 68,163,294 of record NC_051849.1, on the reverse strand, counting down.
ATGGATGAGGATGATCCCACACGGAAAGTCTATAAGGGCAATATCTATGGTAGAAAAAGAAGACGAGGCAGACCCTGCCTAAGATGGAGCGATGGCTAGATCAGGACGCCAGACAGCTTTTAGGGATATCGAATTGGTGGACCTCGGCGCAAAATCGGGATGTCTGGAATTCCTTATTAAGGCAGTCCTAGACCGGATACCGGTTGTTGCGCCGTTGATGATGATGATCAAGCAATACTCTGATCAACAGGAACCTCAGATGCAGGGAGAGCTTAAACAACTGTCGGAAATGAAGTGATATATTGTTGACACAATGCCATGATCAGCTTGTTCCATTATATGAAAAAAAGCTAAGAATGACGGGGACTGTAACAGCACATTGCAAGGTTTATATCCTTTTGCAATGTTCAACTTCTCGTATTCCGCATAGTTTGCAGTGAGGTCAATGAGTTTCACTTACCCGCAACGATCAATGACGAATCAAACCGATCCCATTTAGATTAATAGTAAATTTACAATTGCTATATTTATTGGTGGCTTTAGTTGTTACAGCAAGATCTGGGCGTATTTATTATTCATATGTCATTCAGCAATTGTTTGCTGTTCGGACGACACGTTCGTGCATAAAGATTTGGCCAGTATTAAATTTCTCAAAAGGGCTCGGTGCAAAACTTGATATATATATAAATATATGGTTGCCATTCATTAATTGGTGGGATATAGCAGTACAACTGCACCTACGCCCCATCGCTCGCGATTATCTGAAATGCACTTAATTCCCCCCATGAATTCCCGAGAATTAATTAACAAATTGCAAAAATGAAGGGTTTAAATTATCTCTGCAACTCGCGAAGTTCGTCAAGTATAGTGAAATGACCGACATTAGAAGAGATAGCAGGTGCCCGTAAGGCCCGGCAAAAACGTTATGATTTTTCTCAGTCGATAGATGTCAAGCAAAGCATGGAGCGTGTGCATTGGAAACAATACTATTCTTCAATTCAGACAAAACCACCTGTTTGGTTCAGACATCTATATGTTTGATGTCTGATACAGGCCGTGATGTCTAAGGCAGGCACAGACATTTGTCTATTTGTTTGTTAAGTTAATGATATTGTCTTCTATAAGTATATCTTATAAATATCCTAGGCAATTTTCTGCCATGTCATTTCAAGTGGGACCGCTCCTTTACTCGTGCCGGAGTGATTCCCACAAGCGCTCAGGTCGACTCGCCTGTGCAATTCGGCCTATTGTGGCTTGTACACATTTTGTGGTTTGCCAACACAGGTAACCTGTATACATAAATCTATTGGGTTTATCGTGTGAATAGATAGGCGTTTCAAAAATTAAAATATATCTCAATTTTTCCTCATTGGACTATTCAATTGCTTCCAACTTTTTTTTTTCTTTCGTCTTTGTCCCATTCACAAGTGGGGTCGGCTCGTCATGATCAGTTGCGTCATTTTATTTTATCAAAAGGCTGATCTGGATGTAGTCGCGAGACGTTCAAATCACCATCTATCGTTGTTTCGGCCGGCCTGTTGGTCGTTTGCCATCGACTTCGATGTTCAGACCCATCTTGGGAAGTGAATTTTCGTTTTTCGTTTTTCGCGAATTACAGGACCACACCATCGAAGACGCTTCTCTCGCAATTTTTCCACAATCCGCGTAACCCCAAATAGATCGCAGATATTCCCATTTCGGATGTGATCAAGGCGTGTTACGTCACTATTCCTACGCAACAACCCCGCAAAACGCCGTTCATTGTATTTTATAGTCGGCCAACATTCAGAACTATAGAGGGCGACAGGACGGACGACAGTAGAACGGTAGATTTTAGTTTTGAGACGTTCGTTGATTGGTCGATCATAAAGAACGCCAGCTGTGGAACGCCACTTCATCCAGGTTGCGCTCATGCGTGAAGCAGTTTCATAACGAAGTTCTCCAATGGCTGATAGCATTGATCCGAAATCCGAGCCATTGACAGTGATAGTGTCTGTTTCATGTGATCGGTCGACAAAAATACAGTTTTAATCAGATTCCATCTGAGATCGTGCTGCGTGAGCCGATCATTCCATTTTTGGACAAGTTGCTGGGGATCAGGCCGTGGTTGTATGCAAAGTTTTGATGAATCACCTTAAATAGAGCATTATGCCTGAACGCGTGTTGCACCGACGACATCCATTGCAGACAGAAACCAGAAACCACACATCTTGCATTGGTCGTTCTCCATCGGCTCTTTCGTTATAAGTTTTCTATAAGAATCGGTGATTACTCCGATTAGAATGGCACACATAAATCCTTCCGTTTCAGTAAATATTCGGCGGGCTTCGACTTACACTCATCGATCTGCTTCTGGATCGATATACATAAGCCTTGGATCTGGGCCTTGAAGTGTGTTAGAGCACTTCATTCAAAACCGTAACGGTACACTAAAGTACACTGTAAGAGGCAATGTGGTCAGCATTGCGTTCGCCCGAGATTATTACATTGATTTGAATAAGGTACTCATTCGCAGCTGATTCGACTGGTATCTGACGTCAAATCACGATACAAATCGCACTGCCACCAGTGAGATTCGAACCACGACCTTCCATACAAAAGCCTTATACTCTAATCACGCAGATATCGGGACACTATTAGTGAAGGAATGGCGAACAAAATCAATGTACTTACTTTCTTCTGCCTTGAGAGATGCGATTTCAGCACCAGTTTCGCATTTCGCAGGAATTAGGACAGCAGAACATCGATCGAAAAACTGGGGATGGGTTCCTTGCAGATTTCTTAGGTACTTGTAGAAGTTTGTCTCGGTTATAGCTTGAATGTGGCACTCAACAAGGTAGAAGTGCGCTGTCAAGGGTGATGTTGTTCTTTTGGGCGGGCTTTTCATCTTAATTCAGAAAATTCAGATACGTTTTGCTTTGTGACTGTCAAAGAGTTCAATTCATCCAGACAATTTGAACTATTCTATTAAGCTTTTCCAAACGATGGACGAACCTCGAACTAGTAATCAAATTTTAATGATTCCATCCTCTGTCAGCACCTTTTGATCGTCGAAATTCGATGCTTGGTTTCTTCTTGCATTGACCTCCAAACAGAGTTGGGCATTGGGTATTCGCAAATTACTTAAAATTACTCATTACATTAAGATTTACATTCATCTGGTCAACAAGCATGAATACTTTTATTATCTCGACCAAAAAAGTGCGACGTCGAAAAGTTTTGTACCGTACTACCTGCAACTTGCAATATCCAAATGTTTGTTTAGGATGAACGTATCTTGAATGTCTGAAGTGTCCAGCTTTCGCCAATTTTCACTAACGCGCCCATATTGACTGGGATAATTATGAATTAATCAATTTATATGTAGTAAAAAAATCTCTAGTTGCTGGCATCAGAAATCAAACAGGTTGGAGCAGCTCGTAGCTCAGTTCAATATAATTGTGGAGGATTTGTTTCAAAAGTTGCACGTGCAAATTCGGTTAGGAAGTTGTTTGTACATATCGAATTTCTTCACGAATCTAGTATGGCAAATGAAATTGTTGAAGTTGGAAATAAATTACTATCGAGATCATTGCTTTATCGGTAGTGCATTGTTTCAGCTTTTGTTTCATTGTGACGTATACATCAATTCCAATTCCGTTGGTGGATTCCTTTTCAGAAATCCAAAAGTCCAGCTTATATTCCCAGATAATTTCGTTTCTGTCATTAGGTATAAAGAATCGCGTCATTCAAGGTACGATTCCATAAATGCTACGCTACTCGACACTACATTCAGCACAACTGCTGCGACGCGGTGTGCCTATATTGCACTACCGCGGCAGCCAACTACAAACGACTATAGGGTCTACAAATAAGTTCTGTCGGTTTTCACAATAGATGGCGTAGCTTGTTTTTTATTCCATTGAACCACATTTCCAAACATTCATCGGAAAGCTACTGTCAATAGGCACAAACGTCAGTATAAATTATTTAATTGAAGTGTAAACAACAATACTTTTTTCATCAACGAAAATGGCCAATTTTGTACCAAATAATGTGTTTTTGCGGGGAGTTCTACTTCATGAAGAAAAAAGCAACCGAAAGTCATCGCATTTTGGTGGAAGTTTATGGTGGCCATGCTCTATCTGAGCGAACGTGTCAGAGGCGGTTTGGACGGTTTAAAAGTGGCGATTTTGACTTGGAAGACGGAGAGCGCGCCGGACGGCCAACAATTTTTGAAGATGAAGAATTAGAGGCATTGTTCGACCAAGATCCATCGCAAACGCAAGAAAAACTTGGAAAAACACTTGGAGTCACTCAGCAAGCGATTTCCCACCGTTTAAAAGCAATGGGAATGATCCGAAAGGTCGGAAATTGGGTTGCGTATGAACTGAAGCCAAGAGACATCAAACGCCGTTTTTTCACGTGCGAACAACTGCTCCAACGACAAGAAAGGAAGAGTTTTCTGCATCGAATAGTTACTGGCGATGAAAAGTGGATCCATTACGATAATCCCAAGCGTCGGGCAACGTGGGGATACCCCGGCCATGCCTCATCATCGACGGCCAAAGCGAATATTCATGGTGAGAAGATCATGCTGTGTATATGGTGGGACCAGCTGGGTGTGGTATACTATGAGCTGCTAAAACCGAACGAAACCATCACGGGCAACTTCTACCGACGTCAAATGATGCGTTTGAGCCGCGAACTCAAGAAAAAACGGCCGCAATACCAGCAAAGGCATGATCAAGTTATTTTGCAACATGACAATGCTCGTCCACATGTTGCACAGCCCGTTAAAACATATCTAGAAACGTTGAAATGGGAAGTCCAACCCCACCCGCCGTACTCCCCAGACATTGCTCCTTCTGATTACTATTTGTTCCGGTCGCTGCAGCATGGCCTGGCTGACCAGCACTTCTCCAATTACGAGGAACTCAGAAAATGGCTCGATGAGTGGATAGCGGCCAAGCCGGCCAATTTTTGGCGCGATTGTATCTATGAATTGCCTGAAAGATGGAAGAGAGTTGTGGCTAGCGATGGGCAATACTTTGAACAATGAATGTATAACCAATTTTTCACAATAAAGCTTCAAATTTAACAAAAAAACCGACAGAACTTATTTGTAGGCCCTATACATATTTTTATATTTCACCATTTTTTTACAAACGAAAGCTCAAAAATCGTAGCAGTAGTTGACTGCTACGATTTTTGAGCTTTGAGTTCATTATATGGAAATGACACGCGACACTGCAAAATATTCTCTGGCAGGCAACTCGGATGCGCCGCGTCGCTTGGCTGACTGTCGCAGTGTCGCTCAAGTGTGTATCGCTGCCTAAGAAACCATATAAATATATTTTAACAGGCAGCGTGGTTTGTGGTCGCGTTGCGTAGCGTAAATGGAGTCGTACCTTCACACTGTTCGTAAAACAATTTTATTATGCAAAACGAAATATACTTGGCCCATTGATTGCAACAGTTCTCTGGCAGTTTCAGTGTCCTGTCCTGTTTCACGGGGGTCAATATAAGAAGTAATGCTCTTCGGCGCAAACATATCAAATGGGATAAGCAGCACTTATACCGATTCGCGTTCCATCCTTTCTAGATATGCGATTTAATCTACTTAGATAAGTCCCTGTCATATTAGTCTGAAGTACTATTTTTCAAAGATGATTTGATTTTAAAGGTTCAACCGCATCTTCGTTACGCGGCGTGACACTACTTTCAGTCCAACTGCGACGAGGCCCTATTTCACTTTGCACGGCAGCTAAAAAGACTAACACAGGAGGTGAAACTTGAGAGAAAAAGCAAGAAAAAAATAAAACATCAGGTTTGAACCAGAGTCAAGATCACAGTGCGCTCTGCGGCATTCGTGGAAGAGAATATACATGCCTATATATACATAGATATTTTTAAAAAATCTGCATACCAGCGCAGTCGAAATTGGGTATTTGTTAAACTTTCAAGATATGCCAAAACAATGACCCGCAATATGAAGCATGAAGACACGCATGTGGTAGTGTTCAATTGTTCGAAGCTAGCCAGAATCTTTCCACAATTCTCGGAGTGCAATATTATTGAGAACCTACAGGGCTATGTCGACGCGAAGGTCCCATTTTGACCAAAAAAAAAACGTCTTTTGCAATAATGGAGATAAATTCCATCCGAATATCTCCAACGTTTGGTCAAATCCATTCCACTGTCGGGTGAAGGATGTATCTGATGTTAAAAGTCTCCATACGCAGTATTAACTAGTCATTTTCAGTCAGTTTTTAATGTCATTACGACCATTTTTTGCCACTGTCCGGAATTTAATTTTGCATAGGAAAATTTAGTTTCTTTGTTTTTCGCCCTCAACAAGGGTCTTATTTTATCCTTTTTCGTTGATTCTTTTTGCATTGAATCCAATAAACTGTACGTAACGTTCTTGTAAAGAAAAAACAAAACACACACCTCTTTTACCCCCTTTCCGACACATGTATTTCGTACGACGGTGTCCGGATTTCACTTTCGCTCACTGTACGTTTGAAACTAACTATATTATAGAAAGTCCAGTATCGACTCCGCATTTAGAATTTTGATTCTGTTGAATAAACAATGTAAATTAATGAAGTTTTAAATAATCCAGCGTAATTAAATTTTAACATGTTTTCCTTTTGCTTACAGTCCCCAAAAAAAATTGGTGATGATATCGCTAAGGCCACCCAAGACTGGAAAGGTCTTAAGATCACAGTGTGCTTGACCATCCAAAACAGGCAAGCTACAATTTCCGTTGTCCCATCGGCCGCTTCCCTCATCATCAAGGCTCTTAAGGAACCACCACGTGATAGGAAGAAGCAGAAGAATATTAAACACAGTGGAAATATTGCTTTCGATGATATTCTAGCCATTGCCCGGACGATGAGACCCCGCTCAATGGCACGTGAATTAAAAGGAACCTGCAAAGAGATCCTTGGTACAGCGCAGAGCGTTGGTTGCACAGTTGATGGTCGTCCACCACACGACATTATCGAGGACATTGATAGCGGCGCCATCGAATGTCCAGCTGAATAAATACAAACACTAAAGTTTTAAATAAATTGAAAGAAAAAAGATGGTTTTTCAATTTTCTAAGAAATTGGTATTATTTTTATGTCTAAGATCGCAACATTACTAAAATGTCTCATTAAAACAGGGGGGCGTAACAGAAGGATATGAATGCGATTTCTAAAAAGTTGAGATTGTTTTCAAATATCATTAACCAACTAAGCCCGTTATTTTCCGAGCAACTACTGAATAAAATATGGAGATGAACAGATAAAATAATGTTCATCGCTGACGTTTCAGTTTGGTGCAACTGCTTTCAACATGATAAATGTAGTCGTTATGATGAGTCTCCAAATCTCCATTCACACAGATCTTTCAGCGAATCTCTTATACAGTGTATATAATTGTGCGATTAAGGGAAGTTATATCGTGTTTTAAGGAGAATATTTTTTAATTCCTGGTTGATAATGTTCATTTTGATAACTAAAGTTAATGCTGAGAAAGTGTTTAGACTACAGTACTCGGCTCGGCATAAACAAAAAAGTGCTCATATTTCTACCCTGAGCCCTATTGTAAAATTAACGTTCACCAAATCATCAATATGTTTGGCATAGGGCATTAGGAATTAGAATTATGATTCAACTTTAAAAAACTAAAACTGCGCGAGAAAGTATTACAAAACCTGGTAATTGCAGGTAATTTTTAAAGATGAAGCTGGCAGTTCGCACCATGAAGTGGCTAATCAGCTAAAATAATCCAGGGACGCGAAATGATCCTCAAAATCCTTGGTATCTTGAGAAAAATTTGGGAGTCCAAACTACTAAGTTGTAATTTGTTATCTTTACAGTAGGAGGTGTTTGAACTAGCACGGCGTGTGTAAGGAATCTTCCTGAAAACAATCTCCGTTCTCTTTAATCTCGCTCCTCGAAGACGTGTTACTTTTGGAGGGAGATTTCCGTTAGAATTTCCTGAAGCTTCCACTTTTTTCATTTGAGAGCTTTTCGTTTTGCGGAAATACCTGCGTAGTTCTATATATAGAATATAACTATATTCTGCAGGCAGGAGGCCGTAGAAAGAATATCCGGGCCAGGGGTGAAAATTATGTGGAAAACGCGGCTGGGGTAAAAATTGTGAGACCCCCTATTATCTTTTTTTTCATATAAATTTCTAGTCCGGGCCGTCAGGTCTGGTAGGCAGGGAATCTTTCAGCTCAATGGTACAAATACCTCCTATAACAAGCGGGTGCCGTCTTAGTCACTTTCTAATGTACTCATATAAGCTGATTAGGACCATTTCTGTAATTACTATCATCTTCTTCAAGGCACAAAGTTGTGTGTGAAAAAAAACCTTATTAAAATCAATTCAATGCCTGTTTGTCACATTTGATTTGCTGAGAAACGGCTGAAGCTATCGACGCGAAATTTGGTGAGAATATGTGTTCTGTGAAACCCTTTACATGTAACGATCATTCTGCGTGGCGTTTAAGGGGTCATATATACGAATGGAGGCGGGGCGCAATAATTGCAGTCAACAGAGGTCCTGGAGATCAAGCATCAATAGATGATCTTCACAACCATCTGAAGAACGTTATCATTTATCATTGACACAGCCATAAAGATACTTGGCCCCAGCCACAAAAAAAGTCGGAATGGCTGGTTTGACGATGAATGTAAGCTAGCTACGGAACAGAAGAATGGCGCATACCGAGTAATGTTACTTTCTCAAAGAACGCGGGCACACGCAGATACTTATCACGAACTCCGTCGAGTGGAGAAGCGACTTCACAAACGGAAAAAGGAAGCCTGGGGGAACCAAGAAGTCTGTGAACTCGAAAAGTACAGGGAGCAACCGCATCCGACGCGGAAGTTTTACCAACAAGTCAGCCGGATGAAGCCTTATACACTTCGGTGCTCATCCTGTCGAGACAAAGAGGGAAATCTGATTTCCGACAGAATGGGCATATTGGAGCGATGGGTTGAGTATTTTGATGAACTGCTCAACAACCAAAATATCGGCGAGTTGGGGGTCCCGCCAACTGAAAACGACGGACAAATGCTGCCACCAGCAAGCATAGAAGAAACAGTCCGTGCAATTCATCGGCTTAAAAAACATAAGTCGCCAGGAGCCGATGGAATTACAGCCGAATTGGTTAAATATGGAGGCGACCAGTTACACCAAGTGGTTCATCAACTTGTGCTCAAGGTATGGGACAGCGAATCAATGCCTGACGATTGGCAACGAGGCATTATCTGTCTCATACATAAAAAGGGAGATATCACACAGTGCAGCAATTATAGAGGTATCACGTTGCTGAGTACCATCTATAAGATATTCTCCGCTATCTAACACGGTCATAAGAGAATTCGGTATCTCGACGAAATTGATAAGACTGACTAGGCTGACCCTGACCAATGTGCGAGGCCAGATAAAAGCAGCAAGATCACTCCCAAGACCATTCGACATTAACAACAGTCTACGACAAGGAGATACCCTATCATGCGTCCTCTTTAGCCTGGCTCTGGAGAAAGTGATTCGTGACGCCGAGGTAAATGAAACAGGTCCTCTTTAGGTCCACTCAACTACTGACCTACGCTGACGACAATGATGTCGATGTCGGAAGAACGACCCGACATGTACAAACTGCCTTCATCCAGATCGAGCAGGCGGCGTGAGATCTTGGGCTGCACATCAAAGAAGGCAAGACAAAATATATGTTGGCAACGTCAGCATTAAAAACCAACTAACCAACAACATTAAACCGCAAGGGAAGAATAAAGATAGGAGACTACAACTTTGAGACCGTTGATAATTTCTCCTATCTCGGGTCGAAAATCACAACCGATAACAGCTACGATGATGAAATCCGCGCACGGTTGTTATCAGCCAACAGAGCCTATTTCAGCTTGCAAAAACTTTTCCGCTCGAAACGTCTCGCCATAGGGTCAAAGCTCTTACTGTACAAGACAATGATCTTTCTAGTCCTCATGTATTCCTCGGAGACTTAGGTTCTTAGCAAGAAAAATTGCGAACTTTTGGCCGCGTTCGAGAGAAGAATCCTCCGAAGAAATGTTGGCCCCTTACATGAGGATGGACGATTCCGTAGCCTGCACAATGACGAAATCTATGAGCGATACCATGACCGTCAGGTTGTGGATAGAATCCGGCTCAACACATTGCGGTGGGTGGGTCACTTAATCTGTATGGATGAGGATGATCCAGCCCGGAAAGTCTATAAGGGCAATATCTATGGTAGAAGAAGAAGACCTGCCTGAGATGGAGCGATGGCGTAGTTCAGGACACCAGACAGCTTTTAGGGATATCGAATTGGTGGACCTCGGCGCAAAACCGGGATGTCTGGAGTTCCTTATTAAGGCAGGCCTAGACCGGATATGGGTCGTTGCGCCGTTGATGATGATGATGACATAGCTTCCTTCCTGGTCTATTATTTATTGTCAACGGTCTAATAGTATCGAATTACTTTTTTTTGTAAAATTAAGAGGTTTTGGATGGAAAAAAATCTGTAAGCCCGGTTTTTAAAGCGCGCTCGTTAAAAATTCCTTCATTATAAAATGATTGTCCAAAGAGCGAAACAAGTAAAAATCTCATGGTGTAAGGTCAGAGTGGTACAGGAGTTGGACCAACTGTTGTCAACCTATCTCCGCAATTTTCTCTGAATGGGTTGACCAGTACGAGCCCTAGTATTATCATGGTGAAATATCATCTTGTCTATTCACTAGAGATGGACATTTTTCCTGCAACACTGCCTTGAGGCGCCTAGATATTAGATTTCAGTTCCGTGGTAACAGTACCCAGTGAATAATACTTCGAATATTCCACCAAACACATGAGAAGATCTTAAGGGAATGAAATCCTGCTCTTGATGTCGGTGGGATGTTTTTCGTGGAAACGTTTCTGCAGAGTTTCATATTTTTGTAAAGAATCCACTTCTCATCCCCAATAATTAAACAGGAAAGGTCACCTTCCTATGAAAATCAGTGTAAATTACAGTTGTTGAGGCGACCTTTCTTATTTATCCATTTATCGGAATATTGGTACTCCTTTTGCTTTTAAAACAACTGAGCCTGAGCCTCCTCAATATCGTAACGTGCACTGGATATGATCCTTTTAGTTTTAATTTAACTTCATCTATTTTTTTCTTCATTCTTTATTGTCTTCAAAGTGGTTGAAATTGTCGAAAAGGACACAGAAAACTTTTCTCTGGAATCTATCTAAAAAAGGTATTAAAGCCGAAGTGGCGGCGATTCTGTTATATCCGAAATATGCCACGATGAAATTGTATGGTTCTTGACTGAGTCTTGGAAGATAGGTCGTAATAAGTGATTTGACTTTATTTTTGTTCAAATTAGAGAAATTGCATCCTTCATGGTCACACTTAAACGAAATCGAGGGGAGACCTCGTCCATGACCAGCTTTGTAAAGCTAAAAATTAAATCAAATTTAACGAAAATACCGAAAATCTCTTCCCAAGCACCGCTCGATTTATGGAGTTTGGACTCTATGGAGAAGAGGCACTTCAATGATCCAATATATAAGAAGTAAATCTTACAAATGAGTGGTTAAAATATCCGCTTTATGTGGATAAGATAGAATTATCTATGATTTTGTGATTTACAATAGGAATAGAAAAATCGGGTTTGGGATTAAAATTTTCAAAGATTTGGTTCTCGGTGAAAAATTCAAAATCTAGCAGCCAACTGGTTTCTTTTCTGAAATCTTGCAATCTTTTTGAAAGAAAAAGGGTTGTTTTCCGTTGGTTCAGTGCGATCTAAATCGACTACCAAGCTGCATTCAACCAAGTGACGTTGAACCGAAGAAAAACGGCGAATGTGCCAATGATTACAGTATCAGAGCTAACCAAAACCGCCCGCCGTTTACAATGTAGGATTTTTTAAAATCCGATCAATGATTATCTAAATGTTTATCTGTTTTTTTTCTACATAAGAGAAAGGTAGTTTAGATTTATACGTCATAAAAACAAACCGATTTTGCGAGCCACTTTGGTTGTCAACTTATATCAAAGCTGCCGGGGTGCGATAAGATAATATTCCATCTAGGAAGAAGAAGCATAGCAATTGTGACTTTTGCCGTCGGTACTGCGTCTGGTGGTGTTTTGCTTCGTCGGCCGGAATAAGTGTTTCTTTGATTGTTTCTACGAGTTTTCGAATTATCCTGAATACATAAAAAGTCTCGAAATGGATGACGAAGCTGAAACGTATAAACTATGGCGCATTCGTAAAACAGTTATGCAGGTAATACCGAAAATCTTCGGCGCCTAACCTCTATTTCACGTTTCTTGAAATTTCCATAGCTCAGCCACGACCGCGGATATTTAGTTACCCAAGATGAATTGGATCAGACGCTTGAACAATTTAAGGAACAGTTCGGTGATAAGCCTAGGTAACCACTCTATTTCTACAGAAATCGGAGAGTTCGACCGAAATCAAGATTACTTTGCAGTGAAAAACGGCCAGCACGTTCCGACCTCATTGTTTTGGTAGCCCACAATGACGACCCAACAGATCAGATGTTTGTCTTCTTCCCGGATGAACCTAAAATCGGAATTAAGACCATCAAAACGTATTGTACTCGCATGCAGGAAGAGAATATCCATCGCGCGATTGTCGTGGTTCAAGCGGGCATGACCCCGTCGGCTAAGCAGTCTTTGGTCGATATGGCCCCGAAGTACATTTTGGAACAGTTTTTGGAATCTGAGCTGCTGATTAACATTACTGAGCACGAATTGGTCCCGGAACATGTAGTGATGACACCGGAGGAGAAACAGGAATTATTGGCTAGGTAGGGAAAGTGCACCTTGTGTTGGTAAATGATGCTAATATGATTGCTCTGCTTAGGTACAAGCTGAAGGAAAACATGTTGATGAGAATCCAGGCGGGTGACCCGGTCGCTAGGTACTTTGGATTGAAGAGAGGACAGGTGGGTTGCATTCATTTCTGATAAGAGGATAATAGTTAACGAAATTTGTGTTTCAACTTGCAGGTGGTGAAAATCATTCGTCCTTCGGAAACGGCTGGTCGCTATATCTCCTACCGACTTGTGTGTTAAGTAAATTAAGTTGAATTTGTATTATATTCCAAATTTTGTATCAAAATAAAAGTTAGCTGTATGAATGCAACAGTTGCATCTTATTTAGTATTTTCGAGGAAGAGCTTATCTCACCACTTCGGGTAAACGGCTGACGGCTCTTTACATGTCGATCCAGAATTGGGAATATGTGATACCGAATTTTCTCATGGCCGCGTACTGAGCATCATGACACAATCAAACGGGACAGAGGGTGAAGAAAAGGATGAATCATAATGCTTGGCGTGGAGCATGCCTTTAATTTCGTGGGACGGATAAAAATACTAGAAACGCTAATAAAATAGGCGAATCTTAATTGGTAGGACAACGTTAGAGTGGCAGTTGTTGTAGTCGATGATCAAGGCGAGATTCACGCGAGTGAAGTCGCTTCTGACATTATGCCCTACGCTATGCCATTGATTGGCATAACATAAGACTGAAGTTGTGGTTATCACGCCTAGGGGACATGCAGAAGGCGAAGGCCAAAGCTTCAAATCGCAATCGGTCTCAAGATGAGGTCGAATAAAAGCCCAAGCGGAACAGAATGTGCAAGGGTTCGGACGCTAAGCAACCTCTGCAAGCAACAACATTCAGTCGACGAGCCACGAACTGGGAAACCCTTCAGCCACGTGATCAGGAATATCCTACGTGTAGCGCTTGCGGATGATAATTCCGCTAGCGGCAAACTAGCGCCAAAGATGTGGACTAGGGTTGAGGTCAGGCTGTCAGAGATAGTCAACGGGCATCTTCTTGGCGACAAACGCCAACACATGGGATTCATTTCCTGCTCCAGTTCCTCTCAGGTGGTCCATGGGTTTCACGTTATCGCAATTCTCCAGGAACTTTCTCCGTTCGTGCGTCGCTAAGATCAGCGGCGCGTGGAAAGGCGTAAAGCACAAGGTCATCCCCTACTACGAGATTCCCAGGAGACCGGTGACTCCCATCTGGTTGCCGAAGGCTCGCATGGATAAGGACACCCAGGCACTTCTGCATCTTCAAACGATGATTGGGTAGTTATCAAGGAGGAGGAAATTCAGGCGAACAGCCAACTTTTTCAGCTCCGTATAAACGGAAACTACCAAGAGGAACTGGGAAAGGCAAAATACTAAATGCGTTTCGAAATCAGGAACGCAAAGGTGAAAGTGTTACCCTCTGCGAAACCGGACGGCGACTGACGCTGCTAACGTGCTATTGGATCAGATGAGGATCGCTAGTCGGAGGTGGACCGACGAACCTCTCTACGTAAGCAGATTATGCTGATGGAAGCGCATATAAATTTGAAGTACGTGAAGTGCGCCTCGGCTAATCTGCTTGTCCTCCTAGAGAAAGACAGCGATATTGTATTACTATAGGAGGATCGGATTTAATTATATAATAATTTATTCCAAAGCGCCAAAGTCGCTGATCGGGACATATCTAGAGCGTTTACCCTCGTGAGGAAGAGTCTGCACAATTTCTGTGTCCGGACTTAAGTTCTAGTGACCTAGTCGTGGTCAAACTAGAACAGGCGGGAGCGGAGAACGTGTATACTTCTTCGGTTTATATTGCATCAGCTGACCCATCAGCTCCGCCAGAAAAACTGCAACGTTTAATGTCTACCATAGTAGGAAGAAAGGCCAATCTGTTGATAGGCTGCGACGCCAATGCAAGACGTATGCTTTGGGACAGCTCGGAAATGAACGTGTTGGTGTACAGCAGGGGACGTACAACAAAACAAAATGAAAACATTTTCCCAGCTCGGTGAATTGTCACGGTTGGGAGGAGCTCCTTGATATCACCCTACTAACCGACAATGGGTGGAAAACTCGAGAGTGTCTGATCAAAGATCCTCCTCATATCACAGTTGGATAATTTTCGGTCTAGAACTCGCCACAGAGAGAGACCCAAGGAGGATCGACTGGGGGAAGTTTCATCAAGTTATCAAGAACAAACTTTGGGAGGGTGGGGGCTCTGCAAGTAGACATTGAACCGTGATGAATGAAGCATCAGGAAGCTAACTAGGGAGATCTTCAACATCTGTTGCAGCCACAAATATTGATAGCTAAACAAGGACTGAAGAATTACAAGCCACCCATCAAGACTGCCAAGCGAATCTGTGAGGCACAGTAAGATCCTGTCCAGGGAATATAGGAGCCCATCCCTTTTTAAAAAGTTTGACGGCTTCTGGTCGGAACCGTCTGGTAAAACCCTGGAGCTGGTGGTTCAGACGCACTACTCCGCCAATGAAGACTGTGTGTCAGAGCTTAATTACCGGCTGGGCTATAACCAGCTTTTCCGCATATAAATCTCCGGGTCCAGATGGCATTATGCCAGTCATGCTACAGAAGCAGCAAGAAAAGGATGTGCTGTGACTTGTTGAAATTTACCGGAGCTACATCTCTTTGGGATGTAGTCTTGGAAATACGCACAAGGGGTTTTCATACCGAAAGGGCGCAGCGACCAATCAGCCTCACCTTTTTCGTGTTGAAGACCCTAGAGTGAGTCTTGGACATCTACTCAAAAACGATTATCCAGAGAACACCTTTTTTTGTCCCAGCACGTCTACCCAAAAGGTAAATCCACATAAATTGCTCTTCACGAGGTAATTGGTACGGTTAAGCGGTTACTGCAGTACAAGCAGTATACTCTTGCTGCTGTCCTGGATATGGAGGGAGCATTCAACGATGTTAATACCAACGAAATCAAGGAAGCATGGACCAGTATTAGTTTGGAGGGGTATCTCCCGAATTGGATAATATCCATGCTAAGAGCTAGGATAATTTAGTCGGATCTGGGAGGTAGCCACTTGACCATAGCATTGCCCAGGGTGGCGTCATCTCAGCGAAATTTCAGGGACATTTGATAGGAGCGGGGTGAAGGTGGTGTCGTATGCTGATAAATGACATTGGTGTCAGGGATGTTTTGCCTCTATTATAAGTGACATCATGGAAGGAGCGTTGTGAAAGGTGCAAGATGCGGGTTCGGCATAAATGGAAGCAAAACTGATGTTATTCACCACCAAGGCAAGGATATCCGAATTCCACCCACCGCGGCTGAATGAACAAAGATTGACTCTTCCTCCAATATAAAGTATCTGGGTGTAATCCTGGATTCGAAGGTAAATTAGAGAACATAGAATTGCAGTTTAAAAAGGCCAGTATAGTCTCCTATGTATGCAAGAGGACCTTTGTGAAGAAATGGGGTCTTCGACCGAGGATGGTTCTCTGGATGTAGAAAGCTGTGGTTTTTTTTTGGGGTAGGCACGGAGAGTTGGACGCCCACAATGGTATTCCTTCGGACTATCAACTTAACACCTCCCCATCGTCAGAAAACTAGCCTGGAACCTAAGCTCTCCTGCTTTGCGGAGCCTTCAAATTAGGGAATTCCTTTCACTAACGGGAGGGGAGAGGAAGAAGGGAATTGCTGTTTCAAAGAACCCCCTGCCATACAGTCGAGCTGTATCTTCTTTGCAATGAGAAGAACCCGAACATAATGCGCAAGATGAATCCACCTGTCAGCGTTCTTCAGCATCTCCTCGTCACTGTTATCTGGAGAGAAGAACTCGACAGGGGAAGTCGCCTGATAGACGTAGGACCTCCAATATTTGCTATTTGCCGGTTTAAAACCGAAACTCTAGCTGCAGCCTTACCCGCTGCTGCTTTCACTTGCTCGAAAATGCTCATCGTTGGTTTTGACTCGATTAGCGACTCCTCGATCGATATGAGACGCAGGGTCGGAATCCCCTTTTTAGTCAAGATGACTGCTCCGTTTTTAACCTGTGCAGGATTGAAACCTTGCTCTTATCACAGCAGTTATGGAGTTTGTGGAATCAAAACGGCGCACCACAGCGCCAATTAGGCTCCTCGGAGCTGCCATTGATAACTACCAGTGCTTATCACTAAGTCGAGTAAGTACACGTCAATAAAGATTAAAGTTTGAACGCAAACCATACATTCCTTGCCTGTGTTGAAGTATTTAAGCGTAATGATCCACGAGAGGCTAAATTTTAAATTGCATGTGGAATGAGCAGGTACGAAGGTATATGACACCAGAGCACTGATTCCGTGAATGCTACAAATTAAAAGAGCTGTCGTCTCATTGATTTAAAAGTGGTCAGTTTGATTCTACTATATTCAGACCACTGTTGGCAGATGCACTAAAAGTGAAACTAAACAGAAGAAAAGTTGGAGCTGTATATGGCCTTACACTGTCCGCACTTAGAACTTCGAATATGATGCGATTGACGAACAATATTGGACGAAGTGGCCTGAGTGACAGTAGGGATGATCCTAATTGGTAATCTGTTGCAAGAAGTACAACGTCTTTATGATCGAGCGTAAACGATCGGAGAATTATCTGCCAGCTACAGATGAAAGGAGGCTGAAATTGGCGCTGGATCTACAGAATCAAATGGGATATTTTGGAATGGATTGGGTGACGCCATTGCGAAGTATGTTTGAATCTAACACAGCTGTTGATCGGACATACCTCTATCGATTTGAGCATAACGATTCGTCATATTGTCCAAAGTGGTTAAGCATTAATAATAATAATAATCGTTGGCGCAACAATCCATGTTGGATCAGGGCCTTGAAGTGTGTTAGAGCACTTCATTCAAGACCGTAACGGTACACTACAGTAGACTGTAGGAGGCAATGTGGTCAGCATTGCGCTCGCCCGAGATTATTACCCCGATTTGACTCAGGTACTTATTCACAGCTGACGTCTTATCATGACGTCAAATCACGATACAAATTCCACTGCGCCAGTGAGATTTGAACCGCGACCTTCCGTACGAAGCCCTGCGCTCTAACCACTTAGCTATCCTGACACAACATTGTAGAGGTTTTATTTCAATGTCCGAAGTTCATTGTTCAAGCGACTGAACAAGAAACTACAACCGAGTAAAACTTAACAATGGAAAATATCATGGAGCATATGTTAAATTCGAAGAGATATGGACTGAAGTAAAAAAAATGGTAGCAGTCTTTCGTCAGAAGCATTTATACTCATAAATAATCCGATTCTCCAGGATCCGGACTTTACCAGGCCAGCTGAAGATCGATACTTGAGGAGTACGATTGATAGGTTGTTTATGAAAAGGATAACCAAAGCTGTAACGTAGAAAAAATTGTTATTGAGGTTTTTTAGATCAGACGAAAGTTTATTCAGACATACATATACAGTATCTCAAAGGCTAGTTACCTCCTTTGATAGCATAACTGGCAACAACTACCAGTTGAAAACTTACTGAAGAAGCTGGAAAGTAACCTGCAAAGAACTGTATGTATGATTAAATAAATTTTCCGCGATAAAACACAACTTTTCATGAAATGAAGTAGATAAAAACTTGTAACTGAAACAGACACAAACGAAAGTAATCCAGTAGGCTCAAATCTCACTGCTCAAGGTAACATACGTTCCACTGTACACTCAATGATGCACATTGCATCACACCCGTCTGCAAGGGGAGGGCAGGGGTTGATAGTTTAACCTCTTCCTCTACTAGGGTCTCATAGATGATGATTCCAATAAGATTTTATGTACAAAATTTGCTTCGTGTATAAAACGAGTTTGAATCCCTCTTGGGAAATTCTGGCGCCGGGCCCTATATTTCTTTAAGGATTATCGATCAAATGGGATTGTTCCTCTTTATCCAACGACCAATACGATGATATCTGATTTCATTTTGATTGCGTCTGAAAACTTGCTTTGGTTTTTACGAACAAAATCCGAGAAAGGAGAATGTCCAGTGGCCAATTGACAAACATGAAATTCGGAAAGTTCACAAATTGACCTGAGGCAGGGTTACTTTTCATGGGGATCTCTAAAAGCTTTTTATATCCTTTTTGCTAGTATTTTCGTAGTTCAATAATATAAACAACATTTTCTTTCTATCTTTTTAAAAAATACTTTTATCCAGCGGCAGAAGCTTATTTACACATTGTACCATACTTATAATGTCTATCGTTATCGTTACAATAAATTATAGTTTCCAATTGAAACGTTCAATATATCGAAGTAATACTTAATTAGTATTTCCGCAAGTAAAGTGTCTGGGTCTACGAGAATGTTACTTCAAACTCGTATGCACTTGGGTCCGTATTTAATGTTCGATAGTGTCTTAATCCAGGAGTTTCGGGCTTCTTGATGAACTCAGGTGGTTCAACTCTGACGGGATCGTAGCTGGTACCAGGCTGTCTGTCTTTCTTTACTAGCTCCTCAAGATATTCTTTCTCGATTCTTTCGTCCTCTTTGGATTTCAAGAATTGTTGGTATTTCGCTTTTGCTTGAGGGCTGGGGTCGTTCAGGAGTTGTAACTCAAGTTTTTCGTCATCTTCTTTCTGTTGATCTTCATAGTAGTTTAGGATCTGTTTTGGCGATGCTGACTCTAGGAATTCCCTGTGGAGAGAATACAGGTTGGGCACGTCCTGGAGTTTGAAATTTCCTTTGAAATCATGAGGATTTGGGTTTCTTATCGCAATGAATTCACTCTCGGCCAACGGGAGTTTCATCGTCTCTAAATCGGTGTGGAAATTCGGATGAACGGGTTTGTATAGTTGCTGGTGTTTTTTGAATGTGGATGGCTGCTTGAAGAAAACGTTTTTGTATCGTGGATTGAGTGAACGATGGCTTGCAAAGGATGAGAATTTAGGGTTTGGCGAGAAGACAGATTTGGGTGCTTTCGCTTTTGATAAGTAAATTGGACGTGAGGATTTGGAAGCTGGTTGAAATTCGAATTCGTAGTCTTCATCGTACTGAAAATTTTGAAATATTACAAAATATTCGATGGTGGAAATTATGTCTTACCTCTAATGGAGAAATATGTTTGCTGCTCTTTGCAGGCAGTTTTACATATCTGTAGATCTCTTGGCTATCTGCTCCAAGAGTATCGGAAGCGAATTCTTCTGATTCGAGTTGACCGCTCACCAAAACCATCAACAGAAATATGCATATTTTATTCTGGAAATGAACAAAAGAGTTTTTCAGTTTTTGAAAATTAATTTAATTTACAAATAAGAACAAGTCCATATACCGGAAGCTGGACGGTTTTATGTTCGTCTTATGTGAGGAACTCTCTATGCATGGTTTCCAATTCGTACATAGATAAAAATTCAAAATATTCCTTAATTAATTGCTAAACTCCAGATATATATATGTATACACATATCAACGACATAAATATTGTGCTCATTCTAAATAAACAACCATTGGCCATCCACTGGTATGTATCCAAATGTCTATTCTATGGGACACTATCCGCAAACATACACAAGTCTGCCTTGAGTAATTCATGCTAATATACAAATAACTAAAAAAAGCTTAAAAAGGAAAACTAAAATGCCCTCGCCGTTCGTATTAGTTTGCTTTATATGATGATGACGTCATACATGTTTTAGAGAGCAATAAATTTTCGCGAAACGCAGAGCTTTGACCTTCAATAACTTTATTAATAGTAGTTCGATTTCATTCAACTTTCCAAAGTTATGCTCTGTATTATCCCTTTCACTTGTACCAAATATGTACTTCTAGGAAAAAATCAAGGAGGTTTTCGCGAAAATATCTAAAATATAATAATAGGCATTATTAATTTTATTTGAGCAGATATCGTAATGGGATGTACTCTGAGGCCTAGATTTCGTATAGATGCTTAGTGAATTTTTTCATATTTTTGGATAGGTTCTAAGAACGAGATCGAGTTTTGGGGGCTCACATTTTGAGCCGTCACATGCCTGCGTTTCACCCAATATGAGAAATAAAATCAGTTTCAAAAGGCACTAATCGAGCCCTTTTATTTTACACTCCCAAAACCATAATCTGTGAAAAAAACTTTGCATCGTCCTTTCGCATGTATGGAGAGCCTTCCCTCAAACTTAACACAAAATGGCGCCACTTGCTATATATAAAGGAATTCACAGACCACACCTTGTCTCCAAACTTCGTAACAATTGGTTCAGCCGTTTCCGAGTAAATCGGTTGTGATAGATTGATAGACAGACGGACAGACAGACATCGAATCGATTCTAATAAGGTTTTGTTTGACACAAAATTGGAACTGGGCTGAAGAGTTGATTCGTTATAAATGTAATTTTAATATTCCAGTTGAATGTCAATTATTACTTTTTACTATTATGACGTCAGCATCTTATTTCCGTGGATTAAAATGCGATAAATTCGCGTGTAATTGATAAGTTTGAACTGCTATAACTTCGAACATGCGTCCTCTTTAACCTGGCTCTTGAGAAAGTGAGCTGAGGTAAATGCAAGAGGTACGATCCTCTTTAAGTCCACCCAACTACTGGCTTATGCTGACGATATTGACATCATGGGAAGAACGACGTGCAAACTGTCTTCATCCAGATCGAGCAGGCGGCGCGAGATCTTGAGCCGCATATCAATGAAGGCAAGACAAAGTATATGGTGGCAACGTCAGTACCAAAAACCAATCAACCAACAACATTAAACCGCACTGGTCAAACGGGAGGAATAAAGATAGGAGACTACAACTTTGAGACCGTTGATAATTTCTCCTATCTCAGGTTGAAAATCACAACGGATAACAGCTACGACGATGAAATCCGCGCATGGTTGTTGGCAGCCAACAGAGCCTATTTCAGCTTACAAAAACGTCTCACCATAGGGTCAAAGCTCTTACTTACTGTACAAGACAATGATCTTGTATTCCTCGGAAACTTAGCAAGAAAAATTACGAACTCTTGGCCGCGTTCGAGAGAAGAATCCTCCGAAGAATGTTTGGCCCCCTACATGAGGATAGACGATTCCGTAGCCTACATAACGACGAAATCTATGAGCGATACCATGACCGTCAGGTTGTGGATAAAATCCGGCTCAATAGGTTACGGTGGGCGGGTCACTTAATCCGTATAGATGAGGATGATCCAGCTCGGAAAGTTTATAAGGGCAATATCTATTGTAGAAAAAGAAGACGAGGCAGACCCTGTCTGAAATAGAGTCATGGTGTAGGTCAGGATGCGAGACAGCTTTTAGGGACACCGAATTGGTGAACCTCGGCGCAAAACCGGGATGTCTGGATTCCTTATTAAGGCAGGCCAAGACTGGATACCGGTTGTTGCGTGGTTGATGATGATACAAGGGTACAGGATAAGTCGACCAAGATCTGTTAGGGGCGTGTAGTATCCATCACTTCTAACTGATTTCGCTATGAAAATTTAACCGTTTTCGAGATACTCGAGTTTTAATTTGTTTATAAAAATGCCGTTTTTTGGGCTATTGAATTTGATATTTTGAAATATGTGACTCCTATTACTATTATTTAATTTTTACATGTAGAATAAGATGCTTTATGACCTCAATAACCACAGTTGTATGTAAGTTAACTAAATAGATCATTACAGACGATTGAAAGTTAAAAAGTTAGTACAAATTTAAAAAGTTTAATTTTCTTTACAGAATATCTCAAAAAAAATATGGCAACTGCATCGCGGATGTGCCTAGAAATATCTATTTTCTATCAGCTATACAACGAGATATAACATTCTAGGGTTTTATTTAAACTCATAGAAAAAACTTAGCTTCTTATGCTACATAGGATTTAAAAATAATCTAATTTATTCTTTGAATTTAGATAACTAAATAAAACAATAGGTGAGTACAAAATAACATTTATTTAGTTTTTATGTTCGAATAAAATTCCTCTAAATTTCATGTTCAACATGTCCACCTCTGTTTTGCATACATTTTCGCACTCTTTTGCGAAGTCCATTTTTACTACACCAGTTATCAAAGTCCTTCTTATTTCATTCGCCGCAATAATTATTCTTCCTCTCACAACTTCTACTGATGAAATTGGATTGGGCTCATGTGCCCCATATATAAAAATCCATGGGGTTAGGTCTGGACTTTTGGCTGGCCAGGGGAATGGCCCACTTCGTCCAATCCATTTGTTGGGATAATTTGTGTCCAGCCATTCTTTAACAGTTTTCCTGAAATGCGCAGGCCAGCCATCATACTGAAACTACATGTCCCGAAGTAGATCGAGTGGGAGATCCTCCAGTAAGTCGCCTAGGTCATCATTTAGGAAATTTTTGTAGTCTTCGCCCTTTAAATTATGAGGGAGAAAGTAACTGAATCTACGTTGTAATCCCTTTATTCTCTTCTAATTGGTATTTCCTTGTTCTTTTGGGGACCAATAGTTTGCGTTGTGGTAATTCGTAATTCCATCTTTATCAAATTATGATTCATTAGTCTACAATATTAATTTAAGGAAATTCGGGTCTTTCACAATACCATTTAGCATAAATCTGCAGAAATCCAACCTTCTCGCGCGATCTCCTCTTTCGATAGCTTGTACCGGCGTGTAATGGCATGGGTATAGGCCCGCTGTATGTACTGTAAACCACACTTTCCATTGAGAGAGTCCCAGCTCATGGGCAACAATATCAGTGGAACTTATTATCATTATCTCATCATGTGTCATTGATGACGGCCATGTTCTTCGTCGCCATCAATGACACGTGGTCCTCCCAAGTCTGTACGTTGCCTTGAAACAGAGCCAGTTTCTCGAAGTCCTCGATAAACTTCGTCGAACACGCTCACATCCGGCACTCGACGACCATACCATATAGCATAAGAAGTTATGTTTTTTCTATGAGTTTAAATAAAATCCTAGATTGTTATACCGCGCTGGATAGCTGATAAAACGTAGATATTTTCAGGCATATCCGCAAAGCGGTTGCCATATTTTTTTTAGATATCCTGTAAAGAAAATTAAACTTTTTAAATTTGTGCTAACTTTTTTATTTTTTAATCGTTTTCAACGACCTATTTAGTTAACTTACATACAATTATCGTTATTGAGGTCATAAAGCATCTTATTCTACATGTAAAAATTAATAATAAATAATAAGTTAGAAATATACAACGTAGGGAACGTTTCAACATTTGTGACCAGCACCAGATAGGAGGTACTAGATATAATTCTAGGAAATGCCCCAATGAACGGAATTGGAGGATGTCGGATGAACCCTCAATGTCTGATCACAGAATAATCAGATTCAACATTGAGGGTAACTCCGAAATAAAAAGAATAATTAGCAACCCCTGGAGATTGGGAATTCTGCACAACGCACTTGAGCAACAACATTGCTCACCTTCAAGGGGGCGGTGACATCAGGAGCGAACTGGAATTAGAAACGGTGGTGGAAAACCTCAACACAATCGTCATTGACGCATATGAGGCCAGCTGTCCGGCTAAGACAAGGGATGTACCATGGTGGAACAAGAACCTAGCCAGAATGTGAGCAGAGGCACGAAAACTCTTTAACCGGGCAAAACAGAGGTATAAAGATGCACTGACTGCGTATAGCAACGCGATCAGGGAAGCGAAACGAAACAGCTTCAGGGAATTCTGTGAAGGGATTGCACAGATCACAATCAGGCTGTACAAGGCTGTAGCCAAAGACGGGGAAATATCGTCTGTCTGCTTGAAAAAGGAAGATGGGACATTTACCGAGAATGAGGAGGACAGGGTACACCTGCTTCTCAGAACTCATTTCCCGGGGTCCTACCCCTCGGTGCAGGCGACAACAGTCTGCCTGACACCCCAACAACGAATAAAAGGGGAAGGAAGGAGAGCTGGAAACTAGCAAAAGAGGCATGCTCAGAAGCTAGGCTAAGATGGGCAGTGGGAACTTTTAAACTACTGAAATCTCCCGGAGTAGATGGCATTTTTCCAGCACTTACCCAGAGAGGCCTAGGAATTATCTTAGAGTCTCTTCTGAGGGTGGTAAGGGGGAGCATAGTACTGGGTTATATACCAAGGGCATGAGACGGGCAAAAGTGGTCTTTATTCCGAAAGCGGGTAAAAAGGATCCTTTTCACCCTAAATCTTTCACACCAATTTGCCTAACATCGTTCATACTCAAAACTGTGGAGAAGGTCATAGAAAACTATATTAGAACTAACGTTCTAAAGCGTAATCCCATACATCACTGTCAACACGCTTACCGGGCAGGACGGTCAACTGAAACTGCTCTGTATCAGCTGACAGAGGTGCTACGGGATGCGCGACTGCGCGTGTTTTTGGAGATCGAAGGAGCATTCGACAACACATCGCACACAAAGACACAAGATGCCCTGAGCCGCAAAGGAGTGGGAAACACCCTGCACTCTGGATGGGCAAAATGCTAGAACGCAGGCAAATAGAGGTATCGACAGGTACAAATTTTATTATCATGAATATAACTCAAGGCTGTCCACAGGGTGGGGTACTATCGCCGCTGATGTGGAGTATGGTAGTGGATGAACTCCTGAACGTGTTAACAAATACTGGAATATAAGTCCAGGGTTACGCGGACGACATTGTTTTAATCTGTAGGGGCAAATATGAAGATACCCTATGTGATAGAATCCAAACTGGTGGCATTAGTAGTGCCTGGTGCAGGAAGGTGGGACTGCGGATGAATTCAACCAAAACCATCATAGTACCATTCACTAGGAGGCGTAAGCTGGATCACCTGAGAGCCATAACATTACATGATATGGAGGTGAAACGAGAAACAGAGGTCAAATATTTGGGAATTACGCTAGACCAAAAATTACTCTGGAAGACACATGTCGGAAACACTTGTCGGAAAGCCATGAGGGCTCTGATGACTTGCAGATCCATAGCAGGAAAAAATGGGGTTGCAGCCCGAAGATACTACTTTGGATATATACTGCAATAGTAAGGTTAATGATTACCTATGGAGCGGTAATCTGGGCAGAAAGAACCGAACTCAGCACACAGCACAAGCTAGGGAATTACATAAGCTCCAAAGACTGGCTTGCGTGTGTATCAGTGGGGTAATGAGGGCATGTCCAATGGCATCCCTGGAGGTCCTTCTGGGATAAACCCCTCTCCATCTGCACATACAGATGCAGGCAAGGAGATCAATATTCAGGATGGCCGGTAGTATGAGTGAGGCGGGGAGCTGCCTAAATCGAAGGAAGATTGATATTCTTTCTAGGCGGTATCCCGAATTACTGATACCGAGGGATAACATGACAACGATGTTTCACTTCGATAAGAAGTTTGAAACACGTTGGAGTAACAAGGCAAACTGGGAGAGCGTGGCTGCGACATACGGCTTAAACCATGATTACTTGGTACACTGACGGATCCCTCATAGCAGATAGAGCGGCTGCCGGTGTCATTGGTCCAAGGAAAATGTACTTTGAGCCAATGGGCAGGTACACTAGTATATTCCAGGCGGAAGTCTACGCCATAGACAAATGTGCCTCCTTTAATCTGCAAAGGAACTACAGGGGGCAGAACATAGCTATTCTCACCGACAGCCAAGCAGCGATCAAGGCACTTAGGTCCAACCAGGTGAACTCTAAACTGGTATGGGAATGCCTTGAGAGACTGAATACACTCGGCTCGTCCAACAAGGTCTGGATATTTTGGGTTCCAGGCCATGCTGGGTTGGAAGGCAACGAGGCAGCCGACGAATTAGCCAAGAGGGGAGCAGGGACGCCTTTACACGGGCCAGAACCCTTCTGTGGAATCGGAAATGGTTTCATGGCTATGAATCTAAGAAATGAAGAGGAACGGTTGAGGGAACTATACTGGATATGGATGCCAAGGATGGAGCAGTCCAGGGTGCTTATTGGGGGATACGAACCCATGTGCACAAAGGATTGCTTAAACCTCACCAAAAAGAACCTCCGAATCATAGTGGGAATTCTCACTGGTAATTGTCGGCTGAACTATCACCTAGGGAAGCTAGGGATATCTACGGGCACTGCCTGCAGGTTTTGTGAGGAGGAGGACGAAACCTCAATACACGTCATGGGACAGTGTCCAACAGTTGTGCAAAGTAGGTCGAGACATCTGGGAGAACACTTAATACCAGATGCAAAGCTGAAAGATCTGGAAGTAGGGAACATACTAAAGTTCCTAACGGTTATAGGCCTGCTTGAGATACTATGATCAATAGGTACATTATAACCAGTAAAAGGGCACAATAGTTCTTCAAGGACGCCGTGCGACTTTCCTTTAACAGAATAATAATAATAATAATCTCGAAAACGGTTATCCGACGGACTTCATACTACAACGGGATCTATTGTTTCTTACCTCCTTATCCCTTCAATCCCTGAAAATGGCAAACAATAGGGAAAAAATCCGGTGATAGTTTATCTTTGAAGGTATTTATGAATCTTATCTACGCGGTTACTAAGGCGCGGTCACATTGGGATTGCCTACATTAACAAAGCACTAAATGGTGTGAATAGCGTCCTTAGAGCTGGTACCCTATCATGCGCTGGGTATGCATATTAGGTGCATTATTTTGCATTGAATGAATTGCGAAATTGAAATTCATAAAAAGTTCCCAGCCATTACACTGACTATTCCATTAGCATAACTTGTCGTCTCCGAGTATAATAATGAATTAATACCTTCCTCAGTCAATGACCAAGCCTCCAGTTGCATTTGAACAAGAAAAAAATGTGCATAAATTAAAGGCCTCACTCAGTTTTCACGGCTGAATCATATCAATTTACCACTCTTGTAAATTCGATGATTGTTCACTGCAGCTTCCCACATACGCAGCGTGAACGCCATACCTGTAGTACCGGCCGGCATGTTAATGAGATAGTTGTCCCTGGACTTGAACTGGGGTTTTCTCATTGCTCGTTAAAGGCAGGTTGACCACAGCACACTCCATCCTACTGTTTTGCACCTGAAGTGTTATTAGTTCCATTTGCATTAGCACCGGTTAACTTTTCCATGTTGGTTTTTCGTGGTTGCGTGAAATTTGATGCATTGGAGGGTAGTTAATGTGCTATTGATTAACCTGTGACTGGTTTTGTTGAAGATGAACTCGAGCGAGTACTTTTCTGTTCACTGCTTTTGTCTTACTTCCAGGTTGCCTCCTACACTACGTTGTTGATCGTATTGAGTGTAATTAGTTCTTCTTTCTTGAAACGAATTCAAAACACTGGTTACGGCACTGCAGTGGTCAGCCGAGTTGCGTAAAGTTCGATTTCTTCTGCTTGTTGATTTTGTAACTCATGATGGCATTGTCTGCCCGTCCGCACTGTACATAATGATGCATATGTGGTTAATTGATAATAATTACATTTGCTCGAAAATGGTTGTTTTTATTATGGCATATTGAAGATGGTTACGCGTAATCAACAAAATTAATAATACTTCGGAAGGCAATATACGAACATTAAAGTTTGCTGGGTTGGATTGTTCATGGTTTTCGTGTAAACGTTGTGTATTGAATAATTAAAAGAAATTTGAATGAATATTCATTTAGATTTCAACTAGCTCTACCAAGATAAATTAATTTACAGAGCGTGCTGAACAGCTCATTAATACAAGTTTCTTTCTATCAAATCTGAAAGTGAAATTCAAAATATGATTAAAAATATAATCAGCCTAGAAAATCTATTTGTTGGCAAAATACCAGAGAGAACTTTAAAGAGTTTCACATTAAATTTTGTCCAAATCTTATCAAATTTTAGATTATCTTTATCGGTTTAAATTTATCTTGTGGAAATTTTCTGCTCTGTGTGAAAATTCATCAGTAGAAGTAGAGTTTGGTAAGATAATTTGTTTTCTTACTAGAGTAGGTCCTGGCTCAACGAAATTTCCTAACTTGTTCTGCTCAGTGTTGGCTAATATTCGCTCCCCGAACATGGGGAAGGTTTTCAACATTAGCTTAGGTGCTCGTTAGCCACTTCCCTGAGTGAGACAAACAGTGTAGACTTAGAATTGCAGAAGCCACAATTGACACAGATAAACCCTTTGCAAATGTGAAGATAAAAAAATAACACTGTCACACATTTGATAATGATAAATGTAAAAGAAATTACATACAGATTGACAGCCGGACTTAATGACAGACAGAAGCTCTTTGATAAAGTAGTCTTTCAAAATGATAAGGACACCCTAGAAATGCGCAGCAAGAAACAAAGGAATCCTGCAATCTTCCCAACGAACAACAAAGCAGAAAAAGAAGATGCCGATGGCAGCGCAACCTGGAAAGTCAGCAGGCGGAAAGTTATCTGTTCATCTGAACATCGAAACATCGAAGATTCTATCTGAACTAGAGTAAAAATCAAAAAACAATGCAAAAAATAGCATGACCGGACACGGTAGTTATGGCAAAATTCGGGGAGCTTACGTACGCGTATTGCTTTGTAAAGTCAAAGCGGACACCTTCCTAACTGATCTGAGTGGAAATGTCACGCGTCACGAGAAACACAGAAAAGTGACCTATTATTGGAGCTTAAAGTGAATGAAGATGCAGGTGAACCCCTATAGAAGAAAATCATAGGTTCACTAGGTAATGCAAAGGCGGTCAAAATGAGCAAGAATGCGTTGGTGATCGAGTACAAGGGCCTGAATGAAGTCGCCATGAAGTGTGAGATCTGTGGAGCTCTGCACTTCCAAATAACGCTACAATCCGTGAGCGAAGCTAACGTGTTATGACTTAGGAAAGTGTATAATGGCACTCAGATATCGTTGACAAGATTTCCTATTGAAGCAATGAAAAAGGCGATTGCATCGGACTAAATACCTGGATGGACAGTGTGTCGGCTGCGAGATCAGGGTCCAGTGCATAAATGCTGCTTGCGGTTTGGCCACATAGCGAAAGCTTGATCCAATCTGTGCTGCATGGAAACGAAAAATAGCGAGAGCGCCTACATTGCAGGAAGCGGTAAATGCCTTATGTTTGGGAAGTCATTCAGAGTAAGTTCGACTGAAGTTTGTGAAAGTAAATCTAAATCACTGTCGTGCGGCCCAAGACCTGGTTTCCCGAAGCGTATTTGAAGTTAATGACTATACAGGGTCAGTTGCTAACTCCCAGGGGCTAATACAGAAGCTTCAACGCATGGAAAAGATGGGTGAGGACGAGGTGATGGTGTCGTTCGATATGACGGCATTGTTTTCCCCCACGCCAGTGAAAAAGTCAATTTTCGAACTCGAGAGATGGCTGAGCCAGTTTGGATCTAGCTTAGAATGGGGAAGAAAAGTTCGTATCTATGCAAACCTTGCCAGGCTCTGCAAGAACGAAGACCATTTTACGTTTCGGGATAGATTCTACAAAACTACTTAGCGATGGGAAACCCCCTCTCGCCGTTACTCACTGAAAGGTTCATGTCATCAATCGAAGAAGATGTTGAATCGAGGGGAATAATGCTTGAAGTATGGTTTAGGTATGTAGACGACGTATTTGCGATTGTTAGAAGAGACTGGTCAACTCTATAAAACTGGACTGGAACTCTGGACTGGTCTCTCTATAAAAAAGATTTATCGCAAAATCGAGTTTACACTAGAGGTAGAAAAGGATGGGGCTCTACCTTTTCTAGGTCTAAATATCGTCAAATCTAGCGGGCAGCTTAAGTTCGAAATATACCGTAAACGACGGATAAGTATCCTGTATTCCTACCTATTTAACAACATCAGGAATTGGATCAAAAAGTTTCAACTGGAAGTCGTAGGTTCGAGCCAATCGTCCACCTTGCGGAATTTACTGGGAAGCGTCAAGGATCCTTTGGTAGTGGAGGAAAAAAACGGGATCTACCGAATAACTTGCAGCCACTCTAATAAAATATACATAGGACAGACTAAACGCCTGATAACGACTAGATTTAATAAACACATCAAGGAAGCGTTCGGAAACAAAAGCCGTGCATAAGATCATCAGTGGCAGCGCACATAGTCGAAGAAGCCCATACCATTAAAATCTTGAGCTCTTGCGTCATATAAACCGAACGACAACCTTGGACCCTTGGGAAAATCTAGAAATTTTAAGAGAAGACACGACGCGGTAATTAATAGGTGATCAGGTTAATAATTTAAATTTTTTAATTTTTTGAAGTTATTTAGATAATTAGTATTTAAGTATAAAAGAATCGTATAATGGCAATTATTTTTAGTAGCTTTGTACTGATGAAGGGGTTAAAGTTGCTCCCGAAATGTATATCTACATTGAAAAATAAAAATTGCAGTTTGGAGGAAGCTACTGGTCTATCAATTTTATACGGGTATTCCGTTTATGATGGTACAAATTTTAATGGTAGATAGTACAGCTTGTTTGAAGAAAATTGGTCCAGGGTAGTCTAGTTTTATCAAGCTTTTTATCGCAAGCTTTTTATCGCAATATCCGTCAATCATTTAATCCCAGATTCGATACCATTTTTGGAAACTACATAAAATTTCTTATAGATGGATATTTTATCAATAGCAAAGCTCAACATCATTTCGAAGATATAACTGTTTAAATTTTTAAAAAATTTCAAAATTGATTTTCTATTTAAATTTCAACATGAATTATTGTAACAGTACTTTAAACTGACTAACCTGCAGAGTTGATTAATGCCTTATTATGTTAGCTGACATGTAAAAATGATGGGCTTATTTATAGAAAATGTAAGAATTAACTATTCCAATGAACTTCAATATTCTATATGAAATGTCTACTGCATCGAGGTAAAATTTCAGGGGAGTCCGCTAGCGTTGTTTCTTGGAACCGATATTATTTATTCTTGTTATTGGTGACGTTCTTTATGCTATTTTGTTTGGAAGACGTTTCAATAAGTCATGACATGGTTTTTCAAATGCGACGACTAGGCTGATGGCATTTGTTTGATCTCTCACCAGGTCATCGACCTTGGCCAAATGGCTCTGGATTAGGAAGAGATGCAAGTAAAGTTAGACTGAAGGTGAAACCCAACGCAGAGGCGGTGGAAGCTGCAGAAATCTATAAACTTCACACCATTATCGTTACGGTCGCTAAGATCGTGCTTTCCCCATAACATGTGCGAGCAAGGTGTTGTCTGAGCCCACCTTGGCATTCAGACCACACATCACGATCACAGTGTTCCCTTTAGGAAGCCCTCCCCCCCTGAACTGCGTATAATTTCTCGCCGAAAGCATCCTTCTCTATTATATCGGAAGTCTCCGTTGGTGCATAGTACTGTACAATTGCGATGCTCCTTAAACGGGATTGGAATCTTGCACTCAGAAGTCTGTCAAAACCTGTTCAGGAGAGCGCGATTTGCAGTAGCGTCCAGAAGCAGCTAAATATTCCCGTCTGCTCCCACTCGGCTCTCCAGAGTACAAAAGCACATTGCCATAAGTGTGGCAAGACGGAAAGGAGCACTCTCTAGAGTCCCGTCATCTTGATTCGTTTAGGTCCGGAATGTGCAACTTATATTGTTGGAATGCTCGAGTTCGAGAAAGAGAACATTCTGAGAACCCTCGCTATGGTCGAGGAGCGTGCACACATTCGAGAAACCAATCATAGCCCGCTTTCGATAGCCAAAGGTTGTAGTCCTGAGGTCAGTCAATTCATTCAGTACTTTTTATTTAAAAAATCCCGGAAAAGCACCTAAATTTTAAACTTTTAACTAGGATAGTTCTGAGTTTAAAGAGGCAAATTACCGAAAATAGTAATTTGGAGTATCAAATATAAAATTATTAATACTTTATAAAAGTTCTAAGGAACAAAAGTGACTAATTACAAAGTGCAGAAGTTATAGGGATATTCCTAAGTGAAGCTAGTTTCGCAAATGAAGTTATTTTTTAAAAGCAATAGGCAAATTCCAGTAGTCCCATTTTAAGAGTTTAAAATTATAGTAATACAAACCATAGTATAGAGCACGATATTGGAAAGCTTTGTATAAAACTTGTTACTATTAACGCAGTCATAACAAGTAGAATTCGTGTCTTTTGTGTGAATTGACTTTCACTAAGATGCCGTAGAATTCAGTACCACATTAAAGTGTCTATTCTGGATTCTCTCATATATTAAATGAATCCAAAAAAATATTACACACTTGAATTTATAGCTATAATGAAGTACTTATATCTACCATTTTTTTTTTATAAAGAAAAATGGTAAAATCTTTTCTGCCGGGGACACCCAATTTTTTATTCAGTAAATGCAGTAAAATGGATTTCTTACAGAATAACGAATTTAGCCGAAGTTGCTCGTCAGGGCTTTCATTTCCCTTGCTTCTAAATTGGATTTCAATGAATACTCTCATTGTTTCATTCTCGAATGAAATCAAGTATAGAGCAAAGTTAATCAAAAATAAAGTCTCAATGCAACCCCTATATATAGAATGTATACAGTATGTCGGAAATGACAATATATCTTGGTGAATACAGGAAATGCAAACACATTTCATCGAAGCGTAAAAGTGGATGGTCCAAGTGATTCGTAACGATCAATATGAAACCAATCATGAAATTTTGTTTCAACTAGTAAGAAAGTAGTAAAACAATGCAATATCAAATTGACCAATTAGACCAAAAGAAGTAACAAGCACATATCAATTTTACAAAACTGAATGAACTGAAAAAAGTGCGAGTACATATTTATATTAAACATTGTACGTACTTTCTATAAGTCGAAGGCGGTAGAATAAGATATAATCTTGCAGTGGATTTTATAATAAAATGCATCAATGTACCATTGTGTTTGTATATATAAGGACATCCTTTCACTTTCGCTCCGTCTTAGTTGGAAAAGTTGGTGGTATCTATATTCTCTGAGCTAGAGTTTATCTAATTTCACCTGCGCTAGTGGGCTATCAACTTCTCCTGGAGGTCTTTTGGTGAGTAAATGATTAACTTACATAAATCGAGTAAAACTTTGAATTTCCATAATGTTACATAAGAAAATATGAGAGAGGTGCAACTACGTCAGAATAAGTTTGACAATTTTATTGAATTGAGTTCCTTGGCCCGGCATGGGAAAACCAATCAATCATATTACATATATGAAAAAAATATTAATTACTTCAAAGCAATGAACTATTGCACGAAATAAGGTTGCGTTCAACAATAAGTTTCTACAAATGATAGCCGTTTATTTGAAAATAGCTTTGGTAAGGGGTCTTAGGTGAAATATCTACATTCGGCGTGAAAAGTGAGTACTATAGCAAGAAAGCCAATTTTACGCATGACATTAAATAAATAATGAAGAAAAAGGGAGTTTTGAAGGTGGAAATTCAACTACAAACGATTTAAATTTGCGAAATAAGTTTATTATAATAATTTTGAAAAGTAGCATGAAATATAAGTGAAAGGTACATTATGAAACTTATTTGAGATCTTCCATAAATTTCGTTTTAACTGGATTTTACATACGTACTGCTCATAGGGTATATTTCTATACATATTTTACGTTTCTGGATATATGTACACATACCCAACATTCACTTACTTCATATTGCCCTACAAATTTTGTAACATGATTAACTACTCTCTTTTCTTTTATCTGGCCTAGCACGATAGTGAGAATACCTTATAGTTGGTACTCAGAAATGTGATACCTCCATAATTGCTGCACTGCGTGATATCTCCCTTTTTCCCTCCATATTCAATCAGTTCGGCTGTAATTCGATCGGCACCTGGCGATTTATGGTTTTTAAGCCGATGAATTGCACGGACTGTTTCTTCCATGCTTGGTGGTGATAGCATTTGACCGTCGTTTTCAGTTGGCGATATTCTGGTTGTCTCGGCAGGATGAGCATCTTCCTGCTGACTTGTTGGTAAAACTTCCGCTCCTGGTACAGTTGCTCCCGTTTCGAGTTCACAGACTTTTTCGTTCTGTTGCTAGGTTACATTCATCATCGAACCAGCCGTTGCAACTTTTCTTGCGGCTGGAGCCAAGTATGTTTGTGGCCGTATCGATGATAAGGCTCTTCACGTGGTTGTGAATATCATTTGTTGATGTGTCAACTGGAGGACATCTGTTAGCTGCGGTTATTGCGGCATCCAGTTCCCTCTTATAAGTGTTACGAGGATTTTGTTCTGGATGTCTTCAGTATTCTGTCGCACCAGATTGTCAGAGGGATTATAGGTGGTGTTGTAACTCGAGTGCTTAGCACTATGTCAACAAGATAGTGATCCGAGTCTATATTGGCTCCCCTATATATTTTGACATTCATCAAGGCTGAGAGGTGGCGGCGTTCAATCAACACGTGGTCAATTTCGTTGAAAGTGGTCCCGTCTGGAAAGGCCCATGTGTGTTTGTGAAATTGGACACAAGCGCAATAACCATTTTGTGCGATACTTCTAACTGAATAATCCGCAGTCCGTTATCAATGGTATCCTCATGTGAGGTATGGGAGCCGACGTATCGCCTGAATACTGGCTCCGTCCCTGCTTGAATATTAAAATTTCCAAGTCTGATTTTGATATTATACTTGGGACAGGCTCCGAGGGTCCGCTCAATTGACTCGTAGAGGGTATCCTTCTCCAACTCTGCAGTCTCCTCTGTAAGGGCTTGCACTTTTGATGCTTATATTTCTAAATTTGCCTCGCAAACGCAGAGTGCCTAGACTTTCGCTTATGTTTTCAAAGCCGATGACGGCAGGATTCATTTGTTTGGCTGACTCCCAGCGCTGTAGTGACTTTTCTCCAGGAAACCGGCCCCTGTCCATCGCATCTCTTGGAAGGCTAGCTGGCTAGCTGCTGAGCAGCATTCGGTTTGTACAGGGAGGGCATATTCCATGAGAAAATGCGCAAATCGTAATTTCATTGCGTTGCCAGGTTCGTCGTTTTAAACTCTATCCTGTCCGGGGCTCCTTTCGTGGTTTCATAACTTCGGTTTTCCATGTAGGGTACTACTACTACTGTACTACCCTATGAAGCCTACAGTGCTATGAAGAATATAAATGAACAAAAAACAAATGTTTTAAGCAGCTGGGTGAAGAGACTCACATCAACCACTGGTGTTGATGTAGATGAATATAAGGTTCGACTTATTAGTGGAAACCTTCGGGGGTTACTTGTAAGGAAAAATATTTATCGCCCAGTCTAAAAACCAAATAACGAGGCAACCTACTTGGCTGCTGGAAAATATGATTTACAAGAGGCTCCTATTTATTGTATAATGGCAATGGCAACAATGTAGTTAAGGAATTAGCAAGGGAAGCTATCAATTCTGGGAAGAGCTGTGTATTGTTGACTTTAAATGTTAAAAATGCTCCCAAATTCCCCAATTGGCCACGAATCAAAAAACGCTTTTGCTGGAATAGGTTTTCCTGGGTTCATTTTGGAGATATTTGTTTGTTATGATGAGAAGATGGGCGATTAGGCCTGAAGAGTATATATCAGCGACTTTGGGATGGGATGTATAGCGGACTTTTTGTTTCCTCCTTTTTCAAGACTAGCCGTTGTTGTTCTCCTAAAGCACTAGGAGGATGCAGGAGTCTACGAAATTAAAGCAGTAAGAATGACGAGGTAACTTGACCTTAATGAAGGAGAAGAAGAACACGATTAAATTGAAAATTGAAGGAGACAAGATAATTATTTGTTTAAATACCTGGAGCCGCACCTAGAATGTGCCAATACCAATGTCGGTGGGACGACGCACAGCCACAGATTACTTATAATTGAAGGAGTGTCCCATGCTGAATGTATTGCCCGAATGGAGGTTCTGGCCAACTCATAAAGCCGAAACTAAATAAATTCGGATTACCACGGAATGGCTATGACGATATGCAGTGTGTTTAGGATAACTTTAAACGGAGCAGTGTTGGTTTTAGCAGGCATGATCTCAATCGATTGGTAACACATTTTGAATGTACGAACTTAACTCTAATATTAGGGAATAGCTTGAGTGGAGAAAGGGAGGGGAGGATGGAGTATTGGAATGGCTTCAAATTGCTACTGATCCTTTGGAAAACCCACGGTGAATGTACGCTAGCAGACTGGTATTAAGATGATGCTTAAATTAAAAGAAAATGTCTTGCAGTTGCCTTTGCCATTATGAGAGTACCTGATGAGTTGTTTAAGGTGGTAAGAGCGAGGAAATCTGAAAAAGATCGATTCACCACCCTACCTAAACAAATAATATTTGAGTGGGGCAGAGTAGGGCCACCAAAGTCGGGTGCTTTGATTAGTCGATCCGAAGTGGGTGTGTTATTTTTCCGATTTTTATACCAAACAAAAAATTAGCTGAACAACAACAAACAAAAAAAAAACAAGTCGGAATACTGCAAGCTGGACTATTCGGGTACACAGGTTTTGTGTTTATCTTGTGTGAGAAATTTCCTATTAACGTTTTCCTATGCATACATATCTCCAATTCAAAATATTCCCTGACATATGCATGGCCAAACTCCATTTCCGGCGTTCATATGGGTTCGCTTATAAAGTGATAATGATGTCATACACCTCTTAGAATACAATAAATTCACGTGAAATATAAAATTTTGTGCTTCCACAATTCGGTTAGTAATAGTTCGATTTCTTTCAAACTTTCCAAAATTCTGCATTATATTATTACTTCTAACGGCATTACATTTTGTACTTCTAGAATAAACTTAAGGGGGTTTTAGGCGAAATTTCTAAAATATGATCATATCCATACTGTTATTGATTTTATTTGAGGAGATATCTGAATGGGAGTTATTTCTGAATTTTTCCAGATGTTTCGGTTCGTCAGGTTCTGAGAACGAGATCTATTAATCTTTTCGGCGCACAACCAGTGCAAAAGGATGAGACCCGCTGTATGTTAAGGGATGCACAGAACACACGGTTTCACAGAACACACAGTTTCGTGACAATTGGTTGAGCCGTTTCCGAGTAAATAGGGTGTGACAGAGAGACAGATAGACAGACTTTGTTTTTTTCACAAAACCTTGAAAAGAACAGACGAGGAAAGAAGATTTATACTGTTAACCAGTGCGATATAAACTACTGGATAAAGTGCTTATTAAACTATTCTATGAAAAATATCCAGAATCAGTCGTTCAGCCTATAAATCCTTTGAACCAATTTATGAGTGCGGGAAAGTACAATGGAAGAAAATGTATGTAAGTTTTGTCAGTAAGTGTAAAATTTCATTAAAGTTTTTCTGGTAAGTGAACGGAATAAGGCAACATAAACAGGAGCTACCATACTCATATCATTTCGATTCTATTGTAATCATAAGATCTGCAGAAACATACAAGATATCACTCAATTACACTATCTATTACTATACTGTGAATGTCCTTCAGGCTACCCGCATTCACCCACGAGGCAAATTTAATGATAGTGGTTTGAAATTGCTCCATACTGTTCGAAATCATTTTTCAATTTTTCTAAGCTTAAGTTACAACAGATTTCAATACGAAAAAAATGCTGTTCGATATCCGGGCTAATATATACAAAGGGTAATAACTGTGTCATCATCACCTGAACAAATCAACTGATCACCTGCTGATTTACCTATGCAATGCAATTATTACATTCATTTTAATCATATGAATATTATTCCAAATGAACTACCCAATTCTTGATCTACTGATGCATGGAGATATTAAACGTTATCGATTTTGAGGTTACCCGTAATTTTCATTGACAGTAACTAATTGAGAAGCATAAATTTGACTTTTCGACTGATTTTCCAATTATTGTTATAATATTTTGTAATCGATCTGAGCCTTTGAAATTACTTTCAATGACTTGCAAACTACAAGAGACATCGACAAATTGCACAATACTTGCGAATCAACTTTAAGACTGTATAATGATGCTAGGGTTCGGTGTGAGTCTGGAAATAAATGCAATTTTGTTGAATAATTATTTTTAATCAAAGCACCTCAGTATAATTTCTAGCTACTACGTAGCACATTTTTGTTTGAAGACAATTAGATAAGAACAATATGGGTAATCTTCTAAGTATTGACCACGATATTATCTGGTTCTTTCATAAAAAAGAAAACTGCAGAGAAATTATTTAAGAAAAGATAATTTAAAAAATGCGAACCTGAAATTTAACAAACATTAATTTTCCTAGGATTCAGCAATAATAGACTACATATTTACTGTAAAAATCCTAATAGTTGATAGGGGTTAGAGCGATAACCGTTGCTAACGAAAAACGGCATCCAAATCTTTCTGGTGGCAGAGGGAATTGTATTTTGTGCTGAATACCGAATATAAATCGATTTAGGCGTGAATCAGAGTAATAATCTCGAGTGAGTATGGTGCCAACCCGAACACATTGCTTTCTGAATAATTGAAGTATTCTAACACGCTTGTAGGCTTAGGTTCATTAGCTCAAAATGGGCGAGTATTCCAGTATTTGCTGGAATATCAAGTTTAAAAGGAACTCATTACTTAACATAATTTGACATTCTGCAAAAAAAATGGTAAATTTGAGATGAATATAAATTTCTTTGAAGCTCACTTGGTTTAATGGTTGACCGTGAGGATTTTTATATAAAGTAAGTGTTCAAGAACTAGTGCATATTAGACCGTGCACAAAGTATAGTATGAATTGGGGTGTTCAAATTTCTTTACACATAAGTTAGTTTGCTTTTTGATGTAAGGGTGAAGTTTTAGTTTTAAATCGGTAATTTACCACGTTTTCGCCAACCTTATGAAATTAGTTTAACACGGCACATAAGAAGGAATAAATCGATTTCCGTAAACCAATTATTTAACACTTGATTGTGTAGAAGCAAAAATTGTATCTTTAAATTACATAAAACGAAAGACTTAAGCGAGCAACCTTTTTGCTCTCAAAACTTGATAACATCTTTTTGTTTCTCAGTATCAAACTGAAGATGATGCGCAACTAAATGGAGTTCAGTGTCAAGTTTCACGTAGCTTTCTGCAACGATGTGTGAAGAAGATCCAACAAACTACTAGACAAAGATTCCATTGATATTATTTTGATATAAAGGCCCTATGCTGAGAATCATGTATTCGAGATGTTCATCACATTTTGAAAGGATGTACGCAATATTAACTAATGTAGTGAGTGACCTTGATTCACTTGGCAGCATTCAATGCAATGTGATGAATTGATTTACAAAATTCACGTAGCGAAAAATGATTGTGTAATAGTGCCGAAGTTCGCCAGATTGAATTAACTTATTAATTTTTTTCAAATATAGGATGCTGTGTTTGATGAACTAATTATATGTGTATTATATTATACGCTTTCTCAGCTTCCGACTTCATATTTTGATTACATTTTAATTATATGAAGGACGTTTTGAAACTTCACTGCGTTCTGCCTAGTGATGAAATCAGAGAAAAGGACACAATGCCGACAAAAGATATCAAGTTAAAATTGAGAAAGCAGTGAAAGTTGTACTTTTGAAGTGGTTTTGAATTTTGATCAGATCTTATACTTTCAGTCTTAGATATCATCATCGTCAATTTTATATTGCGGATTACATCGCTGTTCAGTATGTACGTAATTATTGTGTTTGATTTTATTTATCATAAATATCATAAATTCTGCCTTCGAAAGATTGTTTAAATTAAACTCGATTATAATTTTTTCTTTTGAAATATTACGGAAAATTATCATGGAATTCTAATTCAACATGTCCAATTTTTCAAGAACATCTTCACATACGTTTTCCTGGTTCAGTAAACTTTTGGCCTTTTAGGGAAGTAGTTGATGATGACAAACATTATTTTATTACACCTTTTGCTGTGTACGTGACGACCAATTAAAAGGTTTTTTGGTTGACGTTAGAATTGTCAAATTTCAATTTTTGGAAAAATCTTAGAATGCTAAGGAGTATTATTATTTTGAAGTACTCGCTTGCTTGGCTCTTTGTTTGGGGAACGCGGGTCGGATACTTGGTACTTCGTTTCCTTACATAGTCATCTCATGAGCCTGTTGTAATTGATACTTGTTGGCTCTAATTGGCCATACTATTTTCAAGAACTATGGTGCGTCACGTTGCTGAGTACCATCTATAAGATATTCTCCACTATCTTGCTAGGCCGGATAGTCCCATACGCCCAGAACATCATTGGCCCATACCAAAGAGGCTTCACTCCAGGCAAATCAGCAACAGATCAGATTTTCTCTCTCCGGCAGGCGATGGAAAAACTGTTGGAATATGGACAATAGTTGCACCATCTGTTCATCGACTTTAAAGCCGCCTATGATAGCATAGCCAGGGTAAAACTGTACACGGCCATGGGAGAATTCGGTATCCCAACGAAATTAATGAGACTGACTAGGCTGACCCTGACCAATGTGCGAGGCCAGATAAAAGCAGCAGGATCACTCTCAAGGCCATTCGACATCAACAACGGTCTACGACAAGGGGATTCGCTATCATGCGTCCTCTTTAACCTGGCCCTCGAGAAAGTGATCCGTGATGCTGAGGTGAATGCAAGAGGTACGATCCTCTTCAAGTCCACCCAACTACTGGCCTATGCTGACGATATCGACATCATGGAAAGAACCACCCGAGACGTACAAACTGCCTTCATCCAGATCGAGCAGGCGGCGCGAGATATTGGGCTGCACATCAATGAAGGCAAGACAAAATATATGGTGGCAACGTCAGCACCGAAGACGAATCAACCAACAACATCAAACCGCACTGGTCAAACACAAACACGAACAAGAATAAGGATAGGAGAATACAACTTTGAGACCGTTGACAATTTCTCCTATCTAGGGTCGAAAATCACAACCGATAACAACTACGATGATGAAATCCGCGCACGGTTGTTGTCAGCCAACAGAGCCTATTTCAGCTTACAAAGACTGCTCGAAACGTCTCACCATAGGGTCAAAGCTCTTACTGTACAAGACTATGATCTTGCCAGTCCTCATGTATTCCTCGGAAACTTGGGTTCTTAGCAAGAAAAATTGCGAACTCTTGGCCGCGTTCGAGAGAAGAATCCTCCGAAGAATTTTTGGCCCCCTACATGAGGATGGACTATTCCGTAGCCTACACAATGACGAAATCTATGAGCGATACCATGACCGTGCGGTTGTGGATAAAATCCGGCTCAATAGATTACGGTGGGCGGGTCACTTAATCCGTATGGATGAAGATGATCCCACCCGGAAAGTCTATAAGGGCAATATCTATGGTAGGAAAAGAAGACGAGGCAGACCCTGCCTAAGATGGAGCAATGGCGTGGGCCAGGACGCCAGACAGCTTTTAGGGATATCGAATTGGTGGACCTCGGCGCAAAACCGGGATGTCTGGAGTTCCTTATTAAGGCAGGCCTAGACCGGATACCGGTTGTTGCGCCGTTGATGATGATGATGATGATGATGGTGCGTTTCTTACCAATCGGACCTCCGCGACCCTTGTCAATATTACTACATAAAATTTTATGGATAATATAAAGAGAAAGTAACGAATAATGGAAAGTCAACCGCATATCACAACTATAGAACCACTTTCAGAAAAAGCAAATTTATCCATTAAATTCCAAAATGATGACTAAGAGATACTTACTAACAATCTGCCAGCTTTTCAGAATAGCCAAAAAGTTTGAAAATGCGATTTCAAATGGGGTGACTTTGGGTTATCACGATTCGGTGGTATTCTGCAGTGGGAATGCCGCCGTCATATTTATTTTCATCGATACAATTGTCATAAAATCCAAAGAAGAAAATCAAGAAAAAGGAAATAGAATATACACAGAAATGAAATTGAAAGGCTTCAGTAAAAATAGTGCAACAATCCAATTGGACCAGGGCCTTGAAGTGTGTTAAAGCACTTCATTCAAGACCGCAACGGTACACTACAGGATTACAGTACCCTATAGGAGGCAATGTGAACAGCATTGCGCTCGCCCGAGATTATTACTCTGATTCAACTAAGGTACTGATTCACAGCTGAATCGACCGGTATCCGACGTTAAGTCACGATTAAAATTCCACTGCTACCAGTGAGATTTGAACGACGACCTTCCGTACGACAAGCTTATGCACAAACCACTCAGCTATCCGGACTCAAAAAAAAGAAATATCCCTAGTAATGATAGCAATTTTTGACGCGGCAATCCAATTGGATCTGAGCCTTGAAGGGTGCTAGTGCTTTTCGTTCGCCCTGCGGTAAACTATAGGAGGTAATGTAGTCAGCATTGCGGTCACTCGAGATTGTTATCCTGATTTGATACATTCACAGCTGTGTCGACTGGTATTCGACATTCAGTCATGATATAAATCACTCTGCCATCAGCGAGATTTGAACCGCCACCTTCCGCTGCGGTAGCATACCGTCCTAACCACTGTCCCATTTGAACATCTTGATAATTCCAACAAAAAATAAACTGTAATGAGTGGGGTACACTTTAATTCCTTTTGAGTAGAAGCCAGCATGAAAAGGGGCGGATTTTATATTAGCATGGCGCGAGGGTCTATTTTCACACATCATCAACCCTTTTCCTACCGCACCAGCGCGCCTTAAGCTTTGGAACGAGTGGGAATACCGGAAATTGGATGCTTTGGACATGAAGTTTTGTGTTTATGTTATGTTCGAAACTTTCTATGCACGTTTTAATATTCCTTCATATATTTTAATATTTATTCCCTCATATATTTCTAAACTTGGGTTTGACAAACCTCGTGTTCTCACCAAATTTTGTCGCAATAGGTTTCCCCGTTTCCGAGTAACGGGTGTAACAGACAGACAGACAGGCAGGTGACATTGAATCGATTCTAATAATGTTTTGTTTCAGGCAAAACCTTTAAAATGAAACCAGACAGAAGCTGCATATTTCCATGTCGTTATACAAGGGAATTATGAGAATAGAGAATTTCACACCTTTTCCAATATGGGAATGGCTACCACTGATTCTTGAAAATTTAAATATGCTGAATTCTTTCGAATTGTTGTTTTTCACTCTTTTACCTATAACCTCAATCACAAAAATTTAAAATGTTGGTACATCATCCGCCAATATTGCTGTCCAGGTTTTGGGCATACTGGACTTCGTTCCTCCATTTCTGCTTGACGGCGTTCAACCTCCCCTGCTGTAGTTTTAAAGTAAACAAAAATTCAGCTTTCTTATAGTTAATGAATTTTATTATTGGCACCAAATCTGTATTTCGGTAGCCCCTAACTGCCTTCTTCAGCAGAACCCGATTTCCATCCAGGAGCTCATCAACTCTGAGATCTCGCCAGTGCCAAAGATTGTAAAAGACAAAGCACAGGGAATGTCAACGAATCCTAAAGTTGAAAGACTATAGAATAGGAGTAATCCAGCCGGGACTCGTGGAGAACAGAGCCCTTATCCAGAGGAATTTCTCTTCACATAACTTGGTGTGAAACTAATTGA
Source organism: Hermetia illucens (assembly GCF_905115235.1). Classification (NCBI taxonomy): domain Eukaryota; kingdom Metazoa; phylum Arthropoda; class Insecta; order Diptera; family Stratiomyidae; genus Hermetia; species Hermetia illucens. The sequence goes on along the minus strand of NC_051849.1, from coordinate 68,119,157 downwards.
ACTGACTGACTTTATCAAGGACAAGCACACTGTGCTTCCTGCTCCCAACAGTATCATAGGCGACCGTATTGAGATCAACTTGCAACCAAACAAAATAATGTCGAAAAGGGGGTGGATTCTCTAGGAAATCAATAGTCGCCTAAGAGGAAATAAGTCGGAATACTGGAAGCTAGACGCTTCGGGTATAAAGGTTTTGTGTTCATCTTGTGTGAGTAATTTCCTATGCACGTTAGATAAAAATTCAAAATATTCTTTGATATATCCAACTCTGCTATTCACATGAATTCATTGTATGTGAACATGACGTTGAACACGACCTAAATTGCGATAAATTCACGTGAAATACAAAGGTTTGGTCTTCTATAACTTTTTTAATAACAGTTTTTTTTCAAGCTTTCCAAAATGATGTATTACGTTATTACTTATGATGGTCACAAATTTTTAAGGGGGTAAAGTTTCTCAGATATGGTAATATGCTATTATTAACTTTGAACAGATATCAGAATGGGATGTATTTTGAGGCCTAGATTTTGTACAAATATGTGCACCATTGTGATTTTTTTCAGATTTTTCGGTTGGACAGGTTGTTACACTTTCCGGGGCATACATTTTGAGCCCACACTCCCCTATGTTTCTCCCAATGTCAGAAAAAAGATCCTTTTCGAAAAGTACTAACCGGGCCATTTTATATCCCACATGATCATATTCTGCGAAAAAAATGTATGTCCCCTTTTATATGTATGGAAAGCCCCCTTTTAGACTCAACAGAAAATGGCGTCATTTGTTTTATGTAAAGGGATTCACAGAGCACATGTTCTTATCAAATTTCGTGACAAATGAATTAGCCGTTTCCGAATAAATCGGATGTGACAGACAGACAGACATTCAATCGCTTTTAATAAGGTTTCGTTTTACACCAAAGCTTAAACGGGCATATTAACAGCTTCGAAAAACAGAACTAAAAGTACGGTAGGAAGAAAGTACCATGTGAGCACAGGCAATTGATGCGAAATCCAAGAAAACGAGAATGGTGGATTCGTCAATGTGATAAATAACAAAAGGGTGACGAAGAAATTAAAGGTGAGAATTCGCACAACGGTAATTGTTATCTCTTACAAGGACAATCTTTTATATGCGGAGATATTAAAAAAAGTCAAAGCTAACCCTGGCCTAAAACACCCTAGACGGAAATGTTAGCAAGATCCGAGGGACCCAGGTGGACGACCTGATGTTAGAGCTGAAAAATTCCAGCTTGGGTAAAACTAACGGCTCTCGCACCCAAGTTAAGAATTCACTTGGGGTGGATATTGCAGTACGGGCCCAAAATTGTGAGGTCTGTATACAGTGCAAGGATCTCAGCAAAGCGACATAATAAAAAGAAATCTGCACTGCTTTGAAGGAACAATTCAAGTTGAAGTAGCTTGTAGAGGAGTCTATAATGAATTAGCGAAAAGTTTATGGCAATACTCAAAGCAACACATTGAACCATAGAAATTGTTGGCTTCCGCAAAAGTTTGGATCGAATGGGCTTGTCTGCCGTCTGAGAGAGCCGGCTTCTTTAAAGAGGTGCTTCAAGTGCCTCATGTTTGGATATTTCGTGAAGGCATGTATCGACTTGATCAATGCCACCAAGTTTTGACGCGAATACCAGTCGGCTCAGCGGTGAATGAATACCTGAGTCAAAGCACGGTAATAATCTCGCGTGAGCGAAATGCTGATCACAGTGCCTCCTCCATGGTACTGTAATCGTGCAGTGTACCGTTACGGTCTGCAGTGAAATGCTCTAACACAACAATCCAATTGTTCCAATTGGATTGTTGCGCCAACGATTATTATTTTCGAGTTATCACAATCTCGGCAGATGCCGGATTTTACCTAATACTACCACTAAGTGACAAGCATTTAGGCTCGGACGATCCTGCCTACTTAAAAACTAAACGGGCGCTGGTGGTAGTGGCTGGTGGTCGAGTACTCCCCGCAACATCGAGCACGTATGTAGAATGGTGTACTTCTGCATGGTTTGAATCAGACTGTGCGAAAGTCCCGGGACATCAAGGAAAGCCATGAGGGATTTAGGTACAATACGTGTAGCTGACAATATTATGGAAACTACAACCACCCGCTTGATACGCCAAATTTCTTTGATTTTTCGAGTCAGTGGCTCATAGTTTACCTACTTCTCCACGTATTTCCGTGCTATTATGGGGGATAGCGACATCAATTATATACGCCTAGCGACCCGTCTTGTCAACTAACAGTACGTCAGGCTTGTTATATGGAATATGACGATCAGTCAGAATTTGCCGGTCCCAATACATGCTGCAAGCAGAACTATCAAGTACTGCTTGCGGCTCATATTGGTAAACCGGACATGTTCTCGTGATCAGCCCATGATTGTATACAAGGTTTTGGTGGATAACCTTACATACATTGCACCGGCGCTATAACAGCACAGCCAGAAATAAGATGGTCCAATGTCTCTAACGCCGAACCACACATTCTGAATTGGTCGTTCTCCACCCGTTCTTTCATGATGAGGTTTTTATAAGCCCGGGTGGCGACCACGCCGTCCTGAATGGCACACATGAGCCCCTCCGTCTCAGCAAAGAGCTCCCCAGCACACAGCCATCTGTTTAACAAATGCAATTCGACAAATATCTTTGGCAGCCATTTGTTGATTTACATTTGTCGAACAAATGGCTGCCAAAGACAATTAACGTGTTTACCGTGCATTGCCTTCGACTTCCATTTATCGATCCGCTCTTGGTCCGACTTCACTTCACTCAGAGGATTGAAAGATCGATCCTTCAAGTTAAGTGGAGTTGGCCCACAGTCTGCCTTACATACAGCCGCATGCAAGGGACTCGCCTGCTCTTTGCTGTAAAAATAAATGCGCAGCGAGTCGACTTGTTGTGCCGCCACGTCAACCACGCCCCTATCTCCGATGTCACGAGGCAGGTTCATTCACTCCACGGCAGATTTTGGATGATGCATTCGGAATTTGGACATAGTTGTCCATATCCGCCGCTGGACGTTTTCCAGATCGGTCTTCGTCCACGGCAATATTCCGAATGCATAAGCCGGTGAATGGCATGCGGCCCTTGATGACCTTTGCGGATGGCTTGGATTCGACACTTGTCTAATCCAAACTCCATCCAAATATCACGCTGATTATGTCTATTATTCGCAACAGACTTCTAAGGTTAATACCAGCATAAAACTTGATGTCATCTAAGTACATCAAGTGCGTCAGTTCGTACTTAGCACATAGGGCATACTTTATTGCAAAACCATGCCCTCTAGCATCATTCAGTAGCCATGAAAGGGGGTTCAGTGCCATACAAAACTAAAGGGGACTCAACGAATTCCCCTGGAAGATGCCCCTCCGTATGCGGATGGGCTCTGAGGTATTAGCACCCCCAGATGTACGCACCGAGAAGATGGTATGCCACCCTTCCATGACTGTCGCCAAAAATTTTATTAGTTTCGGATCAATGCGATACATATGTAGGATGTCGATTAGCCAGGTAGGCGGAACGCATATTATTATTATTATTAAAAGAGGTTGCTCTTCTTGCTAAGGAGCGTCAGGCCATATACAAGCGCAAAGGGATTGAGCCAAGGGAGGTGGTTGCTCGCGAAGAACGGCAACACATTCTAGACGAGTGGCAGCTCTCTTAATAATAATAATCGTTGGCGCAACAATCCATGTTGGATCAGGGTCTTGAAGTGTGTTAGAGCACTTCATTCAAGACCGTAACGGTACACTAGGAGGCAATGTGGTCAGCATTGCGCTCGCCCGAGATTATTACCCTGATTTAACTCAGGTGCTCATTCACAGCTGAGTCGACTGATATCCGACGTCAAATCACGATAAAAATTCCACTGCCACCAGTGAGATTTGAACCGCGACCTTCCGTACGACAGCCTTGTGCTCTAACCACTCAGCTATCCGGCAGCTCTCTTGGCAAAATGAAACTAGAGGCAGATGGACCGAACGGCTCATCGCCAACTTAGGTGCGTGGCTGAATCGGAAGCATGGTAGGACTAACTATTTCCTTACCTAATTTTTAAGTGGGCATGGAGGTTTTCAGTTTAACTTGCACAAGATTGGAAAGGCGCGTTCTCCGGATTGTGTGTTTTGCAATAGAGCTATGGACGACGGCCACCACACTTTTTTTTCTTGTGGAAGGTGGGATGGGGTTCGTCAGCAGCTGTATTTAAACACACGGGATCTCTCTCCAGACAACATTGTCGAGGAGATGCTGAGGACTGCTGACAGGTGGAACCGTGTTGCCCATTACGTTCGGGCCCTTCTCGTTGCTAAGAAGATAGAACTCGACCGGTGGAGGAGTCGGATGGCAGGGGGTTCCTTGAACTGACAGTTCCCTTCCTCCTCTCCCCTGCCGTTGGTGAAAGGAACTCCCTGATTTGAAGGCTCCCCAAGGCGGGAGAGTTTGGGGACTAGCCCGAAGTAATGTGACAAACGGTTCCAGGCTAGCTCTCTGACGATGGGGAGGTGTTTAGTTGGTAGTCCGACGACGAACCGAAAAAAAAATTATTAAAAGAGGAACGGTATAGACGGCATACTGCCTGGAAGTGGTAAATGTTCAGTATTTTAGAAGACGTTGACTGTAATGAGAAAATGAGGTTAATCCAAACAAACCTCAATCAGGGTTCATTTGAGCAGAACACTTATGAATCTGAGAAGGAAATTGTCGTGACGGTGGTTCATCCAAAGTATACAATGCACCATGGGTTAGTTGGTCAGTGGTTTTGTGTGGGCGCAAATAAGCGGTGTGTACGTGTGCAGTTGCTGCGCCCCACGCAGTCTCACATTGAGTTTGAAGACGGCAGTTTGTTCACTTTGTACCATTAAGTTTATGGGGAAGCAAAGATAATAGCGAAAAGGGCCTAAGTCTATTAGAGACTTTTGCTCAGTTAGATATAGTCTTTGACAACGAAAGTAACGGAAGTTAATATAATAGTACAAGAGGGACACTGACAGTTTTCAGAGATCTTAGAATGTGCAGGCAAATCCTGTAGTAATGACAGACAAGCTGTTAGAGGTCTGTAGCAGAATAAGCGGCACCAAAGCTTAGGGCCTGGACAGAGTACCGAGCAGGCCCTAAAGCTAAATTGGATCGGATTGCTGACCTGCTCGAAGTGTTCATGACATGCAACATTGAAGCGGCAGAAGTTGGTACTTTTGTCTCGGGCTGGCAAACATTCATGTAGGCTATCCTGCTATAGACCCATATATCTTCTAGACACTATAGGTGGAATGTTAGAGTGGATAATTTATAATAGGTTGCTCCCGGTTATTGAAATCAGCAGTATAGGTTCAAGAAAGCCAGATAAACTATGCAATCAAATTGGCTGTTGCAAGAACGCAATTCACGCAAAGGGTAGTATTAGCAAAAATGTTTTGGTGGTGATCCTGAAGAATGCGTTTGAGTCGTAAAGAGTCCCAGGCAACGATTGGTGTTCCCACCTATCTCGCCACTATTGTCGATGTTTACTTCCAAGAACGGAGTCTCTGGTTTTACAACGATGATTTACCCAAAGAGCACATAGTCTCTCTATGATGGTCTTTCGGAACTGCAAGATTAATTAAACTTGCGGAAGAAAAAACGGAAGCAGTTTTCATAACCAAGTGTTGTAAAAGAACTTATGCTCGGATTAGAATTAGGAGTAGAGGGGCATATTATACTTCTTGCTATTAAACGTATAAAGTCTTTTCTGTCTTGAACCTCCACTTTGTCTCCAGTAGAGGAAAGTTTTTCGAGTTCCCTTCAAACGAACTACATTAACTCATCTACTCTTTCCTCAAAATAGCATTCTATGCACACAATTAGTATTTCCATCTGACGGCCCAAATATCTAGTCAGATATTCTATTACGCTGAAAATCACTTTTGATAGTGAGGCACAAGTCAGATAACAAACATGAGATGAATACAATTTCTTTCGAGTACATTCGAGAGGAAACGGAAACTTTATACATTTCATTCAAGGCTGCACGTATAGAATATTTCAAAGAAGTGCATAAATTTGTAAGATAGATATATTGATAGATCCAGAAGTATGATAGCAAGATTTAATGACAAAGGGGGAAAGGTAGAATATTATAAGCTAAGTATATTTTGTGTATAAATAAGATCAAGCTGCATTGCGTTGAACTCGACAATAGGATATGGAGGCATAGGCAGTTCGTACCTTATAATTAAGCAGCAGAATTGCAAGATTAGCAGAAGTGCCATTATAAAATAGGCGAGCGTATTTTAGATCACTGAACCGCATAAGCGAGTTTCGGTTTTATTCTATAAGTTATTTTTATCAGAATGCATTTATTTTCCCACATGGTATGATTTATTTTCATATTTAATTTATTATCGTCTAGAGTATCAAACGAAAGGATTTGATTAGTACATCTTGAAACTAATTTTATTTATGACATTGGGCAAAACATATGGGAGTTAGGGTATGTCTTGTTCTCAGAACCTATCCAACCGAAAAATCCTAAAAAAATCACAATCGTGCACCTATACAAACTCTAGGCCTCAGAATACATCCCATTCCGATACCTGCTCAAATAAAGTTAATAATAGCATAATACCATATTTTAGAAATTTACCCGAAAACCCCCTTAAGTTCATTCTTGGAGTACAAAATTTGTTTTTTTTTTGTTTTGTATAAGTAATAGTATAATACATAATTTTGGAAAATTCGAAGGGAGACGTGTATGACGACATCATTATATAAAGTAAACTCATATAGAACGGCGGAGTTGGAAACATCAAGGAATATTTTGAATGTTTAACTATGTACCAATAGAAAAACTTACATAGGAAATTTCTCACACAAGATGATCACAAAACCTTTATTCCCGAAGCGTTTAGTTTCCGGTATTCCGACTTGTTTATGTTATGAGTATGGATTTCAGTGAAATTGTTAGACTGAAGATTATCTTGGTACTAACTAGGCAGTAATTAACATTAACCCCAGAGAATTCTTAGTTCTGGGACTATTCACAATGCGTTACGTTTGCATATGCTCGCTAATAGACTAGTAACTATAAAGACTACCCCTGACTTATTTTCCTGGCGGTGGAATACTTTTGAGGCCATTTTAATAACTGAAGTAAAATTGAAAATTGAGAAGTACTTCCTTCATGTTGGCTATGAATGTTAAAGTGTTACCGACATTTTTATTTCATTTCTTTTAATCCTTGACGACCCTGAACTCCGCTGTGTATCATAGTAACTGCTCTTATGCATGTTCGTTTGCTGCAATGCCTTTGCGTTAAATGTTTTTAATTGAATTCTAAGTTTGTGCGATTAGAAGACAACGAGAAAATATGCAACTATCTCTTTACAGAGAGGAAAATTGTTGGCCTATCTAATCATGAAATAGTTATCTTTTACTTGTTATATAAAGCTTGACCTTTCTTACTTTCGACAACTATCAAAGTTGTCAAAATGTAATGGTGTTTTCTTCCGTAGAAATGAACCACGGCAGAAATATTCACAAGTATATTTCAACTATGAAAATTATACACGTATTAAATTTGAAATCTTTGATCGTTAAAAAATGTTATAACCCGGTTATTATCTAACAATTATTATAACAAGAAATCTAAAATATTCATTCAAATTTGGTTTAAATGAATACTTAGTATCTATTAAAAATATGGCCTAATGCAAATTTTTTTCAACTTTGTATCCAATCCTATTAGATAATTGGAATAAGTAGTCTTATTTTTTATTTTGACATATCTGCGAGCTGTTGCAATTGCTCGCAGTGTTAGATTTTGCAATATGTAATTATCATTATAATAAAAATTGTGAATTTATCAAGAATGAAAATCTTAGCGCAGTCACGATTAAGTTGTGCGTATATGATGCATGAAAAGATGAAAATAATATTCAATGAGTACACATAGTTATTTGTAAGACTCAAATAAAGTAGATCTTGCAAATAACAAATGAATGAATTGAAGTAAAAATTAGTAATTAGTAAGTTGATGACATAAGTTTATATGAAAAATGAACTTTGTTACACAAGTAAATATGCAGTGGACGGAAAGTAGCACATTTGTACCAAATGCGTTTATCAAACACGATCATAACCTATTCAAGAAGTGTTTGACATGGCGAAACGAGCAATAATTTTTTGTTTTCTTTCGTGCAATAACTCGAATTTTTGAGCAAACTACATTTCGCTTTTACAGCAACTAGTTGGATATAGCATGAGCTTCACCAGCAAAACATAAAAACACAAATGAGACAAACAGTGAGTGATTTTGTTATTTTCTTTTTTGTTACTGTTTATTACTTTGGCGAATCATATATTCATATAATTTTTATTGTATTTATTATACATTTCGTTATCCCATATCCCATTGAGATTTATTCACTTTTTATAAAGGTTGGCGAATGCTATGCTTAACGGCTGAACCAAAGCTATGGCGGTTATCTAATGTAATATAGTAACATATTTAATATATTTATCCAAAAACCATGCATAAATCTGGATTTTCTTTTTTTAAGAAAAGCCAAGCAAAAACTACTGTAAATGCATTTTTTTTTATTTGAGCACGTTGTTATCGTTCAAATGGACATATAGCTATCATCCATGTATATGTTTCTTTTTTCGGAACAAATTATCAATTTATTAATCGTGAAAGAAACACAATCAATACATTACAGCTGCCATTTTTAACTTTCAAATGTTTTTTAAATAATTTAATATAGTAATAAAGCAGCTAGATTTTCATTTAGTAGTAGGTTTTGAATTGGAAAGTTAGGGATATGATCCCTTTAAATAGACTCCCACAATGCATGATCTTGAACTTGTAATCATAAGAATTCAAGACAGTCATATTAGCAAACGAAAGATTGAAGCGAGTAACTTCCCTTGGCAAAAATGTTGACTGACTTGATTGGAGACAATACTTCTTACTAGATGTGATTGAAATGAACGAGATTCAAAATATATAATTGTATAATGATTTTCAATTAATCATCATTAATTTAATTAATTAATTAATTAAATTAATTAATCATCATTAATTGAAAATCATTGTAGAGTTTATGCTGAATAAATATATGGAGGTAAACAGAGTGAAGAACTAACTGATGCGCTGAAGGGCTTTGATGGGATGAATTGGTTGGCATTAAAAATATTTCAAAAATTTATATACTTTATGTAGATAATCAATTGCTAAATACCGCTAGATAATCTTTTGGCAGAAGATATTTATGGAAGGTCAATAAAAAAAGAAAGGTATATCTTATGACCTTGGACTGATATCATAATCTCTTAAAAGGTTACTAGTTGAAATGTAAAAGTACATAATTTTTTACAAACATAAACCATTGGGATTAAGGTACATTGAATCTCTCTTCTTCCCGTCAACTTGAAACTTGAAGTTTATATTGACATCAAATAAGTTATTAAGCTGCTTAAAAATAGTGAATTTATATCATTTGATCCGAACGCCCAATACTAAAACTATTGGTTAATGTTGGGAGAGTAATGAGAATTTGTAAAAATGATGACTTCCGAATTTATATGGAAGTTGCGAATTTAAAATTTGCAAATTAATGGTACGATCCTCTTTATACTGGGAAATGTTGATATGTAGATTTTTATGGAGTTAGAAAGTTTCTTCGAAATTAAATCGCAGGTGTATATGATATCCGCCTCTTGCATTCGGAATGTAAAAATAAGGCTGAATAATTCGAAATGCTTTTATGTAATCTCCAAATTCATCATGATTCAATCACCCGAATGCATCTCCTATTTATGGAACTCTTTTCGATGGAGTGTTTCTTTAGTTAAACAAAAATATGAATTTTATATAAAACGATGCAGTTTTTTCTATTACAATTAACTTATTTTTGTTTCTGCTACCACCGCTTTGACTTAAGGAAATAGAAGTTTGGTTAAACTCCAAAATTATTCTCCTTTTCGGTTTTTGATCTGGAGGAAGTTTGGTAAGCGCTTGTTGTTGTTAGATCTGCAAAGATTCTTATATGTTATGTATATATGTGTTCGAGTATAGATTTATCTTCTAGTTAGATTTTACATTTTTCCTTTGGGGTCTTTCGGGTAAGCGTTGAGCCATTGAACAAATTTAGTATTTCCTTGACTGCTTCGGAAAAGGCGTTTTACGTTAAATGAAACCATTTTCTCGTCATCCCGTATTCCTCCTGCTTTATTCAGTCTCTCTATGATTCTTGACGGACTTTTTTCCTTTTTGTATACTAAGCCTTTCAACTTCAAGTTGAGTTCGCTGATGCTATAATTTTCCCTAATTCATTGCTTTCTTTGAGGATTTTGGAAAGGATAGGACTAGGTGCCTTTAGATCCGAAATTTTCACAATAATCGGTTTATATTCATTGAGGACTTTTTCAAAGGTTTTGGCGCATTCCGGGAGAGGATCCTCTCTCTCCTTATTTACAGAACTTGATTTTCTTTAGTTTTTTCACTAGTATTCCTGCTTGTCCGATATCATGATAGCGTTTTCTTTGCCAGCCCAAACATAAACCGTTTTCTTGTTAAATTTGTCAATTATTAATTTAAGCTTTTTGGGTGCGTTTACGTCGCGAACAAGTGTTTACGAAGACTTGGAGCTTTTGAATCACAGGGAGTGTGGGGCACATTCCATGTGCTACTCCCGCATAATAACACAGAAAAGACCTTAGTAGAATACAGTCTAAACCTGATCTTTGAGTTGAGATAACGGCATTTCCGGATTTTAAACATGGCAGCGAAAGGGGATTTAGCGCTATTAATGCGTAGAGTGACATCCAGTTTGGTGCTTCCCATGGCAGAAACGAAGTTTCCTAGATATACAAATCAATCAACGCATTTGATTTTGTGGTTCAGTTAACTCTTCCACGTCCTGCGGACAAGGCAACATATAAAAACATTATCGGTGATAAAATGCAACCCTGGCTGACTGCGGTTCGGAACTCAAATTCCTCATATAATTTATCTGGGTGAAGCATGGGGAGACCGTCAAGCACAGCGGTTTTAGAGCATTGATGGCCAAGATAGGTTCTCTTCTATTTGGAGGAGCAGTCCAAATTCAGTTGTTATGGTGACTAATCTTCTCATCCATAAGGGTTGTAGCTCCACTGAATGTAATGCGGTTTAGAACCGTGGTTAAGTGCTCCTTTCCTGTTTTCAGTTCCATCGTTGTAAATGATGAGTCGATCGTTGAGCTCCTTCACAGATTTGTGACCATGTGTAATATGGTATACAGTTCTTAAAGCATTGCTATCTACGTTGAACTACCTGGGATTTCGCACGGTATGAACACGAGAGCGTGTCATGCTTGCTATCACTCGCAGCGATCGGCAGAACTTTCAATCCCTTCCGTTCATCGATTCGTTCGCATGATTCCGCAGTCAGCCAGATCTTATGTCGCCTTTTCGGAACATGAGCGACTATCTAAGTAGTGCCCGAGAAAATAGCATTTTTAATGCTTATTAATATTATCAGGTGGGTTATCAGCGAGATAGCTCTTCTATAGTCAAGCGGAAGGTGGATTATCATATATAAGCGTTGAATGTTGAATTTCGCAGATCGCAGCTCTCCAAGCCTGGAGCGACTGCAAGCAATTATGGTAGGTTCGGTCCTACAACAATGTGCCACCAATGACGTGGTAGTGGAAACTGCAGAAATGTACTTTCCACCATTATCGATACGTTACGTGCTCATACGTCAAGAGAGCGCACGTTGCCGTAGCCGTCAGTAACAACCCGACTCCGGATTGGCGTTTGCTATCACTTGGCTTTCTATAGTACAAACGAACATTGTTGCAAGAAGGAGAGGAATACTTTGCAGTGTCCCATCATCTCCCTTCGTTTAGGTCTAGAATGCCTAGCTTACACCGTTGCCGAGGAGCGTGCGCGTACTTTAGATGAATGGGGCCAGTCCATTCACAAGGTGTCGATGACGTTTTGATGGTAGTAAAATTTCTAAATTGGCAGGTTGCTCGTCCACAAATTCCTATTCTTTTAGTCGCCTATAATAACAGGCAGGATATACTTCGAGTGTATTCTTGAATCCCAATTCACATATATTTTGAATAACTTTTAAAAGTACTGAAATGCCCGCGGGTTTGCTATATGTGCAGTACTTTATTCGCCTTTTCCAGAGACAATCTTTAAAGGGACTGCATGTAATAATATGTAATATTTTTCCCTTTTCCTCCATTTTAATACCTCGTGGCTTTCACAATATATTCCTCCCGATTTCCTTTTTTCCTCCACGACATTCACTTATATCAATCATTAAAAATTTTAAAATTAATAATTTCATATTATTTATCAAAACCTACTACCTGTTAGCTTCGCATAAATTTCTAAAACTAATCTATATTTTAAAAACCTGTCAATTTATAAGTAATGATAATTCTCGAATAAACTTGCCTAGGTCACATATTATTGGATGCAGGCCTAACGTTTTGCTTCTTGTTGAGGTGACTAAAAATGTATTTTGATCAGCTGGACCAGGGAGTTCATTGGGTTGTCTTGAGAGAGGCAGACTTTTGCAGCTTTAAGGATTGCAAATTGTCTAGGTTGGCATTGCGAATTTAATTTTTGTTCTGCTTGTAAATTAAGGATGAAAAGCAAACGGGTCGACGCACTACTTTTCTTGGAAATCGCTCGTATAAATTCATTCTGCGTAAGATTTGATTTTTTTTTTGCAGTTCGTCCCGTTCCAGTCTCAAACTGTTAGCTTTTGGTTGGAATTTGGTCCCTAAATTCAGTGCTTATTTTTTTTTCGCGATTTTTCTTCTTCATCTAAAGACTGTAGCTTAGACGATTTTCCGTTAATTGTTTCGTGCAGTTTCTCTAAATCTGGTGAAATTTATTGGAAAGTTGAGTGCGGAAGAAGGGACGTGGTTAACATTCAGTCTGGACATTTAAGCGTCAGCGTTTTAATTAATTGATTAAACGCCCACACACAGGAATGAAAAACATTGAAAGTGACAAGAGGAGTATCAGTTTTTTATTTTATTTTCAGGGGATATTTCGAGGATCTGGTGCACGCGAATTTTGTGCAATGGCACGTGCGGGATCGAAGTGCTCAAAGGATTCATATTTTCATATTCTGAACATACCAATTTCCGGAATTTTATTACTTTAGAGACTTCAGGGTTATCAAACATTTGGTACAGCTCAGTTCGTGATTCACCATTGGTGGTCTTTTGGCTTAGCTTCTTTTATTCTCCTCAGGACCCTCCTCTCAAAGGTATTTTGACCAGGGATCCAGGTTTCATATCCGTAGCACATGTTTTATTGTCCTGGCTTTTTATACAAGGAGCTTCGCTTTCCTGTGTATGCATGTATTTTGTCTAGTGGATGTCATTCTTTTCGTTTTGATTTCGTTAATTTGTAGACAAACTTCGTTTGTGGTTTTGTTGAGGTTCATAAAAATCTCCTTTGCTGATGTGAAAGATCCCGCCATGATGTTAATATCGTCCGCATATGCGACGATTTGACAGGACTTATAGAGCAGTGTGTGCTTTGTGTACACAGGCAACTTTCGTATACCCTGCTCTAGTGCCAGATTGAACATTAGAACTACTAGCCCATCTCCTTGTTTTAATCTGACGTTTTTCTCAAACGAACCTCTTCCGGATGAGACGTTGACATTGTATTTGTTATGGGTCGTAAGGCCCATTGGATGCAAGTTCAAAAGGATCAAACCTAAGATTTTGTTTTCAATAGTGACATGTAAAGGGCCGAAGGAATAAAGAATCCAACCTCCCTTCCTTCACCGGCCAGCAAGAGGCAAGCATACTATTCACTCTTCCATATGTTAACAATTAAACAGTATATTAAGAAAAAAGTTCGTTGATAATCACGGGCTTTAAAGACATAATCTAACCTATGAATTTTAAATAGGGGCTTCAGTCGTTAAGTACCGTTGCCGTAGGCGTAATCCAGAGATAATTCATTATCTGGGTGACAATCGAACAATATATACGCACACAAATTCGCATTACTCAACGCAAAGAGTAATCCTTCACAATATAGGCAATGTCCTAACCTGGGGTCTTTGCAGACCTGGGGAATAACCAGAACCAATACACACGCGCAAATTAGGCAGACTATAATTTAGAATTTAACATTTTGAAATGTTATTCTAATAAATAGAATTAGTGTTTAAGCACCTTAAATGTAAATATGTAAGTTTTCAAGGTTTTTTAGGTCAAACCATGTTGACCTAAGATAGAGAGAGAGAGATAATAAGAAATTAATGATAATAAAATTAAGATTAAGAAAAGATAAAAGGGAAGGTTCAATGTCACCACCTGGAAAAAATATCCGAGTTAATTGGATTTTAACTATTAAAATAATGCTATTATTAAATATCAAGGAGAAGCTGGTGAATCTACAGTTTGGAAAATGAAATATTGAGATTTCCACAGAAATGATTTTCTAAATCAAAAACATTTGATAGAATTGTGATTTACAGTCAATAGAAAAACAAATAATTAAGATATCAAATTGAATTCTGTTTCATTTTCTATTCATAACTTAAAAAAAATATAATGAATGAAAATTGCATATAACAATTCTAGAAAAAAATATAATGTTTTCTCACATGACATCAAATAATCATTTATTAATTTTATGGTTGAAGTATGGTAATTGAGTTCGCTAACCTAACGTGGCAGGAGGTATAAAAAGTTAAGATGAAAATCTGTGGCGGAGGTAAGATTCAAATGGATAGATACATTATAAGGCACGTGTGAAGTCAAAGGCTAATAATGAGAGGTTGATTTGGTTGAAAATTTATAAACTATGCTAAAATTTTAATTGGTTCAAGTTATTGCCGGATCGCTTTTGATTTAGCTAATTTTGGCTTTTGTTACACCTGGAGCAGTATTGTGCTTATATTTTTCTTTTTATAGTTAGAAGTTGAATAAGTGAATACATCGGAAATTGATCTGTGAATTTTAGTAATGAAGTCAAAGAAAATGGGGCTTGATTGCTACATGCGCGGAAATTTCGATCTAAAATATTGTGTATATTCAAAATTTATTAGGTTAATCTGCGCTGGTAAATTTATTGTTTGGGTAGGTATACGATGCAATAAATAATTTGCTGGAGTTTTCCGGTTATCCGGTTTTTTATTATTTGCAAATTTCATAATTACGCTTAGACGAAATCATAATTCATTTTGGCTGATGGTATTTAACTTTCATTTCCTTCATTCAAGACAAAAGGTAGTTGCATGGAAACTATTAGCCTGGGTGTTTTCGGATGTACCCTCCACGGTGACATAATCTAATCTACACCCTGCTCTTTCATCAGATATTCGGATGATCATTTAGCATGCACATCCATTACGTGTATAAAATAAATTAAAAGAGGAAATTTTTCTCTCTTAATGTAGTGTGAATTTGATTGAATTCCTCAGCAAATCGATTGTGAAAATCGTAGTCTATATATGTTAGTCGTCACAAACCTGTCAACCCATTGCTATCGGTTTCTGGCAATGCGTTTCAGCTCGCCCTAAGATTTTCCGGAGAGACTACATTCTCCCTTCATTGTTCTAAATCAAGTAGCTTCTGGGTGACCCACTCGTGAGCTACTTTGGTATAATAGGTTACACTGCTTAATATAGCCCGCTACGCTTTTTCTCAATATGTTACCTGTCTACCGCCACTTTTACATTTTGTCAAGTTGTCCACACCCCCATGATTTGATGTAGACGTAAGTTGACAAAAAATTGCAGTTTGCGAGCTTTCGACCTTCCGTATCGACGGCATTCTGATTTTCTAATATACGAGAATTTAAGCGCATGATTTTTTTATACGCCCGTAGCCAGAAATGCCTACCATTGTTCATGTGCAAGAGCGTGTCATCCGAGCACTTTGATGGAGCTTCAGTCATGGCGGGTGAACCTTCACGGTGAATTTCGAACTTTTAAGGTTTCTGGGATAGCTCTTGCCTCTCGGTCGTTTTCGGCCACTTAAGATAATCGTTTGATCATCATATTTCCAACAAGTTCCTTACAGGTTTTCATATGGAAATGGGAATCTGAATTCCTGTCGTCAGGTGATCATTTTTGTGAGAGAACCCCGGGTTTTTACAGCCTCATTTTTATTGTCCCTTGAGAACTCCGGGGGGGGGGGGGACTTTCAACAAAACATTGCCCTTTAAAATACTACACGAAAAAAATTGTAGTATTGGTTTCATCTATATTTAGCTAATATGAGGAAGATGAGGAGATGGCCCTTCATTTCATATTCAGCTAGCCGGCTTCCTCAGATTTTAGGTAAAGTTTTTCCAGATTCGCAACGCATGCAAACGCCGCACGGGGAAGTCGTTAATAGGGAATTTTGGGTGATATACAATGAGCCTGATAAAAAGCATGAGTGCTAAGACTTGCGCCGTCACCAAAGTAAAGTAACAACTTTACATTGAGCGACCCCTCATCATCAACGGCGCAACAACTGGTATCCAGTCTAGGCTTGCCTTAATAAGAACTCCAGACATCCCGGTTTTGCGCCGAGGTCTACCAATTTGATATCTCTACAAGCTGTCTGGTGTCCTGACCTACGTCATCGTATCGCCTATAGGTTTCGACGTTATGTAGATTACGGAATCGGCCATCCTCATGTAGGGGGCCAAACATTTTTCGGAGGATTCTTCTCTCAAACGCGGCCAAGAGTTGGCAGTTTTTTTGCTAAGAATCGAGGTCTCCGAGAATACATATGGACTGGCAGGATCATTCTCTTATACAGTAAGAGCTTTGACTCTATGGTGAGACGTTTCGAGCGAAATAGTTTTGTAAGCTGAAATATGCTCTGTTAGCTGCCAACATCCCTGCACGAATTTAATTGTCATAGATGTTATCGGTTGTGCTTTTCGACCCTAGATAGGAAAAATTTTCAAAGGACTCAAAGTTGTAGTCTCCTATCTTCATTGTTTTCGTTTTATCAGTGCGATTCGATATTGTTCGTTCTGTGGTGACTCCGGCTCTGTTCAAATTTTCTAAAATAACTCGTCGAGCTAGATTCTGTTGAAATTCTGAGAAATCTCGTGAAAGATAACTGAGCAATACTTCCTTTGGCCAAATGTTTACCTTATTGGTGGGACGATACGGTGAACTTGCCCTGTTGTGACATACTGTTTCCGTCATTCACTTCTGAACTATATACCATATAAGTACCCCGAATAAAGTACGTCCAATGAAGAGGCGGAGAAAGCTGCAGAAATCTACTAACCTTTCACCATTATCGTTACAGTCGCGAAGACCGTGCTTTCCTCTTACACGTCCGAGCAAGATGTTCACAGATCCCACCTTGTCATTTAGATCACCAATGACCATCACAATGACATCTTTAGGAAGCATCTTCTGAACTATATGTAATTACTCGTAGAAAGCATCCTCGTGAATCATATCGGAAGTCTCCGTTGGTGCATGCCATTGTACAATTGTGGTACTTCTTAATCTGGACCAGAATTAATGCAGTCAGAAATCTGTCAGAAATCGGCTTCCAGGCCAAGAGAGCGTGCCTCACAGTAACCGTTAGGAACAACCCAACACCGGATTCATGTCTGCTACCCCTCGGCTTTCTGGAGTACAAAAGCACATTGCTATTAATGTATCAACAGGAAGGGAAGTATTTTACAGACTTCCACCATCTTACTTTGTTTAGGTCCACAATACCCAGCTTATATTGTTGGAATTCTTGACAATTATAGTCCGTTTTCGATTGCCAAAGGTCGTGTGTGCGAGGACGGTTCTTATCCGATGCGTGTTGGTAGACGTAAAATTTTCGAATCTGTCTGTTTTCAGTCCACAAATTTCTATCCTTTTAAGTCGCCTTTTACGACAAGCAGGGAACACTTTGAGTTTATTCTTGAATTTTCACTCGAAGGCCATCCTATATGCACCTTGGGTAATTGACAAATGCAGGGATTGCACATGAAAAAATCTCTCTTCAGAATCCCCGCTTCCTTTAAAACCTTGGTGGTTTGGTCAAAACTAGTAGCAATAAGTGTCAGCTTCATTGCAGACTCTAAGTTGTCTCGTGGATATGACGAGAATTACTTTGTCCACGCTCAAATTTCATGGGAATTGCTCAGATCGATTATTGCAAGCGAAATTGGACTTTCAATTGAAACCTAATCGCATTAAATATATATAAATTCACTATAAAGACTTTTCCATTTTAGGCTTAATACCGGAAGACCCTATCCACCATCTTACCTAATTTAACTACTGTAACTTATTTATCTAAATTTGGAATTGCTGCTTAATTAACGGATTGGAGGTTAATGCGATAATGAGATTATTAAAATATGATCGAATCGACATTCCACACAAAGTGTTTTCTTTTAAATAAGAGGAAATGTATTGCAGAAAAATACTTATCATCAAGATTAAAACCGCAAAAGTCTCTTAACTTTCAAATCGATGATATTGAGATTATGAAATTTATTTCTTGGTAGTAAGTCTACAAATTTTTGAACCTCAGAGAAATATTAATTAGATATGAAGGTCGTCCAATGTAATAACCGTGATTGCATTTGCCGTCATTTCTTTGGTAATAATTACTGATGTTATAAAAAGTTTAAATAATTCCTAAACGCATTAAAGTTAACTGGGGTGCAATGTCACCAGACAAATCGTTCACGACGATTGTAGTTTTTAGTCTTTACGTCTGAATGGAACTTGTCTAATTAGCCCACATTCAGACTTGCATCTTTGGAAATAAACTTCACTAAAAAAGACGAGTGCAAAATCGTTTTGAATTAATAAATAAATTAACAGGTTTATACAACCATCTAAAATGCATTAAATCATGTTTGTATCGTCAATTGATTATTAAATATCGACTTCCAATATACACGCTTTGAGAATAGTAAGGAGGTCATGCTTTGATTGCTTCTCTTCCAATTAATATAATGTTGGACGATATTCAATATAATTTAGTAGCAAGTTAGAGTAGACATGCAATCCATCAACTACTTTTTTCTGAATCTTAATCAAGAGATTGTTTAGTGTTGGAAAAGTAAACAATCTTGTGATGTTACAATCGAGTAAATAAGAATCTGCTGATACGTTGGGTTGCTCCTATTCCATTTCTTATTGCAAGAAATAAACGTCTTTTATGAAACATCTTGGAGCCAACATACCGACTTTGATTGAATAAAAAAATACTGGAGTTATTTTGCTTAAATAGAGGAGTCGCAACAAGCTTCGAGGTAATTGAGCGTGAAATTGTCTCAAATGATTGATAAGTCTAAATTGCACTTTGTTTTAGCTAAATACTGAATGAATACAGTTTTTAAAGTAGAATATATGATATACTGTAGAAAGTTCATTGTTTTAGGGAAATTGTTTATGAATTTATTGCTATAAATAGACTATATTTATATTTGATTGCTATCAGATCGCAGCAGATCGCATAAGAAATCCATTGGTATTTTTGATTTGAATTCAGATAAACTCTTTATTGTTCAATTTCTTGTAATAAAAGCAACTACTTTTTGTCTGGATGTATAACAATTTGCTTAGAAGATTTATAATTCAAAGCAGGTATTGTGGGTCTGTATAATGAAGTGTGTTTTTTCGTAACTACAACAGTAACAGTTTAGCCTATTTTTAAAAATACTTTTCTAGACCTTGTCTATTTATTGAATCAATCTTATTGAGAATTGATGAAAAGTAGCCTATTTCAGTACGTATAATCGAATGTGATCTAGTTTTCATGAAGGTTAGACTGCATGTGTTACAAAACAGAGCGTGGAAATTATTTCCCAGTGAATGGAAAGAGTATGCCACCTTCAAGTTTGGTGGACTGCACGTTTTGAATAATACATTTAGTAGGGATTATCGTAGGTTGCCATTACCCTATACAACAAGATATTTCAATCTTCTAAACAAATAAAATACTCTCCTTTGGATAGAGGTCTACACTAACTGTTATTTGTTGGAATGGTTCAATCACATCTCTTCGATCAATTCATCAGTATGAGATTATCGAAAGGTGTAGTCGAGGGAAATACGGGAAAATGTGAGTAACTTGTAAATATGTAAATGTAAATTGATTGAGAATGACACCAAACGTTGGAACTCATACAACATCTGTCAAGTAGTGTTTCTTTGTGTGGAAAACTTAACTGACAGCGGAGCCCGGAGAAAGTGATAATACCAATATGTATCTATGTTATTCAGACCGACAACTATGGAATTAGTAAATTGCAAGTGAATCACCGGGACAGCTGATTGGTCTATTATGTAAAAATGGAAGGAGTTGGAATATATATCCCTTTGTGATTGTTGGACTCCGAAACCATTCAACCGATTGCTATGAAAATTGGTATATATACGTATTTTGCAATGTAGAAGGTTTTTATGCTATGAAAATTACTGTAACTCGCCAGTAGGCGATAACGCCCTCTTGTGGATGTTGAAGGCTTAGAGGGGGATATGGTGGAAAGGGATTCATCCCTTATATTGGATTAGTTTTAAAATTAAAATTGCTTATGTTTGTTTTAATTAGAATAAAAGGTACTCTTAATATTATAAAATTCCGTTTTAATTGCTTTCACTGTTAGAAAAATATGTAACTTTAAATTTCAAACCAGACTAATAAATTAATTAAAGTAATAAATTTCATTGTGGTTTTTAAGATGTGCCAAAGTAAAAAAAAGAGGGCTGGTGAAAAGTAATTGATTATCAAAGTGGGTGTTAGACGAAATAAGTGTGGGAGCCTCTGCTCTACACCGTTCATCCGATCGCTAACAAAATTGGTGAATGTATGATTTCCAATGATAAATATTTCAGTCCCATCCATCCCACTAGATGCCGCTCGGCGGATCTACTTCTACATCGTTCATCCGATAACTACGAAAATTTATATATGTGATTTTCAATGTTGTTGTTGTAACTTGCCAGGTTGCAGTGGACCAACTTGAATACTTTTCAATTAGTCGTCGATCGTCAATTGAACATTGGAAGATCAGCCAGATATGCAGGGAAACTGCCAGCCAGTAGAGCTGCAGAAATATCTGAAGAACGAGACTGGCGACTGGAAATAAAACTACTTCAAAAACTGCTGAAATAAGATTCACCCCGAAAATATAACTGGATCAGAGCTTCCACTACAAAAATTGGAAAAAACATCTCAACAGCATGGTGTACAAATTACAGATCTTCGAGCAAAAGCATCTACTTCCAGAGCTGCAATTCCAGAAGAGCAAGTCACACGACAGGCTCGATCAAGATTGAGAGTCGATCCCAATAAAGCAACATTTAATAATAATGAAGACTACGATTTTAAAATGTATCGAACTGTCCTCATTGATTTAATGGCTTAATTGTGCTTGCATCGTCGTGCTATTGAGTATCAGAAAGAAATGTCAAGTGTAGGTCCTTCCATTGGCAAGATTATTTGCACCAATGAATGAACCGCCAGAGCCATTTCTAGCTCATACTGCTGGAGCTACTCAAGAATACAAACAATTTTTATGTCATATTCGGAAATACAGTGCATGCTTCCAAATGGCATCATTTGGAGGGACGAATATTATAAAATATGGTAGTTTCACTTCAATATTGAAAGCGAAAAGACGTGAAGGCTTTGAGGGTTTAATGTGAGTGCTCATCAAATCAGGGTAATAATCTCGGGCGAGCGGAATGCTGACCACATTGCCTCCTACATTATACTGTAGTGTACCGTTTCGGTCTTGAATGAAGTGCTCTAACACACTTCAAGGTCCTGATCCAAACAAAAACAAAGCAATTTGGTAGTTAGATCGGGGTCGTGCGCTGAGCATTTGCATCAGACTCTCAAAAAATAAAATAGCCTTTTAAAAGGATGCTTAATCTAGGAGATTGCGGACGTTCATGCTGAGCGTTAAATATAACTTGTAAGTTCAAGACCCGAATCCTTTACAAATAGTGAAATTAATATTTCTTGGTTTAGGCATCTTATTTAAAATGGATTTCCAACTATTGTTATTTAAGAACACAACAGTCGGCTAGAACGGTAAGTAATGTTATCACACAAACCAGCAAAAGACGTCAATCACGCAAAATGAGGTTTTTGAGTGTAGGGCCAATAAGCAGTGTAGTGCACCATTTTGATATCACACGCTTCTAAGGCTGCGATTGTGATGGAACGGGAAATTGGGGCAAAAGCCTCCAGCCGGTGGTTTCAACGAAGGATAACAGTTCACTTATCATATAATCAGAAATCTCTTTGAGGTCTCCAAAGAATTGTTTAACTAATGCCCGCAGTCTAGCCATCTGTAGGTAGCTGGACAATCGCCCGGGAAATGTTAGAGGGTCTCGCCCTGCTATCTACAAATTTAACAATGCGGACTCTAGGGTATGTCAAGTCTGGGAACATGGAATTTTATGAGGCACCCATGCAAATTTCCATATGCGTTTGCGCAGGTCTGGCCCAAAAGCTCAAGTGATCGGGTTTTATTTGTACGAAGGGCAGATCTTTCTTGACTTAACCCAGGTGGTGAGCCTTCGTCATATAGAGCCACGAAATGAAAAGTAGTTCAAGTAGATTCCATGCTTCACATACGTCAGCGAGACGCCGACTGCACCCACCGGGCAACTGTTAGCCTAACTAGTTTGTATGGTCGGGAACCTAGTAGATGGTGACTTTGAGTTTGTCTACCAGATTGTTCACTGCCAGTACTGAGTATGTGGTCTTAATTAAAGCGGCTTGGCTGCCGGTCAGAAGGCAGGCCTCCTCCCGGAACATCGAACGACTTGGCTACGCATAGTGTAGTTCCGGATTACGCCCGCTCGGACTCCACAGACTACCTTTGATTTCTCATCATATCCCACGATTGTTTTTCGGTTTGCCCTGGTTTGAAAGTTCACTACAAAATTCTTTTTGAAATTCAGTGTGCTTGTGGCGAGGGCCGTTGAGAATGTTCAGAGTTCCGGTGGTACAACACAATACAGTGTCTTTAATATGAAGGTCTAAGCCCGCCAAACGATAGAACTATGCTACGATGGGATGAATCACGGTTGTGTATATCCAAAGAACCCCGGCCGCAAATTCCATTTCTTGACGAAGGTTTTCTTGCGGGGGTGGAACGCAACGAATATATGACTTCTTAACTCTCAGTTTTATGTGTAGTCTCGAAATTTAGCTAGGAACTAGAATCACATACAGGAACTTTACATTAGGAGAAAGTGACGATATTTGTCCATTTAACCGCGGGAGTTGGAATTTGGGTAGCTTTGCCTTGGTGGTATGTAGCATCAGCTCAGTTTTATTCGTCGTATTTCGTCGTCGGCATATGCCACGAACTTCACCCCGCTAATATCCAAAATTCGAAGAATTTCATTCATTACTACAACCAGACTATTTGAGAGATGGCACTACACTGGTGCGGCCTTCTACTCATAGCAGATCAGATCAGATTGAATTATCCTGGTTCCTTAGCATATATACTA
The DNA here is from genome assembly GCF_905115235.1 of Hermetia illucens. Classification (NCBI taxonomy): domain Eukaryota; kingdom Metazoa; phylum Arthropoda; class Insecta; order Diptera; family Stratiomyidae; genus Hermetia; species Hermetia illucens. The sequence goes on along the minus strand of NC_051849.1, from coordinate 68,095,682 downwards.
TCCACTGCGTATGATACCCTTCCAATCTCATTCTGGGTAAAGATTTTTTTATGGCTTTCGAATTCACGTTGTTTGATGCTCCATTTATGTCCAGGAAGGCAGCTAAGGTATGTTGCTTGTAGTGCAACGACCACTCAAGCGGCCTCTGGTTATTTGCCTCTTAGGTAAGCGTGTTGAGATTTGGAGAGGGGAGTCGGTCTATGATCGACTTTAAATGGATGCTCAGAACGCGCTATAAGGCCTTCAATACTAAAGAGGTAAGGGTGATTGGTTGAAAGATCTTCGCGTTTTTGGTCAGCGAGATATTTAGAAAAGCGCCTGAAGTTACCAGAAATACATTTAAATTTGAGTGGATGACATTTTTCTGGAAAAATTATAATATGTTAAAGCTTCATTTCTATGTGAAAAGTAGTTATGCATTTAATATACAGGGACACTAACTAAGATAGTACAGAGAAATTAGCATTAAAGAAAATATGACTTTCAACGAAAAACTTTGTAACCATTTGAAATAATAAAAAACTTGTTTTTTCTTATTCGCTAGTGTTGATATTTTTATTTTTGCGACTTGTTCCCTTCATCAGTGCTAACAAGTAACCATATTAAAGGAATTGTGATCTAAATTGATATCTGGGGCACATAGAGCGAATTATTTGGTTGCCTCTGATTGCCGCTGATTATTTGATCACTAATTCCATCAACATGTAATAGGATTTCCAGTATTTTCAGTATCATTGTCTAAATGTATTTATAATTTCAATATCTTTTTCCTCTTTTTTTATAGAATATAATGTTTTAATTTATTTAATTTTATAACATAATCTCGTTCCCTGTCTTATTATATTTATATATTATCGATTAGTTACACACTATAGTTGACCAGGTAATATACAAATTGACATTATTCCCATGCATTCATTATTAATGCATGTCTTCTTTTTTTTTACAAAGAGGTTCAAAAGTTGGGCTATGAAACGTTAGGCTGCCCAACTGGAAGGCCAATTTTTGAACTGTCGGCATTATGAAACAGTTTTGATTGCTATCTATCCTGTTCTGTAGAGTGAAGTTTGTTGCCCTGGTAGAGAAGATTTGCCCCGGTCCTGACGGTGCCCCAGGTTCGAATTCTGGTCGTAATGATGTTTGTGTTCCAGATTCCCCCTGTTGTAGGTCTAGCACTTGCACAGCATTACGTGTGATGAAAATGAAATTGAAGCATAGCGTTAATGAAAATCAAAGAGGCTAAAAATTACACTATGGGAAAGGAACTGCGCATGGATATACGCGTACGCATACATATATGGTGTCCGGATGGCTCAAGTGGTTAGAGAGCTGGGCTTTCGTAGCGGAAAGTCGCGGTTCAAATTCCACTGGTGGCAGAGGGATTTGTTATCGTGATTGGTTGTCGGACACCAGTCGACTCAGCTGTGAATGAGTACCTGAGTCAAATCAGGGTAATAATCTCGGGCGAGCGCAATGCTCACCATATTGTCTCCTACAGTGTACTGTAGTGTACCGTTACGGTCTTGAATGAAGTGCTCTAACACACTTCAAGGCCCTGATCCAATATGGATTGTTGCGCCAACGATTATTATTATTATTATACACATATGAAAAGAGGGACGAAGACGGCTACGGTTTCGTGCCAGGGCAGAGGCAACTTATCAGATGCTGCCTCACCTCTGATCTGTCAGCAGCGTGACCAGAGCGGCTCGTAGATGTTATACGCTAGCCTTTTATAAATCGCAAAATATGACAAGGGTGGGAGTAATCTACAACACAAATCCGGCCACAGTTTGGACCAAAGCTTGGCCGGAGCTAGACAATTTTTGTTTGGGGATTGGGGAGTCCTGGGTCCGCATCAGGGCTCCCCAATCCCCAAACAAACATTATACATATATGTTATTCCTCGGAAGTGCTTAGTTTCCATCTACTGGTAGAGATTCCGTATACAGACAGAGACTCCGTACTAGTTATGTCTGATTGGCAGTAGCATGAACAGAGGAACACCCTGTGGTTGAAGATGATATTTCAACTAAGAATGCAGCTTCAATGAATTGAATAGCCTTCTTTTCGGAAGGATCTGAGTGACAGTAATGAGACCTTTTAGAAGACAAGGACTCTTTGGGATGATATGAGATCGCGCGTAAGGTCCATCCAAGGATTCTCCATTTTTCTGCTAGTGCCGTTTGTTAATTGCGCAGCAGGAAACATTCTTATACAAACTCCTCAAAATATTTTGTCATGCTTGTGGGTTACTTAACACACGGCCTCCAATATCCCGAAAGTCAAACAGATAATCAGTGTCTTGTTAATAGCCTGGTAGGGAATTTTTCATTATAAAATTCGGGGTCTTCGAGATGCATGGGATCGGTATCGGAATGTAGTGTCGTAGAAGGAGCAGATTATAAATTTCATTATTTGCTAATAAATAGCAAAAACATGCTGAGTTACAAATGATTATCTTTACGGATGATTTTGAACAATACTGGAAAACATATGCTACCTGAACATCGTTTTAAAATTTCAGAACCGTTTCTACATATATTGTTAATTATGTTGTTAGATTCAAGTAACAAAAAACCTTTTCATCGGGTGATTTGTAAATTTCAACACTATGTTTATCATTTAACATTGAAAAAAAATCTGATTTGCTATTTAATTTTTTTTTGGTTTTACACAAGCTGTAAATTTGCATAGTTTGCATCACAGCGCACTTTGTCTGGGTTTCGAAAATATTGTCATTCAGCATTAACAATCAAAAATAACGTTCACACACTTCTTCCTATTTTCTCTGATATTTTCTACACGTAATCCGTTAATCCATTTCAGCAAAGATAGATAAGATGAATTTGCATCTTTTCTGCATTAATCTTGTATCTATAACCATCCGTTCCAATTGTGAAGTCATTGTTTTCTCTAATTCCGGCCCACTTGCTGACAGTATGCAGCAGGGTAGGAAAACTAAGTAATTAACTTGACAGTATGTTTTATCTAAATTGATTGATACTATCAATAGATGGATATGTACGTATATATTCACTACACAAAGTTGATTCACTTACCGCGTAAAGCACCATTTTTTTCTCAAAGGAGCACTTTCTTTCTGTTTAAGAAACGCGCGAAAATTAGCGATGCACCGTTTGCGAACGTACCGAATCAAAAGCAAAATTTATGGTAAAATGCGAGCTTTTTCCCGAAATTCAGACGGTCAAAGAGGAAACCTTCACGGCTCGTAACGGACAGGTAAAACTGAACACCTTGCCAGCAGTTAATGTAGTTTTATACGGCACTAAACTTTCAAATGGGTTTTGAAGACAGTGCATAGTCGCCAAGACGAAAAGCACGGCTGGGAATGGTGCACATGGTTCAAGATCCACGCAGTCTGCAGGCTGATGAGGTGATGGAGTTCATACGAGTTATATCTTTGTTCGCTTGCGGCAGCGGACTTGATCACGTACGACCTGTGAAGATGAGTTATAAACTGAATATCAACATAATGGCTTTTCATGTCCGTTGTAAGAAAGTTTTAAATAAATTCCTTTTCAGAGTTGTTCTACTGATGTCGCAGAGATTGTCGGATAATTACCTGATATTTCACTTGATAAGAAATAATTACTTTCAAGCGGTATATGCATATGTATGTTCATGTGTATATAATTACTAATCAACGCTGAGAAAAGGTAGCAATGAAAAATTTTATTCCATACTTGGTCTCAACAACATTGAATAATAAAGACAAGTGAACACACTTCGTACTTTCAATAGAGATACGGTTGGCATTACACAGCATGTTGTTGGTCCTCCATAACAAGTAATTATGCACGATATATCTTAACCTGATAATAACCTCAGCTAAATATGTAACGTCATTTCGTTTTACAACTTTATTTTTATTGATTCCTTATTCATTTCACTTTTACTCGATTTGTGAGATGCGATGGAATTTCCCACTTTGAACATTAGCTTAATCAATATCCACCCAATTGTAAGAAAATGACGGTGGATGAAATATAGCATGAATAAAGAACTGGATTTGTTGTGAACTGATGAGTAATGTAGTCTTAATCTAAATGGCTGAAAATCAGTCCACGAGGTAAGTTAGGAAAGGGAAATTCTAGGTCTCAAGGGTTACTCAGTAGGGCTGTAGAGAGAAAACCCGGGCCCAGGATCAAAAATTATGCGGACTTCTCTTTTATCGCTTTGGCTTTAGCTATATCTTTGTACCATTGTTTGCGTCTATTCCGGGTTGTAATCCTAAGTGGCCAAAAACGACCAAGAGGGGAAAGCTATCCCAAAACCTAAAAAAGTTGGCGAAATTAACCGTAAAGGTTTGCCCGCAAATATTGAAGCTCCACCGAAATATTCCGTCGACACGGCCTTGCTTGCCTCTGTGTTAGCCAGATTCGGGAATGTGAGAGTCCTTTGATCGCTTCAGTCTCTCACGTGTCATTTAACAAAAACTTCACGTTTTCTTAAAGAGAAGAATGGGTGGATGAAAAAATAGTATGCTTTTCAGAATTTGTTTGTGTGCAAAATAAGGAAGTCGAACGAGTGACAGACAGGTACCTTGGGAAATAGCAGTTTTGCGGAATGATTTTTTTTGAGTTTTCAAATTTTCGTAGCATTGGGAAGCCAAAAATTCAATTTTCCCTAAAAAATCCGTTAATTTATAAAAAGGTAAAATTAATAATTACACTAAACAGAAAACCTCCCAGGTGAATTATGTGAAGAAGTACTGCGTAAAATTTCAAAATGATTGGTGCAGTAGATTTTGAATTATGGCGTATCTGAACTTCAAAACTAACAAGTTTAAAAATCTCACAAATTTGGTTTGGAGCAAGGTTCAGATACTCATAACTTCGTTGGTGTAAACTGTCAGGTCAACGAGAAATGACCAAAAGTCCGGCCGAAACAACGTTGGCTTGATACGATGGATGGTGATTTGAGAGCCTATCGGCAAAAGTGCAAAATGGCGAAACCGATCAAGACAAGTCGACCTCGCTTCTGAACGGGACAAAGACAGAAGAAGCTGGAAACTATATCGATAATCTTCAAAGGATGTTACATGAATGTGCTCAACTTTCCCGCGTTCCGTATTTTTACAATGAGATACTTCTTAAATAGTTCACTTGCATTACTTGCATGCAAGTTTTCATCCTTATTAATTGAAGTTATGTCCGAATCACAGGCACGATCGCAGCCCTAACCGAGACTATTGCCGTGTTTAGGTAGATCAATTCACGTACCTTTTTGCGGTTGCAAAGGAACTTTTGTGAATCTGGGTTTTCTTATCGCATGCGTCGTCAGAGACTGTGCTGCCCATAAAATCAAAATTCCTCCTGTATCGTTGAGCCTGGTTTTCGGCTGCTTTGGAATGTGTCCCCACGATTGTGTTCCGTGACTGACGGACATAAACTTAAGTGCTCTTCGTAGTTTTGGGCAGCACTCCAGCTCCTATGTCGCCCATGTTGTACGCAGAACATTCGGAGCTTAGATTCGTTTGGCCACTCTCCGGGCAGCCTTTTCAAGCCGCCAATCACCGTTTTTTGCTCCAGACCGATCGGAATGGTGTTAAGAATTCTCCTGCTTCACAAGAAGTATTCTCACTATAAGTGGTTGCACCCAGCACCAAATATTTTGTCCGTCTGCTTCTCCCGTGCTTTTACTTTTTGTTTGGTAAAAAAATAAAGTAAATTGACATCCAACACAGAGCTTTATTAACTTATTATTTCGAAACTTCAAACCTCGCTCGGTCGGAAGACTGCACACGGCTACTACGTTTGATGGTCGCGGAAGAAGAGAAATGATTTTCTTTACTGGTTGCGGACCAACGGAATTTTTCACCGTTGGTTCTCCGCCCTCGTGGCGAGTTCGAAACAATCACGGAGAGCGCCGGCGGCGTCATCTATCCGTTCGCATTAACTACATTCGAAATAAATTTCGATTGTTCTCAATCCTGTTGTGCTACATCACTCCTCTCCCAGATGAAACCTAGTGGTTTCAGCAACTGAATCCGGAGCTGTGTTCCCCATCATTCCGCGAAGCGAACGCGACGTTGATTTGGGGCGCAAACGGGCTTCAGCCTGGATAAGGAGACAGTCTTTTTCTGACCTCCGATCTCCAGCAGGAAGAAATGCTCTCCCCGCTCAAGAACACAGTATTAGTCTTCGTATGGAGGCTGCAGCGGCTTCCGGACAGCATCCGTCCCGACCAGGGCGTGCGTGCACGTGTCCAGTTCCTTGGGCGCGCAGGCAGGGGCGGACGAGTGTCAGGTAGGAGGTGTGGCTTTGATGCGTCGAAGATTGTCCCTCAGCAGGCGCAGCAATCCCGACTCTGTGAGACCCAATCTCTTGTCGAAGACCGGATCACTTGGGAGCCTTGGGTTCTCCCCATATACCAGCTCCGCGGGGCTGGCAGCAAATTCCTCTCGGCCGGTTAGTCGTAGGCCGAGTAGGACGAGAGGCAAGACTTGAGTCCAGGACGGATCGGCGCTAGCCATAATGACGGTTTTCAGTGTCCGGTGCCAACGTTCTAGCTTTCCATTGGATTGTGGGTGGTATGCCGTACTTCGCTGGCGTTTGAAACCCAGGAGTTTTGTTATCGAAACACTTTTCCTCTAAGGGGACAACAACCAAATGATTCATTCGCCCAAGTATAAGCCTTCAGCTATTGATCAAAATGGGTTTTCAATCTGATTACGCCCAAGCATGCGCAATATTTTGTCTTGCTCTGCCGGCCCAGTTTCGGTAATGTGGCTTTTATTGACCCAGATCTTGAACTTGGAATTAAATTTCGCGCTGACAATAAGAAAAACTGCCCGAAATTTTCGTAAGCCGTATGCTTAGAACCATTAAAAGATCAAATTCCCATTCATCCCAGCCAGAAACAAGATGTTGGGATTGCATATGATGCAAATGCTGCATAATACCAAATGTGCTTTCTCATCAGATTATCATACCATTATCATATCTGTGTTTGAAATCACTCCCGCCTTGGCCATGCTGTCACAAGATGTTTTGTGGTGAGTATACCGCACAATTGAAAATTTTCAGTAGATCTCTTTTTGCTCAGATTACTACTACTATCCTCCTATTATTGCTATTATCGCCCATGTCTCCCATGGCAGTTCGGCCATTGTTTGCTGAGGATGTAACTAATGAATGATGATAAAATGAGCGCGTATTGCCTCTAGCAAGGCCCTTTTCATTGCGGTTATTTCGGTATCAACTTCCCCTTATAGGGGTACTCTGTTGGGGATGACTGTCACTGTTGGGGATTGTCTCTTACCTGATTGTCAGAGGGGATTTCCGGTGGTATTGTTATTTGAGCTTGGAGCACCATTTCAACGAAGTAGTCATCCGAGTCCTATATTGACTGTTCTGATATTCATGAAGGCTGAGAGGTTGTGGGGTTTAATTAGCACGTGGCTTATTTGGTTGAAAGTCTTCCAGTTTGCGAGGCCGTGTATGTTTGTGGACAGCTTTCCGTGCAAACCAGGTAGGCCATTCCGTCAGCCCACTCTTTTCCCTCTATGTTCCTTTCACCGCGAACCCAGAAGAGGACTGTTCAACACGTCCCTGCATTGTTCCGCCGGCCTGTAGAATGTTACCACTGAGTACAAACCCTTAATGGCGACTCGGCTATTCTTGACGCTTGGGGCTCGGATCATATCCCAGCTACCGGTAGGCCTTCATTATCGCCAGTACTTTCGTTTGAAATACACTAGGAAACTGCACGACTCGGCTATGCTGTGTATACCGAAGCGGTACCGAATCCACAGACCATCTTTGATTTTTCGGTGAAGAATGCTGTGTCATAACCTTGCAATACCTCACCGGTACTCCACTCTGCCCTAGTTGGAAAGCCCACAGCTGAAGCTTGGCTTATGTGTGTCCAGAGTTCCCGAGGCACTTCGTTTAGGATGTTACTATGGTCGTGGGATTTCGCTTTCCGACATTCGGACTCACGTAGTTGACAACACTGCAAGCTATAACGTGTTTAATGTGGAGGACTAAGGGAGGAAGTGTAAAACTGCATTGAGAGCATGTGCGGGGAAGAACAGCAGGGAATTCTATTAAGCTTCTATTGTACTTTTTGCAGAGCGCCTGTCACCACACAATAGAACTGTACGTTAGGATGGCACGAACAAGTGCTGTGGACATCCAGGGAACCATGCTCAGTCGCAAAACCCGATCACTTACGGAGGTCTTCTTGCAGGCGTAAAAGGCTAAACAGGCCTTCATAATCCTCAGTTCTAAGTTCAGTCTCCAATTTAACTCAGGATCCAGGATCACACCAAGATACTTTAAGTTGGAGGAAAGAACCAATCTTTGCTCAGTTAGCCGCGGAAGGTGGAATTCAGGTACCTTTGGTGGTGAATAGCATTAGTTTCGTTTAAGTTGGATTTATGTCGAGTCTGCATGTTGCACCCCACAGGGCATACCGTTCTCTAGACTTCATGATTTTGCTTATAACGAAGGAGTCCATCACACCAATATCGCCAACACTCAGCGTTTTCCACCACCTTCACCCCGCTCCTGTCCAATTTGCGTAGAATTTCGTCCATCCTAGCATGCATATTATCCAAACCTATTCTAGTTAAGGGGGTCATCCTATGTGACGTTCGTTTTTGTAAGATTATTTTGCAATTTTGTGTCGAAATGGAAAACTGCGGAACTTTCAAATTTTTACTATATACTTATTACATATTACTTATTACATATTAAATTACATCACTGAAATTGCCCCCTTAAAAAAAGCACTCATACGGTGCCACGATTCTGGCAGAGTGTTTTATCTCAAATCAAACAACCTAATTCCATTTGAATCTGTAAGTAAATGGCTATCGTGGAATCCTCCATTTTTTTAAAATATTTAAAATTCAATTCTTCGCATGCTTTTGAAAATTATAACTCAAAATCCCATGATTTTTTGCAAATTTTTTTTATGCGAATAGAAAACGGTTGAATATTTTTTAAAAATTCTACTTCTTACGATAGCCACAGATCTTCTCTTAAATGTCATTTAAATCCATTGAATATTTTTCGAAAAATTATGCGCATCAGTTAAAAAAATCGAGTTTTGAGAAAAACACGTTTGAAAGTTCACGTGTACGCGCTGCGTAACTTTCCAACGACTTGGAGTTTCGACAAATTACCTTGCCAGTATATTCTACGTATGCTTTAGATTGGATTTACGCTTCTTCTTTTTCTTCAGCCTTTGCCTCGTTTACAAGCCGGCACTCGGGATGACCCCCTTAAGGCTGACTTAACCGATTTAATAATCTCACAGGACTGAGGCTGCATACCCTACAAGCAAAGCTCTGATTCACAGTCCTCCTCGCTGGCAGGGAAGTGCGTCTGAACTAGCAGCTCCAGGGTCTTACTAGATGATTCTGTCCAGGAGTCTTCTGATTTTTTAAGTAAGAAGGGGTTCCTATGTTCCTTGGATGGTAGCAATATTTTCGTTTGTAGCAGGGACGTTGGGCAGATTTGCATTCCAGCACGGTGGCAATAACTTCTTGCTGTATTTGAAGGCGGTTACAAATCCCTTTTCTAGGGCCCCGACTTTTGACTCCTCCCGATGTTGCAAATTTGTGCACTGGAAGTTTGTTCTTTATAACTTGACCTAACCCTTTCCAGTCGATCTTCCTGGAGTCTCTGCTTGGTGCTGGGTTGGAGACCTCTACAGTGAGATTTAGACAGTGAAAGGTATCCAACTGTGATCTGAGAAAGTTTACTAGTCAGACACTCTCCACTTCTTCACCTGTCTCTTTGCCGCTAAGTAGGGTGATACCAAGGATTTTCGCCTAATCGTCACAGTTCGAGCTAAAGAAATGGAAGGTTCCATTTCGTCTTCCTTTAGAGGGGAGCAGCTTCGAGTGCCGTAGATTTATTTGCGCATAATCTGCTTGCATAGGGGTTTCGTCAGTTCCCGTCGGACCTTCTATCTTCATCTCCTCCCACAGCTTGTTGGCGTCGACTGGATTTAGGTCGTCGTCTGGTTTCGCGGCGCGGAACACTTTCACCGCCTTTTCTACGAATTTCATTTATGAAGAGCAGAAAAATTTGGCTGTTAACTTGGGGTTCCTTCTCTTTGCTAACCACCTAGTCGTTCATTGAGATCCTGGAATTATAAAGATGCAAGCTTGGGAGGAGCTGAACTTAGAGAGGCGCGAATCGAGTAAGTCTCTGGATAATTGATCCTTGCATGCTATGACGTGGAACGCACGGAACACCTGGGGGGAATCAAAGCAGGGATGAACTCCCTTTATTCCTCTTTACCGTCCAGGAGGTGCTCGATGACCATCTCCAATAGCCTGATTTCAACACTGGTCTACAACCTCTGGCGCCAGTTCGCCGCAAGCAGAATTACTATCTGCTTGCACCACACATAACTGACTCTTGGCCACATCGTCCAGTTTCACATTTCGTGCCTCGTCGGCCTGCTTTTGCTATTTCCGTAACTGCAGAGGTTACTTGGCGTCCGAGGCTTTGCATGCTCTGCTCCTGACCAGCGTAATGAGAGAATGTATTTCCTAAACATTTCATCGATGATTATATTGTAAGCCTTGGGAAAACCCCCCATTCCGTGTTGTTGAATAATTCCCAACTTTCATATTACTCACCAGTCTGGATTAGAATCTAGCACTTAAACGCAGAACGCAAGCTCAAGACAGAAACGAGCGCGCTTTTGACATCATCATCATCATCAACGGCGCAACAACCGGTATCCGGTCTAGGCCTGCCTTAATAAGGAACTCCAGACATCCCGGTTTTGCGCCGAGGTCCACCAATTCGATATCCCTAAAAGCTGTCTGGCGTCCTGGCCCACGCCATCGCTCCATCTTAGGCAGACCCTGCCTCGTCTTCTTTTCCTACCATTGATATTGCCCTTATAGACTTTCCGGGTGGGATCATCTTCATCCATACGGATTAAGTGACCCGCCCACCGTAACCTATTGAGCCGGATTTTATCCACAACCGGACGGTCATGGTATCGCTCATAGATTTCGTCATTGTGTAGGCTACGGAATCGTCCATCCTCATATAGGGGGCCAAAAATTCTTCGGAGGATTCTTCTCTCGAACGCGGCCAAGAGTTCGCAATTTTTCTTGCTAAGAACCCAAGTTTCCGAGGAATACATGAGGACTGGCAAGATCATAGTCTTGTACAGTAAGAGCTTTGACCCTATGGTGAGACGTTTCGAGCGGAACAGTCTTTGTAAGCTGAAATAGGCTCTGTTGGCTGACAACAACCGTGCGCGGATTTCATCATCGTAGTTGTTATCGGTTGTGATTTTCGACCCTAGATAGGAGAAATTGTCAACGGTCTCAAAGTTGTATTCTCCTATCCTTATTCTTGTTCGTGTTTGTGTTTGACCAGTGCGGTTTGATGTTGTTGGTTGATTGGTGTTCGGTGCTGACGTTGCCACCATATATTTTGTCTTGCCTTCATTGATGTGCAGCCCAAGATCTCGCGCCGCCTGCTCGATCTGGATGAAGGCAGTTTGCACGTCTCGGGTGGTTCTTCCCATGATGTCGATATCGTCAGCATAGGCCAGTAGTTGGGTGGACTTGAAGAGGATCGTACCTCTTGCATTCACCTCAGCATCACGGATCACTTTCATTAGGGCCAGGTTAAAGAGGACACATGATAGCGCATCCCCTTGTCGTAGACCGTTGTTGATGTCGAATGGTCTTGAGAGTGATCCTGCTGCTTTTATCTGGCCTCGCACATTGGTCAGGGTCAGCCTAGTCAGTCTTATTAATTTCGTTGGGATACCGAATTCTCTCATCGCCGTGTACAGTTTTACCCTGGCTATGCTATCATAGGCGGCTTTAAAGTCGATGAACAGATGGTGCAACTGTTGTCCATATTCCAACAGTTTTTCCATCGCCTGCCGCAGAGAGAAAATCTGATCTGTTGCTGATTTGCCTGGAGTGAAGCCTCTTTGGTATGGGCCAATGATGTTCTGGGCGTATGGGGCTATCCGGCCTAGCAAGATAGTGGAGAATATCTTATAGATGGTACTCAGCAACGCGATACCTCTATAATTGCTGCACTGTGTGATATCTCCCTTTTTATGTATGAGACAGATTATGCCTCGTTGCCAATCGTCAGGCATTGATTCGCTGTCCCATACCTTGAGCACAAGTTGATGAACCACTTGGTGTAACTGGTCGCCTCCATATTTAACCAATTCGGCTGTAATTCCATCGGCTCCTGGCGACTTATGATTTTTTAGCCGATGAATTGCACGGACTGTTTCTCCTAAACTTGGTGGTGGCAGTATTTGTCCGTCGTCTTCAGTTGGCGGGACCTCCAACTCGCCGATGTTCTGGTTGTTCAGTAGCTCATCAAAGTACTCAACCCATCGCTCTAATATGCCCATTCTGTCGGAAATCAGATTTCCCTCTTTATCCCGGCAGGATGAGCATCGAGGTGTATAAGGCTTCATCCTGCTGACTTGTTGGTAAAACTTCCGCGCCTGGTGCGGTTGCTCCCTGTACTTTTCTAGTTCACAGACTTGTTGGTTCTCCCAGGCTTCCTTTTTCCGTCTGTGAAGTCGCTTCTCCGCTCGACGGAGTTCGTGATAAGTCTGCGCGTGCCCGCGTTCTTTGAGAATCCAACATTACTCGGTATGCGGCATTCTTCCGTTCCGTTGCTAGCTTACATTCATCGTCAAACCAGCCGTTCCGACTCCTTTTGCGGCTGGGGCCAAGTATATTTGTGGCCGTATCCATGATAACGTTCTTCAGGTGGTTGTGAAGATCATTAGTTGATGCTTCATCTCCAGGTCCTCTATTGACTGCGGTTATTGCGGCATCCATTTCCCTCTTATAGGTGTCGCGGAGGGTTGTGTTGTGGATGGCTTCAGTGTTCACTCTCACCTGATTGTCAGAGGGGATTCTAGGTGGTATTGTTATTCGAGCTCGGAGCACCATGCCAACGAGATAGTGATCCGAGTCTATATTGGCCCCCCTATATGTTCTGACATTCATCAAGGCTGAGAGTTGGCGGCGTTCGATCAACACGTGGTCAATTTGGTTGAAAGTGGTCCCGTCTGGAGAGGCCCACGTATGTTTGTGGACCGCTTTCCGCGCAAACCAGGTACTTCCAACAACCATTTCGTGTGACCCTGCTAATTGAATAGTCCGCAGTCCGTTATCATTTGTTTTTTCGTGTAAGCTATGGGAGCCAACGTATCGCCTGAATACGGGCTCCTTCCCTACTTGGCTGTTAAAATCCCCAAGTATGATTTTGATATCATATCTGGGACAGACTTCGAGGGTTCTTTCTACTGCCTCGTAGAAGGTATCCTTCTCCGACTCTGCAGTCTCCTCTGTAGGGGCGTGAACGTTTATGAGGCTTATATTTCTAAACTTGCCTCGCAAGCGCAGAGTGCATAGCCGTTCGCTTATGCTTTCAAAGCCGATAACAGCAGGTTTCATTTTTTGGCTGACTAAGAAACCTACTCCGAGCACATGGTTTACTGGATGACCGCTATAATATATGGTGTAGTGGCTCTTCTCCAGGAAACCGGTCCCTGTCCATCACATCTCTTGCAACGCTGTTACATCAGGCCTATATTGGGACAGGGTATCGGCTAGCTGCTTATCAGCTTCATCTCTGTACAGGGAGCGCACGTTCCATGAGAAAATGCGCAAATCGTTGTTCCTTTTTCGTTGCCGGGTCCGTCGTTTTAAAATCCGTCCTATCCGAGGCTCCTGTTGTGGCTTCGTAACAAGTTGTTTTCCGTGTAGGGTTGTCAGCCCTACCCAACCCCCAACCTGGAGGACCAGTTGGTACAATTTGTCCCGTTTTTAGGCGCGGGAGACTCGCCTTCATCCTTCTCCGTCTGCAGCTTTTCGTCAAGAAAGAGCTCCCAGCGGTCACCACGTGGAGGTGGAGATAGGGTTTGGTAGTAGAGCTGTTGGTGTTGGTTCAGCAGGCATTTCCCAGGTTTTATGCTCCATCGTGGGTACCAATCCACGTTTCGCCCCGGGACCTATACTACCCTTTGACCACCGCTTTTGACATGCTAATTTCAAATTTTTTTGGAGAACAAAAGTTTTTATCAAAAATTCCGGTATTATCCGGTAAGTATATAATACTTTTATAGCTACCAGATTACATATGGCTTTCACATTAATCCAAGTACTTTGTACATGAATTCTCAATTTTCAGCCACCAGCGGTCATTATTTTAATGGGCTTGCTAATTGGTTCAGCGTAATTGAGTTACATCAACTGATTGACGCATCTAGATTCTAGGTTCACCTTTCCATCAAAATATGTAGAAGTTTCTTTAGTCATTCCTATAATGGCGTCTCATTTCCTTTCTCTTTTTAAGATATTCTTTGATCTCGAAACCAGTTAAGATGCAACGTAAAATATATAAGGAATTTCCCAAAGTTCCAATTCATTAATTACACGGAAAGTAAAAAGTCGAAAGAGATACCACCGCAACTTCGAATTTGTCGTTAATTTCAAACTAATATGGAGGAGTTATTGCAAATGTTACAGTATAGGTAAACTTGAATAAAGCTTGGGGAATGACTTTGTTCCTAGCTAAGAATTTATCTGCGTTTTTAAGAACTCTTAGACTTAAATCTGGTTTGGAAAAAATACCTTGGATGAGTATTCGCGCTATGGATTACTCTCTCTCAAAGAAAATAGCATAATCAAAGGGAAATGATGAATCCATTGCACCATTCCTATATTTTAAATTATGTAAATGCTGTCAAAATGAATTGTGTGTAAATGTATTTTTCGCAAATGCATCGTATTTAATAGCGCCATTAATGTTCTTCAAATAAATGAAGTGAATACACCTTTCGCGAATTGCAATGTAATTGACTTTAAGTGAAGTGCAATTTGAGGTAGTTGGTAAAAGTAGCAAGCGAAAACCTGTATACATTCTAATACTCATTTGCTATACTTTTACTGGAAATTGCACTACCGGTCACTGAATTTCTCCAAATCGAAAAATTCGCCTTTATATCTGGATAATCGCTTTTAGACTGCTTTTTTCATTCGCAAAAGATTAAATCGGTGCTTTTGAATTAATAGCAATATCAGCTGAGAAAACAATGGTTTAGGACTTCATGTTTGGTTTTCCCTAGGTAATGGCACTCAAATTTTCACTAGTCATTTGCAGAAAACTTGATCGTTACAATGCAAACTCTGATCTTGAGATACTTACTGGGTAGATCAGATTTGAAAGTTTCTGCTTCATATTTAGTTAGCAGGAATGGTTGTGATAAATTTCAGGTTACCTATTTATGCTATTACGAATTTCCTTGTTTGCACTTTTTTTTCGAAAAATAACCTTTTATTTGAAATTCATCTAGATAATCTGATAGGTGATTAGCAACAGATTGATCACGAATTTACTGTTAGGCTGACAATAACAATGGAATATAATTTATGTCGATGAAAATGACGGAAAACGATATTGCATTCGTACTAACTATCGCATATGATATCGTTGTTATTAACTATTTCTTTATGAGTTGAAATGTAAGTATCTATTTACCATGTTTGTTGGTTTTGATTGTCGGGTTTATCTTAAGCTTACTATGAGGTCTTATGAATATTATTGATCTAATTTTATTTATTACCATTGACTAGTACCGACTCAAATCAGGGTGATTTATTTTTAAAATTTAATTTGGTATACACTATTTGGAAGTGTAGCGAAGGGCAAAGAATGTATAGATGTCTTGTATCATAGAATGAGTGACCATGATAATAATTCTTATCCTGTAGAGTATCTTTTGTACGTTGATTAGCTATATTATTAAAAATAGACATTTGCCCTACCCGAAATTTGTTTGGCAAGGTTCAATTGGTTTTTACATGTTTTGTGTTAATGTACTGTATCTATAATAAATACGGTCACATTGGGTTATATAAAGTGTGTTGTTTAGCCGAGTCCGCAAGAACATCGAAAGAATTCTTATCCGTGATTAGTCAAAACATTAAATTGAGTTACTGAAAGTGAAAGTATTAGAGTAAATCTGTTAGTTGCGAGCAGCTTCAAAAGGAGAGAAGAATAATAAGGTTTTCGCTTAAAGGTCTCCATTACAAATCGCAGCCATATTGTACGAAAAATCCTAAGTTTAGCATAAAGTTCCAAATACGTTGCGAATTTCCGGCAATATAGCTAAGTCTTTTCTAGGACTATTTGATTAGCCGATATATTGTTTTTTTTTTGCTTCTTGGGGACCCAACGGTTTGATATTGATGAGAATCTTTAACGACAGCAACGAAATTGTCGTTATTTTTTATCGATACCTTCAGAGAAGTCTGATCCATACATCTTCCACCTATTTTAATAGATATTTAGAATGGTGTAGGCACATTATTTCATTTACAAACGTAACAAACCGTTGGGCAGATCTTTTTTAGATACTATGGAACATACTTGAAGCCGGGTTTGGAATATAATTTTTGCTCAATGGTCGATGAATACAAAATTCACCTTCCAGAGTGTTTTCCCACACGCCAACAATCATCTAGAATACTCTGTATTTATTCTCTAACTTTTACTTTATGGGACAGTATTTTTTCGAATATATTTGTTTTGTTTGAATGAACCCCTGGCTTTCATTGCTGAAGTTAATGGACAAATTTCCATGCAATTTTGAGACCATTTATTGACAGATTGGTGCTAACAAAAAAATTATGGGAATGTGTAGCATCCCAGCGGGAAATGTCAACCCGACTAATTAGAATGCAATTTGTATGGACTGACTAGCACTACGACTCTAATTTATTGCGTCCCTGGCGACTGATAGATACGAAATAAAGGATTGTAAAAGATTCAAAAACGGTCTATGCCATTACTTTTAGACCCTACAGCCAACATTCTTTCATTGATGATCTCTAGAAGCAAAGGCTTTTGGCATGTCTGGGCGGAACCAAGGGCATAAACACGACTACGGCATCACTACTTCTCTTCAATTGGTGCACTACAAGTGCACAACCCATAAAGCACAGAGGAAAAGTCCGTAGATGTATAATTTGACCTGCGCCAGGAGCGTTTTGAAAATTCAAAGAGCAGCAGAGACAACTTCTTCCCACTAACGGAGATACTTGTAGCGACTTTTTATTTAGACATTCTCAAAAAGAACATCCAAGTTTACTTAGGAATTTAGTTAAAATTGGGGATTTTAGACCATTCAGTTCGCTGGTATCTAAGCACTTATAGAAAAGTATGCTGCTCTCCGTTTACTGGTTAGTTTGGGAAGGAAGGTCCGATTCCTTAGTTCTTTCTCAAAAGTCATGTGTCTTCGGTTGGTTGCATTTGAATTTACTTTAGAAGTGCTTCATAATTTAAAACAAAGCCAAGACCTGGTAAAAGCTTATACATTTCGGACGCGATAGAAGAAATGAATGATTCTCCACGCTTCTTTAAGAACGTAATATTATAATAGAAGGAGCTTAACCGTAGACCTGGTCCAAGGGACAACGAGGAAGGGGGGAATATGAAGGCATTACTTGGTATCGCTTGATTTCGGTTTTATTCTGACTTGTGATGTCTTTACGTGCAAATGCAAGGGCATCCAATCAGACATCTGATTTTTCCTAATGACTTGAGAAGGACCGAAAGACTTCCGGAGGCATCGTATATAATATACATACAATCGTACAAAGTATGAAACATGGGTACAGGTCTCGCGAGAGACCGACCAAGAAAATGCATCCAATGTCGTTAGAAACAAGATGATCGGATTGAGTAACAGGCCTCGGAAAAATTCTAGGGCGTGCATCTCAGTTGACGCGGCAGGACGTTCCCCGGTTCTGCCGAGAAATGGGCAAGGATTCTTGACGCATTTACGGCGTCAGGACGTAAGTAAGTTAGTCCGAACGAAAGAAATATGTGTCTGCACGCTAAATGTTGGCATTCTAACTGGAAAGATTGAGGAATTCGTTAGAGCCCCTAAGAAAAGGTACATTGATATTTGCGCTCTACAAGAAACCCGATGCTAACGCGAACGCGGTAAAAATGGCTATAAACTTCTCTACTTTGGTAGCCCAGCCACTCAATATGGTGTTGGTATTGCCATATCAGAGGGTTTCCGTGATGCCATTAAAGAAGTCGATCACCCGATTATCAAGGAAGGTGAAGGTCACCATTATATCAGCTGATCGCACTATTCACTTCTTCGCTGCGTACGCATCACAGGCGACTTTTTAAAAAAAATACTTTTCGTACCTTTTTTTTGAGTTTCCGCATTTTTTAAAAATAGTAAATATTCAAATTCGGGGATAAGAATAGTTCATGCACAAGAGAAGTCTATAAAGGAGATTCATAACAAATTTCAAGTAAATCGGTTCTGTAGAACTTGAGTTTTCATGGGTACCGTTTTAAAAAAGACAGTTTCGAGAAAAACGTGTTTAAAGTTCCACGTTAAATTTCTCGCAGTCTAAGTGATGAAGTGATATTTTAAACTTGCATTTATTTAATCTGCCATTCCTGCTGCATACATTGGACCTTCCTCGACTTCGAAATAAGAATTTTCCGCATTTCTCTCTTCTACTCGAGCAGTTCTAGCCTCGCTATACACGCTGCGCGGTTACTTATGGAGAAACACTATGAGAATCATCGCTCTGATGGAGAAACACCGGCGTCTTGGATAGCATGGTGACGTAATTCGCGCTAACGAGAATTCGCTTGCCAAGACTGGTCTGAACATCGAAGTCGATGGGAAACGACCAAAAGGTCGGCCGAAACAACGGTGGCTTGATACGTTGTTTGGGGATTTAAAAGCCTCGAAATTGCATGCAGATGAGGCATTTGATAAAATAAAATGGCGAAAGCAATCACGATGAGCTGATCCCGCTGGTGAACGGGACAAAGGCGAAGACAAATTATGAAAGATATATTTCAGAAAATTATTAAAATTATTCAAAATCATTTAATAATATCAAAAATGAAGCAGGCGCAGAGTAATGTCCTTGTTGATGAAAGAGTCGTAAAATTTGATAGCCTCAGCTTGTATTTGTCAGACGGGGGCTATGAAAATCTAGCTGAACATAAAGGTCTCTCAAAGCAAATTGGGTGAATTGTTTTTGAATAGACTCGAATCTGTTGCAGTGTAGCACATGTGCTGTGTTTCATACTACCCAAGCATATCCAAGTAGAGGCCGCACGAGTGCGGTATGCAAGGGCCTAGTGACCCAGATATTTTTGAATTCACTTGCGCGTCTCTTGATGATGCTTATTTGACATGGATAGTACTCTGTCATCATCATCAACGGCGCAACAACCGGTATCCGGTCTAGGCCTGCCTTAAGGAACTGATATCCCTTAAAGATGCCTGGCGTCCTAGCTAACGCACTCTATCATACTGTAGGTTAAAACGAATTTTGTTGTCCAAAAGTACTCTGAGGGTCTTTAATATTGCCAACTCTGTTCAGTTCGACAATGTTAAGATAGTAAGAATTAGTTCTAGTTGTATTCTTACGGGTAAAGCTTATCACTTGGCACTTATTAACATTAAGCTTTTCATAGGTTATTTCAATTGAATCACTGCTCTAGGGATTGGAGTTTGGGCTGGAGAAATACTGCATCAAAGTGAGTATGGATGGTATGGTACAATTTTAAGTCATCAGCATAGAGAAGATGAGGGATGTCCGCTAATAACCGTAATAGGTCTGCCCTTTCGAAACTCAGAGTAGTGAGTTTGTCCCAAAGAAATTTCTCAAAGAACTTTGGGGATTACGGATAGAATGTCGATACCATTCCTCGATAGTTGACAAGTCATCGTTTATCGCCACTTTTATGGATAGCTGCAAGATGTAAGCATCTCTTAAAAGATGGAAAGACACCCCGATTAAAAATCATACGCAAAGGAGTTAGTAATTAGTCAACACACTGCTTCACGTCCTTTGACGACATTTAGTTCTTGAATAGCTCCGAATCATTCCGTCAATAAGCGATGGCGGAGGAGTTGTAGAGCGCGAGTATTTTGGTGAGAAGAAACTGTCCTGGAAATAGTCCACAAATAAGTTAAAAATTTCCTGGTGGAAAGTGAGAGTCCTTTTGCACATGGATTCACGAAGCTATCAAAAACAAGATGCTTGGCGAGAGATCTTCGGATCCTTAACGAACAAAATCAGCTTCACTTTCTTTAGAAGCTGAGTAAAGTTCTTCAATTTTTTCTTCTTAGAGCAACTGGAGAAGATAGACGTATAGAATAGCACGTTCAACTTATAGATTTATGTACAGTCTTTAAGGCTTTTCTGATTTAGCAGCAACGTATACCCAAAAAATAGTCGATTTCTTCGCATAAAAGGGATAGGCTAGTTATTTGTAAATATGTATTTCGGGCACAAGTTGTGCCCCTTCCTCAGTACCTGATCATCCGACTTGTTCTCGTCTGGTTTTTGAATATTGAAATTTAACCTCGGGACTTTTTTCTGGGATCCTAAGTTCACATCCATTTTATGTTGAACCAAATGGAGAGCAACTCACTCTCACGTTTTATGGTCTACGGACCTCTCGTTTGGGGCATAGCACCCAAATATACAAAAAGAAAGACTAATGGCTTCGTCCAGGGCAAAGGCAACTCATCACACACTATATGTATATAAATATATAAATGAATAGCCTATCCCCTCTCAGATTCTAGTAGAAAGCGCGGATAAACGTGGCAAAATTGAAATTGATCTTCGGGACTTGAAATGATATAATGGGGAGATATCGCTTAGTTCATAGTAGGCAAAGACGTAATAGTGACAATTAGCATCATCGAGGTCGTTCATGAGGTCTGCCAAGTGGATGTTCCAAAAATCTCTTCAAACCACGTCCAAGACGAGATAAAACATCAAACTGTACCAATTCCTGAAATTAGGAAGACACGTTGAATTCAGGAGACCAGAGTTGCCCTCTTACATTAAGAAAATGAAGCAGTATGTATCTGGCAATAGTAGTTTTACTATTTATTGACAAAGTGATTGCTTTGAGATTTCGGGGTCAAAATTTCTATCATTCTTTACCATTAAAAATTACGCCCACTAAAATTAGATTATTTGTAGTAAACAACGCTATTGTTAGCACTTTCAGACAAAGCGTCAAAGGTCTGAATTTTGACCTTTTTTTAAGGTTTTGTGTGAAACAAAACCTTATTAGAATCGATTCGATGTCTGTCTGTCCGTCTGTCTGTCTGTCTGTCTGTCTGTCTGTCTGTCTGTCCGTCTGTCTGTCTGTCTGTCTGTCTGTCTGTCACACCCGATTTATTCGGAAACGGCTGGACCGATTGTCACGAAAATTGGTAAGAGTATGTGATCTGCCATTCCCTTTACATGCAGCAACTGGCGCCATTTTGTGTTAAGTTTAAGGGGGGCTCCCCATACAGGTGAAAGGAGGGTGCAAATTTTTTTTTCACAGAATGTAGCCATGTTGGGTATCAAATGAAAGGTCTCAATTAGTACTTTTCGAAACTGGTTCAATATTTGATATTGGGTGTAACATAGGGGAGTGAGGGCTCAAAATATGACCCCCAAAAAGTGTAACAGGTCTCGTTCTCAGAACCTATCCAACTGAAAAATCCGAAAAAAATCACAGTAGTGCATCTCTATGAAATCTAGGCCTCAAAATATATCCGGTTCCAATACCTGCACAAATAAAGTTAATGATAGTATATTTCCATATTTTAGAAATTTACCCGGCACCCCCCCTTATGTTCATCGCAGAAGTACAAAATTTAGCATAGGTATAATGAAGAACATGGTGCACAATTTGGTCAAGTTTGAAGAAAATCCGACTATTATTAACAAAGTTATAGGGGGTGAAACTTCACAATTTTTTGTGAATTTCGTGCACTCTACAACCTGCATGGCGTCATCATCACATGTCAATTCGTCAATACCACAACGAAATGAGTTCTTATGGATGGGGGCGGAAAGAATTATTTTGTTTTAGTTTTTAGTCATTTGTATATGAATATCAATTACTCCAACCAGACATGTGTGTATGTAGGTATATAGTATATGCGTGCTAATGAACTTTGCGGGTAGTGCCTAATTCAGATAGATATAAGAAGTAAATCGGAAATATGGGTACGATCAATTGATATACGTGCATATATGTGTACAGTATTCGGAAATAGGCAGTTTGTTTGTTTAGGGTGAGCGTAATATCTACGGCTGTAATATGGACGTATGTCTCGTAGTTTGGAAAAATATGAAGGAGTATGTCGGATTTGTAGCTATATACGGATAGAAAAATGTGCGGTGAAATTTCTTACATAAGATGAACACAAAACCTTTATACCCGAAGCGCGGGCTTCCGGTATTCCGACTTGTTTATCCCTTGAACCGGGTTTTTAAATGGTAGACATTGCCCAACTTATTATCAGAGCAGGCTCATGGTAAGAAACGAGTAACGTTGTTCTGAACTAGCGCAGACGCTACATAGGTACGGCAAAGGAGCGTCTCGTCGGTATGAAATGGTACCTACACTTCCTGGCAGAATTCAATGAAGCCGTCCAACTCACTGCAGCTTAAAATGTGAAATAGAGGAACAAATAAATAAACATCTTTTCCGTAGGTCCATTAGTTGCGCAAGGGCGGAGCAATCTTATCTCAGATAAATTCGCTAACGCCAAAAAGCAGATATTCAAATAGCATCTTCAACGACAGCGATTACCGGGGATTGAATTTATTAACAATTCTCGACACGTATCCGATAACATACGTTCATTATTTATCTCATTTTCTCAACGGATGGGCTAGTACCTCAGTGAATTTTTCAAGCGTATCATCATCCTCAAATGATGTAGAAGATGTGGCATTTATATCAGCAGCAATGCAATTTGAATTATCCCAAGCCGGAAATCTCAAAAAACTCAGGAAATTCTTGACTACGATTGATTTCTCTCAAAAGTTGATCGAGGGGGTGATCTGTGCCCTCAACACTCAACGTAATGGGCCTGTGAAAGAAACCCAAAACACGGGGTTATAATGAAAGTACATTTGGAGGGTGGCTAAAATGGCCAACCCGATTGATTATGGTCAATTATGAGGTCAGAGCTATTTCTACCTAAATTCAGCTCTACGTCCCGTCGAACCGCGCTTGAATATCCCTATGCTAGATAGGTCCAGGCATGTGAGAGGATCCTTTTGGACACTTCAGTTTCGTTCACATCATCATCATCATCAACGGCGCAACAACCGGTATCCGGTCTAGGCCTGCCTTAATAAGGAACTCCAGACATCCTGGTTTTACGCCGCGATCCACCAATTCGATATCCCTAAAATCTGCCTAGCGCCCTGTCCTACGCCATCGCTCCATCTTAGGCAGGCTCTGCCTCGTCTTCTTTTTCTATCATAGATATTGCCCTTATAGACTTTCCGGGTGGGATCATCCTCATCCATACGGATTAAGTGACCCGCCCACCGTAATCTATTGAGCCGGATTTTATCCACAATCTGACGTTCATGGTATCGTTCATAGATTTCGTCGTTATGTGGACTACGGAATCGTCCATTCTCATGTAGGGGGTCAAAAATTCTTCGGAGGATTCTTCTCTCGAACGCGGCTAAGAGTTCGTAATTCTTCTTCCTAAGAAATCAAGTCTCCGAGGAATACATGAGGACTGGCAAGATCATTGTCTTGTACAGTAAGAGCTTTGACCCTATGGTGAGACGTTTCGAGCGGAAGAGTTTTTGTAAGTTGAAATAGGCTCTGTTGGCTGACAACAACCGTGCGCGGATTTCATCATCGTAGCCGTTATCGGTTGTGATTTTCGACCTTAGATAGGAGAAATTGTCAACGGTCTCAAAGTTGTATTTTTCTTATTCTTCCTGTTTGACCAGTGAGGTTTGATGTTGTTGGTTGGTTCGTTTTCGGAGCTCACATTGGCACCATATATTTTGTCTTGCCTGATTGATTGATGTGCAGCCCAAGATCTCCCGCCGCCTGCTCGATCTGAAGGAAGGTATTTTGTACGTCTCGGGCCGTTCTTCTCATTATGTCGATACCGAATTCTCTCATGGCCGTGTACGGTTTTACCCTGGCTATGCTATCATAGGCGGCTTTAGAGTCGATGAAAAGATGGTGCAACTGTTGTCCATATTCCAACAGTTTTTGCATCACTTGCCACAGAGAGAAAATCTGATCTGTTGCTGATTTGCCTGGAGTGAAGCCTCTTTGGTATGGGCTAATGATTTTCTGGGCATATGGGGCAATACGGCCTTGCAAGATAGAGGAGAATATTTTATAGATGGTACTGAGCAACGTGATACCTCTATAATTGCTGCAATATGTTATATATCCCTTTTTATGTATGAGACAGATAATACCTCTTTGCCAATCGTCAGGCATTGATTTGCTGTCCTATACTTTGAGCACAAGTTGATGAACCACTTGGTGTAACTGGTCGCCTCCATATTTAACCAATTCGGCTGTAATTCCATCGGCTCCTGGCGACTTATGATTTTTAAGCCGATGAATTACACGGACTGTTTCTCCTCCAACTCGCCGATGTGTTGGTTGTTCAGTAGCTCATCAAAGTACTCAACTTATTGCTCCAATATGCCCATTCTGTCGGAAATGAGATTTCCTTCTTTGTCACGGCAGGATGAGCATCGAGGTGTATAAGGCTTCATCCTGCTAACTTGTTGGTAAAACTTGCGCGTCTGCCGCGGTTGCTCCCTGTAGTTTTCTAGTTCACAGACTTATTGGTTCTCCCAGGCTTTCTTTTTCCATCTGTGAAGTCGCTGGACGGAGTTCGTGATAAGTCTGTGCGCGTGCCCGCGTTCTTTGAGAATGAAACATTACTCGGTATGCGGCATTCTTCCGTTCCGTTGCTAGTTTACTTTTATCGGCAAACCAGCCGTTCTGACTCTTTTTGCAGCTGGGGCCAAATATGTTTGTTGCCGTATTTATGATAACGTTCGTTAGGTGCTTGTGAAGATCATTTGTTGATGCTTCTTCTCCAGGTCCTCTGTTGACTGCGGTTATTGCGGCATCCATTTCCCTCTTATAGGTGTCGCGGAGGGCTGTGTTGTGGATCGCTTCAGTGTTCACTTTCACCTGATTGTCAGAGGGGATTCTAGGTGGTATTGTTATTCGAGCTCGGAGCACCATGCCAACGAGATAGTGATCCGAGTCTATATTGGCCCCCCTATATGTTCTGATATTCATCAAGGCGTTCGATCAACACGTGGTCAATTTGGTTAAAAGTGGTCCCGTCTGAAGAGGTACATGTATGTTTGTGGACCGCTTTCCTCGCAAATCAGGTACTTCCAACAACCATTTCGTGTGACACTGCTAATTGAATAATCCGCAGTCCGTTATCATTTGTCTTTTGGTGTAAGCTATGGGAACCAACGTATCGCCTGAATACGTTCTCCTTCCCTACTTGACTGTTAAAATCCCCAAGTATCATTTTGATATCATATCTGGGACAGGCTTTGATGGTTCGTTCTACTGCCTCGTAGAAGGTATCTCCTTTAGGGCTCTTTAGAGCGTGAACGCTAATAAGGCTTACATTTCTAAATTTGCCTCGCAAGCGCAGAGTGCATAGCCGATCTCTTATGTTTTCAAAGCCGATAACAGCAAGTTTCATTTTTTGGCTGATTAAGAAACCTACTCCGAGCACATGGTTTACTGGATGTCCACTATAATATATAGTGTAGCGGCTCTTCTACAGGAAACCGGTCCCTGTCCAACGCATCTCCTGCAACGCTGTTACATCAGGCCTATATTGGGCCAGGGCTTCGTTCACGTTATCTATAGAATTACAAAATGGCTGTTATAGATGGTACGTGTCTTAAATACCTAAAGGTTGATTGCAAAAAGAATAGAACGAACCGAAAGTTGAACGGGGCAAAACTAGCTCGACCTTGCTTGAAGTCGAAAACCCTGACACCCGGTGTACTTTGGCGAGTTACTATATGTGGCCGTCACGACCCTTCAAGTCTTGTTGTGGTTTATGAATTCGAACAATGTCATACATTCAAGAAGAGTTGTTCCCGTTTCGGTTATCATGAAATATCGAAGAGACGGTTTCTCTTAAATGGCGGGTGGGGGATTCCGAGAACTGTGATTGTCTTGCCTTCAAAGAAGTTAGACGCAATTTCACTTGATCCCTCTTATTTAAGAAGAATTCTTCCATGTGTGGACTATCCTATCGGTCCCAATTTGAAACCCCCTTGCCTCACTTCGAAAGTGGTGACTTTTTTTAATGGACCCCAGGAAACTACCCAACAGAATCTGAAAAAATCATCATCTATACGGTGTCCAGGCCTTTCACCTCAACTTTGATCCAAATCGTACTATTTCTGGCAAAGTTACGGTAGCAAAAAGTCAGTTATTCAGTATAAATTTGCTGCAACCCAAAACGCAAAGTATCAACATTATACTAAAGTGAGCAGTTTGACAGGCTACATATACATGTAGATTACGGGCTACGTACAAACGGGATAGTTCTGCACTCAAATCTTCTTAAAGAAGAAACAAACAAAACCTTTCAGATCTGAAGCGCCAAGCTTCCGGTTTCCGAATTGTTTATGTATTTCAGTGTTATTATATTTTTTCTATTCTTCAAGATTTTAACAATCATTTGTCGTTTGAGCTTAGGATACACTCTTTGCCAACGCTGTCATAAGCTCTTTCCAAATCAATAAATAAATGTGGTTTATTCCTGAGGATCTACTAATGAATAAACTTGCATCTTGCAAATCAAGTATTTAGGGAATTGTATTTCTCCTATTTGCTGTGATGGGCAGAATAAGGGAGATATTGTTCTCAGCAATTAAACTTACCATCTACTACATTTTCATATTATTTGAACTTCTACAAGTGATATCTTTTTCAGTTTTTAGCCAAGTTCATGAATATTCGAAAATAAATGGTCAGTCTTCTTAAAAATATACATACATATATTAGCACATTTTAAAGTTTAATCTAGTTTTTTTAATCCACCATTTAAAAGCTTTTGCGAAATTCAATAAAGCAAGTAAGATGTTTGTAGTTCCGCATGAATTTATAATATGAATGCGTGAATGAATATCGCTTAAGGTAAATTGAAATCGTTATCAGCACAGATTTATACTTTCACCTTTTGCTTCGGAAAATATATGGTAAAATACACTTTACATTGTATTTTGGATGAAGGCGGATCTGTTATCCAGCGATGATTATGTTTCCGCTTATTACAACTGAACTCGTACATCTTAATCTATTATCTCATCCTGAGATACGATGCTAAAATTTAATGGAGCGCAATAACTCATACTATTTCTACACACTACCTCATAGATAATATACATACATATATATCTTTCGGAAGATTACAATGAAAATTAGAAAATCAAAACTTCTTTATTAAACAATTGAGAACCAATTGCCGGATTCATTTAACGAATTGTATTCCATCCTACATGATTAATACAGGTATGCGCCCGAATGAGATGGTGTTGTAACCTGTGATTAAATTGTTATTAATAGTAGACAATCGCAGAACTTTGATCTTCTACACTAGGTCGACTACAAGGAAACTTTACCCACGTTACGGCCTTCAGTTCTATGAAATTCGCACGATTGTGATAATGCCGTCTCGAAAGACGTTTACTAACTTTTTACTACAGATATGTATGTATGTATGAAACCCATGTACTTAATATTGAATTATCATGCGTAATTAAACGCTAATAAATTTTTTAAGAATCATTTCAGGAAGTCATGATTAATAACAATTAAATTCGAGCAAGCTAGTGTTATATACCAATTCCTGGATTTCATTAAGTTTTTTACCAGTGGAGCTACTATTTTTAGTCATTTTCGACAAATGAAGCTTCCGCGTTTTGCAGTTTAGTCAAAAAATTGAAATTCAATGATAGAAGTAGAGTAAACATTCCACTTTTCCATAAATTCACCATAAGTGAGGATGGAATGCCATAATTTGGCAAATTGGCTACTGCAGCTACTAAAGACATTAGTGGCTTATATATAACACTTTCGCTTCAAATGGTTTTTTTTCGGGAATCAAAGAATTTCATCAACAAGAGTGTGATTGCAACGATTTTGGAATATTGGTGTATTACATTCATATTTTCGCTCTATAGTTTTATAGATTCATTTTCCCCATATTTCGTGACATCCGCCTTCAGATCGATCAACCTCTGGAAAGTCGATTACTAACTTGTAATGAACCTAGACGATCAGACGGTTAGTGGCCGAGAACGACCTAGAGGGAAGTACTATCCCAGAAACCTAGAAAGTTGGCGAAATTGACCGTGAAGACTGAAGCTCCATCAAAGTGCTCGGTCGACACGTTTTTGCACGCCTCTGTGCCAGCCAGGCTCGGGAATGTGGGGGGTCCTTTGAGTGCCTTGATCCCTCACGTGTCATTAATACAAAATTAAAGTGTCTATACCGATGTGTGGATCCGCACCGGATTTCAAAATAGATAACAAACGGAGGAATTTGCGACATCCTAATGAAACGCGCAGAACGCGAGCTAAAACCGAAAAAATAAAAAAAACGGCTTGACCGCGTGTGTATAGCCGTAAGTCTCTGGACTCCAGTGCATCAATAAAAATTATTCACAATTCATGATATATTGGTACACTCCAACCAGAAAAATAAATATATAAAAATAAAAGAAAATTGAAAAATAATAATAATAGAAAGAAAAAAAAATTAAATTAAATCAAAGAAAAAAATGAAAAAAAAAAAAGAACACTTACACGTTGATTCACTCCGAGCTCGGCGTGGTGTGCATTTATGGTGATGCTGATTCCGTTTTGTGGAGTAAAAATATTTAGAACATTAAAATACGAATTTCATAATTACGTAGTCTACTACTTCATTTTCTAAACTCGACAGAATTTTCCTTTCAAAAAAACCCTTTGAGAGTTCGTGGTTACTTCTAGGGCTGGTTTTTAATGCGTCGGTTAGCAATGAACCACGCTTCTTGTACTACACTACTGTTCTGCGGAATGCGCTCAAATGAAAATCGCTTTAACCCTCTTCTCGCTCCAGCCTTAGCCTTCACACCTTCTCTGCCAGCTTTTTGGATGCGCACTGTGTTTTCCTTAAGATAGGGCTGAGAAAACGACAGTTTTGGTTTGCATTGTGATATCACCGGAATAATTGTAACACCAGAACTTTACATGAATCAGAAATGAATTTTCGAGAAAGGACAATATCCGAAGTTAAAACACCGAAGAGACGACGGGAATAATACTTTCCTTTTGATTTAAGAACGCCTGCGACAATTGGTACACACGAAGTTACAGGATTTGTAATAATCACAATTAAAGCCTTTGGACAATTGTCCGCAATGGCAGAGGTCAAATCGCCAACGATACCAGCATTGGTGTTGAACAAATTGAGATGATTTCCTTCCAGGTTTACATGGCACGCCCGATGAGATAACAACACCATCGACGCCTGTCTAAATGCTTTGGGTTAAAATAGTTTCAAATCAAGGTGGTTGAGTGACAGACGTTGAAGAATTAGAAGTGTAAAATCTTCAAAAATCGTCTCAAGTTTATCTTCTAATGCTTTTTTGGTTCTTTTTAGTAACAAGCTACCAAGTTCATTATTATTATTAAGGAAAAAGAACTGAGAAGAAATGGAGCTTCAAAAGAACCGATCACCCTTCCTGAATTGGCTCTCAAAGAGTAAAGGCAGTGCGTCTCGAAAGTTGTTCTTACCTGCAAACAGAGTTGAAGAGTTAAAATTTCTTACTTTTCAAGTTTATTGAATAGGTTTGTCTTTATCATTGACAACAGTCAATTCTAATGATCATTTTTAGTATCCTCAACTTGCCAGTTTATATCAAAAGTTTGGTGGATATCCTACTGCTGTTAAGAAACTGAGCTTCATGTGTACATCTATAGCGCTCTAAAATGATAAAGAATATTAGTATTATCATCAGCATGAAATATTGGCGGTCAAAAGGTAGTATACCATAGGCCCGAGGGCGAAACGTGGATTGGTATCCACGATGGAGCATAAAACCTGGGAAACGCTTGCTGAGTCAACACCAGCAGCTCTACTACCAAACCCTATCTCCAGCTCCACGTGGTGATCGCTGGGAGTTCTTTCTTAATGAAAAACTGCAGACGGAGAAGGTTGAAGGCGAGTCTTCTGTGCCTAAATACGGGACCAATTGTACCAACTGGTCCACCAGGTTGGGGGTTGGGTAAGACTGACAACCCTACACAGAAAACCCAAGTTATGAAACCACAGAAGAAGCCTCGTAAAGGATTTAAAACGACGAACCCGGCAACGACAACCGAATAACCATTTGCGCATTTTCTCACGGAACGTGCACTCCCTGTTCAATATAAGGCTGATGTAACAGCGTTGCAAGGACAGGGACTGGTTTTCTGGAGAAGACCCACTACACCATATCCATCCAGTGAACCATGCTCTCTAGGTTTCTTAGTCAGCCAAAAAAAGAAACCTGTTGTTATCGGCTTTGAAAATATAAGCGAAAGGCTAAGCACTTTGCGTTTGCAAGGTAAATTTAGAAATATAAGCCTTATAAGCGTTCACGCCCTTACAGAGGAGACTACATGGTACGAGGCAGTTGAGCGGACGCTCGAGGCCTGTCCCCAGTATGATATCAAAATCATACTTGGAGATTTTAACATTCAAATAAGGATGGAGCCCGTATTCAGGCGATACATTGGCTCCCATAGCTTACATAAAAATAGCAATAATAACGGACTGCGAATTATTCAATTAGCAGTATCGCACGAAATGGTTGTTGTAGGTACCTGGTTTGTGCGGAAAGCGGTCCACAAACATACGTGGGCCTCTACAGACGGAACCACTTTTAACCAAATTGACCACATGCTGATTGAATGCCGGCACCTTTTAGCCTTGATGAATGTCGAAATATATAGGGGAGCCAATATAGACTCGGATCACTATGTCGTTGGCATAGTGCTCCCGGCTCGAATTAGATCAATCGAGTGAGAGTGAATATGGAAACCATTCACAACACAGCTCTCCGTAATATCTATAAGGGGAAATGGATGCGGCAATAACCGCACCTAACAGATGTCCTGTCCTGAAGCATCAACAAATGATCTTTACAATCCCCCCTTCTACTACTAGTAGTATAGAAGAAACAGTCCCTGCAATTCATTGGCTTAAAAATCATAAGTCGCCAGGAACCGATGGAATTACAGCCGAATTGGTTAAATATGGACGCGACCAATTACACCAAGTGGTTCATCAACTTGTGCTCAAAGTGTGGGACAGCGAATCAATGCGTGACGACTGGCAAAGAGGCATTATTTGTCTCACACATAAAATCACGTATCACTTTGCTGAGTATCATCTATAAGATATTCTCCACTTTCTTGCTAGGCCGAATAGCCCCATACCCCCAGAACATAATTGGCCCATACCAAATAGGCTTCACTCCAGGCAAATCAGCAACAGATCAGATTTTCTCTGTTCGGGAAGTGATGGAGAAACTGTTGGAATATGGAAATCAGTTGCACCATCTCTTCATCGACTTTAACGCCATCTATGATAGCATAGCTAGGGTAAAACTATACACGGCCATGAGAGAATTCGGTATCCCGGCGAAATGGATAAGACTGACTAGGCTGACCCTGACCAATGTGCGAGGCCAAATAAAAGCAGCAGGATCACTCTCAAGATCATTCGACACCAACAACGGTCTACGACCGTCACGGTGGTGGGCTAAGCCGACGATATAGCGCTGGTTGTGGTCGCAAAGCACCTTGAAGATGCTGAGTTATACTCATACGAAGCAATCAGTGCTGTTAAGGGTTGGCTAGAGAATTTTGGTCTGACACAGGAGGAAAAAACGGATCATTACCAAGCGCCGTAAAAGAAATTTTGTCCGTATTCAAATTGGGGATCATATTAATATCTCTAAGCTATCAAATACTTGGGAGTGATGATACACGGGAAGCTTTGCTATAAGCAACACGTGATAAAGCATCCTCTGTACGTGTGGCGCTGGTAAGGATGATGCCGAACTGAAGATACATTTATATTCACTGAAAAAAATGTTTAAACTCCAGAAATGAGAGAAAAGTGCGTGTGGCGGCTTCGCGACGGGAGCGGAGTCTCATTCGCCTCTTTCTGAATTAATTTGCTCAAATAATACATTTCATAATGTGCAATTACTCCAATATTCGCCGCAGATTGCACATTATTGAATGCATTCGGGCGAATTAATGTTGACAGAGGGGAATGATTTGCCGCATCCGCAGGCGCACACGTATACTGCTGCAGGGAGGGTAAAAAGTATACGTTGGAGTAGAGGAACTTCCGTATGATTTTAAAGGTGCCGATGGAGTTGTTATCCCAGTGGGCGTGCCACGTAAACCTGAAAGGACTCGAAATGATTGGTTCAACACCAATGCTGGTATCGTTCGCGATTTTACTTCTGCCATTGCGGACAATTGTAATTATTACAAATCTTATGAACTCGTGTGTATCAATTGTCACTGAAGTTCTAAAATCCAAAGGAAAGGACTATCCTCGTGGTCTCTCCGGTGTTTCAATTTTGAATATTATCCTTCCTCGAAAATTCATTTGGGATCCATGTAAAGTTGATGTGAATACCGTTGTTATTCCCTTCTTCCCCCTTCTTCCTTCTCGATCGTGGCACTCGGGTCCCGAGACCCACGCGGTCGAGCCTTTTTTTTATTTTTTAGTTTTAGCTCGCATTCTGGTTTTTATTCGTTAGGCCGTCGCGAATTGCTTGTTGTTGTCCGCGTTGAAATCCGGTGCGGACCCCGTGCATAGACACGTTGATTTTGTATTAATGACACGTGAGGGATCAAAAAACTCAAAGGACTCTCCCACATTCCAGAGCCTCGCTAGCACAGAGGCGTGCAAGAACGTGTCAATTGAGCACTTTGATGGAGCTTCAATCTTTACGGGCGGACCTTCACAGTCAATTTCGCCAACTTTTTTGGTTTCTGGGATAGCTCTTCCCTCTAGGTCGTTTACGGCCACTTAGGATGATCGTCTGATCCTCTTATTTCCCTTAAGTTCATTACAGAATCTATTTTAATAAGGTTTTGCTTTACACAAACCCTATTTTTCAGACGGTTTTCCACAAAATCTTAAAAATGACTTTAATTCACTGAAATTGACGCATGCATGTCAGGCTCCCCTCATTAAGTCTTTTATATTTTTGGCATAGATATAAAAAGTTCTACCATTTTATGGTTCATAGTATTACAGCTGAGTGAGTGAGGCTTTAAAAAACTAATTTATTAGGATTACCAGAGCATTTTCCTGATGAAGTAACAATTATTCGAGCTTCCACAACTGATTAACAAACGACGAAAAAATGCGTGTTCACTAAATATTTTCCCCATTATAACAAAAAAAAAGAAAATACAAAATTGTCATAATTTTTTAACATACCGTACTAGTTTCAAAGCCGATCAAAATCATACAAATTGACTTTTTAAAGCCCAACAAGTTAAAGATATATCGTGCCATGCTGTGTGTTACTGCTATAAAAACAGAACCACTAAACGCACCGGGCATACGTACGTTAAGTATAATAAAGTACACTATCAAAAAAAAAAAAAAATGTGGTACCAGTGTATAAGGTTGATCTTAAGTTTATAATCAAATAAACGGAGATATTTGATGTGTTAAGCATTATGTCTACAATACGCAAGGGAAAATCTTGGTATTCTAGGAAAATCTAAAATATCTATAATTGCCACTCTCTTTAATTTGAATTTTCAAGAATGGGCTTTGAATGAGTTTTGATATTATCTTGGACGCGGAATGTAATTTTTTGTCAACTCTTTATGATATGATATCTGATCAATGAATAATTTTTACCGCGCTAGGTCAGGTGGCTAACATAAGCTTTGTTTGGATATGTTTAAAATCTGAACAAATTCGCAACAATCAACATTGATTGTCCAAGTTGGTTCCTTTTTTTCTTTACATATTGCGAACGATATTCAGTTCTACATAAATTGCTAGACTAATCTAAGCGTTAAATAGTTTTCACAGGTGACGGGTTCGTTTATCGGATTATCTTTCAAGTAGGTTTGCCCTTGTCAATGCACGCGTTAGTAAGAAATGATGCAAATTGTTCCCATGAAAAATAAAAAAACCTCTTAAATCTGAATGGTCTCACAGTTCAAAACTCCAAAGCTCCTGGCCTTGATATTGTAAATTACCACCGATCGCTGCGTAATTTAATGACACCTACAAATACGGAAGGCGAAAAAAATGGCAATTTGTTACATAACAATCAACACGATTTGAATTTATGTATTTCAAGCTGTGAGAGAATTTGTTCAAAGTTAATTGTTGCCAGCCCCTTTGTTGCCATTGTCAATACGGCTGACTTGGCAGATATTTCTTAATATATAGACGCACGTTGGATCTATATTTGAGTAAGTTCATTAAACAAAGTTTTTCCTGCCATTACAATACTTTTCAGATTTGTAACTCAGGTTTTTGCATAACAACTAGGGTAACCACAATTGCAGTTTCTGTTAAATAATTTTGCAAAGAAAGTTTGAAATAGTTTTTGTCAAACTGTTTGGTTTTTGTGAAAAATGTCTCTTGAAGCATCGGAATGGTTGGGGAAACAATACGACTGCGATGGAGCATTGACAGTGCCAATTTCAAATTTGACTCTGTCAT
Source organism: Hermetia illucens (assembly GCF_905115235.1). Classification (NCBI taxonomy): domain Eukaryota; kingdom Metazoa; phylum Arthropoda; class Insecta; order Diptera; family Stratiomyidae; genus Hermetia; species Hermetia illucens. The sequence continues at coordinate 68,061,033 of NC_051849.1, read as the reverse complement.
GAAAATAGTCTAATATTCCAGAGTTAGGTTTAAGGAGTAGTCAATATTTGCATCTACCAAATTTCTACTTTGACTATTTTTGCTTGGGTAATGGTTAAAGAAAATGCAATTTATGTATGCATATTTTTTTTTTGTTTTGTGCGTACACGGAGGTGGAAAATCTTAGAAAGACACGTCCGCCGCAGCTCCGCCGCCCGAACGGCGGAACTACAGCGGGCGCGTGTGGGATTCACACCCACTAAAAACCACTCCCCGTCTCTCCAGCCCCAGCCCCGCGGGACCACCATTGAGGCATTACTTCGCGGGGTAGGTTTGCTCTTCGGCACTCATCCTTCTCCTATTTGCAGCTTTCTTCCTTCTTTGTTCCTTCAACAACTCCTCCTGCATTTGGATGATTGCGGAGTCAACCGCAAGCCACTTCTCCTCGGACTCCAGCATCTCAGTAACCAAGCTCTCCGGGGTCCCGCTCCTGCCCAGCACCTGGTTTAAGCTCCTTCTCTCCATCGCAAATCGCAGTGAAACATCACACGCTCTGGATCCTCCGGTATACCATCGCATCTGGGACAGTTCGGAGAATCATCCAACCCAAAGCGGTGCAGATACTGCCTGTAGCAACCACCGTGTCCCGTGAGGAACTGGGTAATGTGGTAGTTGGTCTCCCCATGTTTTCGGTCAAGCCACACCCTAATGTTGGGAATGAGCCTGTGCGTCCACCGACCTTTCGTAGACTCGTCCCATCTGCGTTGCCAGAGATCAAGCGACTCTAACCTTGCCGCATTTCTACGCTGTGCATGCCCCTCCATACGTCTTCCATTGTACAGGACACTCATTTCTTTGGCCAGAATGTCAACGGGATCATGCCTGCCACCACCAATACTGCCTCATCTGATGTGGTTCTAAAAGCACTGCAAACCCTCAAAGCCATCCGCCGGTAAACCGAGTTCACTTGCTTCCGTCTCTGAGAGCTTGCAAGCGCCTCTGCCCACACAGGCGACGAGTAGAGCAGGATGGAGCGCACCACTCCGGCTAGCACCAACCTCCGGCAATGTTTCGGTTCACCAATATTTGGCAACATTTTTGCAAGTGCCGTGGTGGTACTGGCTGCCTTTTGGCATGCATACTCTAGGTGCTCCCTAAAACTCAATTTGATGTCAATTATTACCTCCAGGTATTTGATAGCCGGCTTTGATACGACCATATGTCCACCGACCTCCACTTTCACAGTGTTATTTTTCCTGCGTTTCGTTATTAAGACCGCTTCCGTTTTCGCGTCCGCCAAGGTCAGCCCGGCCTTTTCTAGCCAGGACTTTACCGCTCTCACTCCACACTCAACAACCACAGCTAGGTCATCAGCAAAGCCGACAATCATAGTCCCCTCTGGGACGGCAAGAGCCAGCACCCCATTATACATGATATTCCACATCAGGAGACCAAGTACCGATCCCTGTGGTACCACGGTTGTGACAATGTACTCTTTGGGGCCCTCATCCGTCCCGTACCAGAGAGTCCTCTCTGAGAGGTAGTTTTCCACCAAATTCGCTAAGTATACAAATTCATCCTGACACTTCGCACCAGCATAGAGAACAATATTTCGTATACACGTACCAAATTTCATTGAAATCTGGCCATTAACGCCAAAATTATAGCAGTTCGAACTTAGCAATTCCGACCGAATGCTTCCAAAGCCATGCAAATAAGATTCTGACGTCATAATTAACGAGAATAATTGATATTCGCGTGAAATATTAAAGTCGCATTTATGAATAACCTACTTTTCCCCAGCCCTTTTTGAGGTTTCGTGTAAAACACATACGTGAAATCTAATCCCCGAGGGAAGTCCCATTTCGATATCTGCTCAAATAAACTTACTAATAGTATATTACTAACTTTTAGAAATTAACTGAGAAAGTTAAGTTCATCCTAGGAGTACTAAATTTTGCACCAGCATAAAGGGCAGTATTGTGCATACGCATGCAAGTTTCATGAAAATCCAACTATTAGTGTCAAAGTTAGAGCAGTTCAAACTTATCAATTTCGTGCGAATTAACAGCATCCTAAGCCATAGAAATAAGATGCTGACGTCATAATTAACGAGAATAATTGAAATTCGAGTGAAATATTAAAATTCCATTCAAGAAGAATCCAATTCTCCCTAACCTTTTTTAAGGTTTTGTGTGAAAGAAAACCTTATTAAAATCGGTTTAGTGTCTCTCTGTCCGTCACACGCATTTTTCTCGGAGACTAGCAGTGATTGACACCAACTTTGGTGGAAAGGTGGGAACTGTGGACGCTCACGCATACAGCGAGTGGCATTCTTTCACGGAGAACTTAAGGGAAGGCCCCATGCATGCAAAAGGGGGGTGTAATTTTTTTTTATCAAATATACTCATGTGGGGTATCAAATGAAAGGTCTCGGTTAGCCTTTCCGAAACTGGTCTTAGTTTTGACAATTGTTGGAAAGGGGGGTCGAAGGAATCATTTATTTAACGGGGGCTTTCTCAGAAATTGCCCAACCGAAAAATCTGAAAAAAAATCAGAAGGCCGTCACTATATGATGGCTAGGCTCCGAAATACCTTTCATACCGATATCCCTTCAAATAAAGTTAATAATAGAATATTACCACAATTTTCACTAATTGGCGGTAGAACCTCCCTTAAGTTCATCCTGTTGCAATAATGTAGGCTATAATATAAAGTTTGATTCTGCCAAGTTTGGTAGAAATCGCATTATTACTAACAAAGTTATAATAGGTCAAAATTGTCGCTTCTGCGCGAATTCAGGCTATGAATGCTAATATCACCCGAAAGTGGATATTCTCACATAATATTATATATGCGTATATTACGTGTTATATGCTAATGGGCAAATGCACACTCAAATGTCTTTAAAAAGGAAAAAACAAAACCTTTCATACCTGAAGCGTCCAGCTTCCGGTTTCCCAACTTGTTTATTAAGGTTTTGTATAAAACAAAACCTTATTAAAATCGGTTTACTGTCTGCCTGTCTGTCTGTCTGACCGTCCATCACGCGCATTTTTCTCGGAGACTGTGGCAGCCATTGACACCAAATTTGGTGGAAAGGTGGGAACTGTGAACGCTCAGGCCTAGAGTGAGTTACATCCTTTTACGTCGAATTAAAGGGGAGGTCGCCATACATGCAAAAGGGGGGTGTAAATGTTTTTCTTTAAATATAGTCATGTGGGGTATCAAATTAAAGGTCTCCGTTAGTACTTTCCGAACCTGGTCTTAGTTTTGACATTTGTTGGAAAGGCGGGTAGTGCAAAGGCTCGAAAGTGATCATTTATTTAACGGGGCCATTCTCAGAAATTTCCCAACCGAAAAATCTGAACATTGTTGGGATACCGAATTCTATGAAGAGTTGATACAACTGATGATCATATTTTAAAAGTTTTTGAGTCATTTGCCCCAGAGAGAAAATTTTATCTGTTGCTGATTTGCCCTTAGTGAAATCAATTTCATTAGTAAGATAGTCGAGACTATCTTATAAATGGGACTCAGTAACGTGATACTTCGATTATTGCTGCACTGAAAGATATCCTCTTTTTAAGGTTTGGTTGATCTATCTTCTGTCTATCTGTCTGCCTGCCACACACACTGTTCTCAGAAACGGTTGTACCGATTGACACCAAAGTTGGTAGGAAGGTGGAACTGTGAACGCTTACACATGTACTGAGTTAAGGGAGGCTCCCTTATATGCAAAAGAGGGGGTCATAAAAGGGTCACTTAAATTAAGGATCATTCACAGAAACTATCCACTAAAAATATTTGAAAAAATCGTGATGATGTCTATATATACCACCTAGGCTTTGAAATATCCTTCATACCGATATCTGCAAAAATAAAGTTAATAAGTTTTATTATTAACGAAATTTTGTTAATCTTTTGCGTCAAATTGTTACTCCATAAGAGATAAAATGTTAGTACCTCATCGCATTGAATATCGAGAATGTCAACATATATACATTGCGAGCTAATTATAAATGAAACCATCTTGTACCCGGATATTATTAATATCAACAAAATCTTTCATACTTGAAGCGCCGGGCTTCCGGTTCCCGATTTGTTTTATGTATGGAATATATAATAATATCAATAAAATATCAAGTTTCCAGTCGTCAGGTATTGATTCGCTGACCCACACCTTGTGGGTGAACTGCTTGGTGTAGTTGATTGCCTACACATTGACCCAGTTCAGCAGTAATTCCATCGGTTCATGCCGAGGAATGTGCCTTCCATGCTTGATGGTGGCAACATTTGTCCGTCGTTTTCAGTTGGCAGAACCTCAACTCGCCGATATTCTGATTGATGAGCAGTTTATCAAAATATTTAATCCATCCATCCAGATTTCTTTTTTTTTCTTGGCAGGTGAAAGTGTGGCGGCAGGATGTTGGTTAAACTTCCTTGTTTTCAAAAGCTTTCTTTTCCTATCTATGGTGTCACTTCTGCATAGAATTCGCTGTAAATCTCTGTTCGTGTCCGGGTCCTTTTGAGATTGTCGCTAGCTTTTAAAGATCATGGAACCAGTTGTTCGAACTCTTTTTGTGACTAGGACCAAATGCGACTTTTTTATGATTACGACCAAATGTATTTGTGGTCGTACCAATGATAATGTTCTTCAGGTGGTTGTGAAGTTTATTGGTGACTGCTTCATATCCAGGGTGTCTAATAACTGCGGCTACTGATGCATCCATTTTCCCCTTTTAGATGATACAAAGGAATTTGTTATGAATGGCTTCAGTGTTTACTTTTAATTCATTTTCAGAGGAGATTAAAGGTGATATTGTTACTCAAGCCTCATGTCAATGAGATAGTAAACCGAATCATTATTGGCCCTCTAAATGTTTTGAAATTCATCGAGGCTGAGAGATATAGGCATTTGACTAACATATGGTCAATTTGGCTGAAAGTGGATCCATCTGGAGAGACCGTCATTGGTATATCTCTATCCGCGCAAACCATGTACTTCCATCAACTGTTTAGTGTTAATACAATGATTTGGAGTGCGTTGTCATTAGTATATTTATATAAACTATTGGTGCCAACCTGCTCTTGAAATCTTCACATATGGTTTTTATATCACACCTGTGGTAGACTTCGAGGAGGTATCATATTCCGACTGTGCAGTCTTTTCTGTATGGGCATAAACGTTTTCGCGGCGGATGCTTCTAAATTTACATCAAAAGAACACCGCTATAAAATAAAGAAATACCAACTTATTTTAATGAGGTTTTATGTAAAAGGTTGTTATTATATTATTATATAATAAATAAATATACCATAATAATATCAATAGCTGGGCAAAGTCTTTGCCATGGTTGGACTCATGGTTGTTAATGAGTTTAGAATATACAATAACAGTTGGGCTAAGTTCGTAGGCTAACATTGAAAAAAATTTTTTTTTTTAATTAAATTTAATTTTATTATTCATTATAGTTGCTTTTGAGGGCAATACAACGATTATAGCGTTTCAACAATTTTTCGATAGAATTTTTACAGTACGATTTGTCTGTAGCCTCAAAGGAAGCCTCAGTTTCGTCAATTACTTTTCATCGGCGTTAAGTTTCTATCCAGCGAGCATTCTACTGAGGTTTGAGATCAGGGCAAGATCCGGAGAAAATAGAAAATACGCTCGATGCGGAAGCAATTCGAAGCCCAATTCATGCAATTTTGCCAACGTTTTCATGGGTTTGTGACAAGGTGTGTTGTCTTGACGAAACATCACTTTCCTTTTCTTCAAACGGAGCCGTTTTTCCACCATTTCATCCTCCAAACGCCCCAATAACGACATGCAATATTCACTGTTGACAGCTTTTCCCTTCTTAAGATAGTCGATAAATATTATATCTCGCGCTCCCAAAATACTGATGCCATAGTCTTGCCAGCCGACTGTTGCATCTTCGTACGTTTTAGAGTTAGTTCACCACGTGCATGTCGATCGTTCTGATTCTGGTGTGAAATAATGGAGCCATGTTTCGTTGTCACATATCAACGTATAAATTCGGGTTTTTTGTGGAGGAAGAGTTTCAAACACTGCTCAGAATCATCAATACGTTGTTGTTTTGAACAGAGTTTTGCACATTCATGCACGATATGTCCAACACGTTCCTTTGAGATCTTTAGTGCGTCAGCTATCTCGACCAACTTCACTTTGTAGTCATCCATTATTTTGTGGATTTTTTTAATGCTTTCGTCGCTAACAGCCTCTTCGGGGCGTCCACTGCGTGCGTCGTCCTCGGTGCTCATTTAGCAAACCACTTCCCAATAATTGATTTTTCTGGTGCAAAATCCGAATAAAGTTTATCAAGCCAAGCCTTGGCTTCAGCAGTATTTTTTCGCCAAAAAGTAATGCCTTTTTATCCATTTTGCTATACTCTTCTTGGGTATGCTTTATATTCACCAAGGTTTAGATAATTTGGTCGTTGGAATATCTGGAACTGGAAGTAGTTTGAACAAATTAGTTTATTTAGTTTCAGAAAATGTCTAGAATTTAGGCGGTGTTCTTACTAATTAAGATGCTTGACATGAGCCGAGTCGATTGAAATACCATTATTTATGGAGAGAATATTCGACATAAATGGATGTAGGTATATCATCGCGTAATGATTTCAAATCTATTAAAAGACTCTCAACAGCACGTTTCAAATTTCTCTTACTTTTATTCCGATAATTTCATGTTTGTCTTATTACAATACATTATAGAAAGTTGCACAATGTTGGTATTAGTAATATTTCTTTCTTTCGAGTTTGTTTTTGCTGAATCGACTTCTCCTTAATTTTTCAACTTCGCGACGCTTATTAATATGTTTACTTTATATAACTTTTCCGTGTTAATTTTTTAGTATTTTATATCATATAGTTTATAACTTAACTTGCAATTACACAATTATATTTTTCTGGATATGTAAGTTTTATTTCAGAAATATAATATTTCACGCATTCTTCATTTGTCAGCTCCATAGGTAATAATAATTAGAATATTGAGTTAAATGTAATAATAGTAATAGAGAAACAAAAACAACGGGAATAATAAAACAATGAAACAATTGCACAGAGCACAACTAAAACAAGTGTTTAGTATTAATAACAAAGGGAATGTAAATTCGAGTCAGATTATAACACAGTTGATGCGCATCTTTAAAAATCAGCAATGAATGAGTCGTTTTGTTCCTTTCTTCTGAATAAAAGAGAACAGGCCTACGTACGAACATATTTTGAATATTATGGGAATGTTATATGATACATGTCCCTATGTACATATTTTTCTATTTTGCAGCTTCTTGTCTTAAACCTACAGAGTCTAGCAATAAATAAAATTTTGAAAGTTTAGCGCCATTGGTATTTTTCTGGGTAAATCGAATAATATCTACGAAGTATCTATATCTTAAATCTAGTTATCATAATTCTTCATATTTGATACAGAAGATTGAGAACATGGGAGGATGTTAGACGGTCGTTCCAGGCAGCCGTGTATTTGCTAATTTCGAAATAAACTCAACTAGTTGGAGCCCAGAAAACAAAATTCTGTTTTGATTCTCGAGAGTGATTTAATCTATTAGGGCGTTACTTGCGAATATGCCAAATATGTTTATCTAACATTCTCCTTTAGTTTGAACATTATCCTAGTTTTAATGGTACTTTTTACACAACTGCTTATGTACAAACGCCAGAGTGTTGGAGCGTGGATTGTGACTTCTGAATAGTAATCTCGTTCATGTTGTTTGAGTTCAAATTATTCGAGGTGACTACGTTCCCCGTTGGCGATGTCTTATCGTTTGATATCTGACCTCGTATGTGTAACATTAGATCTGGTTTGATATCAACATCCTGTCGTGATATTAGACAGTAATTTGTCGAATTGTATGTGACGATTGGTTGTGTGAGTTGCGGTTGGAAGTAGGTGGCGGCAGCTGCTGTCGATGATGCTGTTATATGTGGTATCTAGGGGAAACAATATGCTGGTACATTATTTTACTGGAGATATTTCAAGGGTCGTAACCGGGGGAGTCTGTACCTGATGTTGGTGGTTGTTGATTATTGTCCCAGAATTGTTGGTGTAAATTGTGGTCGGCTCGGTGTGTTGCTGATGAGGTGGAGCATTTATGATCATATGATTGTGAATGACTATTTTATCCTTCCGATCTGGGATTTCTGTAATCTGGCCATTCGATGTTGGAGTTGTAGTTGAATTTCCACCTACCCTTTCCTGATGTCAATACTATGAATTAGAATTGTTAAAAGGACATTTTATACTATTATGGATTTATATTCGAAGAAATCTCATTTTGTAAATACAAGGAGATATGTACTTAGGGATGGGAATCACATATATGTGTAGCTATGATAATACATTATATTTGCGGACGTAAATTTAAGCTACTTTTCATGGAGGTTAAAAATCAAGTGTCTCAAGGTAGTATATATATATATAGTTCAAAAAGCCCACGGACCCTCTTCCCGCTCAACCGCTATGACGATTTTATAATGATTGGTGTACTCGGTACTGCTGAACATCCTGCTCGCAGATGTTATGTACTGGATGGTCTTCTCTTCGCAGTTGCATAATCTACAACTGGAGTTGGACTTGATTATAGTCCAATGTTTTTAAATCAAGTACCCGCTTTCCTCCCTGATGACGTGGGATGGTGATTCTCAATTTTTCGGCAGCTCTATTGTGCTTGTTGTTGTTTGCAAGAATTATCCTTATCCGTCTATTAACAAATTATAAATCCATATTATTCCACTGCATCCACTGTACCACTACTGAACTGAATGGTGATGTCCAGCAAGGAGCGAAGTTGGTTTTCGTCTTTGGTATACAATTTGATGTCGTCAGTGTACATTAAATGACTTAATGTACATTTGGACAATATACCATGTTTGACTTGGACCCGTATTTGCTTTCATGCAAAAGATGGGATGGCGGATTCAAAGCCAAACAAAACCACAGTGGGCTTAGAGAGTCGCCTTGGAAAATGCCACGCCTGATTGGTATCTCTCCTGAGGTTTGTGAAGATACCGACAGCTTCGTGCTCCAATTCTTCATTATTGTTTTCAGGAGAAGAACCACATTCGGGTTGATTCTATACAAGCGTAACATTTGAAGTAACCACGAATGTGACATGGAGTCAAAGGCTGATTTATAATCGATGTAGGCTGTTGAGCTATTTCGTTTTTGGTGGACACATTGCTTTACAACGACCATATCGATTACAAGCTGTTCTTTACAGCCTCGGGTGCCTTTTGTGCATTCTTTTTGCTCCTCAGCTATCAATTTATGAACATCAAGATGTTTTGATATGTTCGCGCACAGAACTGAAATGAAGACCTTGTAGATGGTAGGAAGACAAGTAATTAGTTAACATTTTGAAGGGCAAGAGGCAACCTATTCCTTGGGGATGAGGAAAGTTATCCCCTTGGTGAAAAATTCTGGAACTAATTCAGGATCGGCAATCATCTGATTAAAACGATTTGCCAATACCCTGTGAGTCCTCTTGAAGTGCTTCAGCCACAAGCTGTGAATCTTATCAACTCCTGGTGCTTTCCAATTACCTGCCTTTTCAAGGGCTGTTTCTACGTCGACTTCAGTTACGTCACGCGTGGTCTATCGGGGACAGCCTCGCATGAACGCATAAAGTGTGGAAGCCACGCTGCTTCCAAATTACAACGGCTGGGTTCGCTGCAACCACTTCTTCAGAAGTCTTTTGCTCGACCCAGATCGAGGTTATTTTTAGGTGGTTCTTTTCAATGATGTTCGCAGCGCATCTGTGCCCTCTTGGTGATGAATTTCCAAAAAATACTTGCGTGACACGGTCAATCTACTTTCTCAACTTTTTAACTTTTTTTTGAATAGAAATACTCAGAACCGTAAATTCCTCCTGCGTATATCTCTGTTATTCACTCCAAGATGTTGATTATTGAGACAAATAACTGTGGCCGCCGCAACGTAGACCAGGTTATGAACCTCTGTTGCAGTAATCTCGCTAGCTAAACGAACAGCCAAAATTTTGTCAATGTCAGCAATGATATTCGTAGTTGCCGAAGTAAACTTTAGTTTTGGGATCCATGGCCTAGCGTCTGGGAGAGGCTACTATATTTTGTGAATGCGGTCAAAGCCCCATTATAAATTGGCCTGGAGTGCCTCATAGGTGGGGTGTTTGAGTTGCTCCTTAAGTGGAACTTTTGTGGAAAATTTGTTGCCTAGTTAGTAGGGTAATTCGATTATTTTTATTGCTTGACGACGTTTTGCTCCGGAACATGACTTAGTTCGGGTTAGGAACGCGTCATGTAGTCGGTGTTTGTACCCTGATGGATTTCGTTCCAAATCCTTGACACGGTAATAGGTAAACAATACCATACCGTTCCTGCTGGTTGACGGCATAACCGCCAAAACATCTAAGGGCAAAGAGCCGCTCTCGCGTTGTTGAGTGACTCTTAACCGTATTGGGTACTGTCTTCGTGTCCCTTGGGTCCCATTAAAAGAATTTAAACAAATGTCGACAATTTTATTCCCACGAGCAATAGGGAACCTAGGAGACTTATCACGAACTCTATCGAGCCGAGAAGCGAGTTCCCAGACGGAAAAAGGAAGCCTGGGAGAACCAACAGGTCTGTGAACTCGAATATTATAGGGAGCAACCGCAACAGGCGCGGAAGTTTCACCAATAAGTCAGCAGGAGGAGACCTTAAACACCTCGATGTTGATTCTGCCGAGACAAAGAGGGAAATCTGATTTCTGAAAGAATGGGCATATTGGAGCAATGGATTGAGTATTTTGATGAACTGCTCAACAACCAAAATACCGGCGAGTTGGAAATCTCGCCAACTGAGGACGACGGACAAATGCTGCCACCACCAAGCATAGAAGAAACAGTCCGGGCAATTCATTGGCATAAAAACCATAAGTCCAGGAGCCGATGGAATTACAGCCGAATTAGTTGAATATGGAGGCGACCAATTACACCAAGTGGTTCATGAACTTATGCTCAAAGTGCGGGACAGCGAAACAATGCCTGACGACTGGTAAACAGGCATTATCTGTCTCATACATAAAAAGGGAGGACGCAGTGCAGTAATTACAGATGTATCACGTTGCTGAGTACCATCTATAAGATATTCTCTTCTATCTTGCTAGGCCGGATAGCCCCATACGTTCAGAACATCATTGGCCCATACCAAAGAGACTTAACTCCAGGCAAATCAGCAACAGATCAGATTTTCTCTCTGCGACAAGCGATGGAAAAACTGTTGGAATATGAACATCAGTTGCACCATATTTTCATCGACTTTAAAGCCACCTATGATAGCACAGCCAGGGTAAAACTGTACACGGTCATCAGAGAATTCGGTATCCCGACAAAATTAATAAGACTGACTAGGCTGATCCTGACCAATGTGCGAGACCAGATAAAAGCAGCAGGATCACTCTCAAGACCATTTGACATCAACAACGGTCTACGACAACGGGATGCCCTATCATGCGTCCTCTTTAACCTGGCCCTCGAGAAAGTGATCCGTGATGCTGAGGTACGATCCTCTTGAATTCCACCCAACTGCTGACTTATGCTGACGATATAGACAACCTGGGAAGAACGACCCGAGACGTACAAACCGTCTTCATCCAGATCGAGCAGGCTGCGTGAGATCTTGGATTGCACATCAATGAAGACAAAATATATGGTGGCAACGTCAGCACCAAAAAACCAACCAACAACATCAAACCGCACTGGTCAAACGGGAAGAATAAAGATAGGAGACTAAAACTTTGAGACCGTTGATCATTTCTCCTATCCCGGGTCGAAAATCACAACGGATAACAGCTACGACGATGAAATCCGCGCACGGTTGTTATCAGCCAACAGAGCCTATTTCAGTTTACAAAACCTATTCCGTTCGAAACGTCTCACCATAGGGTCAAAGCTCTTACTGTACAAGACAATGATCTTGCCAGTCCTCATGTATTCCTCGAAAACTTGGGTTCTTAGCAAGAAAAATTGCGGACTGTTGGCCGCGTTCGAGAAAAGAATGCTCCGAAGAGGTGTTAGCCCCCTACATGAGGATAGACAATTCCGTAGCCTACATAACGACGAAATCTATGAGCGATACCATGACCGTCAGATTGTGGATAAAATCCGGCTCAATAGGTTACGGTGGGCGGGTCACTCGAGGATGATCGAGCCCGGAAAGTCTATAAGGGCAATATCTATGATAGAAAAAGACGACGAGGGAGACTCTGCCTGAGATGAAGCGATGACATAGATCAGTACGTCTGCGAATATCGAATTGGTGGACCTCGGCGCAAAACCGGGATATCTGGAGTTCCTTATTAAGGCAGGCCTAGACTAGATACCGGCTGTTGCGCCGTTGATGATGATGAATATTATTAGTAAAGTTATTATATCTGAAAATTATTTCTTCGCGCACCCAAAGGCACAACACCCCCTTTTAGAAGTGAATAATGGGACAACTCAATACGTACAAATGATGCAACCAATGTTTCTTTTTATTTTTGATTAATTATTGCACTTTCTAAAGTAAAATCTCAAATGCTGTTCCAAGTACAGATTTCGATTTCTCCACAGCCAATTAAGGGCCTAAGAGAGGATATGATGAAGTTTGATTTAAGAGGAGGGCAGATCTGAGTTTAGATTAACACTCATCTTATGCTGGTAGTTTACCAGAATTGTAGGAATTGTAGGTAAGTAAGAAAATATAGTATGTATCTATCCACTATAATTCGGAATATTTTGGCTCCATTTTAGTAACTTGGTCACTTGTAGGTTCACATACCGCTTTTTGTTCGAAAAGATTATTTAGTAATGTTTACATTCAAAAGGTATTTGAAATAAGCACTTGTGATTTCATAATGTTATCGGTATTATTTGGAAAATTGAAAGAAAGCTTTCAGTCCAAGACATTCATTCTCTAGATCGATTTTGGGAATGAGTGCGGTTGTAACCATATACATATGAACGATACTGCACCTAGTTGACTATCGAGTAAAAAATCCGCGAGTTTTGTCCGATATTTACCAGTAAATATTAGATAATTGTGGTTAACAAACGCGAGTAAATGGGCTATGCGAATTTAAACAGTTATGGGTGAAACTATGCATCTAGATGACGTAAAATCGTTTATCTGTCCACATAAGGGAATTATCGAAACACGGCAAACCCGCTTTTAAGCATCTCTTTTGGCGCAGAAAAGCAATCTATTTACAATACAATGATGTCTAGTACTTTCTTCAACTCCCAATTTATTGAGGTTCAGTTGACCAAAAACCATTTGTGTAACTTACCTCTAAGTGACTTTTAGCGTGTAGTGACCACTCATCGCGAGTGGAAAACATTCTTCCGCATAACTCACATGTCCACGACAATTGCTGCTGTTGGTGATGATGCGGGATCACAATGCCTGGTATCGCGGTGCTGGTCTGCGGATGTTGGGCTTGACCACTAACTACGATGTTATGTGTTGCGGCGGCAGCTTGTTGTTGCAATTGTTGTTCAATTGATTGCTTATTGTCTTCGGTGTCAGGCTCTTTTTTCTTCACCAGGTTGTTGAGACGTTTGCCCAAGGGAGCGATGTTCGTTGGAGTGACATGCTTGAATTTATTCATGTGTATCACTAGTTTATCACGTCGTGCAAATGCTTTGTTACAAACCTAGGAGGAAAATATTAGCTTTAAGTAGAGTATGTCGGGCAAATATTTGTTGCTTCATACTTCACATATGTACGGTTTTTCGCCTGTGTGAATTCTCATATGTATTGTTAGCTTATCTTTCCGTGCCAATCCTTTCCCGCATACAGAGCACTCGAAGGCTTTATGGGTTGCTGCGAAGAAAAGGAATTATAAGTATAACGTATTTCCAGTAGAGCTTCGATGACTTTATTACATTTACTTCATTAAACTTGAGGAAAAAGCAAATTATTCTTTAGCAACGAGTCAAGGTTGTACACTTTGCATATTTTCGTATATACGGAACAAATAAATCATTCATCATTCATTAATAATAGGCACGTCTCTCTTTTCAACAAAGTGGTGTTTTTCATACTTAAAGTTATTCATAATATCAAATCACAAGAAATAAATGAAATTCGGTTCACTGTTAACGCCACCTCATAGTTAGGATGAAATACTGAGAATTTGTTCTTCTATAGCTCTTTAAAAGTGGTATCGTTTAAAAAAATTGGGCGAAGTCTTTCTTGTTCCTTAATGACCATTTTCTAATTTCCATTAAGTGTTATTGACAAAAACTACGAATTATGCGCTGGTGGTCTGGAAAGAGAAGTATGGGAATCAATTAAGGGAGATTTAACATCGATTTTTTTAAGGTCGCTTTTTATAGCTTTCGTCGCCCTTGTTATTGGCAGCACATTGTTCGAGCACAGCGCCTGCCATGAGGTCAATAGGGTTTCAGTGGCAACTTACGAACAATCGGATTGAGCACATTGCCATCAGCGGATCCAGCGGATCCAGGAGTTGTCTCCTGGATGTGCGCAATAAGAGAAGCGCTGACACCGAGACCGGAAGAGATCATCATTTGATGACTGCGTGCCTTCCCTTGAGTGCTGCCTCCGCTGCTGGCCAAGAAAGCAGAAGCTACCGTAAATGACCGGCATATGTTCGCAAATCTTTCGATGTTTCCGTGGAGGGAGCACATCATCACGGTTCTCAATGCAGTACAATATCCGGTGAAGTTTACTTCCGGTCACTTCCGGTCACTTCCCTGTCTTCCCCCTCGCAACCACAATTGAATCGGCAATCTGCGATGTTTCGAAAACAGTAAGAAAGGGTTGGGCCGTGGCTTGTATAGATTTGTCGCAGCGGTATTCCGTTTGGATATGTACCCAATTCCTAGAGACATGTGTGTGTGATTTTCATACCGAAAGCCGGCAGGCGCGGCCATGAGTCGGTGCTCCAATTGATACCGATAGATGAAATTATACGAATACGGGATTGGGTGATATTGGTATCAGGGAAGTTTGGCTCTGTTATGAGCGAAATTATGGAGGGCGCGTTGGAAAAGATGTATCTGTGAGCTGAAAATGTGAACTCGACATAAACTTAACCAAAATACAACTCATGCTGTTTGCCACTGCCTTCTGGGATTTGCTTTTGTATTTCAAGCGGATGTACTGGTGATACTGAAGGCATGTCGATGGCTGGAGCATAATTCGAGCCCCTAGCATATCATAGTCATTCTAATCAACATATCGCTGGTCATTACTGAACGGGGACATCCTCCCGACTGGTGGGTGAAGTGAATAGTCTGGGTGGCCTGCTCAAAATCATTCTTCTTTGCATTTCCGCTCATGGAAACATGGATGGGAATGAACGGAGTGATAGACTGGCTTGGCTTGGAATTGTTTTGAACAGTCTAGAAGTGGATTCAGTTCTTTCTGCATCCCACGCACGACGGTGCCGCTCCCATAGCAGTCTCGGTCTTAGGATCGGGAAATGACAAGCCAGCGGAGGCACAGACTCCTCCAAATAGAAGTGAAATCATCTTTGACACCAATGCACTCAAGGGGGGGAGGGGGTTGAGGCAGCCGGGCTTGACTATCATCCCAAGCAATTGCTTTTTCGCTGCGGTCTCTGCCGGACTACTACTTCCACCTATACGAAAATCATGGGATGATCGGTTCGATGCCGACGAAGCCTTGGACTAATCATCATAACCATTAAACAAGTTTCGACAAAGAGTTTCTTTTCGCAATCCTCGGCAGTCCTTCTGCTCGTCGAACGAAACCTTGACAGTCTCGTGTGCTACACTGTTAGTTGGACGGTATGAATTTGTTGCGGTTTTGCTAGCGAGTTATTGCTATTCTGTATGCGGCGTCTTGTACCGCGTTCTTTTTATGGGGGAAGTAAATAATTCCTACCATGAGCAAGTGTGGAAATTCTTCTTGCAGATTAATGACCCGATTCATAATATCCACCAATAGATGGTGTATGCAAGTGAAAATTCCCCTTTTTCCTAGAGTTCTTCGGCTGGAGGAATCTCTCCTTCAGAAATATCCAGGGCGTGATGCCCTGGATTGCGGCTTGGTCATAATCTTATAAGCATATTCAGCAAGCTAACTCCCGAGTTCTATCCCAATTTTCTTTTGGTTCTATGACTGAAAACGACCCTGCAAACTTGATTGAGATTCGTTAAGTGATCTGAAAAAGCTTCACTGGTTTCTGGATATGTTTGAAATTACTTTCGCCGTATCCTAATAATCGACAGCCCACGACTGAAAGCTTCTGTTTGAATATGCGCAGAAATGAAACCACTAGTGCTTGATTGAGGGAGACAGTTTCTTCGTTTATTATTATTATCATACCTCATTAATATCTGAGCCAAAAGAAATATCGGATGAGGATGCGATCCGTCTTGGATCTTCCATCTCTCAGTCGTTTTTTAAAAAAAAACTTGGATATTAACGCTTACTGATGAAATGCTCCAAAATTCTTTCTCGTGTACTATGCCTATTCTAATTTTCCAACGGTATATACTTTTATAGACAGTATTTTTACATAATGCCTAGATCTTAGTTAGCTGTCTGAGATTAGTCTGAGATTACAGTACATTTGTGATACGTTATATTTTTGAACTATGTAAAAAATGATTTTTTCAAACCGCCACAGTGTACTACCTTCACTTTTGGAGTTTCCCAAGATATGCACATGGATTTCAGATTCATCCTGATACGATGATTCTTGAGTTGGCTAGCTAATGGACATGCGAGCACGTTTGGAAGGTGGACTCCATTGACGCTTCCCTTAGGTGTTGGTGGACCGGCACGATCAGCTTCCGTCGCTTTTGTGATTTTTGGAAGAGCTATCCAGTCAAACCCAATGGTTATTTTCACCACCGTCAACACCCAAAATTACTATTGAAAAATAATATTATAAAAAACATTACAGATCCTATGTAGGTTGCATAAGGTGATGACGAAGAGTTATCTAAAGTCGAAGCTGAATGTTTCGACGCCAGATATAAATTTTTAATTAACAAAATCTATCTATTATGCACGTTCATATCGTCTTGATGAAGTAGTTTTTCACCATATGCATGGTAACAGAAGGGAAACCTCATGCTGGAGCTAAAGAAGTCTAATGACAAAATAGGGGAGAAATTCCTCGGCCAGGTGAAAATATCTTTTGGCTGAAGTAAGGGCCAGACAGCAGCAGGTAACTATCGAGTGCAAGGACATCGATGAGGTTACCACGAAGGAGGATGTCCGCGTAGCACTGGAAAAGGTGTTCGAGGTTACAGGACTACAGGAGTCGGCAGTCAAATCGATGTGAAGGGATTATGGGGGATGCAGACTGCAGTTATCAGCCGGTCAGCAGAGACAGCGTTTAAAGTACTAGCGGCGGGCAGAGTGAAGGTAGGCTGACCCAACTGATGGCTCAGAGAGTGAGTGAAAATGCAGAAAGTGCGGAGGAAAGGGACATATTGCTAAGGAGTGCACAACTGACCTGAAATGCATGCTGTGCGAAGGAAAGGAAGGCATCAACAACCGACATATTACTGGCACTCGCAGATGTCCAGCGTTCAGGAGAGCGCTAAATACAAGGTCCAAATAATGATTGATTCAAGTCAATCTCAACACCTGTGAGACGGCGCAAGACCTCCTCTAACAGACGATCCAAGAGAAGGGAATTGACGTTGCTAGTTACGTGAACCCTATCGCACATACGATGGTGGTGTTTGGCCCAGGGACCAGACCGTTAAAGCAGCGATTTGGGCGTGCGGCAGGCAGACCATTCAGGGAGTTATGCAACTTCCGGAAGCTGGTTTCGTAAGAGCAAAGTTAGGCGTCATTCATGTCTATGGCTGTTACGCTCCTCCTAGCGCAACATGTGCGCAGTACGAAGAGATGCTGCACCATTTGGTGCGGGATGCAAGGATTCATACCCCGAAAATTATAGCCAGTGGCGTCAATGTCTGGGCCCGTGAGTGGGGTAGCCGAAGGACAAACTAGAGACGACGTATCCTCCTCGAGGCATTTGCCGAGTTAGATGTTGTACTTGCCAATGTTGGGAACTCATTTACGTTCAGAGCACCGCATTGGCGAGGGAAACCACCTGGTATTTGTGTGAGCATTACACCCACAGCGACCACCAGGCGATCTTTATTAAAGTGGCTGGTGGGTCAAGTGGCCGGTTGAATGCTCGCAGAAATCGAGTAGAGATGCCGGGCTGGACGACGAGGGCATTCGAGTAGCATACGTTCTCCGAAGCTCTGGCGTGGCAGGTCATGACGACGACGCGATGGGTGACTCAGGTAGGCGACGTTGCTATGCGTCGGAGGCGAGAATTCGCAAGCAAACAGCCAAAATAGTGGTGGAATAGCGAAATCGCGGAGCTAAGATCAGCAGGCTATCAAGCAAGAAGGCTATCGAAAGAAAGAACTGACCACGAGAAGCATGAACGGGATTGTAAGACGTTGCGTGCCACAATAAAGTAAGCCATTCGTAGGAGCAAAAGAGATTGCTTTAGGCGACTGTTTGGGAATGCCAACTTAAACCTCCGGCCTGGGTGCTTCTGAAGAAGTTGCAGGGGCAAAGGTCGCTCCAGGTAACCTGTCCACGACTTCTACGGAAAATTGTAATCACGCTCGTTTCTCACCATAGGGGGAGCAGATATCAAACGGGGGCCCAATTCGAGTTGGATGTAATACCTCGCGTTAACGAGGAGGAACTACGGGAGGTCTGCGGAAGAATCGGTGATGGCAAGGCTCTGGGTTTGGAGACCATCCCTAATAAAGCGCTGAAGCTGGCGGTGGGGACCATACCTGATTGGTTCATAAGTACCTTCAAGCCGTGCATGGCGGAAGGCGTATTTCCTCCACAATGGAAAAGGCAAAAACTGGTGTTCTTGCCCAAACTCGGCAAGTCACCGGGGGACCCAACATCATATCGGCCTATCTGTTTGTTGGACACTATAGCAAAGAAGTTGTAGCGCATCATCTACAATTGATTGTTCCCAATCGTGGAAAACCGGAATGGTCTTGCGAATAAACAATATGGGTTCCGCAAAGCTCCCTCTACTGTTAGTGCGGTGAGAAGAGTGGTGGACTTGGTTCGAGAGGCAATGCTTTCTGGCAATTGCTGCGTTGTGGTGACGGCGGATGTAAAAAATGCATTCAACTCTGCCAGCTGGGCCTCATTGAGGGACCATTTGTTTTATCGGTCTTCATTCGCCTTTATTCATTTTTAAGGTTTTGTGTGAAACTAAACCTTAGTAAAATCGGTTTATTACCTGTCTGGGTGTCTGTCACATGCGTTTTTCTCGGAAACAGTTGTAGCGATTGACACGGAATTTGGTGGAAAGATGGGAACTGCAACACTCACGCATACAGTGAGTTAAATGATTCTACGTCAAATTTAAGGGGAGTCCCCTTATATCTAAAAGGGTAAGGGGCTCCGAAATACCATCCATACCGATATCTGTTCCAATAAAGTTAATAATGGTATATTACTATAATTTTTAGTAATTGACCGCAAAACACCCTAGAATCACGCATAGAACATAATCCTACTTGGTGGAAATTGCACTATTATTAGCAAAGTTATAATAGGCCAAAATGGTCGCCTTTGTAAAAATTCAAACGTCCACTTAAATTTTTTTATTAAAGAAATACACAAAACCTTTCATTCCTGATGCGTCCAGCTTCCGGTTTCCCGACTTGTTTAAGGTTTTGTGCAAAACAAAACTTTATTAAAATTGGTTTATTGTCTATATGTCTGTCTGACCGTCTGTCAGTCAGTCACACGCACATTTCTCAAAAACGGTTGCACCGATGGCCACCAGCCAGTGCAAATTCTACGACTTTGAATATCAGTCCCATGCTTAAGTGAATACTCTGACATAATATATGTACAATATACATTACGCACTAGGTACAAATCGAACAAATGCCCACTCAAAAAGTTTTACATAAGAATATTTTTATATAAGAACCTAAGAGTCCAGCTTTCGGGTTTTTTCCAGAGCAAAAATAGAAGCCACGTTCGATGTTCATGATTGTTTGAGGGAACCAAGAGAGAGAGAGAGTGCAGCTAAAAACAGCATTGAGGATGTAAAACGGAGGAATCCTAACGAATGGTTCAATGATGCTTGTCTGGAACCGATTAACAAGAAAAGTGAAGCTTATCGACTACTAATCGAAAAATGAACCCGAACCAGAGAAGGCAAGTAACACGTACTAAGGAGATACGCTAAGAAGATCTGCAGACGAGAGCAACGAAAGTTCAATAACAACAACATTTTTACAATTGACAACAGCATGAAGAAGAACGACAGGTAGCATTTAGCACAATGAAGCAGAGAACAGAGGACAGAGGACAGAAGGCAGAGGACATAGGGCAGAGGAGAGAGGACAGTGGACGGAGGACAGAGGACAGAGGACAAAGAACAGAGGGCAGAGGGCAGAGGACAGAGGACAGAGGACAGAGCCCTCCGAAAGATTTTCGAAGCCGTAAAGAGGTGATTCCCATGAATTATTTGACGACCTACCCGCCGATGGCAGCCGACTAAAAGGGAAGTGTAGGAAACGTTAGGAGAACTCAATAGACGCAGATTGCAGATCAATTCTAAGATTTTCCAACTGGAGGATGTGATCATTAGAGCGAGATAATTGGAGGCGATGAATTCGGCGGGGAAACGTTCGATTTGGGCTATAGCGCCATCGAAGAAGAAGTGTAACGATATACCAACACGCGGTGTTGGACATTTTTGCTAAGCTGTTCTGTAGACGGGACTGCACGATCAATTTCCAATCTGAGTTTAATCTCAGTCCTTATGGTTAAACAAGTCGAGAAACCAGGAGCTTCAGGTATGAAAGGTTTTATGTATTTCTCTTATGAAGACATTTGTCCCATTAGTACCTAGCACGTAATATATCCATCTTATGTAAGAATATCGACTTTCGTGTGATATTCAAATTTAAAATCTTGAATTTGCAGAGTAAGGACAAATTTGACCTTTTATAATTTTGTGCGATTGTGACCAAACTTGGTAGGATCTATGTTATAGCCTATATTGCCACAAAATTTCGTGATTCTGGGAGTCAATTACTAAAAATTATAATAATATACAATTAATAACTTTATTTGAACAGATATCGATATGGAGGGTATTTCGGAGCGTTTTTTTCAGATTTCTTCTTTTATAAAAACATTTGATGGGGCATTTGTCCCATTAGTACCTGGCAGGCAATATATGCATATATTATGTGAGAATATTCACTTTCGCGTAACATTGACATTCAAAGTCTTGAGTTTGTACAGAAGTGACAACTTTGACCTATTATAACTTTGTTGATAATAGTGCGATTTCCACCACCACTTTGGTAGGATCATGTTCTATAATGTAGCCTACATTGCTGCAAAATTCTGTGATTCTAGGATGAACTTAAGGGGTTTATAGCCAATTACTATAAATTATAGTAATAGTATATTACTATAATTTATAGTATAGTATAGTATAAGTATAGTATAGTATAGTGGAAATTATTTCGGAGCCTAGGCACCATATAGTGGCAGTCTCGTGATTTGTTTCCGATTTTTGGATTGACTAGTTTCTGAGAATGCGTTCGTTAAAGATATAATGACTTTCGATCCTCCGGACTCCTAACCTTTCAAACAAATGTCAAAGCTAGGACCGGCTTCGGAAAGTACTAACTGATACCTTTCATTGGAAAAATCGATACCCCCCTTTTGCATGTATGGGGACCCCCCTTAATCAATGTAAAATTATTTAACGCGTCAGCGTTCACAGTTCCAACCTTTCCACCAAATTTGGTGTGAATCGTTACAATCATCCCCGAGAAAAAGGCGTGTGACGGACAGACAGACAGAAGGACACACAGGCAGACAGTAAACCTATTTTAATAAGGTTTGTACCGTCGTACCATCCTACTAAGCGCTTCAGGGGACCCTTCCTCCCTCAGTTAAATATAAGCGGAAATTTTTATTTAATGATTTTGCTGAGCACAAAATATGAAATGACATCATTTTTCTTTTAATTTTTCTACAGTTTCCTTGTATTCAAACACATTTTCACAGCATTTTGGAAGTTTTTTGATTCCGTTAACCCATTGGGCACAAAGAGTTCAACCTCTTCATCGGAATTGAACGTTTGACTTTCAGCCTCGTGAAAAGTTTCTCGGCCATCAACAGCCCAGAGTAGTCCTTATATTCTACGGTCAAGAAGACTATATATTGGTGATCCCAGCGGGAGTAAATGGCAGAGCTTCCTTAAAGATTCATTTTGGATTAATGGTAATGAATGTTAATGGAACAAGTAAGAGAATGAATGCTTTAAAATTCCTCGCCGGGAAGCAAACATACGCAACATTCTCGGTAATAGATCCATGTTTGTCCTCTTAGGAAGTAAGGAAATAATTAGATGCATCCAATACCAATCTTTCGGATGCAACCGTTTCCTGCTGGGATAAGATGGATAAACATTCACAAGAAAACCATCTAGGCCACATTGAAACACCTACATACTGACCGCATGGTTCTCGGGCCACTTACCTACCTCATCCCTACCCAAAAGGTGCACAATTAGATTCCGTGCTCCTTTGGGGCTGGAGTTTCTTTTCCTGTATACAGTCTTCTTGGCTTCTTTTCCTTTTAGCTGCCGAAAGAGGTGTGGAACAATAGGAGAATGGCTCGCCCGGAGACTTATCAGTTTTGGGTAAAGCTTGTGTTGTACCCAAAACTGATAAGTCTCCGGGCGAGCCATTCTCCTATTGTTCCACTCCAATAATGAAAAGAAGATGATTACTGTGGCTAGCACTATTATCTCTAAAATCTCTAATGACAGTCACAATTCCTCTCTTAAAGAATTTGCAGAGTCCGCGGTCGGCGGGAACGTCCGGTTCTCTTTTAATTGACGTAAATCTACCCCATGGTTGGCCGCTAATTTTCCCACCATTTTAGTCTGTGATCCACATATTAGTTCAAAGGTTACTGCAGAGGTCATTTCAGAAGTATTCTGAGGACGCGACTCTTTAAAGGAGGAGGGCGAATTAGCACCTTCTTCCATTTTAGTTGACACCTATTTCTCTTTACAAATTTGCGATCATATCACAATGTTACCGTTTACCTTCATACTTTCTGCATCACACGGACGGGTTAATACATTTTTGACATGCTTTTGTGAAGGCCGTTAACATAAAAGAGAGACCTTTTCAATCTAAGAAATCTAATTTTGTTAAGCTTGTTAAGCGAGAGAATCGTGCCTCCCCTCTTCGTGCTTAAAATACACTGGGGCTAAAATAGAGTAAAGGGGTATTTGGATTTAATTAGATTTAATTGTTTCAATGGAAATTCAATATTTCCTTATGTTTCAACTCCTTTTTTACCTAGGACCTTTGGCCAAGTTTGGTTATAGTTTTTCTTCGAATAAAAACTAATTATCTTTGGCATAAACGGTCTAGGCCTGCATAGTAGTTATTGCTATGCCTTATCACGAGACGGTGGATCCTACTTGAACGTTACTTACTTTTTGAAGTGTTTGTTTTCCTCTGCCCCGACGAAGCTTGCTGAACTTGTTGTAAGGCCTTCAGCCGACTGGCCGGATGCATTGAGCCGCCCTCAACATAGGGTTCTGTAAACGGGATAAGATTTGGCTTTGGAACATTATACGGTATGTCGGGTGACCAGCTTCCCAGGCTTTGCAGCACTCTGACACCCCCTTCGAATCCCATGCCTACATCGTCCGGAACAGTAAATGTGCTGTCGGCTCCACCCGAACTCGACGAACTAATTTGAGGCACTTTTATCGTACTTGCATAATGTTGTGTTGCATTCATACTATTCGATTGTGATGTTTGATTTGGCCCACTTTGTTGCTGTTGCTGCTGTTGCGCCTGCTGCTGTTGGTTTTGATTGTTTGCACTGGATTGTTGTGAGTTGTCGTTTCGTTGAATTTGCTGCTTGTATTGGATAGCTGCTTGTGCCATATGCTGCTGGACAGCCATATGAGCTTCGAGATATGCGTTCTTTTGTGCAACGGTCATTTTGTCCATATTTACAGTGCCGTCCTAGAATAACAGGAAGGGTAATACATGAATATAGTTACTTATATGGGTATAATATATACAAACAATTTTAGGATGTTAAACAATCTTTGTACTTCAAGGCCC
Organism: Hermetia illucens; assembly: GCF_905115235.1. Taxonomy (NCBI): domain Eukaryota; kingdom Metazoa; phylum Arthropoda; class Insecta; order Diptera; family Stratiomyidae; genus Hermetia; species Hermetia illucens. The sequence continues at coordinate 68,036,863 of NC_051849.1, read as the reverse complement.
TGATGCAATTGGATTCTTGCGTCAACGATTAAGCAATTTTGGATTGAATTGCACTTTTTTCAAAGAATATTAGTATATTGGAGAAAATATAGTCATATTGAATATAGGCACGGAATGAAGCGGATGATTCTCTTGGAAGGCAGAAATTGAGACTTTAACAAAATTGCATCAATATTTCACTAATACACTAGGCCCTATTCATCACAGGTCCGAATTTTCTGTTTACGGGCCTGTTGATATCAACGTATATACAATCTGTTACATAAGAGCGTGGTCACTGTTAAATAATAACAACAATTGATTTTTCGAAAATTCGCAAATTTATTGATAATTTGGTCGTCAATACTCAATGCAAATACCTCAGCAGCAAGTCCAATCTCCTGCATTGTCAATTATGGCCTGGCACCGTCGGGGCATACTTTCCAATAGTTTTTCTGCATATTCTACCGGAAAAGACCTCCAAATTTTCCGAATTTGTCGAGAAAGTTGATGTAAATTACATGGCTTGCGTCTGCGAAGCTGCATTTTCATGAGAGCCCACACATTTTCTATGGGATTTGCATCCGGTGACTGAGATGGCCAATCTAAAGTGACAACTCCGTTTTGCGCCTTCCACTCGCTACACGTTCGACTCCGATGTTTCGGATCGTTGTCCTCTTGAAGGATCCAGCTTTCATTTTTCTTGATATACCATTGCTTAGCAGATGGTAATAAAGCCTTTTAATATATTTTATTCATTTTTTCGGCATTCAAATTCTCGGTAAATAAGAACAAAGTACCGAAACCTTTGTTTGAGAAGCACCCCCAAACATGAACCTTGACGGGGTGTTTACCAGTCCGTTGAAGCATCCTACTGGTGGAGGTTGTCCAGGCGTGTTTGATGCTCGGAAATACCCAGAAGGAAGATTCATCAGAAAAAATTACGTTGCTCCACTCGCAGTCCAAGTTTTCCTTCGCCCATTCCACTCGTTTTTCAACGTGTTTTGCACTCAACATTGGTTTTTCCAAAGTACTGCGATATTTCAGTTTATTGGCAAGCAAGTGCCTGCGAATCGTTCCGTAAGATATGTCAACACCTTTTGCTTTCAATTTCACAGCAGCTCCACGTAAAGTCAAAGTTGGATCATTCGAGAACAATGCGAGAATCTTTTTTTCCTCTTTTTTTGAGACTTTGCTTGCACTTCCGCGATCAGGAAAATCATCAGCGTTACCGACCTTTTTATAGCGATTTATCCACTTGCTAACGAACTGCTTCGACTTTCCCATATATTTCGCAGCAGCAGTTTGCGTTAATTTGGGTCCTTTTTCATGCAAACATAGAAAAATTGCGTAAACAGCACTCATATCGAAACACAACTCAATTGAAGACTAAATTTGACAGAGAGCTGACTTTTTACAAAAAGCATGAAGGACTGAGGTGCCCTCTATGTCATAGAAAAAAATAGGACGCTCTGATTTTTTATCTACGTGTAGCAGTGACCACGCTCTTATGTAACAGACTGTATGAATACCTCGTGGCAGCATGCAAAGGGATATTGATCAGCCCGGTCATCAGCGTTGAGGATAGAAAGCACATTGCCTTAGAGTGCGGCAGGATCTCAATTCTACGCTATGCCATGGAAAGGAGGATTTACTGCAAACACCAAATACCCAGAACGGAAAAATAAAGTTAATTTCATTTCAATTTTGAAGAGCTGCTTACGGGGAGACCACTTTCGAAGTCAACCGTGAAAGAATCTTTTCCACAAATTAAACTAGCCACAACATCAATGGCTGGAGACCAAATCATACAGTATTATATGATAGGTAGATGCATAGCTGTTACGCTTCTCCATTCCTGAAAGGGTTTGAGAACATATTGCGACAGCCTGCTTTCCAGCGTCTGTAATCGCTGATGACCGGCAAAACTACAAAAAAGAGTGGTTAATTTTATTCTTTACCCAGTTGTATATAGCACTGGGAAACGAAGATAGTATGAAAGGGATTGAAAAGGAACTTCTGGTTCAGTTAAGGAACTGTCATTCCTTATCTCTGCAATAGTGCATAATTTATTGCAACCTTTATTGGAGATTATCCCCACAGGGACCACTAGGCAGTTTTATTCTAACTAGGACCCTGTAGGAAAAATGGAACACAAAAATGAGAAAGCCATAAAGTTGGTCAGCGAAAATGTCGCAGTTTTCCATAAAACGGAATCCGACTCAATGTCGATATGTTGCAAATGGGGACATCAGAAAAACAAACTACTGGTAGAATCGTGAACTCAGTACCCTTCTGCCAAACGATTTGCTAGGGTGCGGTTATATAAGATCGATTAACAAGCAGCCCTATATAGAAGTCTAAAGCAGTCTGAAGTTAGTTACGTAGTGAGATAAGGAAGATGTTCGAAGGGACTCTGCTCAGAGACAAACACATATTTGTCGTGGATTTCTGAAGTATTGTGATAGGACCACTAAAAACCATACGAAGGATCATATGAATTCAGTTCATAGTCATTCAGGAGTTATTTTCTCAGTAAGGGAAGCTTCCTGACTGCCATAAGAGACTTGAGAGATAATAGTAGTATTCGCAGTAATTCGTAATTGGAAATTGGTAAAAGGTGATGGGAGGAAAACTTAGGGTCCAAAGTCGAACCTATTAGTTTCTTACACATGAAATGCCCGATTTGGTACTAAAATTTGAAACGACTGAAAAGCTTACAAAACTTTATTTAATTCATCAAAATAGGTGCCAGTCGATTCAAAATACTTCTCCCAGCTAGATACAAGAGCATGTATGCCGGTTTCGTAGAAGTCCAATTTTCGGGTGTTGATAAACTCGTTGAAGCCAATTTTGATGGCATCTTCTATTTTACCGCCAAAAAATAATTTAAATGCTTAAAAAAGTGGTAGTTGATAGGCGAAAGGTCCGGTGAATATGGTGGATTAGGCGGAGTCTCATATTGCAAATCGTTCAACTTTTGAACCGTTGATCTGGATACATGAGGTCGTGCATTGTTGTGAAGGAGTATCACACCATTTCTGGTGACTAATCTCGGCCGTTGAATACTCAATTCTTTGTGCATTTTCTCGAGTTGGGCACAGTATATCTGTGCATTTATCGTTTCTCCAGGTACCAAAAAAGAATAGTGGATAACTTCAGCTATAGACTACCAAACAGTCATCATTACCTTCTTCGGATGGAGGCTCGGTTTCGGCATATGCTTCGGTGGTTCAGCAGCATCTAGCCATTGTGCGGATCGGCGACGATTGTCGTATAATATCCACTTTCATCACATGTCACTATTCTGTGCAAGAAGGGATCGGCTGTGTTGCGGGAGAGCAAAGAACTGCAAATTCAGTTTGATTCAGTTTCAGCATCCGCATGTTATGGTGGTCAGCCATCAGCAAGATCAATGTCAGCGGCTCTCTTGTTATGCACATTTAGGAGACAATCCTAAATTTACTTCTGATCGTGTTAGTCCTGTGAAATCCAACTGACTTTATGGCAAGCTTTGTGCTCGAACAATATACTGCAAATTACGAAGCAGTGGAAGATGCAGACATCCACAAACTTCCCAACACTATCGATACTGCCGCCAAGACGATTCTTCCGCATCACATGTCTGAGCAAGATGTGGCCAGAGTCCACCATGGCGTTCAGATTATCCATCACGATCGGAATGTCACGTTGAGGAAGCCTTGCCTGAAGTGCGAACAGTTGTTCGTAGAACGCATCCTTCTCCACTCTATCGAAAGTCTCCGTATGTGCATAGCACTGTATAAAATCGTCAATTTTTCGATTTGATTCATATTCGTAGGTCTGGCCTCATGGATAACAATAGTTCATTTTAACAATGCTTATCGTGAGTATGCGAGTGATGCGGAGAAGTCACAGAAGTCACAGTCCCAAATACTCCGGCCACAAAATAAGCGCCCTAATGATTCTATTCAGAAAGTTTCTAGCTTGCCCCCCCCCCCCTTTCAAGCTTTTGCAAAGGTAAGGTTGTCGCCTAGCAGCAGTCGGCGTAAAAATTTATTTTCATGTTAAGTCTGAAGAAGATAGAGCGTTGAATATAGAATATAAGACTCTCCCTCCTCATTTAGACATTGGCTGCTAATAGCCGAGCTCGTACGTGGGGAACTATGAGTTTTATGTGCCCCTTCTTAAGAAATATCGAGATTGTTGCCACTGAAAGTTTCTGTTAGCTCATTCCGTTGGGTGTATTTTTATGATCTAGCCCTCCAAAAGAATTCTGAGAGTCCAGGTATTGTGGGCGTCTTCATTGCCTTGATTCACTGGATGCTAACTCTGGCCATTTCCTGGGAGGGAATGATGAAAGAGACGAAGCATATTTTTGAGGTCGCCAGACTGAATATTCCGACCATACCATCAGCAACTTGATTAGCAAAAGAAAGAGGACGCACCAACGGCAATAGCTTGGGGATTGACCAAAATTTCCCTTTCGGAAACTGGGGTGACATAGTTTGGACATCGTGTTCAGCAGCAGGAACAACCAGCTCAAAACCCTTCTGGGATCGACCAAATAACCGAGTCTGGGGTATTTTTCTGCGCTGATTGCAGGACATTGGACAAACCAGAAGGAAAGTGGAAATACGTTTTAGGGAACACTTAAAGGAAGCAGAATTGGAGGAGAAAAGGGTGCATCAATTTTCGGATCAAAGGTAGCGGAGCCTATCGTCCTAAATAAACACAGGGTTTCCAGGGTTAAACTTTAAGTTTCTGTTGAAATACCTGCGCTTTTAGTTATGTATTCAACAGAGTAATGCCTAGAATGGCACCATTATCGGCTGAAGTAATCCTACGGGAATTGTTCCACGCTTTCAATGCTCCATCCAGCAAGGAAAAGTGTGATGTCCCATCAGATTGAAAATTTTGGTTTGGGTGATATTTACGAGTATGTGGAGATAAAATCCATTTGGACAAGATCGATGGCTTGGTGAAAGAGTAAACAGGTGTCATTAGTGTAGTCACAGTGTGTAAGCAATGAAGTTTTAGCTTCCCTCCCCCAGTAGTTGTACTACTCTTTAAATTTCGAATTTCTTCGTTTTGATGCAATGCGCGACATCTTGCGCTGCCACATGTCACCCCGATAGTGGCATTATAATAGTGTCTTCGATATGTGCTTTTTGCATAAAACGCGCCAGAGAAACTCCTTGTTGTTGCTGCTGAAGGCTTCAATCAATCACTGAGAAGCAGACTGCAAAAGATAATTTGGCTGTCGATGGCTAGTGTTGCCAACCACGATGGTGGAGCTATTTGCATGGTTGCCGTTATCCCCTAAGTAAAGCGTAGTGCGGTCATCATACCTAGGCGCCATCGTTGCCGGTTCACTGAAATGTATTTCAGCCCTCTTTAGCTCTTCGTGAAAAGTCTCTATCCTCAACTCTAACCTCAACTGGTTTATATCATGTGCTTCAAGGGAACCAACTAATCCGTTACTTCCACTGCAACTTTTGCTTTGTAATCAACACATCTATCAATACTTGGCCCATACGTCGGAGCTCGCAGCTTTCAAATAACAGTGGTTGTCACTTTCCATGTGTTGCTCCAAATTGATCAACGCCTCACAATTTAGATTCAGAACTTTGGATGGTGTTTCGACCGACTATCAAAGATAATTTCGTTCCTATTCGGAGGAGCGACCTGTATTTGCATGTTACGGTGGTTTGCTATATCATCGCCGAGAGATGGAAAATAAAAGGATGTCACGCAATTGAGAATCATAGTGGAGTGCTCCTGTCTTCACTTTAGCTGCTCATCATTGTGGATGAGAAGCTTAACGATAACGTCCTTCATAATACCATCCAAAGAACTATAGCGTGAAAATTCTTGCGTGATGCAATACACAGTGATATAGTGAAATCGTTATTACTATTTGCAGGTTCTACCTCCCACGATGTTGGACCATTTCGGAGAAGTGCTTATCAATATTCTCGGGCAGATTGGTTAGAGTTTCCGTCGGCTGTGTAGTAAAGAATTTTCCCCATTACCGAAGGATAGTTGGGTCGCAGCGGGGCCTGTATTGAATTTGGACTCCAGTTGCAAAACGCAAGCCAAGGCACGCATCCATCAAATGATGATCACTTTCGAGGCCAATGCTAGTACCCTTTCTATTACGCACATTCAAAGCACAACTTAGAAATCTTCTGCTGATCACAATAGTCGACCTGATTAGGTATTCATTCCCGGTCAGTAGAAACTCAACTAACCTTGTGGCAGGCCCTATGCTCGAACGATTCTCTGCCTTTGACGGAGGTGAGAAGTTTGCAGAAATCTATAAATCTGTTGTTACCACCAGCATCACCACGCCTCCATCATCAAAGCATCATATACCCTTTCTCGATGAGCAAGGTGTTTTCAGACCACACCTTGGGGTATAGAACACTCAACACGATCATAGTCTGTCCTGAGCTGTGAGTAATTATTTATAGGAAGCATCCTTTAGCAAACTGGTCAAACAGGAAGAATAGGGATGGGAGAATACAACTTTGAGACCGTTGATAATTTCTCCTATCTAGGATCGAAAATCACAACCAATAACCGTTACGATGAGGAAATCCGCGCACGGTTGTTGTCAGCCAACAGAGCCTATTTCAGCTTACAAAAACTGTTCCATTCGAAACCATAGGGTCAAAGCTCTTACTGTACAAGATTATGATCTTGCCAGTCCTCATGTATTCCTCGGAGACTTGGGTTCTTAGCAATTACGAACTCTTGGCCGCGTTCGAGAAAAGAATCCTCCGAAGAATTTTTGGCCTCCTACATGAGAATGGACGAATCCGTAGCCTACATAACGACGAAATCTATGAGTGATACCATGACCGTTCGGTTGTGGATAAAATTCGGCTCAATAGGTTACGGTGGGCGGATCACTTAATCCGTATGGATGAGGATGATCCAGCTCGGAAAGTCTATAAGGGCAATATGTATGATAGAAAAAGAAGACGAGGCAGACCCTGGCTAAGATGGAGCGATGGAGTAGGTCAGGACGCCAGACAGCTTTGAGGCATATCGAATTGGTGGACCTCGGCGCAAAACCGGGATGTCTGGAGTTCCTTATTAAGGCAGGCCTAGACCAGATACCGGTTGTTCCGCCGTTGATGATGATGATCCTTTAGCTATATATCGGAAATCTCGATTAGTGCGTAAAACTATACAATTGCGATGCTTCCTAATATGGATCGGAATTTGGTAGTTAAAATCGTGTCCAGAACCTACTCGAAGGTAAAAACAATGCACCATCTTTATTTTGGTTGATGTGGTAGCGCCCATTTATGATGAGCTCCGTTTCCTCAATCGTTAAGTGAAGAATGCCGAAACAGACGAGGTAGCTACAATGGTGGAGATGATCGAACGGTTCGTTACGCAAGCAGACTAGTTCCGCCAGTACTGGCCGCTTCTGGGAGTAAGCGAGCGAGTGATTTAGAAAGGGATGTGTTCAAACGAGGTATGACTCTACCAATTACACCCATAAAATGCACCGAAAGCGGTAACGAAACCCATCGTATTTATTCAAGAAGGGCCACCAGAAGAAACACTCTCGGACCTAATGGGCTTACTCAGAAGTAGCTTGTTAATTCTAAGATCTCTCCGATGTCAAAGGCATCAAAAGGCAAAGCTCAATAAAATGAAAAGCGGGGAAGTGAATAAAAGAAGTAACCCCGCTAAGACCTGTAGAGAATAGAGGCGTGATTTGCATTAATTGCCTTTTGCGCAGCTTCGATAAAAAATTTATAAACAATCTGAATTTATTAGGGATAAGCACAATGTGCACAAAACAATAAAAGCATGCTGGAACCATAAGGGTGCATTTAGGTCACAAAAGCCAGGAACAAAATTAATGGTTTATATAGTGGAGAGATGTCTGGATCGCCGAGTGGTTAGAGCACAAGGCTGTCGTTTGGAAGATCGCGGTTCAAACCTCACTTGTGGCAATGGCATTTGTATCGTGATTTGACGTCGGATACCAATCGACTCAGCAGTGAATGAGCACCTGAGCCAAAACATAGGTGCGATAATTATCTCCAGAGAAAGCAGTCGAGCTCGTAGATACTGAACAGCTGATCTTGACCTAAAGGACTTGGGGGCAAATATCGGCAAGATCCGAAAGGGAGGATCCCATATTTGCGCTGAAAAGAGCTAGATGACGTTACATTTAGGGAAGAAATTTGTCCTGCTTTGAAAGACACAAATCCGAGTTAGAAATTGTCATTATAAATGAAGTCTACAGCAACCTTAAGAGTGATGTATGGATTACAGATTAGAATTGAATGGCAATATGGGCCTACGGACGTCAAGGTAGCAAAGGATGAGTAGGCTTTGATGGAGATATGGTTGAATCAATGTGATAGGACAAGTATCTCCACAGAGAGAACTCATCATATAACGCAGTGAAGCGAAAAATCATGTGCCATGTCTATGCGTGCAAAATATACTGAACTGTGCAACCTTCGATTGGATTATGCAGCAAAGCAAAACAGAAAGTTTCAAGAAACTCCACTCAGAGGTGGAGACAATCTCATGAGGGAGTGCCCATAGAATTGCAATGAGAGGTCTCAGAGGCTGTTGATCTCGGCAGGTCACCTTCCCTTCTCTCTTACTGAAAATTATCCAGAAGCTCTTCTTTCAACAAGAGAGAGACGTTCAGGCCGGGCATGTTCACTGAGTTCTTGGAAGTGTATATATCAAGAGGGTATTTTCTGTACCATGAAAGTGACGGAATCTATTGCTGCTACCTAAGACTGGTAAACTGACAGAAAACATAGTATAGACCTAAATATTTTATAGATACTACGGTGAAAATGTTGAAGTGGGTAATCTACAATCAATTTCTTCCAGTTGTTGAGGCCTTTCAAATTGATAGTACGGATTCCGTAAATCAAGATTAACTAACGAAGAAACTTGGGTTACCAGCTTGGCTGCACTAGCAGGAGGATGGTGACCCTAGTCATGAGAAGCGTATTCAATTTTTCAAATTTAAACCTATGGAAGGCTCCGGCAACGATTGGTATTCAAAGGATTCACGTTACTATTGTCAACAACACGGATGAAGGCTTTGGTATGATATGAATGACGAACCCAAAGAGCACATTGTTCCAAGAAGTATCCTGAAAAGCTCTGTACTGGGTTCATTGTTGTAGAACATCATATATAATGATATTCCGATAGACGTCGACGACATTGCACCGACTATGATCGCAAACATTTTGAGGATACTAAATTATTCTCATGCAATACAATCAGCGCCGTTAAGACTTAGTTGGAGGGTATGGACTGACGCTTTCAGAGGAAAAACCGAAGCAGTGCTCATCACCAGTGTGTTGTCAATAGTTGAGCGCCAGACTCTTGACATCGTTGCCTTGGGTTCGAATCTCGTTTGATGTTTGAGTATTTACCCATTTATTCATTTATTAATATTTTATAGACAATACACAGAAAAGTAAATTTCTTATTGCAGATTGTCTTCAGAAGGATGAGCAAGTATAGACAAAGAACAAAGCCAAAAAGATATGCTGTAGAATTTTGTAGGACCCACATAATTTTGGGATCAGAGAGTTATTATAGCTGTCGAGCTCCCCGAATGATAATAATAATCGTTGGCGCAACAATCCATATTGGATCAGGGTCTTGAAGTGTGTTAGAGCACTTCACTCAAGACCATAACGGTACACTACAGGACTACAATACACTGTAGGAGGTAATGTGGTCAGTATTGCGGTCGCGCGAGATTACTACCCTCATTTTACTCATTGTATAGCTGGAAGAAGTTGTTCTCGAAATATCGATATATGTATGTCGAATAAAAGATCACTACTAGCGAGAGAGACGATGTTGAGTTTTAATTCCTAAAAACTTTTCACTAGAAACACCACAAACACGCATTGATTTATTAGTAGATCGATGCTTTATAAAACCACTCTGCACTTTCACTACGCGTGCGTGTTAGCCATACGTTGACGCATCCCTCGAAGGTTTTGGAACAAGAGAAGAGAAGAGAGATGAGACGATAGAGAGCGCACATAAATAGAAGAAGAAAGGCCGTAAAATGAGCGGTGATTGGAAAGGATATTGTAAAAATTGCTAAGATCGTGATCCCACTGATTGAAGCTATGTCTAAGGCGAGACCGTCAAAGTTGACTATGCAAAAATTGAGCTAAGCTGATTTACGCGGCTTTGAAGTTGGAACAAAAGAGCTCCGCCTCAAATCCAAGTGGGTGAGCATCAATTTTGACATACGGAAATGTGGAAGGAAATCTAGAGTGGGCGCGCTGGGACGAATTGGAAAGGAAGAGATCGAGAATACGGTGCAAGGAGTTTTTGGTGTTGTTGAATTGCAAAGCAGAACAAGTATTCACAAACGGGGAGAATAGAAGGGAAGAGTAGGAAAGGTTTTCGAAAGGAATTGGAAAGCTAGGTTGATTAGGCCGGATGAGATTGGGAAGGTTAACATTACCGCAGGAGAAGAAAGGGAAGGAATGGAACCTGGCAGTAAGGATTCTAGGCAGACTGTCAAACAATTCGTCATACAGGTGAGAGGGGCAAGTACAATGGAAGTATATACAAGTTAGAATGAATGGAATGGAGTTGGGCGGGGAGACAGGTCAGAAAGAATTATTGGCGATTGAGTCAAATTCGTGAAGATAAGTAATTTTGAAATAACCTATCGCTCGATCGGGGCTGTTGTCTGTCCCAAGACTGTGGTGAAATTGAGCCAATTTCGCTCTTGATGCACTCCAGTACCTCTTCTTTAGAAGTAGCGAATGGTAGCCTAGAGCCTTTTACCGGGATCACTGGCACCAGTGGGTAAAGTAAAGCTTCGTCGGTGATGGAAAAAATGTCAAAAGGTTAGGCAGCTGTATTGCGATTCGTGACCTGCTGAAAAAAAGGCGCACGGGAGCGAGAAAGAATTGGATACTTTTTCAGCGGATTTTATGCGAGGAGCGAGTGAGGCTCCTGAGCTAAAACCGGCTGGTTGTGGATGCCTCCAACTGTCATAGAAGTAATTACAGTTACAATTGATATCGGATGGAGCTCACCAGGGTAGTAAGTTCTTTATCTTCGTTAGCTTCTCTAGTTTCTTTATCACCAATTAAGAACACCGAAAGGGAGCATTCTATAAGTAGATAGCAACTGCGATGGGATCCTACAGAAAAGCGTTGGTAAATATACAGTCTGATGCCTGCTATCTTGGGCTGATTAGAAATCAATTAGGATCGCATCCACTCTCAGGGTGGAGGATATTACCAATACCTTTATCGCTTTAAACTGAACCCCACCTGATTGTAAAACTACTACGGTAGAGTCCTGAAGGACTCGAGCCGCGTATTTTTCCGCACGTACATGCATTTGTGTACGAGAGGCGAAACCTGGTGCGGAGAACAGGATCAATTACTTGAATTCATTTAATGCAATTTTAGGCAAGTGAATTAAAACAGCTCGTGCTGCGAATAGAAGAATAAAGTTCCAGCTCTAGCTATCTCCACCGAATTATTTAACACTTTATCCTAGATCCACGGTGATCGGGTGAGTAGGGTATCCAGGATGGCGCCTTTTGAAAATTTGCACCTTCTGAAAGCAAACAAGTCGGAATACCGGGAGCTGGGCGCTTCTGATATAAAGGTTTTGTATTCATCCTATGCGACGAACTTTCTAAGAACGTTTTTCTTTTTGCAGGTAGTTAAAAATTCAAAATATTCTCTCGTATATGTATTTCCAAACTTCCATAGTGATGACATAAATATTATTGATTTCAGCTGATGAGTGGTCATGAGCTCGCCATTCACTGAAGAGCGGAGCAGAGTGAGTTGCTACTCAAATTTGCGCGGCCGCCATTCAGTACATGGGGTGTGATGTGTCAAAGAACAATGACTTAACGTGGAATAGACAACTTTGACCTTCCATAACTTTGTTAGTAATAGTTGAATTGTATTTCGAGACCTAGATTTTGTATGTGTGATTTTTTGAGATTGTTCGATTGGATAAGTTTTGAGAACGAGACCTGTTTCACTTTTTAGAGCGCGCATTTTGAGCCCTCACTCCTCTGCGTTTCATCTAATGTGAAAAATAAGATCATTTTCAAAAAGCACTAATTGAGCCCTTTCGTTTGATACACCACACGACCATATTCTGTGAAAAAAAATTTTGCTTCCCCCTTTCGCGTATATGGAGAGCCCCCATTTAATTAATGTCGTTTCGTGACAATCTATTCAGTGGCCTCCAAGTAAATCGGGTGTGTGTAAACCGACAGACGGGCAGACAAGCATTGAATCGATTTTAATAAGGTTTTGTTGAAAAAGAAAGAAACCCGATTTTACTCAAAATCGCCCCCTGATTTTGTAAACTTATGTGGACAACCCATCATGAAGTTACTCTGCCCAGGCATAATTTCAAATGAAGAACTACGGCGGTTCAAGGATCGGTTACTAATGCAGAAATAACTTGAATTTTAATCGTTAGCATTGGGAGCTTCTAGTGCTTTTCACAACGCCGATGGAGAGCTACTCTAGCACTATTTGACGCGTCTCGAATTATTGTTGTTTTTGTTTGTTCCCTGGGACCCGGCAGGCTAACAGTCCAAAAAGCACCTGATACTACCCACGAAATACAGCAACAGGACTGATGGCAGAGACTCAGCCTATGTTGCCAAAAAACACTATCGTCTATGGGGAAAAACAGCCAAATGCAAATTATTTAAGTTTGATTCTTTTTTTAATTATTCGACACACTTACAAACACATAAGTGTCTAAGCCTTCTCGAACAGACTGGACACGTGTTGCAAGTTTAACAGGTATTAGTTATTAATGATTTAGGGTTAGGAATGTTTAGTCTCTATTGAGTTGATAATAGAGAAGATGAGATCTGAGGAAAACAGGAGGCATTGTAGAATCGAGGGTAGTTGAGGTCCACAAAACCAAGGTTCAGTATTCCTTCGAGTTAACTATAAGGTTGTTTGCATCCTCCATCCGAACGGCCCCCAGCTCAGACAAGAAAGCCGATAGTAACTTGACCCACGAACACATAGAGGCTGCTTGGTAGTTTGAAGGCATCTGACACCGCCGAGGGGTAATGAATGAATGGATAATTAATGCAAGAAACAAGAACGAGGATGGCGGGAAATGCCAGATTTGTTGCAGGTTATAAAAGCTACTACCCCATCTACACTTAACCCAAAACCGGGAATAATCCTTCCACCCGAAGGTTATGTGTTCATTAGTTTCTCTAACGTTTGTCCGAATCTATGCTTCCTAACCTTTTGAGAAAAAATTTATTATATGTGTGATTGGTTTGAAGACGATTCACTAATGTCTCTTCGGAAGTTATAAGGGTACTCGTAGCCTCCGGTTGAATTATGGGTAAAGCAGCCTGAATATTAGAGAAAAATGCTCCTTTAACACGTGATATCGCCAAAAACCCATCCTTTCTCTCTATATAGGAATGCTTCTAAATTTCCGTCAGAGCATCTACAGGGGGGGAGTCGACCAAACTTGTGGGGCTAGCGCCCAGAGCCTTACGGGCCTCTATATGGGCGAGTTTTATGTTATGGCCGAACTTTTAAAGACTTAAAAAGAGGGTCAGAAGCAAGGGCATGTATTTTGCCCACTAGGTGATGCGGTGGCGTAGTTTGTTTGACTAGTTTCCAAGTATGGAGGCAGTCTGTAATGGTAGCAACTTTCTCCTCACCCATCCTGAAAGCCACCTTCATCGCGTGAAGCACAGCAAAAAGTTCAGCCGCTAAAACCAAACCAAACCTCCGAATCATATTGGGAGTTCTCACTGGTCATTGTCGGCTGAACTATCACCTAGGGAAGCTAGGAATATCTACGGACACTGGCTGCAGGTTTTGTGAGGAGGAGGACGAAATCTCTACACACTCCTGGGACAGTGTCCGGCACTTGTGCAAAGTAGGTCGAGACATCTGGGAGAACACTTAATACCAGATGCAAAGCTGAAAGATCTGGAAGTAGGGAACATACGAAAGTTCGGTTACAGGCCTGCTTAAGATGCTATGATCAATAGGTACACTATAACCAGTAAAAGGGGCACAATAGTTCGTCAAGGAGGCCGTGCAACTTTCCTTTAACAGAATAGTAATAAAAACCAAACTGACATCCCATCCGGACCAACCACCCCACAGTCAGACTCACCACCTATGAACGCAACATCAGACTTCAGGATCAGAAAATCCTTTGATTTTAGACCCTCCACCGACCTGCCACACGCGGCCGCGTCCTGGGCTCTGCCACAGGCGACCCCCAAATTATACGACAGGATAACTTGAATCTTAGTAGAGGTTGCGGCAACAAAATTGGGAATTACAGTGTCAAACAAGCTCCGGAGCGACTTATAGATCGAGGAGAGACCATTTCTAGCATCTGGCTTTTGGACTACCAAATGATAGGTTTTGGGATTTCTTCTTCTCGTTGGCCAAAGCAACAATCTGGTGCAATGGGGTCAGCCCCAAACATGTTCTCAGGATACAAGCAGATATTGAGTTGAGCTTGTTTTCAAAGTTTTTTTGCGGATTCAAAGTGGACGTAGCGGCATACTTTATAATGGGCCTTACCACCGATCTATAAAGATTGATGACCTAATGGGGTGTGAGGCCGCAAGAGAAACCAGTTGAAAAATTATTCAACATGCTTGCCTTTACGGCTTTAGGAATAATGGAGTTCAAATGGTTTCTGACCGACTGTTCTCGTTGTCTCCCTACCTAAAAAGGTGATGGATTTGACATGAGCAAGGGTAAGATTTTAATTTTAATGAGCTGGGAAAAAAATGAGGAAGTCGTTCGCATATTGGAAGATTTCAAGGCTGTCAGAGCATTTATTATGCAGGGATGTTGTATAGATATTAAACAACATTGGTCTCAAAACGCATCCTTGGGGAATGCCATTTCCAACTTGAACGCTGTCCAGCCCTAATTGTAGGCGTCGATTGGACATTATCCTTCACACCCATAAAAAAAGTTCAAAGCGGAAATGTGACAGTATGTCGCTAAGGATAGGCAAACCAGCTTTCTTAAAGGTATCCTTGATATCCAGCACTACAGCCAACACCGGCCAACCTTTACCTTTTGCTATCGAAATGTGTCATTGATGCAAGTAAACGTAGATTTGCCTGCCGAATAACCATAACAGTTAGCAGGCAGGACTTTGTATTCATCAATGAAATTATTGATATGAACCTTGATAATAGAATTAAGCAGTTTGACAAACACGTTAATGCGAGCAATAGGGCGGTAACTGGTCAAAAGTTCTGGATCCTTAAGTGTTTTTAAAATGGTACTACCCGAATAATAGACCAGTTCTCAGGAGGACTCAACTTGCACCAGATGAAGTCGTCTCAAATTTCAGAAGTTTAAACTATGTTCAAAGTCCTGAGGGAACTTTAATCAAATAGGGTAAACTGTCAGCATCACTATGATGTTTACAGTACTGTCTTTATGCATATTATATATCAAAACGAGGATTTATCAGTATGGAAAAATATGAAAGGGATGTTTGCTAGTTGGTAGCTACCAAGCGGTTTAGATTTCAACAGAATTTTGCAGTCAATATAATTTGATATCATTATTCATTTACAGCTATGATTCCCCTGTTTCGTGTGTGAAAATGCGGTTATATGAATTGTTCGCGAATTGCCTGATGCTGAAATGAAGTAATAAAGCAAAATTTTGGCGGTGCTCCCGAGGGCATTAATAGCAATTTCATTGTTTCTAAAAACTCATAAAGCTCAACGACATGCCCATCAAGCGAGGTGTAAAACAGACCATAAAAGCCTGGCCCATCAAATTTACTTTCACTCGCCTATCCAATTCAAGTTGGCTGGTATCTCTGCACCTAGCACTCAGAGATAGTATGAAAATCGAATCGAAATAAATTTAGCGTTCATGCGTACCATAAAAAGTTCACCGATTCCTTCACTATGTATTTAAAAATCGAAATCAGCATATCCATTCCGATGCGTACATTCCGCGATTTTGTCTTAAGCACGAGTTGTATTGTTGTTGTTTTGATTGTTCCTGCTATTGATGTTGAGTCCTTTTAATATCCAGCTGTCGGCGAGGGCATCAAATAAGTGAAAGCAAGACAGACTTGCAGTAGCTCTGCCCCACTTACTCACACCACCACTTCGGGGGTGTACTACACTGGCACTGCACGGCACAGAATGGCACAACACTCGTACACCCAAAAACGATCCCCTAAATTTATGTATATGCTCCGTAAAAAGGAGCAAAACAACAACGTACAATTTTTGTTTACTCGCGCGCCCGTCCAATGTCCTTTGCTCGCCCCGAATTCCAGCCTTTTTTTTCTAAGAATTTTTGCTTTTCTTTTCGCGCGTCCTTGTCCACTCGGCACGACAAAAGTGGAGAGGATGAAGAGATGACCTTTGCCACGTTGCCTTCCGGGCTGTAAACAAACCCTTTCTATTCGAAACAAGACGATCCGATTCCGTTCTTTTATATTCCTTTTCGGCAGGAAGTAGTCTAGGCGTCGACCGGTCTCCTTTTTTTCTTGGGAAGCGCGTACAAGGACACTGAAATGAGACTACGATGAAGGTGGTAGCCACTTCCTAAATTTGTATCAAAGATAATTTTCGCGATGACGGAACAAAAAAAATTCAAAAACAGGAGACCCAAATCACTTGGCACCAAATCGTCGAATACGCGACTCCACGACAACGTCAATAAAACCCATTTAAGGCGATCCCCCGACAAACAATAAATGCGAATTTCCCTCAATAAACTTGCTCCCAAAACAGGAGCTTTTTTGTTGCTGTTGTTGTTAGTATTTTTTGTTGGTATCGTTGTTGCCGTTTCTGGTCTGTTCCCAAAAATATGCGACTTTGCGTTTTACTCGCCACCCTACCACCCCTTCTATTTTTAAATATCGCACACATAGTTGCAAGCTGCCTTTCATGGTTGTTGTTATTATTGCTGTAGCCGACTGTGCTTCTGTTTCTCCTTACCATTTTCCAGAATTCGTCTTTTTATGGGATTTTATTAAGGGCTGCCGACTGGTGTTTGGTATATTGAGAGCTCTGCTCGAAGCAGTCATACTGTAAATGCAGATGGTTAGAAAGTACCAATTTTCTGAATAACTTTTCGGCTCGATAAATGTAATCCATGATTTCGGTTATGTCCTGGAAATAACGGAGAGTGCTTTCAGAATTACTGTAATTAGCGACTGCCCATTATTGTAAGTACTACCTTCGAAAAAATTTGATACCTTCTGACAGTACATAAACGTTCTGCTTCCTATTCATTCGGCACGTGGGTGTGTATAACCTGTTTATATAGTATATCACATCCTATTTCAACATTAGTGATAAGTTTTAATTCCATGATGTTAAATCACAATATCGTTCAGGAGTTTTCGTCAATCCTTACTCTTCACTATGTGGTATCAACTTAGTGATGCACCTGTTGTCCGGTCAAGACTAATTTCCTGTGATTGTTTCACTTTCCTCGTAACTTCGCATACCATAAACTTCCATGAATTTCATTTATCACCGTTGCATCCTTTATTAGTACGAACTTTAAGCAATCTAGCCAATGGATTTCATATCCTCTTCCTGCCGGTGCACATGTCGACCTGTTGTGCAAATATACAGTGCTATCTAGACATCCCGGACTACACGCCTTTTATAACATCTACATATGTTTCATTTCCTAGCCGACACTGAAGAGGATGACCAAAACCAGGATCCCAGGACCCTTGTACGGGTCTCACAGGATAATCTCAACAGTCGTGACTATCGGACCATAAAAGGAACTCAACCATTGAACCCTCATTAATTTAGTAATCATAACTCGCCCTCTATTGTGACCGTACCTGGAATGTACTCTAGGAAGTAACCTACAATCACCAGCTTTGTATCACCGAGTCAAGTAAAAGGATATTATACAAAACGACTTTTTGATAAACTGTTTCCCTACTAAGCTCTTCCACTCGACAACCCTCATTATCCACAATCATCAGTCGTTCTCTGTTCAAGCGCGCAATTCTACAAATGTGTAGTCTCTAATTTTTATTTGTGGGGGTGTACATACGTCACCGCAAGACGTCACCCCATCATCCTGTTTGTCCTTAAACCAGTGGCACCAAAACTACACTAGCATCGCGCCAAACAGCTTATCGGTGTGGTAGTCGATGAGAAACGGAGGAAGGTGTGTGTACTGTTGCGTGCTCCCCGGGTGAATATATCCTTTTTCGTTCATTCGACCTCATCCTTTGGGAAAGTGAATCCCAGACAAGGTTACAAGCAAAATTGGAGGAACGAACTTCCGTGATATTTACGGATATTTGCTTGCGGATCAAAGGAAGGATGAAGGTCGAACATTGAATTGAGTCAAGTCAAGTCGAGTCGACGGCGATATAAGTTCAAGACTCTGGTGGGAATTTGTGATTTTGGCGGATCTTTGACTCATGTTATCTTGCTTAGGTGGAGCCTCTCCTTCTCATCTGGCGATTATGTAAGAGATGTTGAATGAGTTGTTTTGGAGAATGATTGACTACGGAGTTTTGCTCGCATTTTGATTAATTCATGGTACCTCGAGTAAAATATTTCAATGGAAATTTCACGTGAAATATGTATCTATTTTTGGGGGATATAAACCGAGTTTCAGGAAGTGAATCAACGATAAGTTCTTTGATCTTGTAAATGGAATAAGAATGTAACGAGGGGTAAAGTTCGTTATATCAGTCGCACCAGTTTATTTATAATTATTTAATGTATTTCTGCACAAATAGCATAATCAGGCCAACACGTACCTCGTTTTTGAACACAAAGTAGAATAAATGCCTTCCGGTTTCAGTTAAAATTGGTAGGTCTAATTAGTAGCCCAACCGCAGGGCTTCCAAAAAGTTGGGGCACTTTATTAACTCGTCTCTCCTATGCAATTCTGAAGACATCCTTTCCAAGGGTTGACAGTAATTTCACTATAATGGATAAATGGTAATAGATGGAGTTGCCGCAATATACCTCATGAGACACGAACCTGACAAGCAAACTGTATTTTTAAGGTTTTGTGTAAAACAAAACCTTATTAAAATCGGTCCAATGTCTGTCTGTCTTTTTTTAAGGTTTTGTTTGTAAAACAAAACCTTATTAAAATCGGTTTACTGTCTGTCTGTCTGTCCGTCTGTCTGTCTGTCTGTCTGTCTGTCTGTCTGTCTGTCTGTCCGTCACACGCATTTTTCTCGGAGACGGTTATAACACCAAATTTGGTAGAAAGATGGGAACTGTGAACGCTCACGCATATAGTAAGTTACATCCTCTTACGACGAATTTAAGGGGGGGTCCCCATACATGCAAAAGGGGGGTGTAAATTTTTTTTCATCAAATATAGTCATGTGGGGTACCAAATTAAAGGCCTCGGTTAGTACTTTTCGAAGCCGGTATTAGTTTTGACTTTTGCTGAAAAGGTGGGGAGTGCGGGGGGTTGAAAGTGGTCATTTTTTTTAACGAACCCATTCTCAGGAACTACCAAACCGAAAAATCTGGAAAAAATCAGGGGGCTGCCACTATATGGTGCCTAGGCTCCGAAATACCCTCCATATCGATACCTGTTCAAATAAAGTTAATAATAGTATATTACTATAATTTTTAGTAATTGACAGGAAAACCCCCCTTAAGTTCACCCTAGAATCACAAAATTTTGCAGCAATGTAGGCTACAGTATAGATCATGATCCTGCCAAATTTGGTGAAAATCGCACTATTACTAACAAAGTTATACTAGGTCAAATCTGCGCTCCTCTGCAAATTCAAGACTATGAATGTCAATATCACTTGAAAGTGGCTTTTTTCACATACATAATATATGCATATTTTACGTGCTACATGCTAATGGGACAAATGCACGTCCAAATCTCCTTATAAACGAAATACACAAAACCTTTCATACCTGAAGCGTCTAGCTTCCGGTTTCCCGACTTGTTTTTTTTTGGAGGTGGAAATCCTCAAAAGACTCTGGCCTGGGCACGCCAGAGTGTGAGATTTTTGCCCCCTAAAACCAGCCCTGACTCCTCCCTACCCCGTGGAACCACGATTAGGTATTACATCACGGGGTGGAATTAGCTTACTTTAGCTAGGTCTCCTTCCGTCTACCGGCGGGGTTTGTAACCGCGTCTTCCTCACTTCTTCCGCTTTTCGCAGTTTATCCTGGTTTACAACGGTCATAGAATTGATCGCATCCCAGTCTTCCTGACAGGCTACCATTCTCCGGGCAAAATTTTCCGTTGATAGCACTTTACCTAGAGTTTCCTCTAGGTTCCTCCTTTCTTCCATGAACCTAGGACACTGGAAGAATACGTGCGCTGGGTCCTCTGGGACCCGGTCGCAGTTTGGACAATTAGCCGAGGTGTCCAATTTAAACCTGTACATGTATTAACGGTATTCTCCATGGCCGGTAAGAAACTGGCTGAGATTATAATAGATTTCCCCATCGTTTCTCTCCAGCACTCCCCGATAGAAGAGATCATCCTGCAAGTCCACCGACGCTTTTCTGACTGGTCCCATCACTGTTGCCATCTGCTTATGGATCTCCTCCCTTTTGGCTTTTTTCACTTCAGATAAGGGAGAGATGGACCTGGTGTTATAAATGTTCATCATTTCGGTTGCCAGAATGTCCATCGGCATGATTCTCGAGATGACGAACGCTGCATCGTCTGAGACGGTCCTGAAGGCAGACATACCCTTAAGGATGATCTTCTGTAAATCATACTCAGTTTATGTGTATTGCCCAGACCCTGCAGTGCTTTGCCCTAAACTGGGACTGCATACAGCATGATAGAGCTCACCACCCTGGCTATGATCAGCCTGCAAGTATGCCCCGGGTCTCTTATGTTCGGCATCATCCTTGCTAGAGCAATACTCGTGGTTGACGCTCTTTTACAAGTATGCTCTATGTACTGCTTAAAATTAAGTCTTCCGCCTATCATCACCTCCAAGTATTTGATGGGCGGCTTGAAAGTGATGATACGATTCCCGATTCTAATGCAGACGTAATTTCTTTCCCGGCGCTTAGTGATGAAGACCACTTCCGTCTTTTCCTCCGCGAGTGCCAGTCCAGCACTCTCTAACCAAGCCTTAACAACACTGATTGCTTCGCTTGAGTACAACTCAGCATCCTCGAGATGGTTTGCGACCACAACCAGTGCTATATCATCGGCGTAACCCACCACCGTGGCCTCCTCCGGAACCGGAAGGTTAAGTACATCATTATATATGATGTTCCACAGTAGTGGGCCCAGTACAGAGCCCTGTGGGGCTCCTGCGGAGATTGGCTGAGTTAAATGCATTCCTCACATCCAGGGTCACCACCACGCAATATTTGCTAGTACAACCCCTTCCGTGAATTGCATTTTCGGCCAAACCGGCAACCATTTTGATGGCATCAATGGTTGATCTGGCTTTACGGAACCCATACTGCCTATTTGAAACGCCCCCTTGGCTCTCGACGACTGGAAGTAATCTATTATAAATGACCCGCTGCAACATTTTCCTCATAGTGACTAGAAGACATATGGGTCTATAGGAGGACGGTTCCCCAGGAGGTTTGCCAGCCTTAGGCAACAGCGTCAGCTTCTGCCGCTTCCATGGTGCAGGAAAGATACTCTCCGACATGCACGTTTCGAACAGCTCCGCGAACATATCCGGTCTACATTTGACGGCAAGTTCTGTCTGTCTCTCTATTAGTCTGTCTGTTTGTTTGCCTGCCACACGCACTTTTCTATACCGATTGACAGTAAATTTGGTGAAAAGTGGAAATTATGAGTACCCATACATGCAGTGCGCTATATCCTTCTACCTTACGGTTAATCTGAATGTCAAGGTGGGCTCTGAAAACACCCTGCTTGGGAACATTATGTGAACATATTTTTGGTGATCAAATTCTACAACTTTAACCGCCTCGTCATCTGCGGAACACTGTTCGAACACAGTGCCTGCCTCAATGGTAGTTGGATTTCGACTGATTGGCTGCGAGTTTCTAATCAGATCGACTATATGAAGTTCAGCAGCATATATTCGTAACGAAAAAGGTGCTAACATTGGCTTCAAAAGGGACCATTTGATGGTCGTTACTTTTGCCTGCCTGACATTACTGCTTCTGCGCGCCGGAGAACAGAGCGTTTGCCCCTTGTGAGGATGAAGGTGTGGAACATGGCTCAAAAGGACATAACATAAGGAGCTGAGAGCTCTGTTGACAGTTATTAGTGCTGGAGAGCGTGACGCGGTGGAACTCCGTTGCCGTTTGCGTCATGCCAAAATTGCATTAGTGATTTCAACAAGGGCTGACAAAATATTACGAGAAGCAGCGATTTTGCCAGCGCATCACGCAAGAGCTTCCAAGCAAACGTAAAATTTTCGATGGACCTATAAGTGACATTAAAGACGATGATCGGCTGAAGAGGTGGAAGGAGCACTTCACCATAATTCTGAATCGTATAACAGCCAGTGAAACTCCGTCTCTTGTGGATAACATGGCTAGTCACTGTAACATGCCAATGCGGACTGTTCTCCACAAACAGAACCTAAATTATCTTTGCCATCAACTCGCTCAAGCCCGTTAACATTGACAGTCTCGTTGCAGACATTTTGCTCTAGGAATCTGAAATCTGCCCAGTAAATCGAAAAAGGACGGTGTGATTGCCGAGATGGTTAGGGCGACAGTTTAACGATCTCGATGCCGTGCTCCGGGTTCGAATCTTATCATGGATGTTTGTAACTGTCTAAAGGGGTTAGTGCAATAGGACTACTAAAGGCCTGAGTGCTTAAAGAAAAAAAGTCTAAAAAGGTGATGATCGTAAAGATTCCGAAGAAAGGCACTAGTTTTGAGTGTGATAACTGAAGAGGTAGGTAGAGGCTGTCTTCTATCACAAAACCAATACTTAAAATAATCCTGGAATGTATCAAGGAACAAATCTAAAGCTTGATCGGCAGAGAGCGGGCTGGTTTCCATTCTCGATCTGTCTGTACACACCCTTCGACTCATTGTGGATAGATTTCCAGAAAGCTTGGACAGAATGAACACCTGCAATACTCTATGCATGGGGAGAGGGGCATTCCGGAAAACTTAAGGGGGTCATGCCGTGTGTCGGATCCGAGGAATCGATTTTTTTTGCATCAATTGTATCTAAATATAGTGTATAATATATGGGTTAAGTGACTTTTTGATATTCGAAGTCGTTCGGAAGTTACAGTGTTAAACAGGTAAAATGCCACTGGCCAGGTTTATGTCGATCGTCGTAATAAAGCGCTTATTTATCGGTCCAAATAACGATCGAATGACTTCACTAAAAGGACAAGAAATGAAGCCAAAGCTGTACATGTGTTTATTGAAGAAATCTAAAGTTTATGGACTTGGTATAGCAGATTAATGGCCAGTTAAGATTTTATGGTTAAAAATCACATTCTACTTTTTACATGCATTTTTCTCGAAACTGCATGTTGAAAATCTGCTGCCACCATAGCATCCAAAGAAATTCTTTAAAATGTTCACGACTTATTCGGAACATATTTCTACGGTCCGTAAATTAGGATAATTGCGATTGATTCAGTAGTTTTTTTTATTCATTGAAAAAGCCGTTAAAAAACACCAAAATTCACAAAAAAAGTTTAACACGGCACCAAAAATTTAGCTTTCAATATTTTTTAATAATCCTAGTTTATGGACTGTGGTTAAGTCCGCATGTTAAAATGCCGTTTACATTTTTTCTTTGAAATGATCACAGCACCCTCTAGCGGGGCAGCAGAAAAACACCTTTTTTGGAGATGGGTCTATAAGTTGCTCTGTATTTCAATAGGGAACTACGCTATCGGACTGGAAGAATTACTACGCTGCTCAACATATTAGTCAATATATGGTGAAAAATTCGAAATAAACGACCTTCACACGGGATGACCCCCTTAATAACTATTATTAGAAAGGCATATGAATATGGGGTTGAGGTAGAATCTAAGAGGAATTTGAAGTACAAAGCGCAGTCAGCCAGAATTGAAGACGTTTCAATGGCTTGTTGAATGAAGGACGTGGAGAGGTTCCATGGACTATGTCATCTTTCTTCAAATACCTTGATTACGTTGATGGCATCTCTTTTTCATCTTACTCAGTCATGTGCCTTCGTCAAATGGCTTTGATTTTACGAAGCAAAGTCGGTCTGAGAATAACATCATAAACAAACCGACCAATCTACACTAATGGGTAAAACATCGAATTCGTTGATCAATTTGTATATCTAGCAAGCCTCTCGTTAATTAGGGAGACAGCTGATACACATTGCCGGAAATCGAGAGCGATCACTCGTGGGTGTAGTTTACGCGCTGAGGCGCACATAAGGGTTTAGAGCAACCATCTTTACCACGTGCAACGATTTGTAGAAAAGAAAACTTTATTGGAATCGGTTTCGTGTCTGTCTGCCTATGTCTATGTGTTTATCTGCCACACGCTCTTCATTCGTGTTTCGATAAAGCTAACCCCAACCTTCGGTGGAAATACTAAAACTGCGAATCCCCAACCATATAGTAAAGGACAAAGCTTTGTGTTTAGTTTAAGGAGAGGGGATGCTCCTCGTATATACAAAAAGAGCTCCTTCTCAGGAACTAGCCAACAAACAGCCTGGGAGCAATCATGATGATGTCCTTGTATGTCACCGAAATATTCCGATATTTGCTCAAATAAAACTTACATAAGATGTATATACTTACATAAGATATCTACGGAATCTTCCATATCCAAAGATCTGAGCATCTGGATTCCGACATGTTTTGATATCTCCATGTAAATGTGGGAATTAATGTAAATTGTTGCGTGAGCATACTAAAACATGCCGGCAAAAGCCTACTTGACCCACTACCACTTCTATTTGAACTCCAGCAACAATCCTAGTTACACGGGAAGAAGGATAAACTGCAATACGTTTTGGTGCAGAGTTGGGTATATATGGCTGCTATAAACCCCGATGTGAGAGATCCAGGTTTCATCACTGTCGGTTCCTGGTAATTTGCTCTAGCTCACCCTGTGATTCTCCGAGAAGTTCGCACTCCTCCTTCACTGTTTTACGCTATGAAGTTCTAGGTGACTCACATGCTAGTAATTCGGAGATAGTGAGTTTCATGGGGGGTAATCTGCAATGATATTTTCTTCCTTTCCCAACGTATGTCACTTCGGCCTTCTGATCAACACGTCCATAGGTATTTCTGATTTTATTTGGGCCAGAATAACTAGATGACACCCTGAGTTGATGTAAGTTTGAAGATTTTGAGCAATGGTGGTGGTCACTTTCCCTGCGTCGATCCCATGCTTCAGTATAAAACTGAACAATGGTGCAGAACATTGAACTGGAATAGCTTCAAATTGATAGCGATATTGAATACCCAGTATTTTAACAAAACAGCGAAAGCGGATCTAGCGTCGAACTTATCCTTTGCAGTTTATTTTCAGTCTCAATATTTTCGTTCCGGTGATTTTTCATATTATTCCCAAGGGATTGGACTCCTCTGGACGTTATACAATTGCACCTTCTGCTCCCTCACCAAGGCAATGAAGAAATTCCTTTTTTATGGCGCACTTTGTCAGGGCAACGGAGCTCCAACGCCCCGAGTTTACCCCCACTCACAGCGACTGCCAGAGTTCTCAACTTAGCCCCTCTTATGGCCGATGTCAACACCCTTCTTGATATGACATTAACAAGAAAACCCTCAAATCATCTACTGAATGCGATGTGATTATCTGATTAGATGCTCGCAGACGGCCGGTCAAAACCCAACTGACCTTATGACAGCCCCCGCTCTCGAAAATGATGCCCTCCATGACAATACGGTGAACATTTTAGAAGTATACAAACCTTTTATTGTTATTGTTTTCCCATAACATGACGAGCAGGGTTTTGTCAAAGTTCACTTTGGTATTCTTATTACCCATCACGATCACGATGTCAGGAAGCCTCTTCTGAACTACATATATCTATATCTGAAATAGCCGCTAGTTCGTAGTATTACATAAGTGTAGAGTGGCACAATTGTAATGTTCGTCACCGGATTTGCGTCGACCACCACTAGGCTTACTAGAGTACAAAACCACAGTGCCATAATCCTACTTCGCTTAGTTCCAGAATGTCCAATCGATCTGGGTAAAATTTTTGCACAAGTTGGAGAAAGAAGACTACGTTTGTAAGAAGAGAAAAAAACCCCGCTGAATGGACGAACTACTAGACATGACGTTTGCAAATACCGGCAATGAATCATGTAACTAAAACATCGGCAAGGACGTCGATCTTTTTTCTGGAGGTCGAAACCATCAAAAGACTCTGACATATGTGTCACCAATGTATGCGACAGCATCTTAAACTATAAGGTCCTGTCCTCCTCCGCGCGGAACGACCACAAAGTATTATGTTGTCGGATTGGCGTAGTCGTCTTCCTGGCCTCTCTTGAATCACTCAAACTACAGCGAATTCACCTTATAATGTAGTCAATTGCATTTTTGTTCTCTTGATACGCTAACATTTTCCCAATTAAGCTTCCCGGTGCTGCCGTCCTTCCCAATGTTTCCTTCAGACTCTTCCTTTCCTCCATGAATACAGGATAATGGGCGTTAGGTGTCTTATGGAGTACAGTTCCCCAAACTGGTGCTACGTAGAGGAGCATAGAGCTCATCATTCTAGCTGCAAGCAGTCTGAGGGCGCACCACCAGCTCCAGCAATTGATATCATACTTTCCTTAATGCAAGCATGCTGCAAAAACAACTTGAAGTTCAGTCTGGCATCTCTCTGGTTAATGATAGGTTAATGAGCAGTACACTCAGAGCTACCACCAGGCAACCTTCCAACAAATCAAAAATAGGCCATGGGGTGGGAAACGCTTTCATTGAGGCAACTATGGATTGCCAGGTCGGGCCGTGAAATCTTTTGAGAGGGACGTATTTTCAGAAGTGTTGTCGTGATATCGAAGAGGTTGCTACAGAAAGCTACCACAAAGAACAAGACACACAAGCGGCACTCGCGACGCTTGTATTGCAAGATAGAGTTATTCATCAAAAGGTAATCAAACTATTGATAAAAAATGAAATACAGGAGTTATATGCTTTCAAGCAAAGAGATTTTGCCAACGAGATAAAGTGAGCTCTTCTTCTGTGTAGAGTTAAGCAGGGCATAACACCCGTAAGTGGGAATGCTTGAAAGAATTTCCCTCGGAGGCCGATTTGAACCCCTAGTGATTAGCTCGGAAGGTTGCTGTCCAGAAGTTGGAAGGGTTTCAGGGCCCCCATCTTCTAACCATATAGTGACTGTACTCTCTCTTCCATAGAAAGCGAATCACCGAAAATATAAAATGGTGCTGGACATCTTCAACATACCTACAGTACAATAAATTTGTTGAGATTCGAAGTTGAATTGGAGATAGCGAAGCTTTTAGTCTAGATGCCATTTCTAATACAGACCTTTAAGTTTATTGCCTAGACTTGGTCCTACTGGATTATCTGCGAGTTTGAAATATGTACATGGATTTTTCTCATCACAGTGGTAGAGGTTAATTACCACAGGTAGAGGTTAACATAATTTACCTCATAAACACAATGGGAAAGATATTAGGGGTTACCTATGGACCGACGCCGCATATATTTTCTGGAAATGCGATCGCGTCCAAAAAATGTTGCGAAGTTGGACGTCAAAAATAAATAGCCTGGAACCAACACATTACTTCGGAGGAAGTCTTCAAGTCGGGAACTCCTTTCACCAACAGAAGGGAAGAGGAAGAAGGAAATTTGTTGGCCAAGCTCAATCTTCTTCATAACAAGAAGAAGACGAATGTAATGTGCAGCACCTCCATTTGTCAGCGCTTCTCAGCAGCTCTCTGACAATGATGTCCGGAGAGAGCTACCATGTGTCCCCATAAAGTTGTTGACGAGTCCTACAACATTTCACAAAAAAAATAGGTGTGATCGGGGTCGTCCATCACTCTATTGTAAAACACAGGTTCCTCTTCTGTTGCATTTGTAGGTGGTTTTGGGTTCATTAGTAAGGCAACGGGGTCACTCCCAGCGCAGTCAGTTCTACGACAGCGCGTACTTAACCGTTCGTTTTGACTATATAATCATCTTGCGATCAACTTAGGATGCAGAGTCGGGAGTCCCTTTCTAGTCAAGTTGACTACTTCCCGGTTTTCCAGTGCAAGACTGGCACCATGAGAATCATCGATTCGTTTACTCGTCACATCAATATGCCCAGTCTGTGCCTATTTAACAGCACGTTCGACAACAAGTTCCGCAAGATAACCTGTACAACCGGCTAGGTGCAATTTTTCTGGCATGTTGAGTCTCAGCAAACTATCGTAAAAAGCATTTCAGAGATCTACCTTTAGGATTGGCATGTGTGATATTCGCGACGTGATCTCCATTCTCCTTTATTCCCCCAGCGTCTCATAAAGTAGGAAGTGGTCTCTCAGATCTTCTTCTTTTTCTTCAACCTTTGTCCCGTTTACAAGCGGGGTCGGCTCGTCGTGATCGGTTTCGCCATTTGGCTCTATTGATGCCTGATCTGGGTGCAACCTCGAGGCTTTTAAATCCCCATCCAATATATCAAGCCACCGTTGTTTAGGCCTGGCTGGCCTGGTTTACCATCGAGTTCAATGTTCAGACCAATCTGGCAAGTGAATTCTCGTTAGCACGAATTACGTGACCATACCATCGAGGACGCCTCTCTCGCAATTTTCCATGATTGGTGCAACCCCACAACGATCGCGGATAACCTCATTTCGGATGTGATCAAAACGTGTCATACCACTAGTCTTTCAGATGATGCGTTAATATCCGCATTTGCTAGTATCCCTATTATAACTGACCACTTTATAGTATTTAAGGCATTTCTAACATGAAGCGTTACGAGGATACCCGTCGAAACTGACAGCTGTGTGCCTTGGTTCGATTAACAACACCCAAAACCTCCATGACGTATTCACTGCTGAATTCCCTGCTCTGAAATTAAATTGCCTTTAGGATAAGTCCCTGGCAATAGTTGTTCACTAATAGTTGTCACCGCTAAGTACCCTCCTAGGCAAGGGGCTGTCATTATCAGATTTACAAATGAATTCATGACAATATAATCTGCAGTCTCTCAACGCTCCGAAGTGTCCTCCAGTGTGGTTCTGATGGGTGATTTCAATGTCAAGGTAAGCTCAAATAACACTTTGCTGTGATAGGGGAACGTAGCGAAAATGGTGGGAGGTGTGTGACTCTCTGTAGTTTCCACCACCTTTCGATTGGCGACATATTCTTTGAGCACAGAGCCTGACTGACTGCTACTTGTAAGCTCCAAGCTTTTGCTAACGCCTGTCTTCGTCGTACCATCGGGGTGGTCTGTCTCATGACAGTCTCTGACGAAGAATTTTCTCATCTCAGGAGTAAGATACCTGCAGACGTTCGAATAAGAAGGCGGAAGCTTCAACGGATAGGTCAGACATTATGAAAGAGCGACAATTCCATTGTCGGCCATGCTATGCAATGGAATCCCCTATCCCAGAGTGGATGACGAGTTCTCCCTAAGAACACCTGGGACAGGACCGTGGAGGACAAAATTTGGAGGGAGCTGAAGCACATCTCAACGAACTAGCGGTGATGGTTGGTATGGTAGGTGTGGTTGGTGCACTGTGCTCCATTTTTGGCGGACAATGGCAACATATAAAGGAACTTTCGAATGCACCAACGATGGCAGGATCGACCAGGACTGTGCTGATCATATAACGATGATATGTTGTCTACGGAGAGATAAGTGGGTATTTATTTGATTGGAGAAGATGTAGAAATAACTTGCGTTTGAAGTCCTAAATAATCAGTTGGTTTATTTTCAGATTTAGGATTTTGATGATAAAAAGAGATTGAAGCGTTTTGAAAAATTTTGATTTACTACGAACTACTACAAACATAAAATCGGAAAAATCGAATTTAAATATTCATATGCTAATTGCTCGAAGAGGGAGGAAATCCACCACTCTTTTGAAACCTCTCGCTATTGCATGCTTATCAATAATCTATTTTGAGAAGCACTGCTTCCCGTAAAGCATTATCTTCATACATGAATCGAAAACATTATACAAGAATGCTTTTCAGCGTGTATCCTTTTTCATTTCCACTAATAACTCTCGATTTGGTACGTTCTTTCATTTCATTTCCAATGAGGCGCGCTCACAGAATACTACCACCACCACCACGGCCATCACCATGCCCTGCATAAAAGGATCCAAAGAATAGGAAAACATGAATTCATTCGTTTTTTCGTCCTTTCGACTAGCTCTCCTGTGCATGGATGTGTGCTTCATACGGAAAACGTCATATGCGCATGATGGTGTCTGGTAAACATACTCACTGTAAGCTTTACTACTTTATGCCCTCTTTATTCGGCATGTAACAGGACACCACGCCACGCGACGACGTACGACGACGTATTTCGTAATAGAAGTGTATCAGAAGGAGCATACGCTCGCAAATCGGAACGGTGAGTGTAGTAAAGTGAAAGTGATTATTAATGCACCCCTAAATTCACTGGCGGAATTTAATAAACTTCTCCCACGAGAGGGTGGGACTCACGATGGGGTGGTGGGGATGATGCATTGAGGATTGAGTAGAGGTTTGAACAGGGTGTTGTGTACATTTCAGTACTGAGATTTCTATTAGAAATCGTAAGAATTATTGAGACTTGGGGGTTGTTGGGCAGCTGAGTGCTGTATGTTGGGTGGAAATGGTCCGCCTCTCCCTGCGGGTAATCATCTTGCAGCTCATATTTTTGAACACGTCAATCGGTTTGTTTTATATGATCCATTTGAAATGGTAAAATGTTTACAAGTAGGGGTTGCGTGGGGGTTGTTTCCTCGGCCCCTTACTCTACACTAGAAATTAATAGTAGAGCTTCCGCCGGGAGCGATAAAAAGTAACAAAAATTTCACTATTGCAGGATGTACCCTATGAGTGAGGTACACTTATATGTTGGTGGTTAGGGTAGCTGGTATGAGATATGTACCCATTCTGAAACGGGATCGATAGTCGTTTCGTTAAGTACTTAAATGTTCGTTTTATGTATGTATTTATTTACGGAGCCAGAAATATGTAGAGACTTTGTTGCAGGTTTGTTATTTCCGTATTTGGAAATGCTGAAAATTATTTCTATTTTGGGAAATAATAGATTTTGACTGAATAAAGAAAGAAATGAGATTGATGTATCAATTGGAGAATGTTAATGAGGGATCGGGAAGAAACTAGTTTTCATCAACTGTTTTTCGAAACTAGCTAACGCTGTAAGATAGAATATCGTCTGCCACTATTGAGTGCTTTGAAGAAATGCCGGGGCATTTCAACTAGGCCAACAATCTTTCAATAATTTGTGATGAAAATAAGAACTGGACGCTTGGACAAAATACCTACGTTATTTAACAAGCTGAAGTGACGAACTTTAATGGTTGATGTCCGCCTTAGCAGCTAAGTGTAGCTTCAATAAAGTGCATTTGCTTGGTGTGGTTCCCTCATGCATATGTCACACGTGAAAGTTCGTGTCCATTCCGATGCGTGGGTCAGCACCAAGGTATAAATTTTGAGTTATCGACGGAATAAGGAAGAACGATATCGATTCCGTCCGATCACGAAACGCGATGTTAGAGCCGACACTGTGCTTACTCCCGAGTGAATAGTCCCGTCGGCTGTCCTGAGATCGATGCTAATCTCTCCCCCTTGTACCGACCGCCGTTAATAATTTTCCGCGGGAATTCCGAAACCCAAACAACTTACGGCTCCAGTATCTATCAGTTCTTGGACATATTCACCCAAGGCTGTGACATCCGGGCGGATATCATTACTGGGCCAAATTTTGAAAATGGCGGAGTAGTAAAGGCGACGGCAGCGCATAATTCGCCGCCAATACTGATGTAACCGAAGAGTAAAGTGTTTAGGCTCGCCACCTACTTGTAAAATACGCTCTTTGGCCGCATGATATCGTTGCAGCCTCACGTGCAACGACCTCTGAAGCATCGATTTCCTAGTAATAATAGGTGGTGAGGTCAATCCAGATAAGTTTTATCTAAAGTGCCAGACCATTTGAACACGGTAACTTTCTGAGTTACTGGTGGTCAAAGGGTAGTATAGGTCCCGGGGCGAAACGTGGATTGGTACCCACGATGGAGCATAAAACCTGGGAAATGCCTGCTGAACCAACACCAACAGCTCTACTACCAAACCCTATCTCCACCTCCACGTGGTGACCGCTGGGAGCTCTTTCTTGACGAAAAGCTGCAGACGGAGAAGGATGAAGGCGAGTCTCCCGCGCCTAAAAACGGGACAAATTGTACCAACTGGTCCTCCAGGTTGGGGGTTGGGTAGGGCTGACAACCCTACACGGAAAACAACCTGTTACGAAGCCACAACAGGAGCCTCGGATAGGACGGATGTTAAAACGACGGACCCGGCAACGACAAAGGAACAACGATTTGCGCATTTTCTCATGGAACGTGCGCTCCCTGTACAGAGATGAAGCTGATAAGCAGCTAGCCGATACCCTGTCCCAATATAGGGCTGATGTAACAGCGTTGCAAGAGATGCGATGGACAGGGACCGGTTTCCTGGAGAAGAGCCACTACACCATATATTATAGCGGCCATCCAGTAAACCATGTGCTCGGAGTAGGTTTCTTAGTCAGCCAAAAAATGAAACCTGCTGTTATCGGCTTTGAAAGTATAAGCGAACGGCTATGCACTCTGCGCTTGCGAGGCAAGTTTAGAAATATAAGCCTCATAAACGTTCACGCCCCTACAGAGGAGACTGCAGAGTCGGAGAAGGATACCTTCTACGAGGCAGTAGAAAGAGCCCTCGAAGCCTGTCCCAGATATGATATCAAAATCATACTTGGGGATTTTAACAGCCAAGTAGGGAAGGAGCCCGTATTCAGGCGATACGTTGGCTCCCATAGCTTACACGAAAAAACAAATGATAACGGACTGCGGACTATTCAATTAGCAGGGTCACACGAAATGGTTGTTGGAAGTACCTGGTTTGCGCGGAAAGCGGTCCACAAACATACGTGGGCCTCTCCAGACGGGACCACTTTCAACCAAATTGACCACGTGTTGATCGAACGCCGCCACCTCTCAGCCTTGATGAATGTCAGAACATATAGGGGGGCCAATATAGACTCGGATCACTATCTCGTTGGCATGGTGCTCCGAGCTCGAATAACAATACCACCTAGAATCCCCTCTGACAATCAGGTGAGAGTGAACACTGAAGCCATCCACAACACAACCCTCCGCGACACCTATAAGAGGGAAATGGATGCCGTAATAACCGCAGTCAATAGAGGACCTGGAGATGAAGCATCAACAAATGATCTTCACAACCACCTGAAGAACGTTATCATGGATACGGCCACAAATATACTTGGCCCCAGCCGCAAAAGGAGTCGGAACGGCTGGTTTGACGATGCATGTAAGCTAGCAACGGAACGGAAGAGTGCCGCATACCGAGTAATGTTGCATTCTCAAAGAACGCGGGCACGCGCAGAGACTTATCACGAACTCCGTCGAGCGGAGAAGCGACTTCACAGACGGAAAAAGGAAGCCTGGGAGAACCAACAAGTCTGTGAACTAGAAAAGTACAGGGAGCAACCGCACCAGGCGCGGAAGTTTTACCAACAAGTCAGCAGGATGAAGCCTTATACACCTCGATGCTCATCCTGCCGAGACAGAATGGGCATATTAGAGCGATGGGTTGAGTACTTTGATGAGCTACTGAACAACCAGAACATCGGCGAGTTGGAAGTCCCGCCAACTGAAGACGACGGACAAATACTGCCATCACCAAGTTTAGGAGAAACAGTCCGTGCAATTCATCGGCTAAAAAATCATAAGTCGCCAGGAGCCGATGGAATTACAGCCGAATTGGTTAAATATGGAGGCGACCAGTTACACCAAGTGGATCATCAACTTGTGCTCAAGGTATGGGACAGCGAATCAATGCCTGACGATTGGCAGCGAGGCATAATCTGTCTCATACATAAAAAGGGAGATATCAAACAGTGCAGCAATTATAGAGGCATCACGTTGCTGAGTACCATCTATAAGATATTCTCCACTATCTTGCTAGGCCGGATAGCCCCATACGCCCAGAACATCATTGGCCCATACCAAAGAGACTTCACTCCAGGCAAATCAGCAACAGATCAGATTTTCTCTCTGCGGCAAGCGATGGAAAAACTGTTGGAATATGGACAACAGTTGCACCATCTATTCATCGACTTTAAAGCCGCCTATGATAGCATAGCCAGGGTAAAACTGTACACGGCCATGAGAGAATTCGGTATCCCGACGAAATTAATAAGACTGACTAGGCTGACCCTGACCAATGTGCGAGGCCAGATAAAAGCAGCAGGATCACTCTCAAGACCATTCGACATCAACAACGGTCTACGACAAGGGGATGCGCTATCATGCGTCCTCTTTAACCTGGCCCTCGAGAAGGTGATCCGTGATGCTGAGGTGAATGCAAGAGGTACGATCCTCTTCAAGTCCACCCAACTACTGGCCTATGCTGACGATATCGACATCATGGGAAGAACCACCCGAGACGTTCAAACTGCCTTCATCCAGATCGAGCAGGCGGCGCGAGATCTTGGGCTGCACATCAATGAAGGCAAGACAAAATACATGGTGGCAACGTCAGCACCGAAGACGAATCAACCAACAACATCAAACCGCACTGGTCAAACACAAGCACGAACAAGAATAAGGATAGGAGAATACAACTTTGAGACCGTTGACAATTTCTCCTATCTAGGGTCGAAAATCACAACCGATAACAACTACGATGATGAAATCCGCGCACGGTTGTTGTCAGCCAACAGAGCCTACTTCAGCTTACAAAGACTGTTCCGCTCGAAACGTCTCACCATAGGGTCAAAGCTCTTACTGTACAACACTATGATCTTGCCAGTCCTCATGTATTCCCCGGAAACTTGGGTTCTTAGCAAGAAAAATTGCGAACTCTTGGCCGCGTTCGAGAGAAGAATCCTCCGAAGAATTTTTGGCCCCCTACATGAGGATGGACGATTCCGTAGCCTACACAATGACGAAATCTATGAGCGATACCATGACCGTCCGGTTGTGGATAAAATCCGGCTCAATAGGTTACGGTGGGCGGGTCACTTAATCCGTATGGATGAAGATGATCCCACCCGGAAAGTCTATAAGGGCAATATCTATGGTAGGAAAAGAAGACGAGGCAGACCCTGCCTAAGATGGAGCGATGGCGTGGGCCAGGACGCCAGACAGCTTTTAGGGATATCGAATTGGTGGACCTCGGCGCAAAACCGGGATGTCTGGAGTTCCTTATTAAGGCAGGCCTAGACCGGATACCGGTTGTTGCGCCGTTGATGATGATGTGGAAGGCGTGGTGCCTCACATGTCATTTTACCAAAATTCACACGTCCTTTCCGAAGCATCCGGATCCAGAAAAATAAACAAACAAGTCGGGAAACCAGTAGCTGGATACTTCAGGTATGAAAAGTTTTGTGTATTTCTTTTATAACAATATTTCAGTAGACATTTGTCTCAATGGTATCTAGCACGTAATATATCCATATCTTATGTGAGAATAATCACTTTCGCCTGATACTGACATTCAAAGTCTTGAATTTGAACAGAAGCGACAATTTTGACCATTTATAACTTTGTTAGTAATAGTGCAATTTTCACCAAACTTGGTTGAATCATGCTCTATGTTATAGCCTTTATTGCTTTATTGCTGTAATTTCGGAATTCTAGGATAAGCTTAGGGGCGTTTGTAGTCAATTACTGAATATTATCGT
Source organism: Hermetia illucens (assembly GCF_905115235.1). Lineage (NCBI taxonomy): Eukaryota > Metazoa > Arthropoda > Insecta > Diptera > Stratiomyidae > Hermetia > Hermetia illucens. The sequence goes on along the minus strand of NC_051849.1, from coordinate 68,001,017 downwards.
AATATACTATTATTAACTATATTTGAATAGATATCAGTATCGAGGGTATTTTGGAGTCTCCAACTACATTTCCAATAAATAATAAGACTGGCTTTGGAAAGTACTAAAATATACCTTTGATATGATACCCCACATGACTATATTTGGTGAAAAAAAATGAACACGCTCCTTTGCATGTATGGGACTCACCCCTTAAATTCAACGCAAAATGATGTAAATGAGCGTTCACAGTTGTCACCTTGCTGTCAATCGCTATAACCGTTTCGAAGAAAAATACGTGTGACCGACAGGCAGACAAAACACAACGATTTTAATAATTCTGTTTTACAAAAAATCTTAAAAAGGGAATTCGCACGACGTTATGGAATGAGCAACACGCGAGCTAAACCTGAAAATAAAAAAAAACATAAAAAAAGCGTGCGTGGAGCCTTAAAACTCCTGACCGGATGATCCACGTGAATTTTGGTATAATAACACCTGACGGATGGAAGTGCTCAAAGGACCCTCCCCCTCCCCCCTCTCCAAATTCTTAAGTTTTGGCTAGCATAGAAGCGTGTGTCGACGGAGCACTTCGATGGAGCTTCAAGATTTGCGGGTGGACCTTCACGGTCAATTTCGCTGTATTTTTAGATTTTTGGGATAGCTCCCCCCTCTTAGTCGTATCTGGCCAATCAGGCTGGTCATTTTGATCACCGCCAAATATCGTTTTGTCATGTCAAATACCGCCCAACGTGAAACCTAACATTTTCTAATTTCAGGCCCGAAATTTTCTAGGTTTTGGTTACTTGAATCAGTGGTAGGTAGCCTATCCCGGCTCTCAACTTCGTTTTGGTATGTCGTGTAGAAATACAATAGTTTCTCAACATTGCTTCCGGCTAACTGAGAGGGCAAGATGAATCTTTGATGGAGTATGGAAGCAGCCAGCTGATAAACGCTGTAGACGGAAGTTTTCCTGTGCATATGCTGCAGTAAGAGTTCTCTTCCTATTTTGAAATTCGCTTTATATTTCGTCTTACTTGGTTTTTTTGTCTTCCTTGGTTTTTTTGTCTTACTTGGTTCGTTTTTCGCGCAACAAACTCTGCCTTCCTTGCACGTAACCTGCGGGGCAATGGAGCTTCAATGATGGTGGTATGAAGCCACGAGGAGAGATCTTCTGGGTTGGGTTAATCCTTCTACGCAGGATGCGATAGAGACGGACGACGATGGGTTGAAAGATTGTTTCAACGGCAATTGTCTACACTTCGAGATTCGAACCCGAACACCTACATGGTGAGTCAGGCACATCAAAACCAAGCTGTCTCAACTCATGCGACATATTTAAATATCAGACGTGACGATGGACGATATGAACTTGACGATATGTGCGGATCCGAGAACCTGTACGAATATAACGATGAATCCGGACTCGATTATATGTAGGATATTTTTGACTCTGTCACTGACGATTCAATTCAGGGAAAATCATTTAATACCATGTAAGCGGATCCCGTTGACATAATTATGACATCCTGGGAGCTGGTTTTTGATGGCACACCAAGATCATTGGCCATCAACTAGCTCTTATTCCGCATGGAGACTTTGACTCACTTAACCCTACAGGGGGATTTCGGTCTGCTGTGTGCTCATACCGATTGAGAAACAGATTGGTACTGGGACTACTACGAATCTGTCATGGGGCTCTTCGCCAGCAGTTTAAGGATTCTCTAGATGATTGGGTCATTCTTCGACTGATGCGAGCCCGCACGCAAGGTTATGCGAGGATTTTGTGCGTTACTATAAAGCTGTGTGGTACTGGGACTACCATCAATCTGTCAGACGAATCGAGTGGATCTCCTTTCATGGGACTCTTTGCCAACAGTTTAAGGATTCTCTAGATGATTGGGTTATTCTTGAACTGATGCGAGCCCGCACGCAAATCTATGCGAGGATTTCGTTAGTTACTATAAAGCTATGCGTCCGTTAGCTAATAGACTAGAAAAGACAAATTGGTAGAGTTGCTACATTGTGGGCTGAGACCCTACGTACAGCGGTAATTGCTCTACATTTCGGCTAACATGGTTCACGAGCTGCCTAAGTTAGTGCAGCAGAGTATTACAGGATTATCTCTCAAGCAGGCTCTCTAATCAATTGCACAGCTGTTCTACTGAATTTGAAAAGGAAGTAGACATAAATTGCACCTCAGGGAATCTTCAGTCTAACATTCAGGATTGTGATTTAGGTTTGATTGGCTGGAATTTTCCGCAGGTTGGACAGTACGGCTGTGGACTCCATAACACGTGTAAGCCCTTATATCCAATCCATCGAGTTCCAGAGCCCAGCCCCAGTCATCGGGGGGTTCCTGTATCGGACGCACGACACTATGTGGATATTACTATGTCCTCCACAGCAACTCAGAAATATACCGTGTTGAAGTGGTCCGACACTTTACATAAAACTTACCCGGATTTGATCTCACCATCTATTTTTTTCTAAGAAATAAATGCTTTCGGTTCTGAGGCTGTGAAACGTGAAACTGCAACAAAACCAAGCGGCCAGAGAACGAATTTCTGGAGTAGCAGAGGTGGCGATGAAAAAGCCTAAGTCCACTAGCCTTCGTTTACGTCAGTATTGGCGGCGTATAATGCGCGACCGTCGTCTTTACTACTCTGCCGTTCTCACAAGTCGGTCCAGTAATGATATCCGCCCGTATACTGGCCCCGGGAAAGATGACTACAAGTACATTCACATGAAACTCGGTAAAATCGATAATCCAGAGAAGGTATATAGTAACCAAAGAGGCAGCACACAGAAGATTTGTATCCCGGGCATTGCTTGAATCTGTATGTTGGAAGACTAGGATTGCACATGTTCAATATTTTTCGATTACATGCACGTGAAAAATTTCCCACATTGACTCTGGTGTTAACGCGTTGTATGTGATGCAGTACATTGCTGTGCGGCCACATGTTTGCAAACCACTTAACGAAAACTGGGAATCAAGAAGACTGAATACATGAGGAGCAAATCAAGTGGCTACAGAGCACGGAATGTCATTGCGTATCCGTGCGGTAGCGGTAGCGACGAGGTACCTAACTGACCTAGGACATATGTTTTGGTGTGTTGCTTTGTCGATGGCGCTTAGATGACTTTCTTGGGTGTGTTCCCCCATCCCAAGTGATAAACCATAAATAGCTGCGCAATACCACATGCTCGCAGCAATTTGCTTGCCACCACGTGGGAGCAACCAATACACTGCATCACATACACAGCACTAATGCGGAATTTTTGCTGCGCATTTACCGTAGACGGTCAAACATTCTCAATGATTTTTCTCCATCATAAAATTTCGAACAATGCGCTGGTGGTTGAGTCTCCTGTGTTCAGTCTTATTGCTGGGGGCGCTATATGCGAAAACCGTCAGTTGAAACGGGGGTGTAAGAGGGTAGATGAGCTTAACAGGGAAATTATCACATCATGTGAGACCAACAGCAGAAGACACTTTTATTAGGAATACTCCAATCCAATATACAGAGAGATCTGGAAAGCTAAGAGGGATTCGTGGAAGAGATTCTGTGAGGAAATTTCCTTGAATGGTCTCTAGCTAAAAATCCAGTTAATCCCGTTATGATATTGGGCAGACCCGACGGAACATCGACAAAAACGGGAAATGGAACAAAGAAATCCGTCTGACAGCTTTCTTTCTAGCTTTTGAATTAAGAATGAGTGGCTAGGTCTAGTTAGAAGAAAAAGTTTTGGACAATTAGGCGAGTAGAGACAACTGAGAGCTCGTATTCATAATCGTGACATTGAATAAGGCCAAGCGGGTAATAAACCCATTTACTTGGTCGAAACAGAGCCTACACCATTCGCTTCCATTCAATTTTATAAGCTATGAAGGCAGTAGACCAGCGTTGTTAGGCTGACCTTTCTATAAAAACCTAGGCTCAAATTTATAAGCCGATAACTTCCTTCTCCCTCCATTTCGAAACGAGTTCGTTGAAAAACACGTAAAGGAGAAGCGGACATCTTCCCGCTTTGCTGAAGTGCTTAGTAATCGGGAGAACCTCGTGAGACGGCGCTACACTCTTCCACAAATTACATGTCGACCTATTTTTTCTAAATTTTTTAACTAATTTTGGTTTTCTGCGAAATTTTCTTACTGAAATACTTTACTATTACATAAAGCAAAATTATTTTATTATTACAGAAAATAATAAATATTTATTTGGATAGGGGAGGGGGAGGGGGGGAGGGTTTGTTGAATTGACCTTCACAAAATTACACGTATGCAATTGTTGATAGAATTATATTCCATTTACCTTTCAACAGGACAATGATACAATCAGTATCACAAGTGCTACTAACCATTGGTTGGAAGCTACTCAGTTTTCTCTTTTAGGTTGGCCAGGGTAGTTTTTGATCTGAATATTATTGAGAAGATGTGGACAATGTTTATTGAATGTATCTAATTATCCTCAAAACCAAACTATTTCAGAACTTAAAATCGGAATTTACTCGGGATGAGTTAGACTATAATTTTAGATAAGTAAATTGAGTTGCTACCCATTATTAAAATTGCCTTTGACTTTTTTTGTTAGTATTATAGAAATAAATGGTTGTTTTGGAACGTGGACGTAGAGTAGAGGCACATTGCAAACAAGAATTCTTTCGGAATAATTATATTGTTCTATTGAGCTAAACTTGTACAAAATGTCTGCAAGCACTTCATTTACATATTGCATTAAGCAAATTTCTTAAATAAAAGAAATTAGTATAACAGTTTACAGAAAATAAGGTGTACGTATAATATAATAAGGTCCGGTTATCCTAATCTTAATGGATGCAGCATCCGCTTTCGATAAGACTTTCTTTAGGCCAATGGTGTCAGCTATGCCAGGCATGGTGCAGAAGACACTATATGTAGGCTTGGAGAGACTATATGTAGACATGTAGATATTTGTTGCTAGAGGGCAGGCTGTCTCAAACACATTTATATGGCGAAACTGTATGCGCTTTCATATCCAGCAAATGTTCACAGGGGACGTCCTACCACCCCTTCTATTTTTAATGAGATGTCTTGTCTGACTTAGCACTTAGACCGTAGTGATCAGTTGTTCACAACACAGTATTTTAGATATACTAAATCCTGGTGCTCGTGCTCGTCTTTACTTATAGAGCACTAGTATGAAGACAAAAAGTAAAACAAAAGTCACCAAAATAACAAGCTCTCTTCGCTTCAAAGACCTGTCAGTCTTGGGTTTCGTGGTGAAAGGAGGGGCGGGGCTTGTAGCGTATAGACTTCACTTGAACGACTTTTAGGCGCCTACAATAAATAGACATAGCAGAATCACCAAAGGCAAGAATCGTGACATTGTGTCGGTAAAATCCTGCTTCGATTCCAAACTAAAGGCTATGATAGCTCGAATGAACTGGAATCATTGCAATGATGACCATCTGGGGAACTGCGTACTATGGTACACAGATAGAGCTACGTCGAAAAACGATATGGGGTTGGGATACATGGAGCGAAGTCAAGATAATACATTGCACCCCCCAACAACAAATTACTGTTTTTTAGTTGGAAGCATATACAATAAACCGTTGTCTTAGGAAGGATCTACGCAAGGAATGAGAAGTTGCTAAAATCCATATTCTCACGGACTATCAGGCGACACTAAAAGGCGTCGTATCGCAACAAACCAGATTCAGATGGTATGGGAATACCACCAAATTCTCAAAACCATGGCTGCCAAAAACAAGGTAATATTGAATTGAGTAGAGGGGCACAAAGATATTGAAGGCAATAAGAGGGCGAAGGAACGGACGTAAAATAACTCCTCCAGAAATCACAAATCACTTCATCGCCGTATATACCGCTTGCAATTGCGCCACAAGAAAAGCGAGAATGGCTTGTGAGCGGTATCAAATCAATGCTGTACAGTTTGTAGAACGAATATGTACGACCTTCGAATCGGTGACTCGATATAAGTAAATAAATTAATTTTTAATATAAAGAATACAATTATTATTATTCTGTTAAGGGAAAGTCGCACCGCGTCCTTGAAGAACTATTGTGCCGCTTTTACTGGTTATAGTGTACCTATTGATCATAGTATCTCAAGCAGGCCTGTAACCGTTAGTATGTTCCCTACTTCCAGATCTTTCAGCTTTGCATCTGGTATTAAGTGTTCTCCCAGATGTGTCGACCTACTTTGCATAAGTGCCGGACACTGTCGCAGGACGTGTATAGAGGTTTCGTCCTCCTCCTCACAAAACCTGCAGGCAGTGTCCGTATATATCCCTAGCTTCCCTAGGTAACAGTTCAGCCGACAATGACCAGTGAGAATTCCCACTATGATTCGGCGGTTCTTTTTGGTGAGGTTTAAGCAATCCTTTGTGCGCATGGGTTTCTATCCCCCAATAAGCACCCTGGACTGCTCCATCCCTGGTAGGCCCGCCCAGTATAGTTCCCTCAACCGTTCCTTTTCATTTCTTAAATTCATAGCCATGAAACCGTTTCCGATTCCACAGAAGGGTTCTGGCCCGTGTAAAGCCGTCCCTGCTCCCTTCTTAGCTAGTTCGTCCGCTGCCTCGTTGCCTTCCAACCCAGCATGGCCTGGAACCCAAAGTATCCAAACCTTGTTGGACGAGCCGAGTGTATTCAGTCTCTCAAGGCATTCCCATACCAGTTTAGAGTTCACCTGGTTGGCCTTGATCGCTGCTTGGCTATCGGTGAGAATAGCTATGTTCTGCCCCCTGTAGTTCCTTTGCAGATTAAAGGAGGCACATTTATCTATGGCGTATATTTTCGCCTGGAATATGCTAGTGTACTTGCCCATTGGGTCAAAGTACATTTTCCTTGGACCAATGACACCGGCACCCGCTGCCTCTGCTGTGAGGGATCCGTCGGCGTACCAAGTAATCAGTTGCTGGTTGAAGCCGTATGTCGCAGCCACGCTCTCCCAGTTTGCCTTGTTACTCAAACGTGTTTCAAACTTCTTATCGAAGTGAAACTCGTTGTCATTTTATCCCTCGGTATCAGTAATTCGGGATACCGCCTAGAAAGAATATCAATCTTCCTTCGATTTAGGCAGCTCCCCGCCTCACTTATACTACCGGCCATCCTAAATATTGATCTCCTTGCCTGCATCTGTATGTGCAGATGGAGAGGGGTTAATCCCAGAAGGACCTCCAGGGATGCCGTTGGGCATGTCCTCATTACCCCACTGATACACACGCAAGCCAGCCTTTGGAGCTTATGTAATTCCCTGGCTTGTGTGCTGAGTTGGGTTCTTTCTGCCCAGATTACTGCTCCATAGGTAATCACTGACCTTACTATTGCAGTATATATCCAAAGTAGTATCTTCGGGCTGCAACCCCATTTTGTTCCTGCTATGGATCTGCAAGTCATCAGAGCCCTCGTGGCTTTCTGACAAGTGTTTCCGACATGTGTCTTCCAGGGTAATTTTTGGTCTAGCGTAATTCCCAAATATTTGACCACTGTTTCTCCTTTCACCTCCATATCATGTAATGTTATGGCTCTCAGGTGATCCAGCTTACGCCTCCTAGTGAATGGTACTATGGTGGTTTTGGTTGGGTTGATCCGCAGTCCCACCTTCCTGCACCAGGCACTAAAGAACACAAACTTGAAACTTTAAACGCGATTATCTTAGAATAGTGTTCTTGTGAAAGTACATTCGCTGTGGACACGATTAGTAAAAAAATCATTAGTGCAACAAAAGTCAAATTTTTATCAATTATTTATTATGATAATAGTTAGACCCTGAATGAACCATTTTAATAAAAAAAAAAAATTTTAAATAAAAAGTGTGCTTAAACAGTCATGCTTGCGGCAGTACATGCAATGGAGATTGCAGTTACCCCGTTGCTCTTGCTGAGATATGAAAATACAATAAAAAAACCATCGCCCGCATAGGAGTTTAGTCGAAATTGAAAGTGGGTTTAAACTCCGGACACTGTTCCACAATCACCCGAAACGGGAGAATGTCCAAAGTCCAGAGCAGAGACTAGCAGGCAGCTCGCAAATGGCCTTCCAATTATTACACTCGAAACTGAGGACCTTCTTCGGAATCTCAACGATCATCCAACAGATTCCCCACCTTATTTTCAGGAACGACGGAAATCACTTCTACAGTGCAATCTAACAAAACTTTCAAAGACCGTTTTTGAAAAAAACTGTTTGATTTAAATGATCGGCATTTTAAATTTCAACTAAATTCAAACGTACTGAAAAGTTCGTGCCATGTGTGACGTCACAAGCCAAGTCAAGAAAGTTTAGTGTCAAAGTTAATTTTGGCGGTGAAATATCAAGGAAGCCGACCTCATGTTTCATTGCAGTCAGGTTTATATTGAGAGGATCGCTTCAATGTTAGTTAATATTTTATAATCTTAATAAAACTGGATTTTTGGCGACCGATCCCCATGAAACAGACACAATCACTGTCAGTGGCAGTGACCTACTCAGAACTGAGCGATTTAAATATCTCGGGTCAATGCTATCAGCCAATGGAGAACTGCGTTATGAAATTACTTCACGCATTAACGCAATCTGGATGAAGTGGCGTTCCGCAACTGGTGTTCTTTGTGATCGACGTATCAACGAACGTCTCAAATCTAAAATTTACCGCAATGTTGTCCGTCCTATCGCCGTCTATGGTTCTGAGTGTTGGCCGATTATAAAAGACAATGAACGGCGTCGTGCAATAATGGAGACGAAGATGTTGCGTTGGACTAATGGCGTGACACGTTTTCACCACATCCGAAATGAGAATCTCCGCGATCAATATGGGGTTGCACTGATCGTGGAAAAACTGCGAGAGAGGCGTCTTCGCTTGTATGGTCACGTAATTCGCGCTAATGAGAATTCATTTGCCAAGATTGGTCTAAACATTGAAGTCGATAGTAAACGATCAAAAGGCCGTCCGAAACAATAGTGGCTTTATACGCTGGATGGAGATTTAAAAGCCTCGAGATTGCATCCATATCAGGCATTTGATAAGGGCAAATTGCGAAACCGATCACGACGAGCCGATCCCGCTTGTGAACGGGACAAAGGCTGACGACAAAGAAGAAGATGTTCGAATTTTGTGTCACAATTATTCATTTCTAAAGTTTTGTTTGGTCTGTCTGCCTGTATTTTTTTAATGATAGGTGGAAAGCTTCAAAAGCTACTGCTAACTTCTGCCACATTATGGGACTTTTACTCACTAAAACCACCGCCTCCTTCATCTACTCTCCATATGGTATTGCCATATGGTATTACGTCGCTGGACTGTATCTGTTATTCGTGATGGTGACCCTCTCCCCCTCTATCATCCTTCTAAACTCCCCATGGCGTAGTATTCCGTGCATATTCTTTATTGCTTGTTCGCCGCTTTCCGCACCCAAATTGAACATATTCTCTATGATGTTTTCCACTGATAAGTGGATATTGGCTACACTTCCATTTCCATTCTGTATGATGCACCTTGGGCAGCGGAAAAGTACATACTCCGCATCCTCCGTTACAAACCCGCAAAACTGGTAGTTCGAAGTCTCTTCCACTGCAGTAAAGATACCCTCTTTTAAGCGTGCCGTAAAAGCTTGTGCGAAAGTTTATGATACTATCTCTACTGCCAATTTGATAGCTAGGTTTAATATGACATTTAAGCCTTGTTGACTTTGATGTTCTTATAATAATCGTTGGCGCAACAATCCAATTGGATCAAGGCTTTGAAGTATGTTAGAGCACTTCATTCGAGACGGTACACTACAGGATTACAGTACCCTGTAGGAGGCATAGTGGTCAGCATTGCGCTCGCCCGAGATTATTACCCTGATTTGACTCAGGTACTCATTCACAGCTGATTCGACTGGTATCCGACATCAAATCACGATACAAATTCCACTGCCACCAGTGGGATTTGAACCACGACCGCACGACAGTACGACAGTCTTGTGCTCTAACCACTCAGCTTGCCGGACATACTTGATGTTCTTTGCGGCTTCCAACACCTCTTCGTCGCTTATCTCGGGTACTTTTTTGATTCTACTTCTTTGATTTGAACGTCATCATTAATATTTTGAGGGAATAGGACGTTAAATATGTCGTTCAGGACTTAGGACATGTAGTCGGTGGGCAGCGTTTTCCTTTGATTGATGTCATAACTATCTTGTATGCGCTACCCCAAGGGTCAAAGTCAGCTTCAACTGCAGAGTTGATTGAAATTCATGGTTTTACTGCTTCCTATAGCGAACTGGAGTTTTTTCTGGTAACCTTGTATATTTGTTCTGTCTGTCCTCATATTCTGGTCTCCTTCTGCGGCGTTGACATTGACTTCTCGCATTTATGCACTCTTTGTGATATTCATTGATTTCAGCATTTCACCAGAAATTTGTTCTTCGCTTCAGAACTCCCGTTCGCCGCGGAATGGAAGCATTACAAGCCAACCGCCTTCGTTCCAGAGTCTATGCAGCCATATCCATTGCATTTACTGACGAACTTATACTTTGCTACAATGATTCCGAAAATGTTTCTTCATCGAGCTTTTTGGAAGTCCATCCTATGTGTGGAGTTTTACGTTGCTTTGGTCTAATGTTGCACCCCATCTGAAAGACAATCGCTTGATGGTCGCTATGTGTGTAATGTTCGGTAACATGTCATTGCAGATACTTAGCTAGGGTATTACTGAAGAATGTTACGTCTACTTTAGAACCCATTCCTCCTCTTCGCAATGTGCTTGATCCTCCGGTGTTCTCCAAAATGATCTTCAAGCACGAGAAACCTTCAAGAAGTATGCGCCCTCTTGTGTTTGTTTTGCGGTTGCCTTATTCATCAGCCCAAGCATTGAAATCACCCGCTATAATTTTCCGATGATGCGATTCTGCATCTTGGACCAATCTTTCGATCAACGATTGGTACTCATCTCGTGTGAGGCCTGGCGCAGCGTAGCATCTATAGTTATATATCCCCGCTATCTTAGCTCGAGTAAATTCATTTTCCGCATTCCCATTTGTTCCCTTTATAGAATGATTTCCACAAGCCCAAATTGCAACTTTTCCACTCTTGTCGCCTGTCCATACATCAAATTGCAGGATCTTATGCTGTTCACGAACAATCTCAACGTCGTTCTTGTCTTCGTATATACTCTAGTTAAGCAAAATCTGTGCCGCTTGGCAAAGGTTAAGGTTAAGTTGCATGAACTCCATTTCAGCACTGTATATAGCGCCTTGACGCTCCCTGTGACATGACCACAGTCATTACTATTGGAGCTTCTACATAGGGGACAGTTGGGCTTCTCTTCGCAATCTTTGGCAAAATATCCTACCCCTCCGCACTTTCGACGTAGGTCAGATCTAGAGATGTAAGCTGGCACTTGTCGGAAGTCTAGATATTTGAAGCATTTTCTTACTGGTATTTGCTCGCGGAGGCGACAAACAACCCAACCGACTCGGAGATAGCGCTGCTTCAGACGATAAGTTTAACGTCCCAATTTGAGTATATCCATAAGTTTCCCTCACCCTTATAATATTTCTTCGCTGACAGATTGTAAACCCAGTTGCAACCGTAGAGATTCGCATAACTCAGCGTTGGTAGTAATCTCCTCCAGATCCTTACACTCGATCGTAGCAAGGTTTCTACTTACATTTACATTTGCCTGTTCATTGTCTCGGTTTTTTTGTGGAAATCATCCGTCTTATTTTCATTGCGTTTGAGTACCAGCAATGATTCGCATTTCTGCATTCGCCTGATATGCGTTACGTTCTTCCCTATATCTTTCAGAGAAGAAACCGCTTTTACTGTGCATAAAATCACCGAAGAGGTGGGTTCGCTGTTGCTGGTAATAATGGATTCAACCCTCATCCAAGTTGATTTCTCTATAATCTTGTCAGTTTCACTGCGATGATGACTAGTCTTTCTTGAGGTGACTTCCCTGAGAGTTTTTAGGCGCTCTGCTCTTCTTTCTCTTCGCCTGTCTGTCCGTCCGTCTGCCTGTCGTATTATGTATTTTGTATTATCTCAGTAACGGTTACTCCTATTGATACGAAATTTGGTAGAAAGGTGGGACCTGTGAATGAGTAACGTAATTCCACATTGAGCTTAAAGGGCGGCGTTGCATACATGCAAAATGAGGGTGTAATATTGTCATTCACCGAGTATATCCAAGTAGGAAATCAAATTAAAGGTCTCGATTAGTGCTTTCCAAAGAGCCGGCATTAGTTTTGATATTGGCTGCAAGGAGAAAGACTGCAGGGGTGCCAAACGGGTCAGTTACTTGAAGAACCCGTTCTCAGAAACTATTCAAATGTTTGAAAATAAATATGGTAGCGCATGCACATGGCATCTACGCCTCAAAATATTGCAGTAATATAGGCTATACTACAGGGTATGAATTCGCACCATTCCTAATGGAACTATTATAATCAAAGTTGTCGCTTTTGTGAGCATCCTAAGACTTTAAATGTTAGTGTCAAAAAAAGGGTCTGACAAACTAAATACATAAACATTATGAGATAGGTCAAAATGAGACAAATGCCTGTTGAAATATGCTTATCTAAGTAATGCACAAAACCTTTCACACCTGAAGCGTTCAGTTTCTATTTTCCCGACTTGTTCTTGTTTCAGTTGAAGCCCTACAGCTGCGAAATTGCAAAGGAAAAGTATCTAGGTAAGCATTTTGCAGGAGATAAATGAGCCTAATGACTATCAAATAATGGTCACTTTCAATGTCAGTGTAAATATCAGAATTCCTCTGATTACCCAAATTCAGAACACAACTGAGTGGCCTGGGGAGATGTTCGTTGTAGGTCAAATGAAACGCAGCTAACCTCGCGCTCGAACAGCGCGCCGGCAATAACGATTTGATAAGAGAAGCAGACATCTTCAAATTGTTTACTATTATTATTATGGTGCTGTCAGCATCTAATATGGCTATGATGTGGAATCAACTGCAACACTAGAGTTCATGAATTTTTAAGGTACCAAGCCATGCCTGTATTTAATAATAAAAAACGCGAACCCTACGCGGTTGCTTGTTATACTTATGGAAGAGAAAACTATCTCGCCCAGGGAGCCAGACTTCAAGTTTGTCATATAAATACAAGAATCAAATTACCTATTTCCAAACATCCAGTTACCTATTATAATGTTCAAATATTCCAGCAATTTCACTACATTTATGAACCAAACATGCGTAGATATCGAATTGTCTCACCTGTCCGCGTATTACCTGAAAGTTGATGGTCGCTGTCACGGCCCGCATTGATTCTGCGTAATTCCTTAAAACACTATCAGTTTGTATACAAACATTCTTCCATTCAAACAATTGCTCCAACTTTATAAGACATCTTTCACAAATCTTCTTCGGTAGAAAGTCGTCCTTTGTGATCTGTAATGAAGAAACGAATATTGGTAAAATAATTTTAATAGCTCAAAGGTGATAAAGAAGTCTGATAAAATATGGAAATCTCGATGATATTTAGAAAAGCAACTGACTGAAATACATTTCGCACATCCGGTCTAAACCGGCAAACGGGGAGGTTGAAAAAAAATAAGGACACTGAGAAGGGCTTGTTCCCGAAATAGAGAATTTGTGCAATATTCATAATATATTTTGGCCGACAGAGGAACTTTTCTTCTTAGGACGGAAGCCTCTTGGGGCAGGATGTCTCTCTCATCTGTGTTATGGCTCCTGGTACTGAACACCTTGCTGTAGGTTGTAGATGACACAAACGTTTCTGTGCAAGCATTTGCGAGCGACCTAACCGTTTGGATGCAACAGTGAACAGTGAAGCCTGGAACGTTAGCTGAAGCAGCTACACGTTACCCGGGGTTATCAGGGGTGGAAATCCAGCTGATACAATCCAAGTTAAGGTGAAAGCGTAATTTCCAGAAACATTACCATAAATGCTGCAAATTGTTGTAGGACCATTATATGTGTAAGAGGGACCTGCGGGCTTTCACTGCAGCGGGTTCCCTGCAACTTTGCTAATAGTAGGAAGTTGCAGGCACAGTCCAAAGGCAAGATTATTTAAGTATTACTAGAGCAATGAGTATTATGCTGACTGCGACAGTCGAAGCTATCCTAAAACTAACCGCCTCTCATTTAAGGGGAAGGGAAAGCTGCTAGCGGTAAATATAGGCTTGATACAATTGGTGCGTAAGAAGGTGACCAATTATACGGTCATGCGTCCATCTGGAGATACCTTGGCAAACATCAAGTGGCTCTGCCTGCTGATCATATTTTTTCCAGATTTATGTTTGCGAAAACATACTCTGTTGTAATCACCAGAAGGGAACATTGATCGAGAAATGGCCACGAGCCTTTGACGAATTACAAACTTAATAATCTCAATCGATGGGTCAGTCATGGAAGAGGCTCAATGGTGTTCTCGAAAAACCAAAGTATGGAACAGACTCGATATTCAAAAAAATTATGACTATGTTCCGGGTGGAATAATATGACATTTTATGGGGAGTAAAAAATGTTTGCACCCAAAAGAGCGCGTGCACACCATTCAAATCTGTACTGATAGTCAGATAGCGTTATCAGCATTAAATACTATCAAGCCAATTAGTGTTGAGCTGTCGCCAGTTGCTAGTAAAACTAAGTCGAGTCTGGCTTGATAATAGTGACACCAAAGCCAACATTTGAAGTTAGATCACCCACTGTCAAATCTACTCTGAAGTTCTTATCAGTGGGTCGAAATCTGCTGTTCCTTAAGAAGACAGACTTGCAAATCCTTGTAGGGATTTTAACGATAAATAGCTTCTTATATAATATATACCACTTAAAAGAAATTAAAGCCGTGAAGAGGAGGAGACAAGCAAACTACACTAACTAACTCCGGCTACCCTATATACCGAAGCAAGGTCGTTCTAGTAACCTTTAATACTTTCGATTTAGTGTACATTAAATCAGGGCCCAGGGTGAAAATTATGCTGACCCCACTGTTACCCCTTTTCTTCATTGAAATTTCTATTCCGAGCACTTGAGATTGCTCCAGGTCCCTCCCTTCTCTCTCAGGCCTGCAAATACCATACATATAAAATCGCATTTTGTGATTTCTTTTCTCGTAATATTCTTAAATGTGCTGCTGTACAAAATAACTACGAAAGTAGTGCAGAAGTTGTCAGGTTCATTGTTTGTCGTTTAAGAGAACACACGTCACTAAGAAGGTGCTTTAAATGTCTAATGTATGGATACTTTCGCGAAGGCACGCACAAACAACTTTGAGAAGTCCGATCGGCGCGGGTGTAGAGATATTGCTTAAGACTGGATACCAGGTATATTGCGAGAACTGGAAAATGCCCGAAAGTTAGAAAGCCATCCACTACAATAATGAAGCTAATTCAAACCGACATTAATTGTTCTATGGTTGTTAAAAATTTGTGGACACATTCTACGAACTTGAGGGTATGTTTCAACGCCAGATTCTACCGTAAACCTATCGGCAACGGAGCCTAACAAACGAAGCAACTTCACGAAGGCAGCTATCTACGAGGATGCACATTCCTCCAGAACTATTGGTAGAACAGTGAACTTTTCTAAGTGTAATTGCGTGGTATTTCTAGCGATGAAACGGTTTGAAATAATTAAGACTTGCTTTTTTTCCCGTGAATCAAGCAGGATTTCTCAAAAACTGCGGAACTACTGATGCAATACACGCTGCGCGGTTACTCATAGAGAAACACCGTGAGAAGCATCGCCCTCTTTACATTGCATTTCTGGATCTAGAGAACGCGTTTGACCGTGTGCCACACGAACTCATCTAGTATGCTTTACGACAATACAGAAGAACTCGTGCACTGGGTTAAATTGTTATACCACGATCCGGAAAGTAAAGTTCGAAGTATGGCGGGTGTATCAAAACTGCTTCGTGTCTCTGTTGGTGTTCAACAAGGAAGTGACCTCTCACCACTCCTCTTTGTTCTTGTTATGGAGGCCGTCACACGGGATATCCAACGTCCAGCGCCTTACACACTGTTTTATGCAGATGATGTTTTCCTAGCATCTGCTAGCAAAAATTATCTGGAGCAATTTGTCCAAAAATGGAATGATCGCATCATGCAACACGGTCTCAGATTGACTCTAAACAGAACTGAATCTTTGACGACCGATCCCCATGAATCACTGTCAGCGATAGTGATCTGCCCAGAACTAAGCGATTTAAATACCTCGGATCAACGCTATCAGCCAATGAAGAACTGCGTTATGAAGTTGCCTCACGCATTAACGCAACCTGGATGAAGTGGCGTTCCACAACTGGTGTTCTTTGTTATCGACGTATCAACGAACGTCTCAAATTTAAAATTTACCGCAATGTTGTCCGTCCTGTTTCTCTCTATGGTTCTGAGTGTTGGCCAACTATAAAAGACAATGAACGGCGTCTTGCGGTAATGGAGACGAAGATGCTACGTTGGACTAATGGCGTCACATCCGAAATGAGGATATCCGCGATCGTTATGGGGTTGCACCGATCGTGGAAAAGTTGCGAGAGAGACGTGCTAACGAGTGGTTTCCGAAATATCGGTATTTGCAAGACCAATAAATAACACTAGCGAATAAAAAAAGCAAGTCTTAATTATTTCAAACAGTGAACTTGACCTTTGATGGTCTTGTCAGCAAACCACATGAGTGTCCTGGAAAGCAACAGGCAGGGGCGATGAATAAGCAGAAAACAAATTGGAAACTGGAACCTCCATGCTTCAAGTATGAAAGGTTTTATTGATTTGCTATGTAACAATAATTGAGTGTTCGATGCCCCAGTTATATAAAATTCGTAGCATACACTTACTTAATAGGTAAATACTATTTACTTTAATGTAATACTGACATTCTTTGTACATAAGATTCTTAGGGTGCAGCGCATTTCCATGAAACTAATAACTTTGACCTACCATTACTTTTTTAATATTAGTACGATCTCCACCAAACTTTTCGGCATAATCTATATTACTGCAATTTTGTAATCCTAGGATGAACTTAAGAAGGATTTCCAGTAAATTTTTAAAATGCGGTCTTTGAAGTTAAATAATCTCTTTCTAAACTTATGTCTAAACTAAAAGTTGCCTCAGAATATAATCACATCGGCATATTCAATGAAAAAATGTTATACCCCTCTTTTGCTTGTACGGATATCCCTTTTAAGCTTAATATAGGATGATGTCACCCATTGCATGCATATGGGTTCGAAAATCCAACTTGTCCACCAAATTTCACTTGAATAGGTACACCGGTTTTCGAGAAAAGTTCGTGTGACAGACGAGCAAACATAAAACCGATTTTAATAAGGTTTTGTTTTCCGACTCTCAGCGAGGCAAAAGAAAATATTTTAAGAAAATTTCCTTAGAAGCACACGCAAAGCCGTGAGAGAACGCCTATAGAGTTATGATCGGACAACATATTATCCATCTCTGGAGATGACGTGCGATTATCTCTTGCTGAAAGTATCTAAGAGTGTTATGATGCTAGGTTTTTCCAATTTTCCAATTCCTACAGGAATCAGAGACGAGCTGCTAAAAATATGTAGTTAGCCCACAGTCAAATCTAAAAATGAATTATTCAAAGCATTTTCGAAACCATAGGGGAAAATTTGGAACAGATAATTTACAATTGTTTACTCCTGGTCATTGAGTGTCTAAGAGATCTATCAAACTGGAAGCATCGTTACTGTCATGATGTCTCCAGATGTCCCTGAAGTCTTTGTCCTTGACCCGTTACTACCATGTGTCATATACAATTATTCGCAAGGTACGGGAAAAAGTCGCGATGGTGAATTACGCCGGCAACATAGAACTACTTGTAGTTATAAAACATCTGGACGATTCTGAATTATACTTATACAAAACAATCAAACGAATAAAGGGTTGACTATTACGGAAAAAAGTCTTGCCTTTCAACGGTCATATTTCAGTCAATTTTATTCGGAGTGATTTGAAATTTTAAGGATGTATTCTCAGATAGTTATAGAAAAAATGCAAAAAAATCGTTTTTTTTTTTCAAAGTCACAAGTGGGGTTAAACTACCTGTGTACCAATGTCACAAAAATCAGATGGATATCGAGGAGAATTTCTTCTAGAACCGAAGGAAATAATGGACGAAAAGACGCTGGCTTTGGTAGATAGTTTCTTAGGAAAGGAGGTCACCGCGAGACAATTTACTCCCGATATAGCTCTGGAGTACAGAGGCCTCGATACCATTATAACGAATGACATGGGGGGGGGGTTGGTCCGTCAATTTTAAATTTGGGACGGGATTGTCGACTGAATAAAAAACTTGCGAAAAGCATACTTCGGCATGCAAAGGGCAACCATCAACTTGCCAACTATATGGGCAAACAGGTAGGTACACCCATTCGAGGAAATAACCACAACAAATGGCACTGGATTGGTTGGAACCAAAGTTAACGTGGACAAGGCAGTGGAATTCAAGGATGCTTAATCTGGAAATGATATTCAAGGAAATTTCCGCGTCGCAATGTAGTTTATAATGGCGCCTTTCCCTATGTCAAGAAAAAATGCCCACAGACAACCGAAATTTTAGCGCAATACCTAAGTTAGGCAACCCCAGGTTGCACATCATCATCGGATAAGCTGAAAGGACAGGTTAAGTACGCAGTTTTGCTAGGGAAATATTACAACTATGTCAGAAGACGAGTTTACCATTGCCTGCGCAAAATTAGGAGCCTACAAAGCTCCCGGACTAGACTACCTAACAGCTGCTTATTTATTTTATTGCTTTAGATCTTAAAACAGGAAGGAGGTACCTCAGAGTAACGGTATAGATTTTGTGCTGCCCAGTAAACAATAAAGGCCAATTTGGCAAAAGAAGCAAATCCAGGCATAAGGTGGCAGTGCGGTGCGAAAAACTACTGTGCTATCATCGCCCTTGATGTGAAAAACGCTTTCAGTTTTGTGCGCGTCCCTCAACCAGCGTGATGTACCACAGCAACTCATTGAGAATTATTTCTTAGACAGGTGCTCCTATGACACTGACATAGGCCCAGTTGAATATTTCTTAACTGCTTTTCTCAAGGATGGGGTTTGGAGCCATTATTCTAAAATGTGGTGCATCACCATAATCTATGGATCAAACTTCCGCGACAAGCTATGCTTCTTGGTTATACCGACAACATCACGATTGAAGAGGCAGACAAGGATCTTGACGTCTAAACACGTTAAGAGTTACTGGCGCATTACGAATAAACTGAGACGAATTTAACATTCGTGATTGTCAGGATGATTCCCAATGATATTTTGGCTGAAAAGATGCGAAAATTGCAGGATTGGAAATTTCTCGGGAACTATGATACTGAAGAGCGGTAGCGGCGGGATAAAACGCGAGTTACTGAGTCGTGGCAGACTCCCCGGGATAATATTCACAAAGGGAAGTGGGCAAACAGGCGAATTCCAAATATTGAGCTTTGGATTACGTCCAGTCGTGAAGGTGTCCATTATCAATTGATAGAGTTTCTGATCGGGACTGGTGGATACCGTTGAAATTTACATCGCCCAATTGAATATGAAACACCGTACACCTACTGTTGATGGGTCCGAGATTTGTTAGCGGGAGAGTTCAGTTTGAATTCTTTTTCAGAAGACTGTGGCAAGAAGACGATTATTTGCAAATGATCCAATTCCAAGAAGTATGGAATGCAGTAAGCAGCACTATAAGTTATATTCAGAAGGAACCTCCAATGGGAGGGCTTCTACGAAGGAGCGGCGGGAAGACAATATTTCTCGCAGCAACTGCAACCCGTGCCATCCTATAATGCCTATATTTAGATAATTTCGATAGTGTTCAATTGGTGAGAGATAGTGGCATTAGTCTCCTAAAGTCACATGCTTAACTTCTGATCCACATCCATAAAAAACAGACCGATGAGCAGACGAACGGTGGGCGGTGGACTTACAGGCGGGTTTAGAGAGGGGATAATCCCTAATACTGTTGTATCTGGGCCAATGCCTTTTGAAAATTGTCATCTCCTTTAAAGAAATCAGACAGAAAGACAGTTAAACAGTAAACCGGTTTAATAAAACTTTGTTCTACACAAAAAAGGGGAAACGTGTAACTTATTTTACTAATTCGATCATTAGACATTTCGCGCCAAAACTAGATCATGCAAAACATCTAAAGATAAGCGAACAAAAAGCCCCACCGAAAAGCTGTTCTCGTACCCAGGAACGGTTGGTGGTGGTATGGAAGTGCACCTATCGTATAATTAGTAGAAAAGAATATATGCAAATTGCTTTTTAAAACAAATCGCACTTGGTAAAAGTCGATTTACAAACACCACGCTTATCGGATACATAATTTCATTCGTAGAATATCATCCAATATTGCCTTATTTTCAAACGATACTCAATAAATATTTAAATCAGCGAGATTTCTACGTTATAAAAATAAATGCTCTTAAAAACTCAATTCAAATCTTACATTTGTTGGTAACAATGAACGTATCTTGAACAATAGATTCCTCTGCTCTGCTTCCTTATCGAACAAGTGAATTTTGGCGGGACCGCTCTTAATCGAGCAGAATCGGCACAAATCCGTGAATGTAGTGAAATTCAGTTCGTCCGTTTGATGTTGATCCGTTGCATTCGTCAACATCCCTTCTGTCATTTTTGGCCTAACACACACAAACACAATTAAAGGCTTTCTGAGCAAATCTGGAGCACTTGTGAATCGTTGAAATTACTTCCACTCAGCATTCAGGTCGTTTGTCATCAGTGATATTTCCATATTGTTGGCATGATGGACAGTGTCGATTTCGAAGTTGGTACAGTCAAGCACTCTAGATGTTTCAGTAATTTTGTAAACTTTGGAAAACGTTTACCATGCCGGGTAACTATCTGTACGAGCAAGCAAGGGTAAGACGTGCTTACATTTACATCGTCTGGCCTAATTCGTTGACTATCACGAATACACCCATGACTGTGGGGAAAAATCGATAGTGCACCACTGACACTCTTGGTATCGACATATTTTCCAATTTTCTACTGTTCTATCGCTAATCTCCTGAAAGAACTGCCACTAATCACTAATCGGAAACTTTCAGTTCTAATCCAACACCCTTCGCACTTGAATATCAGTTAATCTGGTATTTTGTTTACACTTTCACACGCAACTGATTATTTATTGTTATGAAGTCACGTAACAACAAGGGTTTGAGGAAACTGTTGAAAACTTGACTGAGGAGGAGGTGCTTCCTTGATCCTTAAATGAATCTGTACGCTAGCTGGCTGGGCTTTTCGCTTTAAAATGCTAATATTTTTAAAGGTGCTCCTAATATATTTTCCTAGTATTTAAAATAAACACAATTATGAGATTCTACCTCAGCCTCCTCCACTCGAAAGTGACACATGTGTGTCGATTAGTCCTACGGCATTCTAGTCATGCGCATTTCCATGTTTTTTTGATTTTCTTGTGTTTTGGAATTTTCTATTTTTGATTAATATTCGATGTAGGTTTTGCAATCATTTCATCATTTCAATTATGATTAGTGTACATTGTAGTACCATCCCAACCCCGTGCCACCTCATGCTTCAAACTCACCTCCTCTAATCTCGGAGACAGGAACACATATTGCTACAGCGCGATTAAGGACGCTTCACCGAGTTCACGCATATGATATATGATTATTAGTATGAAGTCTATTATGATATGATTTAGTGGTGGCATTCCTATCCACGCTACCTGATTCCGTCTTGTTACCTTTTTTGCATAGACCATCCATCACACCCTTGAATGCATGGACTGGAATAAAAATGTGTATTTTCTTAAAGAGTCGCATCACACATAGAATGTTATAAATGAGTTTCTTGTCCGAGCATGTCGAACGAACTGCAAAACAATGGTACCTTACGATGTTTTAGGACAAATGATATGGATGAAATTCTTAATGAAACGGAGATCATGGAGAAAGGGGCCCCCTGTAAATTTTCAAGGGCTACGATTCGATCGTCTACACCTTATCGTTCTGTGACCAGCTGAGTCTTACTTGTCAGGAGTTGTAGCTTTGTTGGTTGCCACTTCCCCCCTTGCGTCAACCTATAATTAACGACCTATACCCCAGGCGTCTACCACACCAACGCACCATCGCTCGCGGTTTGCTGAAATGCGCTTCAGCTTGTCCCCAAGACTTCCCGACATGCCCGCACTCTCCCTCTACAGTTCTACGCCAAGTGTTGTTGGGGCAACCCACTCATCAGCCATCTTAGGAGAGTGGGTTTCACGACATTGCGTAACCAGCAGTGCAATTGTCGCTCCTCCTTAATGTGTGACCTATCTATTCCCTCTTTCGCCTTTCGAGAATGGATGGCAGGGCTGTTCGCCGACTAAGTTTTTCGTTTGAAATAGTATCAGACCAATGTACTCGCAGACAATTTTCCATGAACGCTTGCAGTTTTCAAGTGAGAGTGGTCGTCACTTTCCATATGTTTTTCTCATATAGCAACACAGAAAGAACATTACCACAGAACAGTCTGAACCTAATTTTGGTTCTGAGGTAACGTTTTTCAACCTTTGTCCCGTTCACAAGCGGGGTCGGCTAGCCATGATCGGTTTCGCCATTTGGCTCTCTCGAATGCCTAATCTGGGTACAATCTCGAGGCTTTTAAATCCCCATCCAGCGTATCAAGCCACCGTTGTTTCGACCTGCCTTTTTGTCGTTTACCATCGACTTCGATGTTCAGATCAATCTTGGCAAGTGAATGGCCATAGAGGGCGGCAGGGCAGACGACATTGCGATAAATTTTAGATTTGAGACGTTCGTTGATACGTCGATAATAAAGAACACCAGTTGTGGAACGCCACTTCATCCAGGTTGCGTTAATTCGTGAGGCAACTTCATAACGCAGTTCTTCATTGGCTGATAGCGTTGATCCGAGGAATTTAAATCGCTTAGTTCTGGGCAGATCACTATCGCTGACAGTGATTGTGCCTGTTTCATGGGGATCGGACGTCAAAGATTCAGTTCTGTTTAGAGTCAATCTGAGACCGTGTTGCATGATGCGATCATTCCATTTTTGGACAAGTTACTCGAAATCATTTTTGCTATTAGATGCTTGGAAAACATCATCTGCATAAAGCAGTGTGTAAGGCACTGGACGTTGGATGTCCGGTGTGACGGTGTCCATAACAAGAACAAAGAGGAGTGGTGAGAGGTCACTTCCTTGATGAACACCAACAGAAACACGAAACGGTTTTGATACACCCGCCATACTTCGAACTTTACTTTTCGGATCGTGGTAGACCAATTGGAACCAGCGCACGAGTTCTTCTGGCACTAATAGTTGTCGTAAAGCGTACCAGATGAGTTCGTGTGGCACACGGTCAAACGCTTTCTCTAGATACAGAAATGCAATGTAAAGAGGGCGATGCTTTTCACGTTTCTCCTTGAATAACCGAGCAGGGTGTATTGCATCAGCGGTTCCGTAGTTTTTGACAAATCTGGCTTGATTCACGGTTATTTCAGCGATTTCGCGAATACGGTTGTTAAGAATGCGTTCAAAAATCTCCATGGCATGGGAAAGTAACCGGATCGGACGGTAATTTGAACATTCTGCTGGACTGCCTTTCTTTTTCCATATTGGAGCAGTAGCATTTTCTTGCCAGTCAGATGGCGTCCTTCCTTCCTGAATAATCCGATTGAAAAATTCATTGAGCCACAGTGTGCGGTCCCAGCTGTTCGCTTTCCAGTGCTCAGATGCGATATCGTCAGGTCTTGTGGCTTTCCCCGATTTCATTTGTTTTATTGCCTCCTCGACTTCAATTGCGCTGACAGGTGGAACTGGTCTAAATGTCGGCAATGATTGTGGAAGTGGAGGATGAGCAAATTCTTCAGTAGAAATCTGCTCGAAGTATTCTCGCCATCTATCCGTTGCGGCTCGACAGTTGGTAAGCAAAGTACCGTTCTTGTCATTAACGCAACAGAAGTGTTTGATATCATGTGTAGGTTCGTTGCGGCTTTTGGCAAGCCGATACAGATCTCTTTCGCCATCCGAGTGTCCAGTTTATCGTAAAGATTTTTGTAATGGTCCGGTGACAGCGACTGCTTTCTTTGCTTCATAAGACTTTGAATCTGGGTTTCATTGCTGTTTACCTGCAGTCCAACTCTACTTGCATGAAGAACATTACCGATAACAAAAAGAAATAATATCGTTGGCAAGATGTTTCAAAGCAGCTGTTTTTCTTTGGAATCTTAATGAATATCCCTTCTTTCACTCTCTGGGAAAGGTCTCGGATTCAAGATTTCCCTACCCTACCTACCACGATAAATAACTCTGAGGGGAGACCGTGAAGTCCAGCAGCATTACTTCGTTTGAGTGCACTGATGTCCGAAATGATTGTGCTTTTGCATGTAACGGTGGGCATTTCATTCACAAGCGGCGGAACTCCACTGAATGTGATATGGTTAAGAAGTGTTCCTTCCACCCCTTCTGTTGCTCGTCATCGTGGATGCAGAGTCGCCCATTAATGTTTTTCATATGCCCATCAAAATGTTTGCGACTACAAGCAAGTTTTCTCGCGATGTGCTTTACACACATATCATTGCGTTCTACGGCATCTTCCGCTTCCTGACGGTCACAATAACAAATTCCCGCAATTCCGCGCACGTTGAACTTCCCGACATTTCGTACGGTATCGGAATTGGAGTGCGTGACGCCGGACATCACTCTACAGCGGTTAACAGATCGCCTCCGTTCATCGATTCACTTCCACGATTCCGCAGACAGCCACATCTAATGATGCCCCTTCGAATGTCGCCGATGAAAAGATCATTTTTGATGCTCTTCGGAATTCTCGGGGGGCTTACTCATTATATCCGCCGTCCGATCAGCAAAGTAATTATCCCATTGTCGAGTGGCAGCGGGATCATATGAGCAGTCCATGTTTAATTTGGGGGTCGCAGTTCTCCAACCGCGGCCACCAGATGGTGACCCCTCTTGAGGCCACTGTCAGCGCCTCTCATCTTACGGACATCAGGGAGACAACTTCTAAATCTACTGCCGGTCGCAAAGTGGTCAATCTGATTGCTTGTACGGAGTCGGTCAGTTGATACCCAGCTGTCCTTATAGCAAACTGTGCTCGAACAATGTGCCGCCAATAACGAGGCGGTGCACACTGTAAGAAAATCATAATATAGCGAGATTTAATTCAAAATCTCAACTTTATGTCATTCATTATAAATGGTGACTATTTATACCTAAGATACTACTCAACACGACGACACATATCTTTTAGTTGTAGATAAGCAAGAAAAAAAATTAAAAGATTTTGAAAATGGTTGATAAACTGGATCCTTTAAATTACTCGTTGTGTAGCGTTTATTTGTTCGAGCTGTTAATATGATTTGTAATCATATATCATTAATATCAACACAATAGTATTGTTTACTTCATTTGTTGTTACTATTGTATGTCAATACACCTATTCAATGAAGGCATAAAAAACTTCGTTTGTTTTCAAGTTCCAAATTCGGTGGAGCCAAAACCAATAATACAATATAATTCGTCAAAAAGCAAACAAACTAGTTCACTGAATGCTTCCGATTTAAAGGTTTTGTATTCATCGTGTGCGAAAAATTCCCTATTCACGTTTTCCCATTCGCGTATACCTTTAATTCAAAATATTTCTCTATATACATATGTATTTCTAAACTCTAACTCCGCTAAGTAGACTTTATATGATGATGACGTCATACAAGCCTTAGAGTGCGATAAATTCACGTGAAGTACATAATTTTAACCTTCTTACTAACTAATTGCTTGCTACTTGCTAATTCCCCTCTAAATGCCTATGACCGGGAAACCTGAGGAAGGTGGCCTTGAACGTGCCGCCCAGACAGTTAAGCGCATTTCTGTACTGCCCCAGCAGCCTGGAAGATGTCGTCGCTGAGTACAAGGCTTTAATGGCCGCTTGGCTATCGTTCAAAATAGCTATGTTACGCTAGGGGCTCAGATTATGCCCCAGCCATTCACAGACCACTTTTGATCCGTCGGTGAAAAATACTGTGTCATAGTCTTACAACAAGTCGCCACAGCAAACTTTCTAGTGAAGTTTGACTTTCGTGTAGCGTAGTCCATATAGAATCCACAGAGTCCTCGAGGTATTTATCTAGGATGTTACTACGACCGCAGGGCTTTGCTGCCCAGTATCCGGACATTGTGGCAAGAGAGTAGTATTCTTCTCTCTGACGACCCTCGATGTCGTTATCGAGGAATGTGCACACATTCCAAAAACCAACCATAGTTCGTTTTCAACAGTCAAAGGTCGTAGCTGGGAGTGAAGTCCCTACCCAAGCCGTTGTTGACATTTCAGTGTCGGTTTTCATTAAATGAGTATGACCAAAGCGCCTTCCCATGAATGTGATGCTCAACCAGTATCTCCCAACCTTTAAGCAAGAATGAAGTCAACCTGATCTGTCTGAAGTTCTTTGGGTTATAATAGTCATCTTTCCCAGGCTGCGGCATGAAGACTACTTTAACCTTCTGCCAAGAGATATGGTACATAGCCCAAGGCAAGACATGCTAGAAAAGTATTTCTTAGCAATCCATCCTTTAGCATTGCTGGATAGATGCCATCCATGCCAGATGTTTGAAGTGTTTAAAGGGGAGTATGACAGCTCTCACCTTTCCATTGGTAACAACCGCTTTCGCAATGTTTCAGTTCAGCTTGCAACACTTACGTGTTGAAGGGGTTGCAAGAACCATGAAATATCTCCCCTCCACTTCTCTCACCAGTTCTCCCGGATGGTGTGCTTCCAAGACGGTCTGCACTAAATCCAGTCTGGAGCTCGTGAAAGTACCTTCGGGTTTTCTGAGAGAATCCAACTTGGTCAACTCATCCCTTCTAAGGATTCTGCACAGCCTTGAATTCTGTCTTTCGCATTCCAATTCCTCACAGTACCTTCTAAAAGAGTCTCGTTTCAAATACTTAACGAACCTTTGGGTCCATTTCTAAGTACCGGCGTTAAACCAGTAGCTTCCACCTCACCAGCTTCCGCTCTTCCCGGTAAGGGTGAAGGGGAAGGTTCTGACAGGCAGCATTCAGCCTGTAGCCCCTGTAGTCCTTTCTAAGTGGCTGAAGTACCCTTCTGCCGAGCTTTTCTCCTCCGTTTACGACGCGCCAGCCATAATCGGATTTCTAGTTTCTCCCAAGTTGAGAGTTGCCGGACTTTACTTTCTAGCTGGCTTTGTCGTATATACTAGATGCAAGCTTTCCATTGAGTCGGAAAGCATGCCTTCTGCAGATTTCTCGGTAGGGGGACATGAATGTGATGAGGCCTCCAAAATCCGCGCCTCAGCAGCGAAACGATTGCTCATGATCGTGGGTAGATTCGGAGTCTGGGACTTTTTACCACTTGGAGAGTTTAAATCCCTAGTTTTTATATTCATAATTGGACACCCTTAGTGTAGTAGTTAACTACAAGAGGTCCCACGATAAGGTGGTGTCCGAACGTAAACCCGATACTTTCAACAACGATTTCGTGAAACATCGCTTCGTGCCTACATGGTTGTAGAAATCTCCAAGAGCTCGTTTCATTACCTCGAAGAAGGTGTCCTTTTCCGAATCTGCAGTCTCCTCTATAAGGGCGTGAACGTTAATCAGGGTTATACCTGTATTTCGAAGCTCGCCTTGCAAGTGCATGGGATTTGACATTTGCCGATAACAGCAGGTTTTATTGTTTGGCTGACTGGGAAACCTACTTCGAACACATGGCCGCCATAATATATGATCGAGTAGCTCTTCTCCAGGGTACCGACCCCTGTCCAGCGAATGGGAATTTACCCAATCTAAAAAGTTCATTTTAATAACTAAAATCGTGATTTGACTATAGTCACCATTTTTGCAAATTTATCTGCTCTCATGGTAACTGATAAGGTCAGCCAATATTCTATAAACCGGTTGAAAATTATTTTATAATACTCCAGAGAGTGCACTGATAGCAATAAGAAAACATTATTTGAATCATTTCATTTATAGGATTTAATTAACGGCAGATGATTTTCATTTGGTATTTTGCCAAGAATGTGAATTTTTGTTTTGTTTCTGTAAAGAATTTCATTTATAACTGCAGCAATATGCAAAATCACCAAATATCATATATTATAATTGGCAATAAATTAAAAGGTGCACTAACATCCAACAGATAATTGTCGAAAATTTGTCCATTCTTCTGCACCTTGCGCTGAACAATAAAGGCATCATCATGTGCAATTTTCGTGTCCTGCACAGACAATTTCATTATAACTCAGCAACTTTGGGATAGGAACAAATCGAGGTTGAACTTTCTGTTTGTGTCTCCACATTGCTGGACGTAGGAGCTGACACCACATGGCTGGAAGAACTTACTGCACTTTCATCACAACTTTGTCTCAACTGGAACTTCATTGTTTTATGGCAAACAGGGCAAAAGGTAACATCCTTCGGATTCAAGACTAAGCTGCAAGAGCACGCTTGGGCGTGGACACTTCGTTCCGATTTACCACTGGTCGTGGAGCATGGCTCACAGGAGCATATGCAACTGATGGCGCTACTCGAAAGTGAAGATGTCGAGGCATGGCTATAACCTTTGTATTTAGCAGTGGATATTTTGGTTCCCGTGGCAGCTGCTATTTTTTCAAGTTCGCTAATTTTCTCCTTCATACTGTCGCATGTATCGCTCACAACAGGCTTCAGAGGGTTGTGTTGCAGCAGCCATTGTGCTAGCCAAGTAACAGGATCAAACGGCCTTTCGACACTCACCTTGTAGAGACCATCGAATAGAGTGCTCATCAGTACAGATTCGCAGCATAGTTTGTAGGCGTCTTCTTGTCGTATAGGCTCAATTATAACTGTAAGGGGAAGTAGAGCATTTGTGATGATGTATGATTTGTGCAGACCCTAGGTTTCAATAAATTAGATCTTTCGCACGAAAAACAATCGAATGTTACCCATTTACTTACAATTTGGAAAGAAGAAATGAATCTCGAACCTCGCGCATCTTTCATTTTCACTCCCATGCACAACATTCCGTTCATCATCGGTACATGTAGAGAACCTCCCTCTTATAGTATCCGGGAAACAGAGTATTGCATCAGTTTTTCTGAAGTCAGAAACCTGTCATATATCATTGATACCAAGCAGAAATTTTTGACTAAGCAGATACCTTTCAGGTCCCATTAGACATTTCCAGGCTTCAATGGCATCTTCTTTTGCCAAGCACATGACTTCGATAGGACCCTCCGATAGACTGAACACCATCAAATTATACGCCTTCAAGTCATGTTTATTTTTATAGAAATCGGACGCTTGCTCCGGGGAAAGGCGCACCATTTTGCGCTGAATTATTTGAAATCCTGCTTTTAAGATTAACTTCAGGATCTCATTTCGGTAAACCATGCCATCTGGTTTGATGATCGCCAAAGTAGTCTCCAGCACATGTTCAGGCGGAAAGTGCTGAGGAGGCGGACTTTTAATTAAGTCGCACTTTATCCGCTTCATGTTTGATGATTGAAATGACGTGTGACTTTCTGTTTAAATGCGGGAATAGATGAGGCAACTATGATAAAATGAGCTTCAACTGAAAATATAGTAATTTTTTGTTGTGGAAAGTTATCTTGATTTGCCGAAAAGCATCAGGTGCTCTGCCAAAATGTAAGTTCACTTCCGATTCAATATGACTTTTGCAAACGGAAATATTTCTTCTCTTTTAGAACAAGGATCTTTGATTTTCTTTTTAAAAACTCTGCAGGATTCGACTATGAGGTCGCAGATTGCGTTTACTTCGTCAGTTTCTTGATAGTAGTTCAATTTTAACTTTTACTTTCCATTTTGAACATAGATTCGCAGTGTATAATCGAGATCTGATGCTCGTTGACCGCATTGACAAATTACGACTTCACTTTGGCAAATTGATTGCAGACTGATCCTGAGTTTCCTTTTACGAGAACTTGAAGGAAGTAGCGCCCTATGTTTTTTTATATAATAATATTCACGTTGATGAATGTCATCATTCTTGAATGTGCTGCACTTATGGATTTGATCCAAGGATAAAACTACAAGGCTTCGTTTTCTTTCCTTCCTTTTCTGGGTTACATATTAGCAGCAAAACGTCCTAATCTACGTTCTTCTGAAGTTTGGGAACCTTTTCTATAGGGAAGGCAAGAGTTGATGACTCCCAGCGATGTTGAAACAGGCAATGTTGCTGATTGTAGCCTATGCTCCTTGTTAAGGTTTTGTGTAAAACAAAAACTTATTAAAATCGGTTTTTTTCCTCTCTGTCTTTTTTCGGCATTGGAAAGGTTCAAAGCCTACTGTTGGATTCTGTCATGCAGTTATGTGAGATTTTTTCTCACTAAAGCCACCTCCTTCTCATTCCCCCCACGGAACTTCTATAAAGTGTTGCGTCGTGGGGCTGGATCAGCTTTTAACTACGGCTTAATATGTTTCTCTCCCTTTCCTGTTTTCGTCGTGGTTCTTCTTGCCTAAGCTACTGGTGAATAGTTTGCAGTTCCTTTACAACCTGGTTCCAAGCATCCGTTGACTCCAGTATGAACTCCACAAGCGTGGAGCGCCTGTCTCTACTTCCGTTCTTGTTGGGTAGGCTGTAAACCTGGGGCAATCATATATGACATGCTCCGCATTCTCAGCCACGTTACCCCATCTTGGGCAGCATGGAGACTCGTCGTGAGCAAATCGATATATCATAAATAAGCACGATAACCTCCATGTCCACTTAAGAATTGGGTTAACTCGCAGCTTAATTCTACGTGGTTTCGTTCAAACCATCTTCGAATATCTGAAATGATGCGGTATGTTCAACTGCCAGTTTGTGACTCATACCATCTCTTTTGCCACTCTTCGGTAGATTCCCTCCGTGCCAGCTGCCGCCGAATTACGCTAGCCTCCCGACCTGCATACGTTTTGTCATAGAAATCCCTGCTAGTACATATGCTGCTTCTCCTAATGTTGTCCGATTCGCGCTGCATACCCGGAGTGCACTTAGTCGATACGCCATTCCCTATTTTCTACAGTTTACTTTGTTACCCAGAACAGTTACCTAAACAGAAGTTGCGTAGAGAAGCACGGAGCTGACTGCCCTAGAAAGCAGAAGACGTCAACTCTGTCTTGGTACATCAATATTCGGTAGTATCCTTGAGATCGTTGCAGCGATGGAAGATGGTTTAGTTGCGGCGCACTCAATGTGTTTTTTGAAGTTGAGCCTTCTGTCAATCATTATAATAATCGCTGACACAACAATCTAGATTAGATCAGGGCCTTGAAGTGTGTTGGAGTACTTCATTCAAGACCGTAACGGTACACTACAGTACACTGTTGGAGGCATTGCGCTCACCCGAGATTATGACCCTGATTTGACTTAGGTACTTATTCACAGCTGAGTCGACTATATCTGACATCCAGTTACGATAACAAATCCTTCTGCCACCAGTGAGATTTGAACCTCGACCTTCCGATACGATAGCCCAGCCCTCTAATCACTTGAGCCATTCGGACAACAAAGTGTAGTATCTGTCAATCATTACTCCCAAGTATTTTAGCATATTTGGGGGTGAATTGTCTGTTCACCAAGTTTGATTTTTACGGTTGTTTTCTTTCTTCTCTTGCCGATGAAAACTACTTCTATTTTATGTTTAGCAAGTAATAGGCCGGAATTTCTCAACCAAGAATTTATCTCCGCTTCATTTTGGTAGTTCTCGATCTCGTTTGGATGATTTCAACTACTATTATTCCAATATTATCGGCGGAACCAGTGGTTGTCACGTTGTCCGGAAGGCGTAGCGTTACCACTCCATCATATATAACTAGCCACAGTGAAGGACCTAGGACGGAACCCTGTGGCACCCTGCAAGTTGTCGTGAATATTTTAAACACATCGTCCGAGTCGCAGTAAAGTCCTCTTCCAAGAAAAAACTCAACAACAATGCGTACATTGCATTTCGGGGCCTGTAGCTTGACGAGGGCTTCGATGATTTTTTTCCATTTTGCTGTATTGAACGCATTTGTTACGTCGAGAGTTATTACTTGTATTGCAACCTAGACCAAGCCAGTCACCCATTGATTGCGTGGGCAATGGATTTCGCCTAACGAAATCTGAATTCTTTGTCGGAAAGGTCTTTTTTCTTCTCTGTGACAGCGAGCAGTCTGTTGTGTATTACCAAGTATAGTTTATCAATGGTATTGACCCAACTTATGACTATATATTAGGAGGGATCTTCCAATGGTTTACCTACCTTCGACATGAGTATGACCTTTTTTAGTTTCCATTGCTCGGGGAATTCTCTTTCCCTCCATAAAAGCTGCCAAAAAAACTTGGGCTAATATACCTGGCGCTGTCCTAACGACTACTTTCAGGGAAATCCGGTCCTGGGGTCTTTTTTTCAGTGAATCTTTTCGCTGCGTCTAGAACCTCCTCATTTACCACTGCCCAAACTTCGTCGGGATTAAATATACTGCAGGAAGACTCGCGACAGTTCTCATTTGCTAATAACAGAGTGTTTACTATAGTCTGCTATAACTCGTTCATAAGTACTAAAGTATTTACTAATTTTCTATCTAAGAGGCATCGCACTATCCCTATCTGCATTAATTGGCAGAACATCGAAGGTGTTGATCAATTTGTATATCTAGGAGGTGGCATTTCTGGTAACGATGGCACCAAACTTGATTACAAGCGTTAGATCGGCCTTCGCTGCCTTATCTAAAATAGGTAAATGCAGATATCTCAACATTAAGATCAATTTGAGACTGTTTTGTGCTAATGTTTTTCTGTGTTGCTATATGGGAGTTAAACATGGAAAATTATAACACTTGGCTGTGATGAGTCATCGAGGTACGCTGGCCTGATACCAATTCGAACGAAGAACTCCGTCAGCACACAGGACAGTTATTAGAAGAAGACTAAAGTGGCAATGGATACGCCAAACATCAAGAAATGCGGCGACTCCATTTCTGGCTATGCCATGCAGTGGAATCAACTATTCCAAAATAGATGACGAATGGGCCGTTCCAGGAACACATGGTCCAGAACAGTGGAGAAGGAATGCAAACATTTCGGGAAGTCCTGGAGGGAGCTGAACCGCATTTCAGTGAACTGTAGTTTTTTTTTAGTTCTTGTGTCGGCAGAGGACACAGAGGTACCCAGAGCAATTATGATATTTCTCCTCTTATCATTAATCTGATATTGTGAGAAGACCACAGCTTGGTCCTGAGGATATAGTGAGACAACATCGCTGCTTCTAATAAATTTGATATCAGAACATAGGCTCTCGGTCATGTGATTTTTTTTTATCGTAGAAGATCCTGATCAGTAAAAAAGACGCACGGAGACATGTTTGGTGGTGAATACCCCATTTAGGGGTAATTGCCAACCATATTTACTGATCCAATGCCGTTTGTTAAACCAACACCGCGGCGCTTATCCCAGAAAAAGCTTGCAGCCATTGAACTGAATATTGAATTAGTTTAACAGAGGTAAACTGTAGGGTTCTTCCAGATGCTTCGGTAATGATGTGATGGGTGCTGTTTAGATCTTTATAATTACCTGTAAAGTCACCCAATAGATGATGTTTGAACATTAATGGTTCCCGGTGGTCAAAGAAAATAGTCGCGCGGTAGTGAGTAGCTTATGGTTCTTTCAGACATTCAAGTTAAATCATTCATTCATGATTCTACTAACGATATGGTGCCTCAAGAAGGATACACCGGATAACAATGGAAGTAAGATCCGAGAAAAGCAGAAATAGCCAATAAAAATAGGAGACGGATAACATTCCATTACAGAACATCACAGAACCATGTGTATATATCATCATCATCATCATCACCAGCGGCGCGTCTAGGCCTGCCTTAATAAGGAACTCCAGACATCCCGGTTTTGCGCCGATATCCCTAAAGCTATATCTCTAAAAGCTATCTGGCGTCCTGACCTACGCCATCGCTCCATCTTAGGCAGGGTCTGCCTCGTCTTCATTTTCTACCATATATATTGCCCTTATAGACTTTCCGGGCTTGATCATCCTCATCCATACGGATTAAGTCACCCGCCCACCGTAACATATTGAGTCGGATTTTATCCACAACCAGACGGTCGTGGTATCGCTCATAGATTTCGTCATTATGTAGGCTTATGTAGGGGGCCAAACATTTTTCGGAGGATTTTTCTCTCGAACGCGGCCAAGAGTTCGCACGTGTATATATGGAATGCAGTAATAGCAGGAAACTCGGCTGGCGATCTTATGCTCCTGGGGCGACTCAGTCGTTCTCGAAATTGATAAAGACTAGGTGAAGCGAAGATTTGAATTCCGC
Source organism: Hermetia illucens (assembly GCF_905115235.1). Taxonomy (NCBI): domain Eukaryota; kingdom Metazoa; phylum Arthropoda; class Insecta; order Diptera; family Stratiomyidae; genus Hermetia; species Hermetia illucens. The sequence goes on along the minus strand of NC_051849.1, from coordinate 67,966,725 downwards.
ATATTGTTCTAAAATGGCGCCAATTGCTGATGAGTCAATGCAGAAGGATGCAAAACAAAAACTAGTCAACTGTCTGTCAATCAAGCAAGTCAATGTATTTCAAAATAATGTTAGCTATTATCTGTTCCCTTTACCTTTTAAGCTGCTCGTCGTCGTTATGTGTTTAGATCTCTGCTTCACCTGCAGTTCATCAATTTCGAGAAGGTTTTCGACCGCGTCAACAGGGGGTATATCTGGAATGCGCTATGTAGGAGAGGTATTGCAAAGAAACTATTAGCTATTATTAGAGCGACAAATGAGGGTGCAAAATGTGACGCATCGTATTAAGGTAAAAACTGTTATCTGAAAAATTTGAGCATGAAAGTGGAGTTCGCTGCCTCATTTCCCTGGGAGCAGCGTGACCTTAAGTGGCCGTTAGTCTCTATTTTTAAATGCTTGGGTGCCATGCGCCAGACGAGGGATCCGTGGACCAAAAACGTGAGAGTAAATTTCTCTCCATTTCGTCCGGTCCAACATCAAGGGGATGTGGACTTAGGATCCCTCACTATCCTAAACAATGAAGCACATTGTCAGGAACTGCCTTGCGGTTGCCCTACGCATTAATCTGATATCTGATTCAATGCTCACTAATATCAGGTTTTCTGGAGTGCCGCACGAGGGAGAAGAGTGCTCTCGATAGTCCCATCATTTTATCTTATTCAACCCCAGAATGCTTTGCGTGTAGCACTGGAACTCTGGCCCTGGATGTTGTTATCGAAGCGCGTATGCATTTCAAAAATCAATTTGCGCCTTGTACGATAGGCGAAGCAAATTTCGACTCGGACGGACTTATCGGTACCAGTACATCCTTATCCGAGGCATGGAAGGTGTTTCGTTAATAAGAAGAGTCGAAGTTAGATTGGATTTTGCCAATAATACTTTTGTTTTATTCGTTTCTGGACTTCAACAGAGCAGTTACACCTGTTTCCTGTTTACTTCTTTGTCGAACTTATGACATGCACATGTCTTATTTTTCTCATTGGTTTTTGCGCTACTCCATTTCCAGACCACTGAAATTTCGGTCCTTTTAATACACTTAATGTTTCGTCGTGAACTTGAAGAATTGGGAACGTCCTGCAGCCTCACAAAACGATTGGAACAAATGGCTTGGAATTCCCAACTGACTAATAATTAATTTACACAGAACAGAATAGAATTTAGAATAGTAGGAAATGTATAAATACTTACTATTCTAAATTCATTTTTATATAGTCCTGTGTCAAATCGGTTTACTGCCGGACTGTCTGCCTGTGTGTAACACCCATTTTCTCAGAGGTGGTTGTCCTATTGATACTAAATTTTGTAGAAAGGTAGGAACTGTGAATCCTCTAGTATTCAGTGAGTAACATCATCTTACATTGAGTTTGAGGGTGAGTCCCCATACAGGCAAACGAGGGGTATTCAATTTTTTCCACCGAATATAGTCATGTGGGATATCAAATGAAAGATTACGATTAGTACTTTTCAAAGCTCATTTTTAACATTTAGTAAAAAAGGGTCGAAATATCCCCATGCCGATATCTCTTTACATAAAATAATATATTATATGAGCTGACCATGGACTAGTTGACGGAGGGTCTTTAGTCTCCCAGAATCTTAGTAACGACTCTTTTAACTCTACAAATAATTTTATTGCCCCGATGAGTTTCCCATGGTTTAATTGTTGAGTTTGCCCGAATAACAACCAACCGAATTTAGTACGCTGTGCACATATTTGCCGGTATAACTACCTGGTATATATCTACCCTGATCAAAATGTCCACTTTCAATGGTATACCGTGCATTAAATCTGCTAGATCTGTCTTAATGAGTCTATTTGCGATTTTCGTTAGAGCATACATCGACGGTAAAGGTGCCGAGACGGACTTTGGAATTAGCGGGCTGAAGATCAATTGTTCAGTCTGTCCTTTTTGATTTTTTGCAATTGCCATCACTGTCGTTGTTCCTCTCGTGGTAAGTTAATATATTCCTCCATTTCCTCTTAATTTAACTTTTATATGATTGTGATGGTTCTTGAGCATCTGCATCGTCGATTAACTAATGAATGTACATTGAGCGCCAGTGTCTAACAGTGTTCGTAAAGTTACGACTCGACTTTCTGGTAGACTGACTTGAATCTGCGCGGTAGTCAATAATACTTGACATTCTGAGGTCTCAGCAGTGCAAGAAAATTGCGTATTGGTTGCAGCCTGAGTGCCATCTTGACTGTTATCCATCTGCAGAAGCGAAATGTGCTTCTTCCCGCAGATGTTACAAACATGTTTCGAAGTGCACTTATTGCCTTTATGATTTGTGATGAGGCAGTGAAACTTGTACTGTTTATATTCGTTTTGAGAATGATGGGGTCCTAAGTCCGTATCAACTTAATGCTGGACCGGACCAAATGGAGAGCAACTTACTCCCTCTTTCCTGGTCCACGGACCCCTCGCTTAGGGCTTGCACCCAAACACCCAAGCTCTGGTCAATAAGGCGGATTTGCGCTCAATATAATTCGTAGGCATGTCGTGTTCTACGAGTTATATAAAGGAGCATTCAACATCTGCGAGCCGCTACGGTCACGCTGCTCCGAGGGCAGATGTGAGGCAGCGTCTGATGATTTGCCTCTGCCTTGGTAAGAAACCGTAAAGCCGTCGTCGCTTGACTTTTTTTGTACTCGATCTGCAAGTTCCCTTGCCCCTCATGCACAATTATCATCCTTTCGTACAGGGTGTTCCGCGGCCGGTCCTCGTTTGTGTGAAGGTAGGTATTCAAATATCGTGAGACGCCGTTTTATGAATCCTACAACCTGCGACAATGACGGAATTGCGGTAGAACTGCCAATATGTTTGTGCCTTTCTTGGGAAACTTTGCAACCTGTTTCAGGCTGAGCATGAAGACTACTACTAAGTCCAATGGTCTTGAGTCGGGCTAATGGCGAATGTTGGGGACCCTATATCTATCAGGAGACGACTTCCTATGGGAGCAACGCAGTCCGTCCTGCTCTACGGTGCAGAGGAACGTAAACCCATCTACAGCCGCAAGGGTGGAGACTTGTGAGAGGGTTGCCTGTGAGAATCAGCAGCGCACACTAACTCCTTCCTTATCTCCTCTATTATCAGTGAAAGGAATTCCCTGACTTGAAGACTCCCCAAGCCGGAAGAGCGCGAGTGCTAGCCCGTGGTAATGTGTCAAACGATTCCAGGCTGGTTCTCTCATGCCGGGGAAGTTTATAGTTGGTTTTGGTAGTCGAGCGGCGTTCCGTTGCGGGAGTACAAGACTTTGTGCGTAAACGCATTCACCTATCTTACTCCAAAAAAGTCGAATGGTTCGATTTCGAATGGCTTGATTCTAGTCAATAGTAGATTGCCGACATCTAAAATTCGTTTTAACACATTGAAATTGTTGTGGGAGTATTTCCGAATGACCCAGAAACGTTACATGATTGCCAAGTACAAGCAAAGTAGCTTCCACGAAATAGTTTGTTGTAGAATAGTCGAACCCCACACTTTAAAATGTCTCACACTCCTCAAAGTTCTTCATGAGAGATCGCTTCGCCTTACATGCTGTGGGATGTTGATTTTCGCACTGGATTCAAGCTTCCTTTAACTTTTCCTCGGACTGGATGGATATTACAACGACGAACCCGGCAACGAAAATGGATTAACGAGTTGCAAATTTTCTCAACGTGCGCTTCCTGTACAGAAAAGGAAATACTAAGAAGTGAACTGATCACCTACCCCAATATAAGGCTAATGTAACAACGTTACAAGCGATGCATTAGATAGGGACCGGTTTTCCCACTACAGCATATATTAGAGTAGCCATCCAGTAAACCATGTGTTCGGAGTAGGTTTCCTAGCTAGCCAAAAAATGAAACTTGCTGTTATCGGCTTTCAAAACATAATCGAACGACTGTGCATTGCGAGGCAAATTTCGAAATATATGCTCCATTAACGTTTACGTTCCTACAGAGGCGCCTGCAGAGTCGGACAGGGATACCTTCTATGAGGCAGTAAAATGGACCCTCGAAGCCTGCACCAGGTATGATGTCAAATTATTCTTTAACAGCTAAGTAGGAGTGGAGCCCATAGCTTACATAAAAAGACCAATGATAACGGGCTGTGGATTATTCAGTTAGCAGTATAGCACGAAATGGTTAATAGAAGTACCTGGTATGCGTGGAAAGCGGTCCATAAACAAACCCTGGCCACTTTAGACGGGACCACTTTTAACCAACTTCTCAGCCTTGATAAATGACAGAACATATAGACCTTGGCATAGTGCTCCGGGGTCGAATAACAAGCTAAACATATTTGGTCCCGGTCGCAATAAAAGGCGGAACGACAGGTTCGACTATGAATGTAAGCTTAAAACCACTTCCGTTTGAAGGATGCTGCACCCACAAAGAACGAGGGCATACGCAGAATCCTTCGTCGAGCGGAGAAATGACTTTACAGGCAGAAAAAGGAAGTCTGGGAGAACCAACCGGTCCGTGAACTCGAAAAGTATAACTGGACCAGTCGTGGAAGTTTTACCAACCAACAAGTCAGCAGGATGAAGCCATAAACACCTCATCCTATCGATACAAAAAGGGAAATTTGATTTCCGACTGAATGGGCATATTGGAGCGATGGGTTGAATATTTTGGACTGCTTAAAAGCTAGATTATCGGCGAGTTGGAGGTCCCGCCAACTGAAGACGATGGACACCACCAAGCACGGAAGAAATATGGTTGTCATTTACCCCTTGGTGGGATATAGCGCCATCATTCAAGGTTGCCTTAAATGCCCTTCAACTCCCCCCATGACTTCCCGAGACACCCGCACTCCTCCTCTACTGTTCTGCGCCAAGTTCCCTCGGGGCGAACAACTCGTCGGCCATATTGGGAAAGTGGATTCCACTCCCTGGCGTCATTCGCAATGTAACTGTCGCCCCTTCTTAATCCACTCCCACATCCGTCTTCTGATCACCATGCGTATGAGTGCCAGGCCTTGTGCCTGTGTGGTTGTGGTCTGGTTGTGGATAAAATCCGGCTCAATAGGTATAGGTTGGGCCGTATAGGAGAGGATGATCCAGCTCGAAAAGTCTCTGAAGGAAATATCTATGGTAGAAAAAGAAGACGTAGCATACCCTGCCTAAGATGGAGCGATGTCGTAGGCCAACACGCTAGACGGCTTTTAGCGATATCGAATTGGTGGTCCTCGGCGTAAAACTGGGCTGTAAGGAGTTTCTTATTAAGGCAGGCCGAAACCGGATACCGCTTGTTGTGTCATTGATAATGATGATTCTGAATTCATTTTTTTATTGATTGGATTTTTGCTGAATTTGCTTTTGTAAACGACTAGGTATGTATTCCTAGGCAATGAGTTTATTGCCCGGTAGAATGAGCATTTAATCCTTACAGCAGCTAGAAAAACATACAAACCCAGCATACGCGGTCGAGAGCCATATATCCAATCCAATTGCTCGGCTATTATGCAACTCAATAGAGAGAGTTGGACTAAACTAGTTCAATCACAAGAATAGGCAAATAATAAACTGCTGGAAAGATTTGTTGATCGTATTACTTCTTTGTCTAACAGATTAAAACTAAGCTGAAGCGGTTCTGCATCACTGCTCGTTGTGCGCCACTATATTAGGGCAGGACAGGAAAAATAATGCCCCTCCCCAACTTCGTTGAATTAAACGTACGACTCAAATACTTGGAGACAAATAAAAAACGAGTGACAACTCTATTGTCGACTATAACAACTTTCAAAGGCACCGACCAGTTAAGCGGCTTAAGAACTACTTCGCGGATACTATCTAAGGATCACACGTTTCTTTGGGGCTCAACGGGAAAGCTGAAATGCATTGACAGAAACACCGGGTTAGAGAAATAAAAGGTCAAGTTGATTATTAAATTATTTTTATTAATGTCTATAAAACCTATACATATACATATGTCATCATTCTTAAGAAAACAAAGCAATGCAACAGCCGCTGAAAGTATATATGTATATCACTTATCAATTGTTTCAACATTTTCAAATAAAAATGGTAGGGACTACCGTTTTCCGTTTTCCATTCCAAAAACATATAAACTAAATACAAAGTAATAAGACACAACGTGACAGAATCATATTAATATCTTCTCTAAGCGAACGTCTTCCTTATATTAATTGATTAAAAAATGAATGAAGAAGATAAAGAAAGCTATTTCAAGATATAATATTTTCTGAAGTTTCTAGAACAATTTTACTTTATTTTAGATTTGATCTTTCATCCAGACTTTTTTTTGACAAAATGAAGTTGCCTGCAAAAGAAGAGTGAATTTGTCATATGAAAAACTCGCTAATTACTGGAAGGTATGCATTTTCTTTACTTACATTACAGTCACGTGCGCTCTCATTGGAACTGCACCAATAAGATGGGCCATAGGTGCATTTGCTGCCTCCCAAGTCTCTCTTCGCAATGCGTTTACCTGACAGTGAAACAGGACACATTTTTATATAAAATGGTTTAAACTATCAATTCTTCTTACTTGTTTTTGATTTTATCTTCACAAATTCCAAACCGGATGGCTCTTTCTTGAAGCACATTCCGATCTTTGGACAGATCGCGGATATTTCAGTGTTGTCACGGAGCAAGTTAACAATGCTTGGACCGTAGTACTTCAACATCTCAGAGCACTGCAAGCAAACATGTTAAGAAATATGCATCAGAAAATTTTTCTTTTTCACTCTTCACCTTGCTGTAGTATTGTCCCGGTAAAGAATTGCATCCTTCATCTGACAGCTTATCAGTATCATCATTGAAATCTGGTTTACTGACAATACCGCTAACCGCTACTACGGCTCCATGGCAAACGCCACACTCAATTACTTCATCTGCGAATAGTATTACATAGCGTCAACTTTCCTCATTATTTACTAGTTTCGTACCTGTGAGTTGGTAGTTCATTTCCTGGCACAAATTAATCTTGGTGCAAACTTCTTTCGGAGGAACGGTGCCAATAATGGCAATAACTAAATCGGCATATTTCTCAATGAATTGGTCGCATTGATGGGCAACGGTCTTGGGCATTTTTGAACAGATATTCAAAACTGCATGTTTGATTTCTTCCTGGAGTTGAGAATGAATTTAATGAAAGTGAAACGATAGCAACGTAAGGTAAATTGCGACAACTCACCTGTGTCTTCTTATCAGCCAACTCAGTCTCTAGTTTTGCCATTACGAACTCACAAACGATACAAACGGGGGCATCTCTTACTGTGGTCACATCGATAATGTCATCCATGGCGATCATTGGATCGGATCCGAACTCAGCATTCTCCGATGGTACAGCTATAACGGAAACACTTATTGCCTCATCAATATCAACTGAAACCAAAAATTAAAAGATTCAAAGACGAAAAAAAATTAATGAAAATGAGTCTTACGATCGTCAGCAGCCTCAGGTGTTGAGCACAATCCCATTATGCGGCAAATTTGTTTAGGTGCCAGTTCCTTTAGCAACAAATCGGTGATCTGATCGCCGTGTTTCTCGACGAAACTTTCACATTTATGCTTTATCTTTCCAAGCTTTTTGCAAACGCGTTCTAAAGCGTGTTTGATTTCCTCCTGGAATTGATAAACGACATTATGGAATATGATGTGTTTAGTGAAAGTCATAAAACTAAATGTACATTCAAACAATTGTGTTGCAGAATGTCTAAGGGAATGACGGTTTTCCTAATGATTCTAGCGATAAATTACTTTGCAGAACTTCATAAGTGGCGACTAGAGAACGAAATTTAGAGTGCAGCTTCTTTGTCGTATCAATGTGTATCTTTTCTGAAAACATTCTTTATTGTATTGCATACACATATTGGACCAGAATCTCGTTCAAAGCTCAGTGTTGAGGGACTGATTTACCAATACGTTTAGCGCTCCGGTAAACTGTGTAATATCAGTTGCACCCGCTCAGCTGTCCTTCCACTTAAATAAACTTTGGAATTAACTTTTGTTGTCTTGACCACACAATATAATGTTACTTAATTAAATTAGAGCCCGTTGAACTACGAATCTTATCCAGAAAGTAAGTGTAATGGAGTACTCATGGCCATAGGGAATGGACCGCATTAAAAGTAGCTTGACTATCGCTGCAGATGGCGACACGTCAGCTCTCCACTCGTAGGTTGCTGTTCTTAGGATCGCACACACTTCAGCTTGAAAGACGGTTGCATATTGACCCAAGGAAGAAGCCCACATCTTGTTTTTATCCGAAAGATAGACTCTTGCTTCTGAAACCTGTTTTGCTTTTGAGCCGTTGGTGTAGAAGACCAAATTCTTCTGAATCGGCCTCAGTTTTCTCTTCGTTTGAGGTTAATTTTATATCTTTTGCCAAACAAATGAATGTGAATCCGAAGCATTTAAAGAAGTGTGTTTAGTTCTCCCCATATCTCTTCTCCCATGTTTTGTGGATAGCACGCTATTCTCAAGTTCAGGTAAAAGAAGAGGATTTGGACCAACGTACTTGGTACTATTCTCAATAAAAACACGTGTTTGTGGAAAATGAGAAAAAAGTAGCAGTGGATACCCAACTTAGTTGAAATAACTTTATCATATTGCATTCTACTTGATCTCACCCTTCCGCCAAGCGGGTCTAAAGTAATTGACTTGGTCCTCCAAGTTGAGAGTTCAGAGCGATGGGCTTACGACCTGTTATCCACCAAAAAACCTAACACCATGTACAGTCACAGGATAAACAGTCTTCGACAGGATGACATCGTGGAAACGACCGCGCAAGCGAATGAATGACTATGGATAACGTGAGTTCGGAGTCGCTTTCTTATTGACTTCAAACCTATAAAAAATTCGCGTCAAAGCAAAGTTTTTTAATATATGGCTTGTCAACAAACACGCCCCAACTGACGAAAAAGATGACTAAATCAAGAAGCAATTTTACGATAGCCTTGGAAGACTATACTCGTATAACTCATTGCCTCTGAATGATGTTAAGATATCGTTCGATTTCAACGCCAAAGTTGGGAACGGGAGGGCACGTCGACGAACGACTGGGGGAACAGTCTTCATAATATATCTCATGACAACGGTCTGCACCGCATTAACTTTTCAAGTAGCAGAAATTTAATTTTTAATCATAAAAGGAAATGGGCGTCAAATGGCATACCGTCAACCAGATAGACAACGTTCTTTTCAAGATTATTTAGTATCCTCGACGTGAGATCATATCGAGCATGGTGGAACTCCGAACACCACATGGTAAAAAGCTTTTACAGGTTAGTGAATCTCAGAGACATGCGAAATAAAAAATAACCCACTTGAAAATGAGGTTGGAAATCTAAAAAATGGATCGAATGGCGGAAAAACGAACAATTAGGTCCTATTTTCCAGAATTTCAGAGCCCGTATATGACACCTAAAACGCGCTATCAAAACAACAGCAGAAGAAGTGATTGAATATGAAACCCGGCGCCGAAGAAATAATTGGTTATATGATGGGTGCCAGGAACCGCGTGACAAGAAAAAGCAGGCATGCAGACGCGATATAGAGCAAAGCACAAAGAAGAAGAAAGAAAATTACGAAAATCTCGAAAGAGCAATATTAAAGGCAAAAGAAACTAAAACAATTTAGCGAGGAATTAAAGAAAATTTAAGATAACCTTGCGGATAACAACACAAGACAAGTCTACAAAGTAGGGAATAGCCTGAGTCGTGAATATCAATCCACAAAAAAATTCAACGCCTAGCATACTACTGAATCATCAGAATCTATAAGAATCATGGTCGAGCATAATGGGAACATTGAAACGAAAACATTGGAAGGAATAGCCCATGGACCATGAAAACTATCCATAATTTGGTTCTCTCCATCTGGAGCCATGAACAGACTCCTTACGGAGTGGTCAAAAATTGTGATATGCCAGTCCACAAAAAAGTGACAAGGTGACATACGAGAATTACAGAGGCATCTCACTACTTGTAGATCCTACAAGATTCTCACGAAAATACTAGAGAGAAGAAGTAGACTAGACCGATAAGAGGATTAGTGAATACCAAGGAGTTTTTCGGACTGGAATATCGACAACTGGCCAGCTATTTATGATCAAACAGGTGCTAGAAAAATGCTGGGAATTCAACATCGACCATCAAATATTCGGTGAGCATATGAGAGTATTAATCGAAATGTATTGGACAAAGTAATATTTGGCTTAGGAATTCTAGCAAAACTGCTAAGCTTTATCAGAATGGCAATGCCCTATACAACAGTTCAGGTCAGAATTCATAATAACCTGATAGACGGGTTTGAGGCAAACGTCGGGCTAAAACAAGGAGATGAGCTGCGCCTCTACTGTTCAATCTGGCAGTGGAGCAGGTTATTCGAAAGTCCTACCACGATATCAACATCATGGCGCAATTTGCTATATCAGCAACAGAGCTTTTTATAAACCCCGATAAAAGGACTAGACCAAAACTATTACGTAAGCGAGAAAAGTGACGCCTACCAGACAAAATATAGCGATTGACGAGTGCAACTTGGAAAATGTATGCAACTTTATATACTTGTTGTTCTTAATTTTTTTAATTATTTTTGTTTGCCTGTCGTTGCCTTTTATCGTATTGCTTCACCTCCACACATCTATATACACCACGTATATGCTTATATACAAATATATACATATTTTCTACATTACGTTTAAATACAATTATGCCGCTAAAAATGGACACAATAATTGAAATAGGTGTCCGCGTAAATATGCAATTAACAACATTCTTGGAACGGAATGTGAGTCATCAAAACTTTAGCATAACATAGACCTTAGATTATTTAATGGAAGTATCATCCACACTATGCTCTTTGGCGGATTCACAAGGCACACAGTCAAAGTCTCCTCCCACTTTTCAGACTTGCATATTTTATCTTTGAAACCGTCTTCTCCGGAATGTGACGCTCCTCCCTTCTTTAGCATAGCTAGAAAGATGACATCCATGCCCGGTGTTCAAAAAACAGGATAGTATCTCTCGCCCTTTCAATGATATTCACGGTTCTTGCAATGTTTCAATTCCCCTGGCAACATTATGGTATTAAAAGATTTAAATCAAACTATCTCCCCTCTCCCCACTTCGGTCTGCTGTTTTTTTGGTTGATGTTCTTCCAAGAGGGTCTGTACTGAGTTAATTCTCGGTTTTCTAAGAGAATTAAGCATGGCCAACTCATTCTTTTTAAAGATTCTGCACAGCGTTGAAGTCTTCTCCGTCCAGCTCCTTACGAACTTTTTACGAGCCTTTTATATTCATGCTTTGAGTTCCTAAAGGTTAACCAGTCTTCATTCTGACTCCTTTTACAAGCACGAATCATGATTTCCTGCGTTTTTGCAGTTTTCTGTTCTATCAAGCAACCCTTTTATCGCTTTTGCATCTGGCAATAGGACAATCCTGTTTAAAACACTGTAAATGTTTGCGATTCAAAAGTTCCAATTGAATTTCTATCGCTAAGGAATCCTTAATCGTCTAGGAATTCTTGGTCGTCAACACCGGCCAATGTCTAATCAACTATAACCTTTTTGAAGTGCAGATTAAGTCAAGCTTGGGTCAATTACTTCACTTTTTTCAAGTCTCACATGCGTAGGGCGTACGTGCGCAGTCATGATGGAATCAAATAGCTTCTCTCCTCCAGAATTACATTTGCTACTCACCCAACAAATATGTTGAGCATTTGCCAGTGCAACTTACTAAGGAAGGAGGTTTTTAGAATCGATTTTTTAATGAACAGACTGTTATCTCAGAATAGCTTAGCTATCTCAGAATATACGCTACAGAAATTCAATAGCGGCATTCGCGTTTTTTTAGATTTTATGGGCCTAGAACCAAACGATCATTGGCTGCAGGTCGAATGGCCAGGAGGTAGTCACCTTATGTCCATACGAAATCTTGTAGAGCTTTGTAAATAGCGTATTTATAAATACTTATTCATGTCCGAAAGGCGGCTTTTCAAACACCTTTTTCTCAATGTTACGTTTTTCAAAAATTGAAATTGTTTTGAACAACTGTAGATTTTTGATTTTGACTATTTTCAACTACATTTATTGTTAGAAAATAAGTTAGTGATGTAAAACTAAAACCTTTTCGATTTCAGATAAAAATTGGAGTTTCTACACGTCCCGCTCAACCGTCAGTGGAATAATGTCGCGTAACTTTGTAAGGCTTTGTATAAAACAAAACCTTATTAAAATCAGTTTACTGTCTGTCTGTCAGGTCTGTCCGTCACACGCATTTTGCTCGGAGACTAGAAGCGATTGACACCAAATTTGGTGGGGAGGTGGGAACTGTGAACGCTCACGTATACAGCGAGTTACATCCTTTTACGTCAAATTTAATGGGAGGTGGGGTCTCGGTTAGTACTTTCCGAAGGTGGTCTTAGTTTTAACATTTGTTGGAAAGGCGCGAAAAATGATTATTTATTTAACGGGGCCATTCTCAGAAACTGCCCAATCAAAAAATCTGAAAATTCAAGAGGCTGGAATTAGATGGTGCCTGGACTCCGAAATACTTTCCATACCGATATTCCTTCAAATAAAGTTAATAATCGTATATTACTAGAATTTTCAATATTTTGCTGCAGAACCCCCCCTCAACCTAACACCGCCAAATTTTGCAGCAATATAGGCTATAATATAGAGCTCGATTCTACCAAGTTTGGTTGCACGATTACTAACAAAGTTATAATAGGTCAAAGTTCTTACTTCTTTGAAAATTCAAGATATTGGATGTCAGTATCACCCGAATGTGTACATTCTCACATAATATATGCATATATTACGTTAATTTCTAATGGGACAAATGCACGCCCAAATGGCTTTATAAAAGAAATACACGAAACTTTTCATACCTGAAGCGTCCACCTTCCGGTTTCCCGACTTGTTTATTTTTGACTTCAATTTATCAAAAAGTTGTTCGGAATATGACTAACATAATGTCCAAATTTGATTGAATTTCAACTATTCTTCCCACTAACAAAAAAAAACGAATGCAAGTACGTGAAAAATCCCTTCTAAGTGGTGTTCCCCCTTAAGAGCTCAAAACCAGGCGGCGATGGCGGAGAACCATAAAAAGAATCATAACGTAAATTTTCAGAGGAGCATCTATGAAGTTTTTCGTCGTGTTATTAATCTGGTATTGAAAGATGGCCGCAACTAGGGTCTGGAAGCAGAATTGTCCCTGCATAGTTGTTTGTAACAATTTTGACATCGATCTTGATGATCTTTCGTCGTAAAAGATCCTAATCCCAACTCATCCAATACCATAGATTTTTTCAAATTGAACCCACGGCTCTTGAAACAGAAAAATGTAAGAATAGTTCTGCAGCCTTGTTCGTCTTGTTGCCAGCAGAAAGGAAGAAGCATGCTGCAAGTTGATTTGACTAATGTGTTTTGACATAAGCGTCGTCTCATACGGTCGGTGTATAATTATATTTTCCACCCACTCTACCGTTAAAGACCCATAAACTGGCAACGAGCCAGTTCCGTTCAAATCTCTAGCTTTCCTTCTTTCCGTTAAAGATGTAGAGGAATGTGCTAAGAGGTAGGATCTGTCCTGTAGTCTAAGCTAAAAAAAACTCCATGTTTGTAAATTTGTCTTTTTAGCGGTCATGAACTCTACCCTCCCGTGTCCGAAAACTGTTTACCTAACTAGCGAATGATTTCCCTTCCTTTCTTCGTAGCCAGGTATCCAACACCCCATATATTCTGTCCTGCATTGGTCAATATTTACAATGATGAACTTTGGCCAACCGTCTGAACTAAAAGCTGGGTGACCTGTGGGAGCCATTTTAAGACAGCATCATTGATGCACTCCAAATAGAGGAACCCATCGCGAAAACGTTGGCTTCGGTGCAGACTCCAAAATTTTTTTCCTCAGGCATTCTCGGAAGGGGGGGGGGGGGGGGAATAGGAAATATGCCTTCTTTTTTCCACCAGTTTCGTTGAAATTTCTCTCGTTAATTTGATCACTTCCCGACACACCGGTCCTAACACCCGCCAAAAGCGCGGAAGTAGGTCCTAGCGCGGAACACAACGAAGTGTTGCCCAGATGTGTTGATTTTACGCGCATTACTACTGAAGCGTCTGCTGGGACCAATATGGATTCCATCGGGGTTAAGAATTTGTCTCCACCTTTTTATCAAAGATTTGGCAAGATTCCTTGCGTCCGATTTTTCTAGACATTGCCCTACGTCCATGTCCTCATTTCTAAGAAATTTCGCCTTCTTTCTGTATTTTCCTTTGTCGTCGGCAGCCTTCTGTGAACCTAGGAAGGCTTCTGGTCCGCATGGCTCCACTTTCACATTCCGGGATTGGACCAGTTGCGACCTTATCACCAGCTTCCCTTTCCTCTTCTTTCAGGTAAAGTTAGAGAAAAGGGTTCTGACAGGCAGCATTTAGCATATAGTCATCCTTCCTAGTGGCCGAAGTTTCCTTCTGCCGAACTTCAACTAATCGGTTTGGACAGTAGAAGTTGGTTTGGTCGTATTCGGATTTTCAGTTTATTTCATCATGAGAGTATCGGAGGGAAAACCTATAAAATTAAACACCTTCCATGAACATTTCCATGTTGGCATAAGAAATCTAGTAACGGAAAACTTAGTGGGAATTCTTGCGTCTGTATTGCAAATTACATAAGCTTAGCTAATTCTACGCTACATTTTTGTTGTACATAAACAAGTTATACTCGTGGCGATTGGATTTACTGATAGATATTGATTTATAGGAATGCCGTACATTTTTTGCTTTAGATACGATATTTTTTATTGAATAGCTGAGAATATAGAATGAATGGTATCAATGAAGATTGTGTGTGAATAATTTTAAAACGGAATATAAAATCAAGATAATGATGACTTGAAAAGAAAAGATTCATGGCAATCTTATGATTTCTACAAATTACCGTTCTAGAAAAGATAAGCTCCATGCTATTTAGTGGGTTTCAAACAAATAGGACTTTTCGCCCAAACAACGCCTACTCGACTGCCACTCTTATGTTTAATGGTAGTTTCTTCAAATTTGTTTTTCGTAAATGAAAAATGAATGCATTGCAATTCCATTATGAACTGTTTTACATAATAAAATGCTAGCAGAATAGCTTTACTATTATTACTTTATGCAATTCGTTTCAAAATGATTGTCATAACTGTGAAATAAAATGCATGCAGGGGGAAGGGGATGTAACTATGGTTTCCCAAGTCTCTAGATACGACCATGCGAGATGTTATATGAAAGGTCTCAATTACTTTTTAAAACGAGTACTACTGTTACATTTTATAGTACGAACAAGGGTTCGACACACAGATTTGGAAAAATTATAATTTGATTATTATTGCTTACCATAGATATCATCCGTGAAAACTAAATCGTAAAAAGACGATTTATTATTTATCAGAGTAACTATTTCTTGTTGATATTTTCAATACGACTGAAAGAAAGCACAAACCGAAACGTTCGGCCTACATACTTATAATGAGCTAGATACTTCTTATCTTTCAGGTGGGTAATGCGTATAATAAGCCAGTACTATGCGGGATATTCGAATATTAATAAGGATTCACCCGCAGAGTGACAAGAGAATACAATAATTTTTTACCAAAAATAAAAAGTAGCTTCTCTCGGTTAGTCTTTTGATAGTAGGTGGCAATGGGGCGGCTAGTGTGTGATGACCGACGAAAGTTGACCAAAACATTCCTTTGGGCAGCGTCGTATAAAAATCAGCTAAGGGCAAGGAACACGAAATAGGTATCTGTAAAAATTTTCCTCCCTAAAAGTGGACTCATGGCTTTAAGGAGCAGAACGGTGTGGCTAAACAGAAAAATCATACTCTAGTTGAAATGAGCTAATATCTACTGATCCAATCTGGGCTTTCACCTTCATTTTGGGCAGAAGCAGTTTCGAGCTTCATCAGGAATCGCTGGAACACTGTTATGAGATGTTGATGGGAGAGACACCGGACGTTAGAGAAGTTTCAGAATTTTGTTTCCTCAGTTTACTGCTCTCATCGAACTAAGAGAACACGCAAGCTTGAACTATGTACATTTCGATACGAACTCTCGGGCTTTCAGAGTCCGGATCCCTGAGGAACACCAAGTAAAAAATTTTCGAAATATACTAGGTCTACCGGAAAGTTCTGTTCGATAGTGAGACTGGAAGTTTCAATCGATATGCATATGTTGATTTGAGACATATATGGTTGTATCTCTTTATCATTGCATTAACACACATGTACTGTATTTTGTTTGAGTTCCAACAAGGGAAAAATGCTAAAGGAGCGTGTCGAAATTTAGTGGATGTTTTTGATTGATGACGACAATATCATGACTATGATAGAACAAGATCCCTTTTTGACAACATCGGAGATTGCAGAGAGGCTGAGTTCAACTCAGCAAACCATTTCCAACCATATTCGGGGGCTAGGATTTCCCTATAAATACTCCAGATGGGTGCCTCTTGAATTAAGCGAGAAAAATTTGTATGATCGAGTTGTCATATGCACATCTCTACTTGTTCGGTACAAAATGAACCTTTCTTGGACCGAATGATAACTGGTGACGAAAAGTGGATTACATGCGAAAACATCATGAGGAAAAGAGGATATTGCAAGCCCGGACAGCCTACCCCTCCACTTCTAAGCCGAGTCAGGCATTAGTTGAGTTTTTCGCCTCTAAAAATAGATCATTTTTTTTTTAAATGGCATTTACAAGTTGCCATTACGCTGGCAAGAAGTCATAAGTAACGATGGAAGGTATGTATATTCTACAATCAATTTTATTATATGCATGAAAATTGTGTTATTTTCTTTCAATTCAAAAACGGACAGAACTTTCCGGTAGACCTTATACTAATTCTTGAAAGAGTGTCGAAAGGCAGAAAAAGACCAATATAAAGGTTTTTATCCGGAGCAAGTTGGTGGATACCCTTGGACACGACTTCGATGTTAACAGTATCACCGAGTTGGTGAGACACCGGACTCAACAAAAATTCCACCTTTTGAGGATGTGAATCTAGCTCCAATTCTAGATGCGGTTGCAGCTTCGACGAAGTGTACACCATGAAGACAGAAAAAAGTCCTCATAGAAAAACCAGATAGACTAAAAGAGTATCACGTTATTTAAAAGAAAGTCGACGAAGATCCAAACACCGTATGCCTAATTCCAGTTGAACCTCCAGTTTCTGATCCAGAAAGAAACCAATAAATGAAGGCACTGGCTGAGGCATTTTTGTCGATATTAAAGAACGATATTTGGGATAAAGTGGAACGTCCGATCGGCCAATAGTAGGAAGTTGAATAGTCCTCAAGAATAAATGTGGCACTGATGGTTCAACAACAGTCCGACGTCTCCACAGCTTTTTCAAAGGTTATTAGAGAAGAAATTCAGCTTAAGTAGCATCCAAGGACATTTTGGACATTGCCGAGATGTTGTCCAAGCTAGTTTCAGGGAACAGAGTATGTCATTCAAAGAGTTAAATATTTTTGGGGCAGATCAAATGTCGGGCATGCGAGTATATATATGAACGAATGTCGGCCTGTCACCCAGCTAGCAAACCGCTTGACCCATCAATGAAACTGTCGAAGGCTGGCGATTGGACCGCATAATATAGAGAAAAGCCGCTGTACAGTGAGCTCGTGGAAGTGCTCATGTATGAATCAGTCGCGACTCGCACTGTTATATTGCACCCTACTAATGTTTTGAGTCAATTTAATGACTATTTCGGGACCAGTCACCGGCAAGCTGCGAAGCCCTTGTTGTATTAATGTAAAGGTACTCGAGACTTGGAAATCATTATTATAATGAGAGCAGGTTGCCTGACAGGTTACGTCGCCAATGATTGTCCCGCGTACTTCCATGACAAGATCATAATCCGGGAATGTTTTCATCATGAGTGGAGGTTCGATCTCTTGGAAATCAAGAAAACGGTGACATTTTCACCCACAGAGTCAAAGTATTTGGTTTTGAGTGATGCTTCCAAGGAAGTAATTCATCTGCGATGATTGTTTGGAGAAACTACCATGCTCTGAACCATGACGGTACATATCGACAGTAAAGGAGCGAAGAATGTCACTCACGTACGGAATACATTCAGAAGATGCGACTTCGTGTGCGACTCTTTTCGGTAGGCTGACTCTTTCCGACTCATTTCAATTTGTTGAGGCGATACACAGGAGTATCTTAAAAGAGTCAGCATTATTCACCTCACCTATAACAGTATTACTGGCTAAAATAGACAGGGATTTACACAAACTTCAAATAATAATATTAATCGTTGGCGCAACAAGCCATACTCGATCAGGGCCTTGAAGTGTGTTAGAGCACTTCAACAGCAGCCCTCGACATACTTCAAAGATTATAGTTAATATATGTCCACGGTGATTCTAGTGAAACAATTAGGAAATTGAAATGCAAAACCGTGTCTGTCGCTAGTAGCGGTTTTTATTTCACAAATACCAGCATTTCGGGAACAGGCAGGGAGTAGACACCCGGACTGAAGAAGGGAACAAGTTTTTTTTGAAATATCGGTTTTTGTCAAATGAAAACCATTACTAACGACGGAGACCATGTTGCGTTTTAATCCCTTCAAAGACTAGTTTGTGCCCTACTAGGGCAATGAGAACATGCTCAACAGCACCCTTGGAAGTCCTACTTGTATTGACTTCTCTTCAATATAACACACAGATACAAGCAAGGAGCGCTATCTTCTGAATATCCAGTGGTATCAGGGAGGCGGAGAGCTGCGTAAATTTAAAAACGATTGACACCCTTTGCAGGTAGCTTTCCGAATTACTGATATCGAGGGACAGCATAACAATAAAGTTTCATTTCGATAAGAAATTTAAAAAGGGATGGAGCAATTCATAGCAATAGGAGTGGGTGCAGGGAAAATATACGCGGTAGATTTGCCTATTTTAAACTTCTAAAGAACTATAGGGGGCAGAATATCGTGACCTAACCTAAATGGTAGCCAGGCGACTATCAAGGCACTCAGATCCAACCAGGTGAACTTTAGATCGCTGAGGGAATACCTTAACAATGAATACGCTAGGCTCGCACAATAAGATCTGAATACTCTGATTTCCATTTGGCGAGGAAGGGAGCTGATACGTCGCTCTATGGGCTAGCTTTGGAATTACAATAGCTGAACCGCAGACGTATCTGCGGCAAGCGATGGAAAAACCTTTGAAAAATGGACATTAGTCGCACCATCTGTTCAACTTTAAAGCCGCCTATGACAGCATAGCCAGGATAAAACTGAACACCGTGATAAGAGAATTCGGTATCCCAACGAAATTGGTAAAACTGACTAGGCTGACCCTGACCAATGTGCGAGGCCAGATAAAAGCAGCAGTATCACTGTCAAGACCGTTCAACACCAACAACGGTCTAAGACAAGGGGATGCCCTATTATGCGTCCTCTTCAACCTGGCCCTGGAGAAAATGATTCGCGATGCCGATGTCAATGTGAGAGGCACCATCCTCTTCAAATCCACCCAACTACTGGCCTATGCTGACGATATCGTCATCATGCGAAGAATAGCCCAAGATGTACGCTCTACCTTCATCCAGATCGAGCAGCCGGCGCGAGATCTCTCTGCACATTAATGAAGGCAAGACGAAGTACATGGTGGCAACGTCAGCGCCAAAAACCAAAAGAACGAACAACATCGAATCGCACTGGCCAAACGAAAACAATGAAGATAGGAGACTACAACTTTGAGATTGTTGATAATTTCTCCTATCTAGGGTCGAAAATCACAACCGATAACAGTTATGACGATGAAAATCCGCGCACGGTTGTTGACAGCCAACAGAGCCTACTTTAGCTTACAAAAACTGTATCGCTCGGAACGTCTCACCATAGGATCAAAGCTCTTACTGTACAAGACTATGATCTTGCCAGTCGTCATGTATTCCTCGGAGACTTGGGGTTTTTGGAAAAAAGAAAACACGCGAACTCTTGGCCGCGTTCGAGAGAAGAATCCTCCGAAGAATTTTTGGCTCCTACATGAGGATGGACGATTCCGTAGCTTACATAACGACGAAATCTATGAGCGATACCATGACCGTCTGTGTCGTGTGTATAAAATTCGCCTCAACAGGTTGCAGTGGGCGGGTCACTTAATCCGTATGGATGTGTATGATCCCACCCGGAAAGTCTAAAAGGGCAATATATATGGCAGAAGCCTAATATGAAGCGTAGGCGTAGGTCAGGACGCTAGACAGCTTTTAGGGATATCGAATTGGTGGACTTCAGCGTAAAACCGTGATGTCTGGAGTTTATTTTATTAAGGCAGGCCTAGACCGGATACCGGTTTTTGAGCTGTTGATGATGATGATGTTATTAAGCTTCGTGAATATTTTGATTATTCGGGGTGAAATATCAAGATCAAGATCCAAACACTATGGGTTCTCGTTAATCAAGTAAGTATTTGTTTTGTGTCGTCGAATCGTTGAAAAATGTCGTCAATTTCCCTTATTTGACTAAGAAGAGGAAACGAATATGATTCAAGATTGTTTCGTTTCGTTTAATCACTTAAAGGCAATGATGGATCTTCGATTTTTTTCTCCTTTATATATTCAATCATATTTGGAGTTTCATATTCGTTTTAAAATTATTAAGTAATAATATTAATCGCTAACGATACGAAAGTTATTTCTAGCGTAACGATTTTATAAGCTTCATATTGTCAATGGAACAGTCGTATTTTAGTTAGAGAATTAGGTAAATTGGTGATTTGCGTCTACTCCTTTGATTCGTATTGAAATTGCCAAAGTAAAATAGTTAATAAAACTTACCCTCGACTTCTTATTTATTACTTCCTTCTCAACTTCTTTGATAACGCGCTGACATAGCAGACATTGAGGAGAAGTCAAGTATTCTTGATCGACTGTGCTAGAGTGTTGTCCATTTACAGTTTCATCGTGGATTTCGTTCGTTACTGAAATGAATTCGATAGAAATTCATTTTCAATTACAAGAAAATAAAATTATGTACTTACAAATATCCTTAGCGTCGTCATTTCTCTTTGGGGGCATTTCGTATGGTTCAAGTTTTGCGGTGCACAATTTCAAATAGGCACAAATCTGTTGCGGAGTAAAGTCGGTAATCAACATCTCAATTAATTCGGAAGAGTATGTATCGACAAAGTCAGTGCATTCCCCAGCAAGCTTTTTCGGCAAATGACTACACAAATTGTCTAGGGCGTGTTTGATATTCTCCTTCGACTTATCGTTCTTGATCACGTCCTGAAGTTGTTTGACAGCCAATAAGCACAATGGGCACGACGGTTTATCGCCTGATTCAATTTGGACTTCGACTGGTTTAGCTGAGAATACTTCCATGTCGTTGACGCTGGCTGGGCACATTTTCAACATTGGGCAGATCTTTTTATAGCGAGAATAACATAACAGACAAATTGGAATATTTTCGTTTTAAAGATAAAAAAATTCTTACTTGTCGTGGATCAATTCCTTGGATTAATAGAGCAATTACAGCATCACCATACATATCGACGAAGTTATGGCATTCACCTTCAATAGTTTTGGGTAGACGATCACAAGTTTCACTTACGACTTTCTTGATTTTTTCCTACAAAAATTTTTGTTATTTATTTAAATTATTGAAACCAATTCAAGGTAACTTACAGCATTGCTTGGCGTGGCCAGGGCTTCCTGTACGAAATGCATGAAATATTCACACAATGTGCAGAGTTCACCATTTTCAACCAGGGTGTTTGCATTAGGCGCGCCGACAAGTACGTCGATTGGCAATTGCATGCTTTCGATTTCTTCTTGGGTGAATTTGGGCTCATGAGCACCCAATAGTTTTCTTTCGCTTTTCTTCTCTTTGAGTGAAACTTGAATTTGGACTGGATCCGGTGGTAAGAACGGTGAGATAGAATCGAATTCAGATTTGACTCCTTTCTTGCAAATTCCAATCATGAAACACATTCCATTGGCATCTAAATTGTTTACTAAGTCTTTGTAGATAACGTCATAGTATTGATCAACAATGCTTAGACATTCATTTTGGAATTTGCCACTTTGCTTGCAGAATCCTTCGAGAACTTGCTTAAATTCAATCTCAGTTGTATTTGCAACTAGCAGATCTCTCAAATGTTTCACCAACTGCTCGCAAAGCTCACAGGGAAGGTCATCATCTTCTACTTGGACAATTCCAACATTGCCCAATGGGCGGATTTCAATTTGATCAGTTTCATGTTGATGGAATTTCATCGAGCATACACCGGACAAATGGCAAATGCTGTCTGCGGTTAATGTTCTCTCAAGTGCACTGTATATGTCGTTGAAGTAGGTAAGCATAATATTCGAGCATGCATCGGAATAAGAAGAGGCTTTATCGCAAAGTTCTAGCATATTCTTAAGGAGGTCATCGCGATTTGTTTTGTGAAATTTATCTGCAATAATACCGCCCACTTTATTACAACCTCCACATGTAAACTTTCCATCATCGATAATTATTTCTGGTTTAGGCGGTAGTGGTTCCGGTTTTGATGTCGTAGTGGGTTCAGCCAAGGACAGCTTTTCGGCTTCCAATAGCATTTGATCAATAGCAGCGTTATTACATAAACCAGCAACGGAGCAGACAACCTAATTAACAATTTCAAACATTGTTTATAAAATAATTCGAGCTTTTGATCAACAAGGATATTCTTTAAGATTGACAAGCAAAAGAGAGTCGATGTTTACATTGAATGCTAACTTTTTTTAGTTTCAATACAAGAAGAATCCATATAAAAGAGAAATATCTGAGAAATTCATTTTATTTTATTTTTTATACTAATAGAACTTTTGATAAGGACGAGTGAAAGACAGAATCAGTCGATACGGAACCCATGAAAGATTCTTTTTATTTCTATGATGAAAGATCATCCAATTGTTCTGGGCATATTTGAATTGATATTATAATATCAACTTTTTACTACACTTTACCTGAGGATTCATTTGAGAAGCTAAAGCTTCTACAAGTTCAGGAACGAAATCGTCAGCCAGTTTAATGCATTCCTTTTGAACTGGTTTGAGTGGAATCAGTTTGCAAGACCCTTCGAAAACAGCTTTTAGATCTTCTTGAGTTTGATTGCTTTCAAGTTGATCGCGAGCTTGTTTCACCATATCTAGACAAATTTGGCAAACGGAGTCATTATCTTCGGGTACAGTCTGCTTTTCCCAAACAGTTTGAATACAATGACGAACAGCATGACATCCCTTGGCATTTCTGAAATAGAAAAAAATGTGTTATTATTTATTTTTGAACTAAATCTGGTATTTGCATCAAATAATTAAGAGAGAAATATCAAATTTGAACTCGGATAAGCAATCAAATCACGTAAGCATTATTCGTCTTCGCTTTGTACACCAAGAAGAAAAATTGCCATTACGTTCAAAATACTGAATTGGACATTGGTCCAGAATATGTGCTAAGGTTTCATTACTTTCTTCACGAACAGCAGACAGTGTCCACAGATATCCCTAGTTTCCCCAATGGTAGTTTAGGCTGCAGTCACTCGTGAATATACCCACTATCATCCGCTCCTTCTTGATAAGGTTTAAATAATTTTGCGAGCATTTGGCTCCATATTTTCCCATGAGCACTCTGAATTGTTCCATTCTTGGTAAGCTTGCCTTCCCATTACCATGTTTACGAACCCCTTAACCAATTTTGCTCCATTCATGGCCGGACTCATGCGGTGCCTCATGGCCTTCTAATCCTAGAGTATCCAGATCCTATTGTTCCAGCTAAATGTATGCAAGGCATTCGCATACCAGCCTGAAGTTCATCTGGTTGGACCTAATTACCTTGATAGTTTGATAGGCTACTCTGGGATGGCTTAAAAGGGGATATTCTTTTGAAAATCCGAAGTGCTCTAGCCATGGTTAGACCCAGGTGCATTATACACAACGACCGCAAACCCGACTCACTTTGACAGGAGGACGGCGTTCGGTGGAATCAGAACGACATAATCTATTATGACCTGTTAATGTTAGGCGCTAGCAACAAGAAGCGATTAATTTGAACCGTTCGCTGTTTGAAAAAGGATCAGTATGCCAAAGGAATCAGCACAAGATCACTTAAGCACATTTGGCCATACTCTATCACATACTTACCGGATGGCCGTTCGCGACACGTTGGAAGTACTTAGCTAGGAAGTTCTACTCACCAGACTTGGCTGCTTTTGACTACCATTTGCTTGCATTGATGGGCTACGCGCAGAGCAGCGCTCTGATTTGTTCGAAGAAGCAATTGCCCAAAAGGGGAAAAATGTATAACTAGCTATGGATCATTCTTGAATAAATCTGTTTTTAGAATTCTTCGGAAATTAAGGGTGTTTTCTCTAAATCCGCATTTCATAGTTGTAAACCTGATGAAACAAATTGATGATTTGGATACAAATTCACAATAGATGGATCCAACGACAACGGATGTGCCATTGAAGTTTGGCTAGGAAATAAACGACTACAAATTACAGACAAATGTGCTAGCGGAGCAAGCAACCGGCAAGCAGAGTAGTATTTGATGGAAAATTAAAATAGCTCACATTCGTTGATCAACGCATATGTGCCATATACATGCTCAAATTCTTTAACGTTTGTGTTATTAACTGCCGCGCACCAACAGAGGATAAGAAAGCCGTCTTGAAAGATAAATATTAACATCGGCGAGAACATTTTTTGACGGTCTGCTTCTCAAAAGACATCCAGCTCCTACTGGGAGGAAAAAGTCGGCAAAGGGTCTTATCAAAGCAGCATACCAGGAGGGTATAGTCTCCATGATAACACAAATAATAATGGTTAATGACTTTTCATTCATTTTGCAGGCAGTAAGAACTGTGATAAGCTCAAATTGTGTCATTCGACGCCCAAACATACAATCAAACAGACCATGTCCTCATCGAGATAAGCAATGTCTGAACTTCGCAAACTACACCAATATGAAAATTGCATAAATGGCGACGCTAAAGGCGTATTATGTAGAAAAGCATCTAATTGTGTCACAATTAACAATTGAGTAAATATGGCGAAACATTAAGGAAAGCATCCGGACTTGCTAAGAAATCAAGAGTAACAAAAACAAAATAACTGATTTGAAGAGGAATTTCGATAGGAAGATGTCCAACATTTTACAGACGAAAACAATAAGAATGCAACAACGCCCACGTACGTGACTGTGCAGCGAATCACAGACTAGTACCGTTTTATTACTCACAACGGTCATCACAGAAACTGGACCAAGGGTCGATGGGGGCAGAGAGCTGAAACGGAGGGATTCATGTGTGACATTCAGAACGGCGTGGTCGCCATTCGAGCTAATAAAAAGCTCACCATGAAAGAGCGGGTTTAGAACGACCAGTGCAGAATGTGTGGTTCGGCAATGGCAGTACATGAACAGGTACAATGCTGTATGTGAAGTGATTCACCAAAACTTTGCATACAAGCGTGGGCTGGTCACGGGAACATGTCCGGTTTACCGATATGAGACGCAGGGGCCTAAATCGCTCACGGCTTTCCTTGATGTCCTGCGACTCTCTGGTTAAAATTATGCAGAAATATACCATTCTGCATAAGTGCTCGATGTTGCGCAGAGTTCTCGACGGATTCTCCCATTAACCTACAACCGGCCACCATCATCAGCGCCCCGAAGAATTTGCTGCTTTCTTAAACCAGATGAAACGATCACTACGAAATGTTATCAGCAATGTAATCAGATTTAGTATTGCTATTTATGAAATAATACCAGCGACTTCAAGATAACGCCCTTTTTAATTTAGACTAAGAGCTTTCGAAATTTTTCCTAGGACTACTATTTCTTTCGACCGATATAGGGTGTTTTAGCTGGAAACAACTACTCGAAATCCTGAAACGACTTGAGTTTCGTTAGAACATCATCCATATTTGACATCTTTTTGTTTTCGATTGTCCTACATATTCTTGACAGTTCTTTTGCGATGATTGATAGTTTCGTGCTTGCATTATTAGGAACTATGCCCACTTTCTGCTTCTTTTATAAATATTATTTATGATACCCACTATACGTCAACAAGAGTGTTAGAAACGCCAGAACAAATGGTAATCTGTCGATGTCATATTAGGGCGCATCAAAACTTCTCAGCCAGGTTTTACATCTCGGCATTGAACTTGGTGTCGATCGACGCTTCAGCAGCGATGAATCTGCTTTTGTTTATGTTTATGGGAACAACAAATGGAAAGTGATCGGCACTATTGCTCGAGGCTCGAAGCCATCGTTGTGTCTCATTTTTCAATACTACCGCTCAGGGATTCACTGATTCACTTTTAATCAACCGACTAAATGAATCAAAAATATTTTTTGGTCGATATGAAATTCTTTAGCAATGTCATAACTTCTTTCGTACTGGTGTTAATTTTTTCCATGAATTTATTGTTTTTTCGACCAAAACATTTTTAAATTTTTAAAAAGAAAGCGTGCAAACCATGTTTCCACGGTTGTTTTCCATAAAGTATCTTTATAGTAGTAAAGTGTGTATGAATCTTGTAGTAAAATGTAGCTGAACTTGTTAGCGCTGATGAAGGGAACAAGTGGTTCCCGAAATATCGGTATTTGCAAGAATAAATATTCCCACCAACGAAAAAGAAACAACAAGTTTTTATTATTTCAAATAATTAATCATTGGAAACACCGCATAATTTCACTCAGATAAATATGTTTTGTTGCAAAGCATGTCATCGACAAAGGCGCAACAATCGGCAACCGGTCTAGCCTACCTTAATAACGAACTCCAAACATCTGTTTCGCGGTGAGGTCTACCTAATCGATATTCAGCCTACGCCGTCGCTCTATCTGATACAGCACTGCCACGTTTTCTCCTTCTGTCACAGAAATTGTTCATATAGACTTCCCGAGCTGGATCATCTTCACCCATACGAATTAGGTGACCTACCCACCACAGCCTATTCAGTCAGATCATACATTTCTTCATTATATAAGCTATGAAATTGTCCATCCTATTATAGGGAGTGAAAATTCTTTGGAGAATTCTCGTCTCCATCGCGGCTAAGAGTTCATACTAAGAACTTAAGCGTCCGAGGAATATGTGAGGACGTTTGAACTATGGTGAGATGTTTCGGGTGGAACAGTTGTAAGCTGCAATAGGCTTGTTGGCTGCCAAAAACCGTACACGAATGTATTATCGCAGCTGTGGTCGGTCGTGATTTTAGAAAGAACGGTTTCAAAATTGTAGTGTCCTATCTTGATTGTTTTCAGCTTATCTGTGCCATTTAATATTCTTGTTACTTTTGTTGTTAATGTTAACATTCCCATTATAAACTTCCTTGTCTTCATTAAAGTGCATTCCAAATCTTGGGTTGCTCTTTCTATTTTGTCTATATCGTTAAAATAGGCCAGTAATTGCGTGGAACTAAAGAGGATCTTAGGTCATTGTGGACGAGGAAAGGTGTCAAGAATGGTGAATGAGTCTAGCAAGATAGCAGAGAATATCTTATAGATGGTACTTAATCAGCAACGCAATACCACGGAGCATGAGCGGTAAAGCATATATTTAATATCAATCAAAACTTGTCTGAGCTCACAATTGTCAAAAAAAAGTATTTTTTCAGATGTAATTAGTCGTCTTAAAATTATTATACTTCAACGTTAAGTAAAGAGAAAGAAGTAGTTATTGTACTATTGGAAATTCAAAACCCAGCTGATATCTAACCGCAATTTCTGAATAGAATAATATTGTAAAATTCGGATGTCTGAATAGACACAGACTGCTAAATAAATTCCCTATTATATGTTTATATTTGTTATATTTACTTAGTTATAAAACATGGATATTTTCTGGAAGGAATGTCAGGCATTCCATGCCCTGCTGGCTGACAAGTGCCATTATGTCCAGTACAAGTTTAAAATGAACCTTTTGTGTGAACAAGACATAATTCAAAATAAGTCACGACTTGTGTTTCTGCACAGTTATTGGCAAATCTTGTTTTTTTGCTCAATTCTTATAGAGCAAAATGGTCAAAGCTACATTCCTTTCAACAGCGGACTCCAGTTAAAGATATATTCTGTGCAATACAATCTGTCAGGGGATTTTGCGCGAGTTCATCACTTGTTGTTGCTTTATGACGGCTTTGATATACTATCGTGTTGTGAATGGAATGCCACCGCAATGTTAGTCATATGCACTCTTCATGAGTGGAACGATTTATGCTCGTGAGCAATGTCTTCTACATATGTCAATGAACAATGTTTCCGTTTCAACTTTGTTGTAAATATTATGAGTTTTCCCTCATGGTTAGTGTATCCATATGTTCCAAGTACCAATCTAAATAAATCGTCCCAGTGAGAAATGTAATCAACAATTTTTTTTTATAATTACTGCATTGATAAGAAATGCTTGAATAATTTTCGGAAGAACTTGGTACTTGTTTCCAAGGTTAGTTATGGTAAACTAATCACCGCTAAGTTGAAATGAAATGATTGCGTTGAACTGAAGAGCTCATATCAACGAAGCTTAAATAATGTAAATCTTATTCGAAATGACCATGGCTCATAAACATTTCCTGGGCTGGGTTAATTTTTTGTGAAAAGTATCGCTTTAGTTTTTCGTTTCTAGGGGTTTGTATATCGCAGCATTTTTTGCTATGCAGAATGGATGAATCACCAAACCGAGGTGTTTATATTTATTTGAAGATGTTAAATTTGATTACCATGCGAAGTTCTAACATAACAAAAGTTCTGCGTTTGGTATCTTATAGAAATTGCAGCGTTTTCATAAATTCGCTAAAAGCGTTCGGGCATATCTTATTGATGAGTAATTCCTTTCTTCAAGGGAAAAATATTTGTTTTCGATTTATACACGCAAAAGGAGGGTGTATTCTTTTTGTGTGGGATCATCATTATCATCAACGGCGCAACAACCGGTATCCGGTCTAGGCCTGCCTTAATAAGGAACTCCAGACATCCCAGCTGTCTGGCGTCCTGTCCTATGCCATCGTTTCATCTAAGGCAGGGTATCCCTCGTCTTCTTCTTTTACCATAGATATTGCCCTTATAGATTTTCCGGGCTGGATCATAATCATCCATACGGATTAAGTGACCCGCCCACCGTAACCTATTGAGCCGGATTTTATCCACAACCGGACGGTCATGATATCGCTTATAGATTTCGTCGTTATGTAGGCTACGGAATCGTCCATCCTCATGTAGGCTTACGGCAGGGAAGACTAAGAGTATTCTTAGGCCCCAGCTCACAGGGCGCAAGCTAAGTGTCAACAACAATACTAAAGTCTGAAAAATAGAAACCCTTAAATTGTAAAATGAAATATAATACAATGCGCCACAAATTGCTAACGAAAACATACGTTATGTTACTGCAACATGGCAAAAAGCAATATCTGAACACCCTTTACAATTGAAATAATGAAAACGAATTCCAGAACGTTTGTTTGGTTCACCTTTTTTATCATCGGCAAACTTAATTATTTTTTCTAGAATAGATAACAATGTGAAGAAAGTGCTTCCGTTTTTACATTTTCTTTATCATTATTAAAATGCATAATCGTGTAAAAAGCGGCTACATAAGAATAGCCTATCCATAAGCATTGTAATCTTTGCAGTAAATAACAAATTCTAGACCTCAGGTATATTAGTATTTGTGAAATATCAGGCGTATCATTTATTTGCTTGAACCTATTCAAATGTGTCCACAAACGGCAGTGAAAAGTATTATCGCAGTTCAATAGAGGTTAACGTGACAATCTAAGAAAGATGCTCTCTTTGAAAGTGAAGCTTAATTTAGAAGAAGTAATTGAAAACTGCAATAACACAGATACTGTTTCCAATTTTGCATAATAGCAAAAACGATGATTATCGGATAGCATAATAGCACAATACATACATATGTTACCGATTACAACACCCAACAAAGCGAGCTCTGATAACACCAATGCCTGAGTCATATCTAATTTACAGTAATTTGTATCGGCTTTATCCGCGGTTCACGAAAGTGACTCCTCGTTCACCGCATCTGTGATTAATGCAAATTAAAGCAATGAATGCAAAACATTTTTTTAACATGAAGCAAAGAATCTTTAATTATGTGATTGAACAAAATTTCTAGCTTAAATGGAAAAAAGCCCCAAAATTGTGATAAAGTTAATGTTAAGAATTTCTGGGGAAAAACCATGATAATTTAATAGTTTGGATTACCGACATACATTTTTTGCTTAATTTACTCAAAAAATGTAATGGCGCATTTAAGTTAAATATTGACTTGGAACCGTGGTTTCGACGAGAACATTTATAGAGGAAGTACTGATAATCATTAGATATTATATAAATTTGAATAAACGTTTATTGAGCGCCAAGATCCAACTCTACGTTAGGGGCAACCCTGAGCTGATCGATGGGGAGCCTGAGTCTAAACTCAGATTCGTCACTTATTTAATTGGGAACCATTCGCAGTCTTTAACGCATGAGCCGAAAAAGGCCCCTTTTGTCAGTACTCCTGTCCCTAGGCTCCAATGGGCGTCATTCATTAAGGGCAAAATCTTACTCACGGATAAGCATTTGTCTACGACCAGAAACTGCCTCCAGGCAAACCACATGACCTAAAGAAATTGCAGCTGCCGTCGGGAAAGCAAAGAATTGGGATCAGAATTCTGGTTGTGAGGATGAAAGATGATCTGTTTGACAAAACAGTATAACCACTTGAATATGGCATTGGATTCGCTATATCCTTAAAATTACTATGTATCCGAATCTGTTAAAAACTGTGGCACTACGAATGCAATACATGTGGCGTGGTCGTTCATTGGGGAAGAACATTGCCTTCCTGGTCTGACAAGCCGATCTGACATACACTGTAATATAGGAAGGAACTTGTGCGCTAGATTAAACAGTTCTATCGCAATCCAAAGAATAGAGTTCGAAGTGTGATATTTCAAAATCGCCCCGTGTCTCTACCGACCTTTACCAATGTATCGTGGTAAATATGGCATTGCACCCATTGTGGAGAAGTTGCGAAGTGTCTTGGTATGGTCATTTAATTCTGATTATAGCTCGCTAGTTAAAATTGTTCTGAACAACCAAGTCGATGAGAAGGGGCCTAAGAGCTGACCGAAACAGCAATGATAACCTGGCACGATCGAAGAACACGAAGGAGATCCTAGTAAAAGTTGACGAAGAGATGACAAAAATAATAACGCGAACCAGAAGGCGCCAACCGACAAAATGACATTAAACGATTACAACTTCAAAGAAGTTGAGAGTTTTGTCTATTTAGGCGGAACTGTCGCAAAGAACAACAAAATAGACGAAATCAACAGTCGGATCATGCTTCCCCACAAAACATTCTATCTGGTAATTCTAGAAAATAAATATGTGAAAAAAAATGAATGGTGAATAGCGAATGAGATACCACAGTGATACTTATTATACGACGAACCATCCCATCATGTTTGAGATTCGAAAGCTTTAGTGGAAATACCATGTAGAGCACATGGAAGGGAGGAGAATTCCCAGGCGCCTAGATGAGTGACCACTTGAAAAACCCCGGAACAGGTAGGAGGATTCAATTGACAACGCTGCCCGATTTCCGAAATTGGAGATTGCTCGATCGAGAAGAATCGAGACTTCTAGAGACTAAGGATAGACATCGGACTGTAGCGCCATAGAATAAGAACAATTTTGCGTTTCTATCCACTGTGCAATGGCTAAATCATCGGCAATCGCTTGCATAAGGATTTTCCCATCCTCCAGAAGCAATAGGAAGGAATGGAGATAAAAAAATCTCCTTTTTGCATCCCATTACTGATTGATTCTACGTCGTCTACATCACAAACTGTAACGAACGAGGTGTAGTTATTGAAAGTGCTTATATTGTTGAATCCAATCAAACACATTTCAATTCCTATATGATCTTCTCAATTTTTGTTGCCGACTCATACAGTCTGGGAATGGCTAATCTGTCCGAGGATTTTCCTTAGAGTACACCATTTTAATGTGTTTATCAAACTGTTGCCATTCATAGATCACCACTCTTCCCAACCCAGATTTTCGTTGGATCCTGAAGCTTAATTTGTATCGGCAATGTCGATTGGTTTACCGCGGTCCGGTTTTCCTTCGACCGCAGGATCTCTATCATTAAATCAGGTGACGTTATGTCTACAATCAGGGTGGTAATGAGCCTCCACCTCTGTTCTACGAGTCCCGAACAAGGAAGTAATTCATTATTTGGGTCTTCGAATGCAGTGATGCATTGAAGAATGTCAGAAAACTAATCCATACAAATACTTCCTGCAGTAACCATATCCCATAAGAAATCGTAAAGTTAATTATTGAGTTCACCCCAATTTTTGGTACAAATCATCAGCTTATGGATCCAGTACTCCTTTTTAGAAGTGGTTGTATATTTTGAAAAGTTTCATGCTTTCAGAAATCTTATCGGAAGGATTTTATCTTCTTCTGTCATAAAGATAGTGCATTTCATCAACTAGAAAGCTCTTAAGTAATCGTTCTTGTTATGAGTGGTATTCACTGCATACTCTCACAATTAAGCGGTACGTAGAAGTCATTATTTTCCAGTTCTCATTTGTCATAAACTTAAAAATTTTGGTTTCCACAGAAGCGAAGTATTAGGTTGTTGCAAATGAAATGTCGGATTTTTCAATGAAGTGAAGTTAGTTATGATTTTAATGTTTAAAACTGCCGCAAGGTGACTCTGGTGGTATGGGATAATTGAGTATAAATAGTCGTTCGTTCGATCAAGGAGTCATTTCAGTTTCAATCGTCATTGAAGTTCCAAGTAAAACTCAAAGAAAAAAGCATGGAAGGGAGTCAAAAACGTCTACTTTTTCTATATGAATTTAAACTTGGTCACAACGTAGCAGAGGCAACCAGAAACATTTGCAGAGCATTTGGAGCTGACGCAGCAAACGAACGAACGACACAGCGGTGGTTCGAAAAATTCCG
Source organism: Hermetia illucens (assembly GCF_905115235.1). Lineage (NCBI taxonomy): Eukaryota > Metazoa > Arthropoda > Insecta > Diptera > Stratiomyidae > Hermetia > Hermetia illucens. The sequence continues at coordinate 67,933,712 of NC_051849.1, read as the reverse complement.
ATCAGGCGACATGACCCTCCAAAGTGAACCTCGTGGACACCCAGGACCATCGATCGACAACGACGAGTTGCGTTTGATAGTGGAATCTGATCCCCGATCATCGATTCGTGACATTGCAGAGAAAATAGGCGTACACTATTCGACAGTATCTCGGCACTTACAACAGCTTGGAAAGGTGAAGAAGCTTGATAAGTGAGTTCCGCATGAACTCAACGAGCAAAACATGGCGCTGCGAATGGAAATATCCAGTTCTCTACTCAACCGCAACAGGAACAATCCCTTTTTGCGCAGAATAGTGACATGCGATGAAAAGTGGATATTGTACGACAACCGTCGCAGATCAGCGCAATGGCTAGATGCCGATCAGCCTCTACAACACATGCCAAAACCGAGCCTTCACCCGAAGAAGGTAATGGTAACTGTTTGGTGGTCTGCATCTGGAATTATTCATTATTCGTTTTTGGAGCGTGGTGAAACAATTAATGCAGAGAAATATTGTGCCCAACTTGATGAAATGCACGAGAAATTACGTGTTCAGCGGCCTAGATTGGTCAACAGAGATGGAGTGATACTGCTCCATGATAACGCCCGACCTCATGTTTCCAGAATGACGGTCCAAAAATTAAATGAATTACGATATGAGACTCTTCTTCCTCATCCACCATATTCACCCGACCTCTCGCCAACCGACTACCACTTTTTTAAGCATTTGGATCACTTTTTGGCGGGGAAACAATTCAGCAATGAAGTAGCTGTCAAAAGTGCCTTTGAAGAATTTCTTAGCTCTAGAAACCCAGACTTTTACGAAACTGGAATAAATGCCCTTGTATCTCGTTGGGAGAAGTGCATTGAAGCTGCTGGTTCTTATTTTGACTAATAAAATTAATTTTCATAAAAGTTATAGTTTTTTGAAATTTTACTCAAATATCCGACATTTCATTTGCAACAACCTAATAGTTCGTATATAAGAGTTTACGGAAATGAAATCTTTGACTGTTCAAGTTATAAGGAGGGGGTGCATTGAATTTCGCTCAAAGGATTCCGCGAGGACTTTGCATCACTTCAAATGTCTATTTCTTTGTCCAATACATTAGAGGTGGTTGCTATTTTTTTTTAAATTCAACTTTTGTGGTGATTATGTAAGATCACGCTCAAGGTAGATTGGTGTGTGAACGTCGCGGGTCCATTTAAGAAGAGTTTCCTTAGTTTGATTAACTGCTGCATTACCCCAGAAGGTGTGTCTTGAATTGAAGCCGTCATCGACGATGAGGTACAGTCGAACCTGGTTAATTTGTAGTCGAAGAGATCAATCAACTTAGAATTATCCAAAATTCAAATTACAGAAGTTGGGAGTAGGTACCTAAATACAGGAAGCATGTATATACATACATACAACAACTTTGAATAGTTTACGATGTCATGAGCTTCGTAAAACGCCTCAACTCTAGTATACCTACGAATTTTTTGAAAACCTTTTCGTACGAAATCCACACAAATCAAGTTTTTTAATTCCCCGAATTATTCAAAAAGGCTTCGAATTATCGACCAAAAGTTCGAATTATCTACGATTTCGAAATATTTAAGTTTCGAATTATCAAGGTTCGACTGTATTTAAATTTTAACTGGAAATTTTGCAACCATTTCAAAATGTGGCCAAGTTGTCCAGTTATGAATCTACATTTGATATAAGCGAGAACTGTCGAAATGGGCATATCATCAGTCGTTTGAACTATTGCCGTAGCAGCGGCAGGTTTTTGATGACGACTTCCTCAAAATCATAATCTTCCCTGACTAAAAGAGCAGCGTCGGATTTGGGGTCCTTCCAGGTAGTTTCAGGGAAGTTGAATTCTGCTTTTAGAGTGTCAACGAGCCCTTGGGCAATGGCACGTTGGGCGTGTGAGATCAGGAACCCAGAGTTGAATGTAATGAAATTAAGCTCCATAAATTCATGATAAGTTGACGGGCAACACCTAGTTCAGTGAAACCATCGGCAGAAACCACGCTTCCTAAATATACAAATTGATCTACGCTTTCGATGTTCTGCCCATTAATGTAGATATAGAGAATGCAATCACCACGACAGAGAACCATGGTTTTGTTGTTGTTTATCGTCAATCCAACTCTATCTGCACGATAGTTAAGGGGTAGAGCGTCAGCCTCCCAATCTCGCTGCTCTTCCTGAAATCATTGCGATCTGCGGCATTTTCCGCTTCCCTGACCAGCGCAATAGCAAATTCTCTCTTGTCCCGTCGCACACTACGCTGAACTTCTCGGGATTTCGCTCGACATCGGAGTTCGAGCGCATCACGCCCGTAATCATTCGCAGCCGTCAATAGAGCCGTGAACCCCTTTCGTTCATCGATCCGTTTCAACGATTCTGCAGTCAGTTAGATCTTATGATGCCCCTTCGGGGCGAGGTCGACGATCTATGTAGGACCCGAGAAAGGAGAATTTTGATGGCAGCCCGCTCGCACGACAGTTGGATGACAGAAGTGGTCGATGTAGAACTTAGGGGGTCGCAGCTCCCCAACCCTGCGAGAAGTAATGGATGCAAGATGGAATTGAACATAAGCGGCATTCAGATTATCAAGAGGGAGAGGAGTACTCTCCTGAGTCCGACCATCTTACTTTACTTAGGCCAAAAACGTCCAGCTTATATCTTTTGAATTCCCATTTGAGGACCTTCGCTACATTAACGAGAAGCTTGTGTACATGTCAGAAACCGTCATAGTCCGTTTTCAATAGCCAAAGGTCGTAGCCGTGAGTTCAGCCCTATCTGACGAATTGTGTTTTCGGTAAAAATAAAGTTTCAATTTTTGCAGGTTGCTAGTCCACAAAGGTTTATCGCTTTTATTCGCCTTTTACCACAACCAGGAAGGATTTTGAGTGTATTCTTAAGCCGCAGCTCGCAGCACAACAGGGCTCCCCAAGAAAACAAAACAAAACCTTTTGGGTTTGAGGCTTTTAATTTGCTTTTTTCCGACGTTTCGTGTGAATTCCAGCTCATTTTTTCAGAGTAGACCTGAGACTGGTGCTCAGCGTCTTTGTCTAGGTCTATATTCCATATTTCATAATTATAAGATCCTGTTGTTGACCTAATTTATAATGTTCCATAATGAATTCAGGCTCTAATCCTGGTCCAGGTTAATAGTGTTAGGGTGCTTTTTCATTTCTATGGCCGCGAAGTGTTTTCGGGGGTAATATGAAACAGTTTTTGAAAATGATCGCAATAGCAATAAGAGCCTTCAGTTCCCGACACTGGTCGACCCGATTCTATATCCCGGCAGACGGTCAGAACTTATGACACCCCTTCGGCACATGAACAACAAATTCATTTGAGCCCAAAAGAAAGTACTTTTGATGGCGGGCTGTTCAAGATGTTTGCCGTCCGGTCAACAAACTGTCGAATGACAGCCGATCTGAGGCGATGGGAGTTGTCGTTGCATTCCACAAGGCCATGTTTCCTAATTACATGTCGGAACAAGGCGAAGTCTCCGCTGTTGTGTAACATTGCGATAGAGATATCCGTTCTCCTGGACCGGAATCTCGCAGTTAGTATTCTGTGGAATACCGGTTCCTAGAACTAGAGAACGCTAAACAATGAGATAGGGCATTAAATATAGCCCCGAAACTTTATCGCCATCGAGAAGAATTGGCATACACCAAAATTCAATTATAATGTTGACGAAAACAAAGGGTCGTGGCCGAAAGACCAGTTGCTAACCCACAAATTCCACAACCGCCAACTCAAAGGGAAACCACTGCTTCAAAGGGGGATCGACTTCCCGTCTTAATAGGAAATACCATTAATGCGGATGCATTCCTGAGGCGCCAAGGTGTTAACCACCGTTCCGACTGGAGTGACTTTTCCCTCCTCTGAAACAGGCTTGGCACTATATTATGGCGGAGTATTGAATATAATAATACATATATCTCTGTTTCTTGTGGGTTTTGCAGCGGAAACTCGCTAGAAACTCCTGTCGAACAGTTCTAGAAACTTCTTCGAATGTCCATTAGTATTACTCTCTCCTACATGCTTCCCATAGTTTCTAAAAGATTCGAGTCGTTATGAAGAGAGCACACCGGATGATTTCTAGGTCATAGATAGTAAAATCTATTTGTCTTTTCGACTGGGCGGGAAACACCCATCGAACGTTCACAAGTCATAAGCGCTAATGAATCAATTTTCCCCAAAAGACACCGGCTTGAGGTAATTCCCCGGTACTCATAATATAGAAATTAGAACTGGCGTTTAAACTCCACAAAAGGTACCGTACCAATGATTGTACTCTTCAGAACTTTTGATGAAATTCCGACCACGAGTTTGCTTTCCTTCATGGATTTTTCAAATATATCTACAAAATCGAATCGAAAGGCGAATCGAATGGTGTACAGATAACAAATTGAATTTTTCCTCGAAATCATAGCAACATCATTTCACCTTTAAATAATTCAATCTTCTGCGCCGCAAACGTGATTGCATCAGAACTATCGATTTTTGTAAACACAAAGTTTTCGGTTGTTGTGATTTGAACCACTTCCAAGGCCAAACTGGCTAACGTTTACTCGCAAGCATGGGCAATATTCGGCTCTTATTTGCAGTCAAAGTTTACAAATGTAATCTGGAGGCATATTTGTCATTTACGGACGATGATAGTCGGAGAGCTCCCCATCCCCCCGTGGACAGCTGTGATAAGCGAAACACACATAGGCACGGCCCGAGTGCATGTTGCCAAAGCAGGCGCGAACAGAAAGCAGCTCACGAGCTATCTTGAAACTGCTGCCGCGGTCTGCCCGCTGCATACAAAGTGTAAACTCGTGATACGTCGCACTCCATTCAACAAAGAGTTCCGAGGCCAGATATCGAGTTATCCAGCAATCAAGCAAATCGGCGAGCAATTCATTAGAAATGCGACGTGTGTGCGAAGCTTATTCATGTTTTCATTTGATCTCGACATTAGTCACTCAGCCAGAGCAGCTGTGTGCAGTTTTTACCCGTGACGGGGTTCAAAGGGAAGCTATTTGCGACATTCACTGCGCGGCGTAGAATTCCATTGGCGTTTGCACAATCCCCAAAAATCAGCTGCTGCGACACGGCGTCTATTTGAAGCAGACAAATTTTCGTGAAACGCTTTTGTTTGCTTTCTCGTCTAAAATAGCACAATCGCCGGCTAGAGGTTATCACCGCGGGAGAAGACTGACGTCGTCTGATAACTCTCACAAGACAGAAAACAAAGCTTTCTTTCCGTCGGAGAGAAAGGAAGTGATAACACCGTCTAAGCAACAAAACAAGCGGCGGTTGGTCCGCCGATCCCGTGACGAAGGGAGTCAAATGCTCATAAAAAACCGTCACTGCGTCCATTGTTAAAAACTGCGAGGCTTTTTCCGAGCCAACAAAACTAGAGAATTCTCATGTTCTGCAGGAAACTGCTACTGAAGCCGTAGCAATGACGAAACGCCACACTTCTCAGAGCGTAAACAATGCTAGCAAAGCAAAAACAACTTACGTGATATTGGAACACCAGTACGTGGGCCCCCAGGTGCACTGTTTGGCTCCCAGGAGCTGCGGATTCCGGCCGAAAGTCGTCAGGCCTGTCGCCACCCCTGAAAAGACGCAAATGGATCAAAAACCAGCCACACGAAACCTACCACTTAGCAAAAACGTATAACTTTCGATTCGCGCATCTGAATCAGAAAAAACAACTCACCCAAGAGAACGGCGCAGAAGGCCACCAGAAGCAACTTCATTTTGTGGCTTTCACACAACTAATCTCGCGGCGAATTCTTTCTTATGCGGCACGGACACTTTAAACTGATAAAAGACAATAACTGGACAAAGTTCCGAACGGCGGACAGACTCTTCTTTGCGCAGTCCAATCAAGTCGGATGATGTTCTCGAAATGGCGACTTAGCGAAATGTCCCCCTTCAATAGTAAACCCGACTTGACATTAAGGAAATGACACAGCGGCCGAACTGCAGTATCGACACGCAGTCAGCTGTCACTCAACCGCGGATTTTATATTGAACGCAGAGATGGCTGTAGCAACGGTAATGGGATCTCTAAAACAAGATGGTTCAGATCACAGATATAAGTTTGAATCTATCCGCCTCGCTTGGTTATTTCAAATAGAAAAAAAGCTAAAAGATTAGAAATGCAATCTAATCCAAAATGTTCAATTGCTGCGAATTCTCTTTATATCTATCTTTGGAGTAACGACTGAAATTAATTTACAATTCATTGAAAGAAAAACTTTAATAATTCATATTATTTTCCGAGTTATCACAATGTTGGCAGATGCCGGATTTTACCTAATACTAGCACTAAGTGCTAAGCCTGACGATCCTACCTATTTAGAAGATAAAAAGGCCCTGGTAGTGGTGGCCGGTTGTAAGTTAATGGCAGAATCCGTCGAAAACCCCCGCAACATCGAGCACATTTGAAAAATGGGCAATTTCTGCATGGTTTGAACCAGAATGTATGAAAGTCCGAGGACATCTAGGGAAACCGTAAGGAATTTAGTTACAATACCTGTAGCTGACAATATTATGGGAACTACAACCACCCTCCCGAAATTGCAAGTTTCTTTGATTTTCCAAGCCGGTGGCTCATAATTCGCCTTCTCCACGTATTTCCGTTCAATGTTGCTATTATGGGGGATAGCAACATCAGTAATATACGCGGAACAGCCAGTCTTATCAACTAACAGCACGTCAGGCTTGTCAGTGTCAAGTACTTCCTGCGGCCCATATCGGTAATCTGGACATGTCCCCATGATCAACTCATGCTTGTATGCACGGTTTTGGTGGATCACTTTACATACAGCAATATGTCTGTTCGTGTATTGCACCGACGCCATTACAGTGCACCTAGAAATGAGATGGTTCAACGTCTCTAACACCGCGCCATCCGCTCTTTCATTATAAGCTTTTTACAGGTCTAAGTTCGGGTGTCGATCACGCCACCCCGAATGGCACACATAAGTGCCTCCGAGTGAAGAGTTCCTCAGCACACATCCTCCTGTTCGACAAATGTAAATCGACAATTCACGTGTTGCCGTGTATCACTGTTACAATGAGAGTCACGCGTTGCATCACTTTGGCACCAATACGGTGTCCAATGCTGTCAATCAACCAAACTTTCCTAACAGGTTTGCCAGTCGTGAACACTGATTGCGAGGGATAATATGTCGAACTGGATAGCACGCGCTGGAGCTAACCCGAATGCTAGCACAAGGTTCAGATATATTATCTCCCTGTGAGAACACAGAGATTTTACTCAAGTGCATAGACTCAATACTATGATAAAACAAGTCGGAATACCGGAAGCTCGCGCTTCGGGTATAAAGGTTTTGTGTTCATCTTATGTAAGAGACGCACATTTTTCTGTCCGTATATAGTTACAAATCCAACATGATCCTTCATATTTTTCCAAACTACGAGACATACGTACATATTAGAGCCATAGATATCACGCTCACCCTAAACAAACAAACTGCCTATTACCTACTGTACACATATATGCACGTATCTAAATTTATCATACCCATATTTCCGATTTACGTCTTATATCTAACTAAATTAGGCACTACCCGCAAAGTTCATTAGCACGCATATACTATATACCTACATACACACATCTGGTTGACAAATAACTAAAAAACTAAAACAAAATAATTCTCTGCGACCCAATTCATAAGAATTCATTTCGTTGTGATATTGACGAATTGATATGTGATGATGACGTCATGCGGGTTGTAGAGTGCACGAAATTCACAAAAAATTGTAAAGTTTCACCCCCTATAACTTTGTTAATAATAGTTGGATTTTCTTCAAACCAAACTGTGCATTATATTCTTCATTACACACATGCCAAATTCTGTACTTCTGGGATGAACATAAGGGGGGTGCCGGGTAAATTTCTAAAATGTGGAAATATACTATTATTAACTTTATTTGTGCAGATATCGGAACCGGATATATTTTGAGGCCTAGATTTCGTAGAGATGCACCACTGTGATTTTTTTCAGATTTTTCGATTGGATAGGTTCTGAGAACGAGACCTGTTACACTTTTTGTGGGTCATATTTTGAACCCTCACACCCCTATGTTTCATCTAATATCAAATATTGAACCAGATTCGAAAAGTACTCATTGAGACCTTTCATTTGATACCCTACATGGCTACATTCTGTGAAAAAAAAATTTGCACCCTCCATTCACATGTACGGGGAGCCCCCCTTAAACTTAACACAAGATGGCGCCACTTACTGCATGTAAAGGGATCACCAGATTACATACTCTCACCAATTTTCGTGACAATCCGTCTAGCCGTTTCCGAATAAATCGGGTGTGACAGACAGACAGACAGACAGACAGACAGACAGACATCGAACACGTCCTTGCCAAGGGAGCTAAACTGCCTAACGACCTAATAAGGGTGGGGGCAAAATCATAAAAAAACTAACCCGCTAGGGATTGATGGAGAAGGACTAGCCCTGGGCCGATTTTTGTACCTACGTGACGAGTGGCCCCGTCTTCCCGTGTAGCCGGTGTTAGTTTTGACATTTGTAGGAGAGATGGAGAGCGCGTGCCGTTATATGGTGCTTAGGCTCCGAAATACCCCCATACCTGTTCAAATAAAGTTAATAATATTCTATTTTCTTGACTCTTAATCAATTACAAATGTTGTTTTGTTGAAACGATCTAACTTATTTCGTCACTAGATTTGTTTTTCTTTTTGTTATTTTCCTGAAATTCGCTACAACTGCTTGTTCTTTAATTTAATGGCTAACTTCTACTTGAGTACATAGCTCCATACTGTCATGATTGTAATTAAAACTTATTGTTAGTAGGGGTAGGTAGGTACATAGGTATCAGTGGCCGCTGCGAGGGGCGCAATTAGCGCTGTGGTGCCCCGTTTTGATGCCACAAACTCTTAAGACGGTGACTCCTGTTATGAGAGCAGAGAGGCAGAGTCTAGCCGACTCGCATGTTCAGAGCCAGCCCTCAGCATTCACGAAGAAAAGCAGCTCTCCCACCCTGCAGCAATAAATCTGTGTCCGTAGCCAGACTTTAGCTATAGCTGGAAAATCGCAGAGAAAGTGCACGAGGGTTTGCCTTCCTTCTCCGCAGTTTCGGCAATGCGGATTGTAGCGTATGCTGAGCCTGGCGGCATGATCCCCTATGGACTAGTGCTCCGTGCAGACCGCCGTAATCTTGAATGCATTTGCACACGTCTGGCACAGGGGCTCTCATGATCGGACTATGTTATAAGCGGGCCAAATTCTCCTTGATGGCCGCTTGGCCGTTGGTCAAAATAGCTATGTTACGCTTGGGGCTCGAATCTCGCTCCAGCCATCGACGGACTTTCAATATCGCCAGTACTTCCACTTAGAATATACTGGCGAAACCTGGGAGACCATATGACTCAGATACACTGTGCGTATTCGAGCCCGTGGGAAATGTCCAGATTTCCCGAGGTACTTCGTCTAGGATGTTACTGTGGCCGTAGGACTTCGCTGCCCAGCATCCGGACTCACGTAGTCTGACTGCACGCTGCAATGTATTAAATGTGGAGGTCTAGGGGGAGGAGACGTAGGAGTACATTGAGGGCATCTGCTGGGCAGGACTGCAGAGTCCCAGTAGCACATGCACACGCAGTTCTTTGCATCCTATTAAGCTTCATCCTATTGTATTTTTTGTTCAAATCCTGGCACCATACAATAGAGCCGTATGTTAGGATCGGACAAATCAACCTTTGTTCATCAGCCGCGGTAAGTGGAATTCAGGTATCCTTGTTTTGATGGTGAATAGCATCAGTCCCGTTTTTGTTGGGTTTATGCCGAGTCCGCATCTTGCAGCACACAGGCACATCTTTCGCGACGCTGCTTCCATGATATCGCTCATAATGGACGGAAACATCACTGACATTAATATCACAAGTCGTCGGTATACGCCACCACTTTCACCCGCTGCTGTCCAACGTTTGTTAAATTTCGTCCATTACTATTAACCAGAGCACCGGAGAGATGGCGCCACCCTTGGGCGTGCCTCTGTTCACAGCTCTGGTCAAGTGGTTGCCTAACAGATCCGACTGGATTATCCTGATACTTAGCATGGATATAATTCAATGCGTAAGATACACCTCCAATCCAATACTGGTCAAGGCGTCCTTGGTGGCTTGGTACTAACGTTGTCGAAAGCTCCCTCTATATCCGAGAAGACAGCTAGGGTATACTGCTTGTACTGCAGCGACCGCTCAACCAATTCCTCGTGGAGGGGGGTTTCTGTCGATTTTTGTTTTGAGGTAGGCATGCTGGGATTTAGAGAAAGGCGATCTCTCCATAATCGTCCTGAAGTGTATGTCCAGGACGCACACTAGGGTCTTCAGCACGAAAGAGGTCAGGCTTATTGGTCAAAAGCCCTTCGCGGACTCATGGTGCTTTCGATGTTCTGACAATAGTCCAACCAATATGTATATGCAACTAATATTTATGCCTGTAGCAGATGTTGAAGTTTTCTCTGGTCAGAGATCTTCATTCCACGACGGTGGTAGTGTCTTTTTGCCTTACTTAGTAGCACGAGACTTTAAAGGCGGTATCGAATACCTTTTCCAGAGCCCCGACCTTTGACTCTAGTTCGTCTGTCATTCCAATCTTACCACTTTGTGCATTGAAGAGTTTGCTCTTAATTACTTAAACAAAGTTTTTCCAGTCGACCCTCCTGGGGTCTTTGAAGGGTTTTGAGATCTCTATAGTGAGATCTAGACTGAAAAGTATCTGAGACTGAGAAGGATCCCCGGTCGGACACTCTCCAGTCCTCCACCCTAAGAATCCCATTTTCAGTTATTAGGGTGATATCAAGGACCTCCTCCCAACCGTCACAGTTCTCCGACTTGGGGAAATGGAAGGTTGGTGTACTGCCCCTGTTACACACCGATAGGTTTGAAGTAATAATAAAATTAAAGAATGACTCACCCCTTTCGTTAATTTCGTAGCTGCCCCAAAGTGTATGCCTTGCATTGGCGCCGCAGCCTGTCAACAGGTTGGCCTTCTTGGTTGCTATGCTGTGGTGATCGGTCGTGAGTCATGTAAGCCGAGGAAATTTACACATTCTCTGCACTTGCTTGCTTGCGTGGGGGATTCGTCAGTTCCCATCGGACCGTCAATTCTCATCCCCTCCAACACCTCGTTGGCGGCGTCGATTGGATCTAGGTCGTCGTCAGGTTTTGCAGAGCGGAACACTTTTACCCACGGATCACCTGAGAGGAATCAAAGCAGGGGATGAATCCCGTGTGTTTGCATTCGGTGTCCAGGTAACATTGCTGAAGGGGTTCGTAGTTTGCGGCCCGTCGGCTGACTGTTGCTGCGCACTTTTCTTCAGACGTTGTTTAGCGTCTGAGCTATTACCGACTCTGCTCCGCTTGTGATCGCGCTCGACCTCATATTGAGATCAATTGCAGTTCAGAGCGATGGGGTTCGTCTTCTGCTCGTCTGCCAGGGGTTTGCTGTTGTATTCCTCAACAATCGCCTAGTATTTAGCGAGATCTTTTTCATCCCGCTCGTCGACAATACTGGTCTCCTTATTCTTAGCCATCTTGCTAAGAATATGCCTGGCCTTCTGGTACTGGCTCTTGAGCAGGACACCAGTGGACTTTCGCTTCTTAGTAGTTTTTCACTTTTGAGGAGTCCTCCGACGTCAAGGGTTTCGGTTTAGGAGTACTATGTCTGGTACTCATTACATCCAGTTTGACGGCAGTGGATTCCAGGCTAGAAACCACTAGTTCCTCTGCTATGCTGTTCCACCTTGGTTTGGAGTCCTATTAGCATTTTCTCCAGTGCAGAGAGGACGATCCTCGGGCTGTTGCCTCGGTCCATCCCCCCCGCCGTATCTACTTGCCCCAAATACATGACCAGCAGACAAGCAGATCCTCGTCAGTTGGATGGGCCTACTCCCAGCCCGACCCTACACACTCTTAGCCCGTCCGAAGATGGTTTCCAGCAGCCACCACGAGGAGTCGTGTGAGGCCTTAACCAGGCCGTTAGTTTTACATACATCGACTATACAATATTGTAAATGTAGTTTGAGCGGCCGCACATACTTTGCGTAGTAGCAGAAATGAAAATTCCTATACTCTCTCAAGTTTTTTCTCCTTCCTCTTTCTTTCCATTATTCAATGAATACCCCTGGATGATGCCTCTCTGATGTGGATGGGTTCTAAGGTGCTAGTACCCTCAGAGGTGTTATACCACCCCTGATCGACTGCCGCCAAAAACTTTATTAGTTTGAGATCAATGCGGTACAGAGGGCATTTCCGATTTGAGATGTTCGTTGACACTCGTACGCCGATTACAAAAAACGCCAGTTGTGGAACACCACTTCATCGGTTAATGCGTGAAGCAATTTCATAACGGAGTTCAGCATTGGTTGACAACATTGATTCGAGATACTTAAATCGCTCAGTTCTGAGCAGGCCACTACCGCTGACATTAATATTGATCACCTAAATATTTGACCAATTCGGCTATAATTCTATGGGCTCCTGCCGACTTATGGGTTTCCAGACTTTGAATTGCACGGACTGTTTCCTCCATACTTAGTGGTGGCTGTATTTGTCCGGCATTTTCAGTTCAGCGGTGTTGAACTTCCAGCCTAAGCCAACGAGATAGTGATCCGAGTCTATATTTGACCCCTATGTGTTCTAACATTCATCAATTCGGAGAGATGGCACATCAGCCTTATATTGGGGCAGGGTATCGACTAGCTGCTGTGCAGCATTTGATATGTATAGCGAGCACATGTTCCATGGCAAAATACGCACATAGTCCGTTTTCGTTGCCGGGTCCGTCGTTATAGAATCCGTCTAGTCCGAAGCTCTTTTTGTGGCACCGTAACTTCGGTAGGATTGTCAGCCCTGCATAACCTACAACCTGAAAGACCACTTAGTACATCCATCTACATCTGCAATTTTTCATTAGGAGAGAACTCCCAGCGATTACCATGTGAAGCTGGAAATAGGGTTTGGTAGTTGAGCTGTTGATGTTGGTTCAGTAGGCGTTTCCAAGGTTTTATGCTGCATTATCTATGTCTACAAACGTAAAAGTTAGGTAAATTAACCTGCAGCATGCCAAAGCCTCTTCCAATCTACTGGCAGGAAGGCAAAGTTGCCCTATATATTTCTATGGTATTGGATTAGTAAAGGGAGCTAGGATCTTCTTCGAAGAGAGATCCTCGAGACCGAGAATCTGCGTTCTAATTAAAATTAATTAGCGTAGCATGCTGGGACAATCCTCTTCCCAGGATCTTGTTGCGGTCATCCTGCAATACCCAGTTACTGGCAAGAGGAGAAACGCCGCAGAAATTCCTTTGAAAGAAGAGTGATCGGGCGAAATTGCTTTGGACTTTTTTCCATGGTAAGAGGATCACAGTTGCGGAAAGGAGACCAAATGTCGAAGCAATTCTCAAGAATGCGAGGGGGTTGAAAAGTGTTCAGGAAGTTTGGAACGAATCAAAGTCAGATATTTTGGAAATGCGATTGTAGACAGCGTAGTGTCTGCCGAAGCGGAGCTTATCGTCGAAAGTTACGCAGAGGTCTTGTGTGAAGCTTGATATAATAAAGGGAAAGGAAATAGGGAAAAGTGGGAGAGACGCGATGCAACATCGAGCAGTTCGTTAGCTATATGTACAGTATGAGTATCTGTCCATTGAATCTTGATCGCTAAGAAAATATGCAGTTTCAAATTTAGACAGCAATAAAAACCAAAGTTTTCAATTTAGATTAACAAAACATTACTTTGCTATTTGAGTGACATTATGTGTTAGAGCCTAAAATCTCTTTCCATTTAATACTTTGTAACCCCGCCTTAATTTTGAATTGCATCTCTTTTGTCAACAAGTATATTGCGAGTACAATTTGTGTTGGGTTTAAATCAACGCCATTATACCATATATCCTTAATGTTTTCTTTGAAATTTGTAAGTGTAGTGTTTCTACGCTAATATACCAGATCCAGTGAATTTAGATAATTCATGCTTGCCATACCTCCGTTACATGGTGTGACATTCTGGATGGAGGCATATTCTGTATGCAAGAGCTGCAGTTCGTTTATATATGACCCAAATATCTTCTGTATTATGTTAATGTACTGCCCAGATAGTGATGTATCTTCAATAAATTGTATTGAATCAGGTCGCTCTCCAGAAGTGCAGCTACGAATCATTACTGCTGGTGGATGTTTACTTTTTTTTTGACCATACAGGCATCAGATAGATGTCACCCTTTCTTCTCCAAACATAATTCAATACCTCATTCATCATCATCATCATCAACGGCGTAACAACCGGTATCCGGTCTAGGCCTGCCTTAATAAAGAACTCCAGGCATTCCGGTTTTGCGCCGAGATCCATCAATTCGATATCCCTAAAAGCTGTCTGGCGTCCTGACCTACGCCATCGCTCCATCTCAGGCAGGGTCTGCCTCGTCTTCTTTTCCTACCATAGATATTGCCCTTATATACTTTCCGGGCTGAGTCATCCTCATCCTGGGTCATCCTTGCCCACCGCAACCTGTTGAGCCGGATTTTATCCACAACGAAACGGTCATGGTATCGCTCATAGATTCCGTCGCTATGTAGGCTACGGACTCGAAAAATTTTCAATGGTCTCAAAGTTGTAGTTGTAACTTCTGTTTGCTGAACTTTGGCTTTAGCGTTGACGTTGCCACCATGTACTTCGTCTTGCCTTCATTAATGTGCAACCCGAGATCTCGCGGCGGATGTGGATCGCGACTCACTTTCCCCAGGGCCAGATTAAAGAGGACACATGATAGAGCATCCCCTTGTCATGGACCGTTATTGATTTTGAATGGTCTCGAGAGTGTTCCTGCTGCTTTTATCTGGCCTCGCACATTGGTCAGGGTCAGCATAGTCAGTCTTCTTAATTTCGTGAGGATACCGAATTCTCTCATGACCATGTAGAATTTTGAGAGAGAGATGAAAAGATGGTGCAACTGATGTCCATATTATAACAATTTTTCCATCGCTTCCTGCACGGAGAAAATTTGATCTGTTGCTGATTTGCCAGGAGTGAAGCCTCTTTGGTATAGGCCAATGATGTTCTGGGCGTATGGGGCTATTCGGCCTAGCAAGGCTATCGTGCGGCAGGTCGCGGTTTAAGTCGCACTGGTGGCAGTGGGATTTGTATCGTGATTTGGAATTGGATACCAGTCGACTCAGCTGTGAATGAGTACCTCAGTCAAATCAGGGTAATAACCTCGGGCGAGCGCAATGCTGACCACATTGCTTCCTACAGTATACTGTAGTGTACCGTTTCGGTCTTGAATGAAGTGCTCTAACACACTTCAAGGCCCTGATCCAATATGGATTGTTGTGCAAACGATTATTATTAAGATAGTCTAGAATATCTTATAGATGGTTCTCAGCAACGTGATACCTCGATAATTGCTGCACTGCGTGTTATCCTCCTTTTTATGTATGGGACAGATAATGCCTGTTTGCCAGTCGTCAGGCATTGATTCGCTGTCCCACACTCTGAGCACAAGTTGAAGAACCACTTGGTGTAATTGGTCGCCTCCATATTTAATCAATTCGGGTGTAATACCATCGGATCCTGGTGACTTATGATTTTTAAGCCGATGAATTGCACGGATTGTTTCTTCGATACTTGGTGGTGGCAGTATTTGTCCGTCGTCTTCAGTTGGCGGGACCTCCAACTCGCCGATGTTCTGGTTGTAGTTCATCAAAGCACTCATCCCAGCGTTCCAATATGCCCATTCTGTCGGAAATAAGATTTCCCTCTTTGTCTCGACAGGATGAACATCGAGGTGTGTAAGGCTTCACCCTGCTGACTTGTTGGTAAAACTTGCGCGCCTGGTGCGGTTGCTCCCTGTACTTTTCGACTTCGCAAACCTGTTGGTTCTCCCAGGCTTTCTTTTTTTGTCTGTGAGGTCGTTTCTCCGCTCGCCGAAGTTCGTGCCGGCGTTCTTTGTGAATTAATTATTGCTCGGTATGCGGCATTCTTCCGTTCCGTTGCTAGCTTACCTTCATCGTCAAACCAACCGTTCCGACCCCTTTTGCGACTGGAGCCAAGTATGTTTGTGGGCGTATTTATGATAACGTTCTTCAAGTAGTTGTGAAGATCATTTGTTGACGCTTCATCTCCAGGACCTCTGTTGACTGCGGTTATTGCGGCATGCATTTCCCTCTTATAGGTGGGAGGGCTGTGTTGTGGATGGCTTCAGTGTTAGCTCTCACTTGATTGTCAGAGGGGATTGTAGGTGGTGTTGTTATTCGAGCTCGGAACAACATGTCAACGAAATAGTGATCTGAGTGTATATTGGCCCCGCTATATGTTCTGACATTCATCAAGGCTGAGAGGTGGCGGCGTTTGATCAACACGTGGTCCC
Source organism: Hermetia illucens (assembly GCF_905115235.1). Classification (NCBI taxonomy): domain Eukaryota; kingdom Metazoa; phylum Arthropoda; class Insecta; order Diptera; family Stratiomyidae; genus Hermetia; species Hermetia illucens. The sequence goes on along the minus strand of NC_051849.1, from coordinate 67,917,289 downwards.
GTCTGGAGAAGCCCACGTATGCTTGTGGACCGCTTTTCGCGCAAACCAGGTACTCCCAACAATCATTTCGTCTATTCAGTCTATTATCATTTGTATATTGGTGTAAGCTATGGGAGCCAACGTATGAACATCGCCTGAATATGGGTTTCTTCCCTACTTGGCTATTAAAATCCCCAAGTATGATTTTGATATCATTTCGTTCTACTGCCTCGTAGAAGTATCCTTCTCCCACTCTGCAGTCCCTTCTCTAGGGGCGTGAACGTTAATGAGGCTTATATTTCTAAACTTGACTCGCAAGCGCAGAGTGCATAGCCATTCGCTTATGTTTTCAAAGCTGATAACAGCAGGTTTCATTTCATTTCATTTTGGCAGTTGAGCTGTTGGTATTGGTTCAGCAGGCGTTTCCCAGGTTTTATGCTCCATCGTGGGTACCAATGCACGTTTCGCCCTGGGACCTGTACTACCCTTTGACCACGACGAGTTTGAAGTCACCAATCATATTAATATTCGAAAGCTCCACTGAATCCTGAAACAGATAGAAGGACTCAGTGTACAACGCAAATTGCTCGGCCGAGAAGAACGGAGACGAAGACTTTGGGAGGCCAATGTCCGAGTGCCGATGTTAAATGTTCTTTGCATTATTTTTGGGGTGGCGTGGGGTAAATGCATGGCACTGCAATCCAAATCAAGCCTTCTCTTCCGGGGTGCATCGCCTCCAATCCAAAGACCGCGTCTTCCAGTTAGAAAATCTTACAATTGATCTTCAATCTGCGTCTACTGAGTCCTTCCTTCCCTTTTGGTCGGCTACTGTCGGCTCAGTCTGTCAGCATTCGTTTTGGAATCTTTCCCTCGTGCATTCGTTGGCCTGGAATCTTACTAGCGTTGATACTGGTAGGTCATCAAATCTTCTTCTTGAAGATTTCGATCTGCTTATCTGATATTTGCTTCATGGTCCACGTCTCGCATCCACCCAGCAGCTTTATGAGCAGTAGTAATCCGCCTTTGGATTTTGTATTTTTCATTTTCGTCCTTTGAGAGTAGGGTTACTACTTTCCTCAACACCAGCATGAGGTAGTGCGTTGAAATATGCCTTGATTGTGAACATGTAAGCCACTTTGACCGTATCGTCTTTCGACTTGAAGTCAATGAGTCTTTGGCCATTATCGTTTGCTTCTGCCCTCCTGTTATGCCTTAATGGGACAGTTCGTTGCCAATTTTAGCATTGAAATCTTGGAGGGCAATCCGTCAAAAATTCTATTCAGCCGGGTGTAGAATTCATCTTTAACGACATCATCTGTTTCTTCCGCTGGCAGTTGATATACCACACATTGAAAAACTTTATCTTCAAGTTGATTAAACAGATTCGTTCACAAATCGGTTTGAAAACAGTTACCAATCGTCTAAATGTGTTGTTAATAACAAAGGTGACACCGAATTCTCTGTTTCCCCGCTCTTTGCCGCTCATTTACTTCGCTCCCGAGTCATTTCATCTCATGGAATGCGAGGATGCTGATGTTGTATAGGGATACTTCCTGAGGAAGCTCTCGCAGTGCACCCGTTCGGGATCGCACATTTCAAGACCCAAAAGAGAGTTATGTTGCCGAAGTCGCTGCCGTTTGATCCATCCAATTCGAGGCTGTAGCCTGGGTCTCTGGGCACGTTGATATTTTCCGAAAAGGCGTTGCCAGTGCTTTGCCCAACCCACTACCGGGAGGGCCGGTGTCGGTAGTTTTTTTCTCCGGTTTAAGGCGTAGAAAGCTCGTCTTCATCCTCCTCCATCTGCTTTTTTGGTGGAAAAATACCCAGTGGTCACCGCGTTGAGGTGGGGGTAGGATTCGATAGCAGAGCTGACGATGTTCAGATACAGGATACGTTTCACAGGATTTGTGCTAGCCGTGTACGAGGTCACGGTATCACCCTGTGATACTTACTTTCATTTGACATTAGTACATACAAATATTGCAAAAAGAGAAGCATAAGGTGTAAGGTTCAATTATAAATGAAAATGCGAAATTCATTCATAAAGACTAGCCAAAACTATATTTACAGCGTAGCAGATTCAAGAACACTCCATGTCATATTAAATATAAATTAGGTACCCATTTGTATATTTAATATGTAGTTTTGTACAACTTATAAAATAATCTAAAAATTTTGTTAAATATCAGTCCTAAGCGCAAAATTCGTCGATACATTACTTACACTCTTACATCTTCACTAGGTATAAAAAAGCTATGTCCTAAGTTATAAATTCAAAGCTAACTTTCGCCTTTTCAGCTCCCCTACTTTCTGGGCGTGATCTTAACTCTAAGACCGTCTTTAGGTCTCAAAATCAATTCACCTAAGAGTGTCAAGTCTTCACGTCGGTCAACTGCTTCAACTTTATATTTTCTGAGGACTGTGGATAGGACTGCTTTCTCTTCCAAAATGGCGAATTTCTGGCCAATACAATTTCTTGGTCCAGCACTGAATGGGATGTAGGCGAATGGGTGTCGTCCAACACAGTTCTCTGGCAAGAAGTTGTCTGGATTGAATTGTTCTGGCTTACGGAAGACCTTTGGGTGCCGGTGGAGCATGTATGTCATGACAATGGCTGTGGTTCCAGCAGGTACAGTGTAATCAGCTGAAGAATGGAATTAGGTCAATTAGATGTAGATATGTTGGGATATCATGATTTTATTTACCAATTTTAACATCTTGAGTGATTGAACGTCCCATCATTGGTACACTTGGGTATAGACGGAGGGCATCCTTGATACAGCATTCCAAGTATTTCATGTCGTTTAAGTTCTTCATTGTGGCTGGGGTTTCTTTGTCATCTCCGAAAATTTCTTCTAGTTCTTGTACAACTCGCTCTTGGTATTCAGGATGGGATCCAAGAAGGAACAAGGTCCATGAGATAGCGGCTGATGTTGTATCGTGACCCTGTCGATATTTTGTTTGGGGATTAGTTAATGTTGCATTTTGACAGTTGCACTTGTCAGGGACCCTAATATTGAAGAAGGGGTCAATCTGTTGGAAAAGTTCACTAAATATATAAAAGTAATTCTTGTGGAGGATATTATGAAGTTCCTTCCAGTAAAGATACGAACTGAATATGGAGGCCGTTTAGGTAACTCCACATGATTTTTTCTGTACAGTCTTGATGTAATTTACAGGATGAATTGAATATTTCTGAAATATAGTTTAAATGACAAAGATTTCAATTGAAGTATATGAAAGGTGTGGATTTGACTCTGAAACGCAGGCAGAATAAAACTGAAATAATTAGAGTCTCAGTTTAGAAGTTGTCATCACTGAAGGTATTGATAGATTTCAGCATACATAAAGGTCCATCTAAAAAAAATTGGATCAGCCCTTTGGTAAGGCTGTTTACGATTTGAAGATTTGTAATATAATATTTTCTGTTAATGTGCATGCATTCATCGAATCAAAACTGATCAATATTCATAAAAGTATCATGATTTCATTGATTGATGAGCCCTAGTATGTTTCAGACATACACTTCATTGATAGAATCAAGGACCTACGCTTACAACCGCAGACATAAGGTTTTACCAGCTTACCTCGAACATGAACGTATCAACTTCTTCACGAATATCTTCATTTGACAAGGCGGTGCCATCCTTCGAAGCTTCAATCAAAAGATCCAAGAAAGCCAAACGTTTCTTCTTTCCAAAAGCTTCCTCTTCATTGTTGTTGTTGTTATTGTTATTGTTGTTATTTGTCATCGCTTTCATTTTTTGAACTTCCTCCTTTCGTTCGCGAATTACTTTGTTTGAGAATCCATGAAGGATGTTGATGTAGTTTTGATGTTGCTTGTAGTAGTTGGTAAGGCGGAAGAGAGAATCGAATTGGAGCCAAATTTTTGATTGACGATTTTGGATGATGCTGCCGATTCTGTGAAAAGAATTGAAGAATTTTAAGTTAGGCTTCGTTTGATTGGAAAACATATTTTGAATTTAAATTCATGTACACTTCTATGCACAGTAGGTCAAACGCATAATCGGACAAAACTTGCTCCATATAAGTTTTTTTCTCGAAACACCACGACGACCAGGAGCGATGCTTCGCCTGCTGAAGCTGTTTCGCCGCAATCTGTGACGACCACTTCAGCAAGTTCGCGTAGGCTGTGGATGAAGTGTTCTGAGGAAATGAAGCTCTTTATCATACGCTCCTACTATGAAATAACAGCGGGGGTGAGTACGGCATCTTACTGCCCCTTGTTGCACCAGAGAGGCGTGGAAAGTTTCCCGCAATTCGCGAATGTGACTGTGCAGTGAGTTGCAGATAATTACCGCTTTAGAACTAGCAGCGACACAATCCCGCCCATCGTTAGGGAATGTGTTCGATTTGAGGTCATCGCGGAAACTGTGACCGAGAGTCGATGGCGGCAGAGTCGGTGGAATCTACAACACCACACCATACTGCAGGCAACAGTTTCAGTACGCCCGAAACACTTTACTTCACCGTCCGGCTGAGGTCTCCGCTGAGGTTCGGGACGAATTCCAAAAAAGCGTGTGCAGAATTCTCGGAAATGGATCCTTTGCCTAGACCAGGTATTCCCAGGCTCTATGGATCCCAGTAACTCCGAGAATTCTATCTCAAATCAATGATGAGATTGTATCTCAAATATGTGCTAATATGTCGCTGCTGCAACTACGATCACTTGTGTATTGTGGTGTGGTTACAACTGTCGGATTGCACGTTCGAATGATTTGCTTGGGGTTATTGGTTTCAGAGACCGAAGAGATCCAGCATGGAAAATTCATCTGGAACGTCGGTAGGACTCTCTAAAGCAGGACATTGCTAGGCTGATTCAAATCAGCACTGTCAAGGCCTGCAGACGAAATTCTGGACACACTAAAGCAGAAACTTTCTGTCATATGCAGTCGATTACGACGGTATGGAGGCAGTCACTTCAGACGTGGCCAGGTCACTCAATGATTCCCAACAGAGCATCTAGACAGTCCAGTTTTCGGAGGTGGAAGCGAAAAAATATTGGGAGGGACCTTGGGGTTTTACCCGCCCAGCATGGTAAGCATGCTGAGTGGGTCAATACCGAAGTCACCCGCCATGCCACTATGCGGGGCATGCATTTTGCGGATGTTACCGAAGAGGAAGTTCGACGAGCCATAAACAGCTGGAAGAACAGGAGGGGCCCTGGTCTGGATCGGGTGCAGAAATTTACTAGTATACACAGTCGGTTGTCCTATAGTATAAATCACTTCATTAGTCAGCCGGAGAAATTTTCACCCTTCCTTATTGCGGCAATTACCTACCTTGTCCTAAAAACCAACACGGTGCAGGATCCCGCGGATACAAGACGGATTATGCTCGAGTTGGTGATCTGAAGCTGGTACTGAAATCGCATCTCTCGGGACAGAATAAAATAGGCTCACTGAACATAATCGCTATCCCTGCACTGGCATATACATTCGGAATATTGCCTTAGACGAAGACCGATCTGGAAAACGCCCAGCGGCGGGTACTGACTACTATGTCCAAATTCCGATTGCATCATCCAAAATTTTGCCGTGAAGCGGATGAACCTGTCTCGTGATATAGGTAGGGACGTGTTTGACTGGCAACATCATCGACAAGACGACACGTTACGCGCTTATTTTTATAGCAAAGAGCAGGCGAGTCCCTTGCATGCGGCTGTTTGTAAGGCAGACTGCGTGCTGACTCCACTTAATTTGAAGGATCGATCTTTCAATCCTCTGAAAGTGGGGTGAAGTCAGACCAAGAGCGGATCGATGAATAGAAGTTAAAGGCATAGGCAGTACTTGATACTTCTGTTTACAGTATGTATTTTGACCGGCGACTGTTCTCCACATATCGCACTACAAGCCTGACGCGCTGTTAGTTGATAAAAGGGGTCGCTCTGCGTATATTATTGATGTTGTCCCTCATAACAGTAACATTGAATGAAAATACGTGCAGAAGAAGCTGAACTATGAGCTATTGGCTTGGGAAATCAAGGAAATTTGGTGTCTCGAGAAAGTGGTATTACTTTCCATAATATTTTCAGGTATTGTACCAAAATCCGTCACAGCTTCCCTTAATGTTTTGGAACTCTCCCACAGTCTGGCTCAAACCATGCAAAAATCTACCGTTTTTCATACGTGCTCGATGTTGCAGGAAGTTCTCGACGGATTCTCCCATTAACCTACCACCGACCACCACCACCAGCGCCCCTATATAATTCAAGTAGGTGGGATCGTCCGAGCCTAAATGCTTGCCACTTGGTGCTAGTATTAGGTAAAATCAGGCATATGCCGAAATTGGAACAACTCGGAAAAAATAATAATAATTGTTGGCGCAACAATCCAGATTGGATCGGGGCTTTGAAGTGTGTTAGAACACTTCATTCAAGACGGTATCGGTATACTAAGTAACACTGCAGGAAGTAATGTGGTTAGCATTGCGCTCGCCCGAGATTATTATCCTGACTGAGGTACACAGAGCTGAGTCGACTGGCATCCAACATCCTGTCACGATAATATACCTCTGCCACCAGTGAAATTTGACCTGCGACCTTTCGCCGGTGCTTTAACCACAGAGCCATTGGATATAATTTTACGTGTAAAATATAAATTGTCATACCATTTACATATATTAAAATTATATTTTCCATTTAATGGATTATCTACCCTTCCGCATTTTTCTTATTTTTATGGAGAAATGTTTTTCCTATTTCATATGTAAATTCGGACATGTATTCCAATAGTGATCTATTAATATCTAGAGTTCAAATCAGTGCAGATACGAATAAGGTTAATCTGAATACAGGAAAAAATCAACTCAATACCACCAATCAAAATCAATGTCAAACATCGAATTTTATCACCCAATTCCTCATGTAACGTGAATACCATAAAAAAACTCACCTTCCGGTAACCATGACCAAAAAAAAAAAATAAACTAAAAAAATTGGTATCTTTCTTTCACTTCCAAAATAAACATTTGCATATCCAAAACCACATGAATTGATTTGATGGCAAAAAACTATTCAATAAATTCTCAAAATTCAGGTAAAATTGCATTAAAGACTGAATAATGAAAGTGATCCCGGTCAAATCTTCTATAGTTGCACGGTCCTTGGCGAATACGTTTGCGGTAATTACTTCTCTTGGCATTTTTTGTTTGTTTGTAGGAAAATGGCATCTTCAAGATGTTAATGACCCAATCACGTCAAATGAGATACTATATTGGAATCTTCAGATGCGTTTCATTGAAAATTTGGACCTTACATCTTATTCTCTTACTTTTTTGTTCAAAACTAATCTCAATGCTATAAAATTGGATAACCGCCGCGGAACATAAAAAGTATCTGCATCTTTGGTGAAGCAATTGTATTGTAAGGTGATAGATACACATACAACGGGGTTACCTGAGATGGAGTCGTATTGAGGCAAACACGATGTCAAAGTCATGGCTTTAGCTTTTGAAGATTAGCTATTAGATATGACCTTTTCTTGGCAACTTTTTATGTTGCTGTTGTTTAAGGTGTCATGAACGATTCATTGAGGACTTCTTGTATTTGCGGTGTGTTTCCTATGTTTTTTGTGGTTTATTCTGCAGTCTTGCAATTCTAATTTTGGCACATACGTGATCAGTTTCACAGTACTGCTACTGCCACCACGAGGAAAGGTAAGAAGCCTCATTTTCAAAGGTAATTAGATTATACAAAAAAATTGCCAGCTTCAGTAGTAGTTGGCCTTTTCTGAACCACTATGTCAAGGTTGTCGAATCGTAGGCACATTAATAGCAGAGATAATTATATTCGCCATTGCAATCAGGGGTACCTTTGAACTAGGTATTATTGATGTTATCGGCTTATACTCCTACATATACGAATTCTTCGGAATAATACAATAGAATGCATATATGCTCTCCGGGGTTCGGTAATTTGTTTTAAGACGCGTAATGTGCATCTTTCCGTTAAGCCACTGCTAATGATTTTGTCATTCAAGATTAGATTTTTTGAACAATTACATGAATGAGTGTGCAGTGTGGAATTCAGGAAAGTAGGTAATGTTGCATCCGATTCTCAGACGAGTTTTATAATTTTTGCTGGTGATGCTATCGGAAAATGATGATGACAGAGGAAACGTGAACACCATTAGCGCGCACTTCAAGAATATTTCGCATAGACCTTAGCAATTGATGAGAAGTCGTTTCTTTAACAATTTATGTAAGCAGTTTGATTTTCGTGAGAATAGTTTATTGATAGACTATTCAACCTTCACCTTTTCGCGGAGCATTCAATAGTTCTAAGGGGATTGGTAAAGAGAGAAGTCGTTGAATGCGGGACTTCTATAATTACCTCTAGGAGTATAATTTTTAATATAAAAAGGTTCTACATATAAACACATAAAATCTTGAAATATTGAAGGTTATCATGAAGTTAAGTCATTGAGTAGAATAAATTATTTTGCATGGATGCCATGTGACCCTGTGTGGGCAGGCCTACTACGGTATCGTTGTTGGTTTGAGGAAATGTGGTTAAAACCTCTACAGGATTAATTGAAAACGACTAGTTGTCGGCAATTCTGAGATAGTTGAATTAACTGTACGGCCTAATTCGCTATGACGTTGTTACGTTTTCATAGTCTGTGATCCACTATCTATAATTTACTGACATTTCGTACACATATCCTTAATATTTGACCTATGCTGGTATTATATTTCCATCGTTTAAGCAACAGGTTTAGGATATTTGGCCCGTTCGTCGAAGTGGTTCTTTCACCTAGATTGTATCAAGACTAGGATACTCCCGTGCAGGTGAGGTGTGAAGCGTTGAAGGGGGCTGGGAGCTTTCCAGTAATATGTGGGTGAATAAATCATTTTACTTGAATAAAAGGAAATTAAAGTTGCTTGTACAAACATTTTTTGTCTAATTTTTGAACTTTTTGAAGATGTCTTCATTAGAGTGTGTTATCATTACCTATGGTGCGACTATCGGTGTTCGGTTTAGGTCTACCGCAATCGATAGTTCTAAGAGCTCTGATTTTACCCCAAAGTTGCACCATTCGTTACGCGGAACATATTCTTTACTTTATAAAAGGCAGCGGCTTTCCCGTCGACTTTTCGGGAAGATGTCTGTGTTATCTATTCGGATCTAGTGACTTTCCCTCCGCAGTTTATTGAACCGGATTTTATCTATGGCTGCATATATGGCTGTTATATAGGCGTTTAAATCGTCTATCGTCTCAAAGGCACCAAAGACTTCGCAGTTGTGTTTGCTTGAGGTACGTTAAGTTTTACACGAGGGCTGGGAAGATCATGGTCTTGTAACCACGGTCAAGTACCTTGACTGACGGAAACTAGTCTGAGCCGAAAGACTTTGATGGACTCAAGTTAGATATTTTTTATTGATTTTTATTGGCTTAAAAAATACGTATGAAGAATATGAGGTAATACCTAAAATTTCGAAATAAACAATTTTAGATAGAATGTCGTTATAAAAGAAACGTCTCGAGGAGTTTTTCGACAACTATGCATTTTTTCGTAACATGATTTTTTAAAATCGCAGGCAGCATCTTCTTCCTCGGCCTTTGACCCTTTCAGAAGCGGGGTCCCCTCGTCCTGATCAGTTGCGCCATTTTGTTCTGTCAAAGGCGGTGGGCGGAAAAAACGTGCTCAAAGTAATTTTTCCAATTTACTCAAGGGAATCTTTTTTGTTTATTGTTGATATATTATGTTGTTAGAAAACAATTGGTGAGATGTTGAAGACCTTTAACGTTAAAGTGGTACAAAAAGCTCCAGTCAGAGAGTACCTACTACAGAATGCAGTAGCTCGCTGTCCATTTCCGTAACAGGAACTCGATGGTAAGTATTTTGTGAATAGAACCGTTCAAAATGGCGTCCTCATGTCGTAGATTACGCTGACAATTCATAGTTAGGGATTACGACAGGTACCACATGAAATATTTTGCGATGGACAATGCAATTTGTTTTTTTATGACATATTATCGGATGTGTAGGCATGCCAAACCGATTGTTTTCCAATGCACTCGAAAGCCATTATCCACTATGTCATCGGAAAAAAATGGTACGCAAGATTATCATTCGTGAAAAAGTACGTTGAATGGAGTGTCAAAGGCTGGACTGCCGGTTATGGTTCGGCTAATCAAAATTTATGCTCTGTTCAACAGAAAGGATTCGTCATCTTCGACTCTTTTTTTGGAAGCTTTAGGACGTCAAGTATCAAGTCCAGGCGATCAAACACAGAAGCCGATCTATAATTGTACGGTCTAGTTTTGCTTGTGATGTAGTTGGCCCAAAATTTTAGGTCGTGGGTGTAATGACTGCAGGCAAACACTGTAATTTATTATTGGGTTCTATGCTACCTCATTCCATCGATAAAATAGACAACAATTAGATTTTTATGCACGAAAATAATCGAACTTTCGGTTCGAATGACGAAGAGTTGGCTGACCGACAGCAATGTAAACGTGCTTCTATGGCCTGAACAAACCCCCGCCTTGAATCGCATTGAGCTTCCCTGGGAAATTGTTGACAAAGCGGCTAGAGAATGTAATTTCACAAAAATGGCTGACTTATACACTGCCAATGAGTAAGAAGAGACCTTCTTCACCGCACTCGTGATGTTATTATTGCAAAACGAATTGCGAAAAATTATTGAACTTTTTTTCGTAAAAGATTCGAATCTTAATGAGTTAGCACGTTTTTTTCTGCCCAAAATTTTGACAAAAACGGCAAGAATGAAAGTGGTTGCTTTATGGCAACTTTTTTCATAAATTGAAATCTCGCATCTTATTTTATATAAAATATGCTGCAAAATCGTATGTGAACATATAATATAAAAAAATTAAGCATACATGCATCTCTAAAAATTTTGAGCATGTTTTCTTCTAGTACTATATCTAAAATTTCATACTTCATTATCTAGCTATACCAATGTAAAGTGAAACATTTTTTTGTCTAACTTAAAATTCGAACTTCAAATTCGACAGACTTCTGGGTAATTGCTGCAGTGCAGCCATCTTTATATATATCTTTAAAATTTACTGTAATATACTTAAATATATATGGGTAATAATCGCCCCCAGTTGTATTCTTTTACGGCCTTTTCTTCTGCCCCCGAAAAATTCTCAAAAAGCTCCTTTTTTAAGCCTTTATAGTGGTGTTACACTTTATGTTAATGCACGTTCAATTCTACACATGATATTCATATCTTTAGCATAGGCCACTGATAGGGTGGATTAAATAAAGATGGTACCTCTTATATTTACTACTGAATCTTGTATCACTTTACCATTTTTGGATTAAAGAGGACACATCATAGGGCACATTCCTGTAACACTCCATTGGAGAAGTTGAATGCGACCGACAGTGATCCAGCTACTTTGATCTTGGCCATGGTTAGCCTAGTCAGTCTCGTTAATACTGTCCAATGATATTCTAGGCATATGGAGCTGCCCTTGCAAGTTCGATAGCGATGAATATCTTATAAATAGAACTGAACCAATTGATCAGTCATCTGGCATTGATTCCTTATCCCATATTTTTAGTTCATGACGAGTTTTGTTCCCGGGGTATCTTATAACCTCTGTTGATTTTTGTACTTACATTTTCTGCGATGGTTGGATGCTGTATTATTATCCCATCAACTTCAGTTTGCGCGAACTCCAAGTTTTTATACCGACTATGAAGCAATTTATCAAAGTATTCTACCTATTTTTCTAATATGCTCATTCAATTGGAGGGTAGATTCTTCTCGTTATCACCACGTGGGTACTGTTGCATCTGTTTACACCTTGATAACACCTCCGCGCCTGAGGTAGTTGTTCCCTGCATTTATCGATTTTATATATTAAACAGTCTTCTGTTTTTTTTTTCGAAGCAATCGCCTGGATGAGATATTGTGTATCAACTACACCTGTCTGTCGTTGTCAATTCTTTTTTTCATATGTCTCATCAGGATGTTCGGATAGCTGAGTGGTGAAAGCACAAGGCAGTCGTATGAAAGGTCGCTGTCTTACTGGTGGCAATGGAATTTGTATCATGATTTGAAGTCGGATACCAGTCGACTCAGCTGTAAATAAGTACCTGAGCCAAATCAGAATAATAATCTCGGGTGAGCGTATAGGGTACTATAGTTCTATAGTGTACCATTACGGTCTTGAATGAAGTTCTCTAACACACTTCAAGGCCCTGATCTAATTGGAATGTCGCCCCAACGATTATTATTATTATATGTCTCACCGGGATTTGCTGGGGATCTTACACATTTTGACAACAACAACCTCTCCAGCAATTTTTTCAAGAAAGTCGGTATCATCGCATGATACAGCCAGCAATAGAATGGTCGGTGAGCAATACTTTATGTCACGGTCTGCAGGGAAATACTCAATGGTAAACAAATACTTAGTTAGCCAAATTAGCTAGACCTATCAATAAAAATAGGTGGTCTTTTGCAAAAATCCTAACCAAGGCAAGTCTAATCCGGGCGCCGATTATTGTACCATTGATGATGATGCTGCCGGTGGTGGTGATGATTTTAATAATTTATTTTGTTTACATTTTTTAGTTGAGCGCTAGCTCTAGAGCATGCATCTTTCAAAAGCAAATTCTGGCAATGCCTCTAGTGAAAATCTTTTCCTAAACAAGACGTTTCCTTGGCAATTTTGTCTTGAAACTTATCATTGGTGGTCCATAGTCCAGTCCAGTGTGGAAATCCGGGAAGTGGCTGGCCTATTTTGTTGTTGTTGGTGCCATGAAATTCAACCTTTATTCACGGTGAATTTTCAGCCACTTCTATAAAGAAGATTGTTTTCTACAAGCGGATGGATCGTTTGCTAAATCGAATTCGCAGAATATGGAGAGGAATGTGGGAATATGCTTATTGGCTTACATTACATGATAGAGCGCAAGTGTATGCCTTATTTATGGTAAATAATTGTTTGAAGGCGAAAATGGTGCAGTGCTGAAAGACCCCTCCCGTTGGCAATATTTGACCCCAGCAAAGGAATATCATAGTTATTTGAGAAAACGTTCTTCCGTTGAGGCAATAGATGCAGGTCTGGAAGAACCCTAGATTTTCTTATACATACATCTTTGCTTGTAATGATGAAGTGCACGATATTTACACTGATTAAGGTTTTCACAACCGGTTAAAAATGTACCATATCAATCATGTTGACTTTAAGTCGACTATCACTCAGTACTCGAATATTCGCTCAAATAAATTTGAAAATAAAACTGCGTGCTCTATGAAAATTTGTAAGTTCCACATGGCTAAGGTTGCTGGCTGCTAAGTTTTGATAGTTAATTTCGCCAAACAAGCGAAACCTAATAAGTGATCTCAACTCCAAAATGGTTAATGACACTACCGTCCTAGCTCGGTTCACTCAATCTGGAAAGTCAATTACCATATGGACCATTTCTAATGGATTCCCTAAATTGTCTTTTGATAACTCCCCATCTTCTCCTTTCAGAACTTTCTTTGAATGCTCAAAAGTTCACCCTAAGTTTTTAACTCCTTTTACTTATTCCTGAGATCAACAACTTTCAGCTTAAGGTCTTCGGCAATGAACTCCTTTTCGTCATAACTGAATCAATAATCGTCAGTCGTATATGCAGAATGTGCACCTTTATTCTTTCTGCTCAGACTTTAAGTGGACTAGACCTTATTTAACACCCTTCAAATCCGTTGTAGAAATATCAGTAAATCTCTTTGAGCGCTAAAACGTGGAGTTTAGTAGAATTTCTTCCTTCGTTATCAGCTCAGCCTCCCATGTTAGCATTGACTCAAAACCATTGTTGAGAATAGTAATTGTTGGCGCAACAATCCATATTGGATTAGGGCCTTGAAGTGTGTTAGAGCATTTCATTCAAGACCGTAACGGTACATTACAGGATTACAGTACCCTGTATGAGGCAATGTTATCAGCATTGCGCTCGGCCGCGGCCAACCGGAACTCCGGACATCCCTATTTTGCTCCGACGTCCATCAATTCGATATCCTTGTAAGTTGTCTGAAGTCCTGGCCTACGCCCTCATTCCATCTCAGGCAGGGTCTGTCTCGTTTTCTTTTCTACCGTAGATATTGCCCTTATAAACTTTCCGGCCTGGATCATCCTTAACTATATGGATTAAGCGACCCGCCCATCGCAACCTATTGAGCTTGATTTTATCCACATGTCCACAATACCGTCTGGTGACGGTCATGTTATCGCTCATAGATTTCGTCATTATATAGGCTATGGAATCATCCATCTTCCCCTTAAACCAGTCGGGAATCCTCGATTTTAATTTTGAATAGTTTATCTCGCATTTGCGAGTTTCCCATGCATTGAATGTGGCTAGCCCTTTGGAGCTTTTGCAACTTTATCACTTTAGAGACTTCTGCCGTACAGCTCTGCTGTACTTGATTGGTTATCTGTCATTTCATCGAACTGTTTCAAGTGTTTTTATAACACTTTCCTTTCAAAGGCATAACTTATTCCCCAAATATGTAAAGCTATCAACGTCCTCTAAATTGTATACGCCAATTATAACATTTTGTTCAGCTGGCGTCCATTTTCTAGTTTGGGACACGATTTTGGTTTTTTTTTTCATTGACCCATAGTTATACATCCTTTCTACATGGACAATAAATAATAGTGATCATAAAGTACAGACTCAATATCGTTTTAACCTACATACCCCCTATATGAAGTCCATACGTCGAAATGTATTCCAGCCTGATATCTAGTCAAAGGTTAATAATAGCTTAATACTATTATATATTCCGATAATTTAATCGAGAGCCCCCACCGAGATCACTCAAGAAATAAAAAAATTGATGAGACCATCACATTGTTTGATGGTAATTCGACTATTGGTCAAATTTGTATTTTATTGTGATTTAATACACCTTAAGATAAGATAACACAGATAAAAATATTTGAAAATTGAATTATATAGTCTGACGTTCTAAAGTTACACTGATGAATATATCAAGAGCTTTCTTGCCAAGAGACACACTGGAACCCCGCTGAAGTAAAATAAACTTATCGACCAATGCGAAAATCGCCAATTACATGTTCAATGATATACTATTACAGTAAATTAATAGCAATTAGCGAAAAATCTCTAGTCAGCAAACCTCGAAAAGGAGCTAAAAAGCCGGTCTTTGTTTGATTACTGAAATTAAGCGTTTTTGGAAATGTGAGTACCTAAATGGGGGACAACTTGGAAATATATAATGTTACCTTTTTAAAGTTATTTTGGTTAGTCATGACGGGGATAGATAAAGACCTACAGATTGGAATAATAAATAAAGTAGCTACTTTTTCCGGTTAATTCTTTGCATCTACTTCAATTTAGAGCCTCTGTATACTTGGTTAATAATAGTCAATTGCGGACTTTAAAACGAACTTGTGGTGTTCAATTTCTAGTTACTTAGGAACGGGATTGTCATATATCAACTATTCTTAGAAACCAAAAATGTTTTCGTATCTGAAACGCCTTGCTTCCAATTTCGGGCTTATTCATTTTTAATGTACTGCAAAAACCAAATTAGTCTTAAAATTAAGATACTTCTCTGGGTGGCAACATGTCATAATAAGTGAAATGCGGTCATTGTGCATATTGCGTTCTACCTTAAAATTTCAGGTATGTTTTGCTTTCAACGGCTCAGGTAACAATTTATCATTGCTAAATTATGATACCAAAAATTGAATTGCGCCTACCCCTTAGAATTATTTCTTCCTTTCCGCACATATCACTCATATTTCAATAAACTGTCGACTATGTCACTTTCCGCATAATCGCTCCCCTTATTTATACATTAAGCTAAAAGATATCGCGATGGGAACGCTTCGACCCGTGAAGCGAGGAATATAGTATATATAGTATTATGCCCTTTTGAACTGTATGCGATAGAGGAAACATGAAATGGGCGGGGGTTTATTTTCCGCTAGGACGAACTCTGACACTTCATGTCAACGTTTCTATCATATTCTCGGAATATGCCAGAACTTACATCTACGTATACCAAAGTGTGGTAGGATAAAAATGAGAGAAGTGATATGGACGTGTTCCCCGCGAGGATAATGACATCGCCGAAAATATCATACAGGATATGAAGCGGTGGGACTTCTGGGGGTTGAAAACACGCGGCATACTAGAGTTCAGCTCGATAGAAGCGAAAGGGTTATGCCTATGAGAATGATGTCTAATGTTCCGATAAATTGCTCTGTTATAAGCATAAGGCTGGTAAGATGCATGAAAAATTGAAGCATATTTCTTGGGAAAGAATTAAACAGAGAAGTGATTTAAAATTCAGGATTTCAGTTTTTATCAGAAAAATTTCAGTCTGGTTTTCTTGGTGTTTAGAATATTTTGGCCAGGAATATTTATCTAATTAAAACATTTATCCAACTAACTAATTTTTTAATTCGAAGAGAAGAGTTGGAAATTGAGGAAAAACGAAACGAAAGTTGAAAACTGAATAAAAGCGCATACTTGGAAGGAGTGACACTTTGTTCCAAAAATTATTGTTGGCTTCTTAGAAGATTTTAATCTTTTTCTTTAGCCTCATGTTTGAAGTAATTTGACATTTACTACTTTATAAATGCCCATATCTACCCACAGTGGCATTTTGGGGTGTTAACATAGTTATAGTTTGCAATCACTTTTGATAAAAGATATCAAAAAGCAACATTTTTTGTGATTACTGATGTTATCAATATACTTTCATATATTGGTACATATAATACTTCAAGTCAGATATACCCGCCATTTGAAAATTAATTAAAATTTAAATTTTCGGCGATGTCCAAGATCAAATAAAAAGTTTCATAAATTTTTTTCAGGCCACTTACCCGTAGACAGCCTTCACATATTCCGAATCACTGTTACTTTGAGCGTGAATTCTACGACCCATGGCGGTTTCTGTAAGAAAAGAAGAAAGAGAATTAAAAACGGACGACAAAAATTGCAAATTAGTTTTGTAGTCAAGTTCACCAGCACTATTTAAATGACAACAGAAAAATCCAAAAATTACCCAACTCACTACAAGAAAACAGATCCCAATTAGCAAGGCTTAGCAAACACGTAAATTGGATCCATAAAAATAGTTAACATGCGTAAAAAGGAATCTAAATGGGTATGAAATGAAATCTTAATAATCATAAAATTTATGTAGCAGAGAAAATACCGATATTCACGTGAACTTAAGTATAATAAAAGTAGCAATAAATCTGTTTTCTCGGAAGTCGGCCAAAAAAGGTGGCTCCATGCTTACCGGAAAATTTTGGTTTTGAATAAAGTTAAACCGGCTGGCATTTGATAAATTTTAGGAATACAATTATACTTTGCCAAAAAAATATTTATGTTTTTCACGCAAAAATGCGTTATGGTACCTACCACAGACAATATCTAATGTGCACAGAGTCACGTAGGGGAATACGTTGAATGAATCACTGTTAATTTCTGCTTCTAATTTTTTGGCCAAAACAGCACTTTGCTCGTTGAATACGTCAATAAAATCATCCAAAATTTTGAAGTGGAAGGCTGGAGTCAAAATCTGTAAATGTAACCATTGATTGTGTTATAAATTTTTGGAAGTTGTAAAACTTCAGGAAGTAAAATTTATATTACCTTTCTCCTTGAGTGCCATTTGCGTCCCCAACTTGTGAGTAGACCTGTTCCCAACCATGGTTGTAAGAAGTCATAATCCTGACTTTTGTCAATGTATTTTGCACTATTCAAAATGGGCTGTAAAAAAATACCAAACATGTTATAATTTCGAGGGAATATTGGTATTGATTTAGATAAACAAATAAATGATGGCCAACTACCAAAATAGGAAATCGAATATTAGTTGATTTTTTAAATGTGAAAAAAAGTGTTGTTTTGTAGAGGAAATAATCGTAGGGTTACAGCTTGGTCATTTTGGCGATTCATATCAGTGTCTAAAATTCGAATTACTTCACCGAAGTAGAATTGATTGAGCCGAGTGATGATAACACTAAACGTTGGTTAATAAGAATCATATAATTCTCATATTGGCTAATGGGACTGCGTTGGAGTTGGCTTTGTTAAACAGGTCGAAATACCGGAAGCTCAGCGCCTCAGCTAAAAGGTTTTGTGTTCAACTTATCTGAGCAACTCACTATGCACGTTTTCCATTCGTACATAAGTAACTAAGAATACAAAATAGTCCGCAATATTTTCCTAAATAAATCAACATTGTCTATTACCGCATTGAAAAATTGATCTAATGCATTTTGACGCATTTCCACTTTACTCCGTGCAGAAAAGCGCGTATGTAAATTAAAAACCGCTGGTAACGAGGTACACACATGTCTATTATATTGGTTACTACTCGCACATATCTCCCTCGAGTAATTGATACTGATATGCAAATAACTAGAAAAGCTAAAAAAAGAAAAACTAAAACGTTCCCATGGCCCCCGCCGTTCATATAAGCTCATATGGAAGATGAACTTCAAATTGTGGCCTATATTATCACCTAAGCTGCTGCCAAATTCTGGAATGAACTTTAGGGGGATTTTCCAGTAAATTTCTAAAACATGATAATATACTATTATTAACTTTATTTGTGCAGATATCGGAGCAGGATCTATTTTGAGGCCTAGATTTCATATAGATGCATCACTGTGATTTTTTTCAGATCTTTTGGTTGGATAGGTTCTGAGAATGAGACCTGTTTCACTTTTCGGGAAACACATTTTGAGCCCTATGATCATATTTTGGGGTGATATTGATGATCATATTTTGGGGAAAAAAACCCTTTCGCATGTATGGGCAGCCCCCTTCAAACTAAATGTAAAATGACGCCGCTCGTGGCATGTAAAGGGGAACACAGACATGTTCTCCCCAAATTTCGTGACAATTGGTTTTGCGAGTAAAGTCAATGTATATTTAGCGCTGTTAATGCGTCGGGTACTACAAACCCGCTGCTATTGGTGTTTATCTTCAGTCTGAGCCTACTGGTCTCCTTTTCCAAATCTAGAGCAATTCGGTTGAGGTCCATGACACGGTGACGGAGCAAGTAGATGACATCAGTATAGTTCAGGTGTTTGGGAACAAGTCATCGTTTATTAAACTCCTACATGTCTTCCAGATAAAACCATCTCTGACTCCCCTAATCTCCATTGTCATATATCGCTTTAATAATAGCCATTGGGACTTCGGAATGGTTTTTCTGCATAGAGCATTCTAGGTATATTCGCTGTAGATTGACTTTGGATTTCACGAATGAGTTTAAGTAGAAGCTTTGAGAAGACTGCAGGGGCTGCAAGGAACGTTCCGCAGTTGGGCTGTGCCCTGCTCGCTTAAGGCTTAAGACCACCTGTCAATATTTTTGTGAAGCGGTATACGACAGCGGAATCATTATTACTTGCGGCAGCTTCTGTCACCCTGACCTCCACAATAGTAGCACACTCCGCTGCACTTTGCGTGGTGCCCAGGCCCAAGCGCATTATGTTCGCCCTCTTTCGCAGAGGCTATAAGAGCCCTAATTTCCCTACCCTGATCTTTCCGCTTCTTTGATGACGACTCAATGCTCATCATCACTTCCTGGCGAGCTTTTCAAAATGTCTGATGGTTTTCCAACTGCTGAAAGACGGGCGAGTCCTAAAAGCGGACCTTGTTGAGATTCGCGTGTCGAGGCTTTCCACCCGTGCGAGAATATTCGGATGCAATAAGCAAGCAGAGGCAAGCGACCTCTGGATCGAAGCTGATGTCGGCGCTTCGCTTGTTTCACACATCTAGAAGATTCTTTCTAAACCTACTGCTGATATGATCGCGCTGATTTGTCGTATGTATCCAGAAACCTCTCACTATGTTCATTAGGGTCCCAAAAACCATGTTCTTCTGTCACATGTCTGAGCAAGGTGTTGTTAGTGCCAACTCTTGTAAGTATTAATCGGACACCGGACTCATGCCTACTTCCGGCAGGTTTGGGAAGAGAAAGAGAACTTTAGAATGCCCAGCCTATATCGTCGAATGTCGTCTGGAAGCGTTCGCACTTCTCAGAATTTAATTGTCGTAAATCGTTGTCGAAAGCAAAAAGTTATTGTAAGAGGCGCTGTTTCCAAAGCGTAAAGAAGATTTTGTTGTTCATTAACTCACAAATCTCTATTTGTTTCAGCCGATTTTTACGACAAGTCCAAGTCCAAGTTTTACAAGAGTAAATTATAAACCCCACAGCTCACATGGCACCGACTTTTCCACTTAATATTATTATGGGCCATTCAGACCATACTGACTTTTCCTCCAGTTCTCTCAAACGGGCTTCATTCGTTGCTAAGTTTGTGCAGACCGAAAAGCTTAAACATTGTTCAAGTGAATCCGGCATCATTGCATTCATTACAATTACTGGGTTCCAGGCCATGCTGGGTTGGAAGGCAACGAGGCAGGGCAGGGATGCCTTTACACGGGCCAGAACCCTTATGTGGAATCGGAAACGGTTTCATGGCTATGACTCTAAGAAATGAAGAGGAACGGTTGAGTAAACTATATTGAGCGGGTCTACCAGCAGTCCAGGTGGCTGATTGGGCGATACGAACCCATGTGCACAAAGAATTGCTTAAACCTCACTAAAATGAACCTGCGAATCATAGTGGGGGTTCTCACTGGTCAATGTCGGCTTAACTATCACCTAGGGAAGCTAGGGCAGTGTCCGTAGCACTGCCTACAGGTTTTGTGAGGAGTATGACGAAACCTCTACACGCGTCCTGGGACAGTGTCCGGCACTTGTGCAAAGTATGTCGAGGCATCTGGGAGGACACTTAATATCAGATGCAAAGCTGAAAGATCTGGAAGTAGGGGACATACTAACGTTCCTGACGGTTATAGGCCTGCTTGTGATACTATGATCAATTGGTTCGAAATAAATTTCGAATGTTGTTAATCCTGTTGCGCCACAGTACGACTATATAGTAGTAGGAAATTCTGGTCCAAACTAAAGTACGTATAATACGTAAAATATGTATACGTATGTACCTACGTTTTTCAGAATTCTACACAATTTTCATGGCAAGTCAGCGGAAAAACTCTTGAAGTGGTCATATCATTAGGTTAATTTTCAGAAGTCACTAGGCTTTCACTGAAACAAGTCAGTAGACGAGTCAAGTATTGCGAGAGAGGCCTTACCGACCGTCGAGCTGGATAGGTAGTTCGAAATATTCAAGCAGATTTCAACTGAAAGATTTGTTCATCCTCCACTTCCACAAGCATTGCTGAGATTTGGAGCAATTTCACCTGTCAGCGCTATTGAAATCGGAGAAAGCCACAAGGCCTGATGACATCGCATCTGAGTTCTGGAAAGCGAAGAGCTCGGACCCAACACTGTGGCTCAGTGAATTCTTCAATCGGGTTATTGGCGAAGGTAGAACATCATCTGACTGTCAAGAACTGCGGAACTACTTACGCAATACACGTTGCGCGATTACTCGCGCGTAAGAAGCATCACCCTACATTGCATTTCCGGATCTATGCCACACGAACTCATCTGATATGCTCTAAGACAAAAGTTAGTGCCACGATTTACAACTATCCGAAAAGTAAAGTGTGGCGCGTGTATCAAAACCGCTTTGTGTCTCTATTGGTGTTCATCAATCCTAGCGTCCAATAGCAAAAATGATCTCGAGCAACTTGTCCAAAAATGGAGTGACCGTCTCATACAGTATGGCCTAGGAGTGAATCTGAATAAAACTGAATTTTTGACGACCGATTCTCATGGAATAGGCACAACCACTATCAATGGCAGTGACCGGCCTAGAACGACGGGTCAATGCTATCAGCCAATGGATGCCAACTTGGATGAAGTGGGTTACCACAACTGGTGTTCTTTGTGATCGACGTATCAATGAACGTCTCAAATCTAAAATTTACCGCAATGTAGTTCGACTATAAAAAACAATGAATGGCGGCGTCTTGCGGTGATGGAGTCGAAGACGTTGCGTACGCTCACTTCCGAAATGAGGATATCCGCGACCGGATGGGGTTGCACCGACCATGGAAAAATTACGAGAGAGGCGTCTTCGATGGTATGATCACGTAATTCGCGTTATCGAAAATTCTCTCGCCAAGGGTGGTCTGAACATTGAAGTTGCTGAAGTTGAAGAAAAGGCCGGTCGAAATAACGGTGGCTTTTGATAAAACGAAATGGTGATCACGAGGAGCCGACCCCGCTTGTAAACGGGACAAAAGTTGAAGGGAAAGGAGAAGTTGGCTTCTCTCAGCTGCAGTGTCTTCATATTACCCCTACAGATTAATACTTTATCATCAGCACAACCTCAAACGTTTATTCCAGTATTAGTTAGCTTCTATAAGATTTCATGCATAACTAGCTTACATGTTAGCGGTAATAATACCTCAACCTGTGGGCAACCTTGGGTTGCATTCTTGAAAATAAGATTGGTACCTGTTCGTACTTCTAAATTTTTGATTTGCCCATCCAGAAGGCCAGAGTGTTTCTGTCTTCCCAGCCGAAAAGGGTATTATATATTTCTGAAACGCTATTGTCGTATCTTCGATGTCCAATAACGCATAAAGTGTTATTTTTTCTTGTAACAATGCCATCACGTAGTATATTCGTCAATTGATACGGGCAGTTCTGCTGACTAAACATGTTGGCATAGATGTAAGGGATTACGCATTCTAACATTATCAAGGCGCTCAGATCAAAGTGAACTATAGACAGGGAATGCTTTTACGTTCGTACAATAGATGAACTAGTCAGGGAATGAGCAGAAACGTCGCTCCAAGGACCAGAACTCTCCTGTGGAATCGGGGATCATAGCGGCAATATTCACAGGTCACTGCACGTTACTACCACCAAACGAAGCAGGGAATATTTGTAAGAAAAGCAAGGAAACCTCCATACATATTTTGGAATAATGTTCGACACTGCAGTAGGAAAACATATCTAGGAGAATACTTAATAGATATCTAATACAAGCCAAAGCATCTAGAAGTAGGAAACAAAGGAGGACATCACTGTTATCATTTAAATGGGACTTGCTGGAACTGAGGGATTTGCGATGACTATTAATAAAAAAGTGTGATATTGAAGGTAGATCTTTAGCCTACTATATGTCACAAGAAGATTGTGATTATGCTATTGTGTATTGGCTGAACGAACCATGGCCAGATTAATATTGACAATCCGACGAGCTAGGAATATCATAAAAATTTGGAAAAAAATCTGATTGGCAAAGAGAATATGAAATATCCGTAAAATAAACTCTACTACTTAAAGATTACTATATATACTAGTAGCCCCAGAGTATCCTCTTCGCTGACGAGACCTAAAGCGTGATACACTTAGTATTCAAAGCATAAATATAACATAGGACTCTTTCAATGAAGCACTTCAGGGTTGAGATTACAGTCGTCTATTTATTAGATATCCGAAACTGAAACTGCACGATTGTTGGCAGACAACAGAGCCTATTTCAGTTCACAAAAACTGTTCCGCTCGAAACGTCTCACCATAGGGTCAAAGCTTTTACTGTACAAGACAATGATCTTGCCAGTCCTCATGTATTCCTCGGTAACTTGGGTTCTTAGCAAGAAAAATTACGAACTCTTGGCCGGGTCCGAGAGAGGACTCTCCCGAGAATTTTTGGTCCACCACATGAGGATGGACGATTCCGTAGCCTACATAACGACGAAATCTATGAGCGATACTATGATATGATACGCCAGGTTGTGGATAAAATCCGGCTCAATAGGTTACGGTGGGTGGGTCATTTAATCCGTATGGATGAGGATGGTCCAGCTCAGAAAGTCTATAAGGGTAATATCTATGGTAGAAAAAGAAGACGAGACAGACTCTGCCTGAGATGGAGCCGGGGCGTAGGCAAGGACGCCAGACAGCTTTTAGGGATATTGAATTAGTGGACCTCAGTGCAAAACCAGAACGTCTGGAGTTCCTAATTAAGGCAGGCCTAAACCGGATACTGGTTGTTGCGCCGCTGACGATGATGATTCGAAACTGTAAAGAAGCCAGAGTATCATATAACGTATCTGACAGTTCAACACACATTTCAAACATGCGTGTTGGTCCACGTGACGATGTTACTATTTTGCAAGCATTGAATCATTTTGAATGGATCTATGGAGGATGCATAGAAGACACAGAATAAAACTGGTAGTAAAAGTTTCAACCTGGTTGCATTTTTCTTCTTTATATAGTACGACTGAAGGTCGCAGTTTTGGAATTTACCGAATACATCTATCAGGGGAGCTATGCGCAAATATGGCCATTTGTACACGTTGCCACCTTAAAAGAACCCACAATTCGCCCTAATTATGCTGGACTTTAATTGTCTTAAAGTTTCTCACACAGTATAGAAATGTACCGAGTGAACTATGTTGAATTTTATTCGACTTTCGCTCAGTGTTTTGTCTTTCGCTCCATCTTTATCTCTCGGCTGTGGATAGTAAAACCTTAATGAAGGTATGGTTAGTAAGAAGCAGTGCTATAAGTTCGTATTAACGGACGTCCGTTAACGCTGCCGCCGTTTGAGTTTTGACAGTAAATTTAATCATCTTAAGACAAATGAGCGATAACTTTGTAGGTGTCTTAAGGCCAACATAGGACTATTGCCGAAATTCAGTTTGTAATCATCATCAAAATAGTCGTCCAGGCTTTTCTTGCAACTGAGGTAAACCTCTTTGCGGTTGTACCAATAATAATGTTTTCGTACGTTTATAAAAGTCAGTTGATGTGTGGAGTTGCCAAATCTTCGATCAGGCGTGTCTCTCTGTGGATAGGGGAACGTTCGGGGGATGTGTTACAGGCAAGTACATCCACTTTCCAGGAGATGTGCGTGTAGAGGTATGCTTATGGGCAGGTCGAGTAGTTGGGAAGAAGCTATGAGAAGTTACGGTGCAGGGCTTCGGAAATCCAGTACCGGCGCTTTTGGGAGTCGATAAGCGGGCTTCAGGCCATCGGTATCCACCGATCGCAGTGCCTCAGTAGCGAGAACCCTGGCTACTGTGGCATCTAATGTTATAAACACATTGGGATACCAGCCCCCGCGATCGAAAGCGCTATCCCCAGTGGAGAGGCGCAGCGAGAGGGCACGCAAAAGAAGAAAACTTGACGCCAAGCCGCAAGAGCGATACATAGTAACCAATCGGGTGTTGCAAGATCATGGAGCTTTGTGAATTCATAAAGGAACGCCGGAATATTAACCAAAATATAAGGGCCATGATAAGAGGCATGTGGTTGACGGATAGTATGGTCCAGGATGAAAGAGAAATGAATGCGATAAGCTCGTTCAATAAACGAGAGAAGAGAAACTGGGAAAGAGGCTGCGCGAATATAAGGGCTATGATAACTGGCATCCAGTTAGCGCATATTAAGACTTAGATTGAAAGAAAAGTAAATGCGATGAGTAAAAAAGTGAGCTAGGCGACACAAGTGACGTCCGTTCAATACACGAGAGAAGAGAAACGGTGGAAGAGGCTTTGCGAAGGTTGAACGAATCAACAGGGAAGGAAACCCCGAAAGGGACTCAACTACCAAAAAAGCTACTGGGAGATGATAATATCAACCTGAACTATTGTTAGACGGTGCAGGCCCTACTTTCACGGACCACCGCAAGAAAGACATTTATGTGACTATAATTAGTGAGCCATAGGGAAATCATAGTGGCGACATTTGGGTCAAAGGCCAAACGGGATGAGCGCTATGGGCTTTCGGAGAACAAGCCTTTCATGAAATAACAGAACGTCCGGAGGGTGGATTCGTTAGAGGAAAAGTGAAATAAATCGACATATATAGCTACTATACTCCATTCAGCGCTATTCTTGGTGAGTATAAGCAGATGCTGGGCATTCGTGTTCTGAACGCGAGAGGACGTTTGTGAAAATCATTGACAGAGATTTTAATGTATGGACTCTTGAATGGGGCGGCCGGACAATGAATCTGAGAGGACGTGTTCTGCTCGAAACATTTGGGGAGTTAGACGTGGTTGAGACCTCATACACTTAGACCTGACACTTCTAAGCCCATAGGCAACCTAACTATAGGCAACCTAACTATTGGTGAAACAACAAAATAGCAACTTTTTGAGATGCATGTTTCCGTTCAAGGGTCCTTTTCCAGAGGCTTAAGGACACACAAAAAAAAAAGCGTAGGGTCACTTAAAATAGATCATTCGGAGAAGTAAAAAGAACTGCTTCAAACAGCTGTGCGACCATGTCGATATAAACCCTTGGGGTGGGGCTTACCAGGTGGTAATGAAAAGACTACGAAGGGCATCTCAACTGGCTTGTGTGTTCTGAAAGAGAGCCTTTGTACTCTGTTTCCTCACCAAAACAGCGGAAAGTAAATAGTAACTCTCCGAGCGCATAATACATACAGTAACCCAGGAGGAGCTGCGAGGAATATGTGGTGGGATTGGCGACAACAAGGCCGCAGGTTTAGTTGCCATCCCTAACAGAGCTCTGACGTTGACTGGCTCGGCCTTTTTGCTAATACATTCGAGGCGTGCCTAAAAGAGGAATATTCCCTGTTCAATGGAAAAGGCAAAAGTTGATGTTGGATCAAATTCAATACGCTACTTGGAGATCCACCGTCATATCGTCTTGTCTGGCTGTTGAATACAGTGGGGAAAATTATAGAGAGAAAATCATCTACCAACAGGCTGCTATTCTTCTTTGAAAGAAGCAATGGTTTACCTCTGAGAGAGAACGCTCTGGTACGGGGAAAATAAGGGCCCCAAATAGCATATCGTCATAGCAGGGGTAGGAAAGGGTCCGGTACGGGTCCCCTGCTGTGTAATGTTATGCATAATGTGATGCTTGCTCTTTTCATCCCAGAAGAGGCTGCGATTATGGCCTCCGCGGATGGCTTGACTATGGTGGCTGTAGCAAAGCACTCAGAGGATATGAAGGTCTACGCGATGAACATGCGAGAGCGGTAAAGTCCTGGCTAGAAACAGTCGAGCTGACCTTGGTGGGTAAGAAAACCCAAGCGGTGTTAATAACGAATCATAGAAAAAAGAACACTGTGAAAATGCAAGTCGGAAATT
Source organism: Hermetia illucens (assembly GCF_905115235.1). Taxonomy (NCBI): domain Eukaryota; kingdom Metazoa; phylum Arthropoda; class Insecta; order Diptera; family Stratiomyidae; genus Hermetia; species Hermetia illucens. Next base: position 67,890,251 of record NC_051849.1, on the reverse strand, counting down.
GATTTTAGTCGGAATGTTGCGATATATTCTGCTTAACGTGTTATCTGTGAGGACGGAGATGCTTGTAAACTCTCAGAGAGAAGCAGATGAATTCAAATGTTCGCCCCTTTTCGCTCATTATCACTAAGGTAATAGTATAAATACACCAAAAATAATAAAACATACAAACTATTTGTACCAAAGGATGGAACAAAACTTGGAACAATCGATTTGTGAAACTTATTTTCCAGCAAATCAGCGATATTTTTTAAAATCTATTTTATCTTGAGTAAAATCTGTATTTTTGTAAAATTAGAAAAAAATCTGAGAATTTTTTATCAATTTCAAAACAGACCTAAGTTTATTTTTGTTTCAAGACCGGTTTTAACCTTCCTCATCGACAAGCCTTCTAAGTTCAAATCAAGCCCGTGGATGCCCACTGCCCAGAAGTTGTAACCTTGCCGATATTGTGAACCACAATAGCTTTATTATTATTAAGTTGTTCATTCACCTTTCCTGAATCTATTTTTATAGAGAATCTAATATTATCTAATAATGCCTCTGAGATGCCGGATTTAGCAACTTCGTGTTATGACGTAAATGTAAATTAAGGTTGGTAAATGAGTTTCCAAATTTTTTATAGTCTTTCGGGAAATGTGTTGATTTTTTCTATCTAAAAATCCCAAAGGTAGGACCTGCAAAAGATTCTCCATTATTTTTGAGACAAAATCAGCCCTCGGTAGACTGTATTTTGCCTTGTACATTTCCAAAACTAAATCCTTCCCGAAACCTAGAAACCATATTCAAGGCTTCTATGAGCATTTTCGTTGTAGTTTCTAAAATCTTTGTTAAGTTTATAGCGTAAGAATTAGACGGATTGCGAAAGTTATCTGTACTTGGCGAATCATTGGGCTCAGGGTAACATAACCTTCGTCTGTTGTAAAAAATAAATTCTAAAGTGTGACGTTAAGCTAAACTTATGACTACAAGGATTCCAGGATTTATCAAAACGCTGGATTATAGAACTAAAGCTAAGTGTCCATTAAAGAAAAATTGTTAAGTTTGACGTTGACAATACATTTTGGTGACGGGGGTTTCTATAAAAAACAAACTTGAAAAAAGGAATATGCCGATCTAGTGTGGGCAAAATAGAAAGAAAATTTGGCAACTTTCTGAAGAGCTGTAAACAGTTGCTTACAGCGTAACTATTGAGCTTTTTGGGTGGAAATGCTCCTTAAAATTCGTTTATAAGAGTATGAAATTCTGGAGGGTGAGAGCCTTTCCACGTTACATCACCCGCGACAAGTGAAGGTTATTTACAAACGAATACAGAAGTTTAGTGGGGATTCATTTGTTCGCTTACTTGACCATACTCTGTGTCTACATTAAAATTTAGAGTTTCCACGAAGTCTGATCACTTTAACTTCAAAGTTACTTTTCAGAATCGGCTTGCTGCCCTCTAATGTGACTAGAACAGGGACCCAGAAGCGGCGAGATATTTGTTAAGTCCATTGAAATGATTTAGTATATATATCTTAACTTAGACACAATTTTCTATGAAAACTCTTTGTTTAAGGTTAACTGCAAATTCTGGGATTTAAATCAGCATTTTAGACCCCTCGGTTGACTTGTCTGGATTTCCTCTTGGCCATAAGTTTAGTCCAGGTGAAGCCGCGAGACTATCAAATGATCGTCTAATGTATCACGCCATCACTTGGGTTGCTGATTTTTCGGCAATGGGTCAATGTCATCTTGATCGTGAATGTCCTTATTTCTGACTTTGAATATTAAAAATAGAAAAGTCATCATGGACATATTTTTCAAAATAAAAATGGTCATAGAGGAAGAACGCCATTTACTGATATGTCTATGTGTATGTTTAACTAATCCATATAAAACAAAACTAAAATACAGCAGAGTTATTTACATGCATAAACTAGGAGCCCGCAATTCACCTCAGGATACCTTGCATGCAAAAGCAATATAAATATCAAATTCTGACATATTCTGATTTTGCTCAATAAAAGCATTAAATTTATTCGTTGTAGTCATGGAATTATAAACATAGCGAGCGCATAAATTATGAATGGGATATGCTATATTTGCATCAAAAGTGTAGATCAGGGGACTAGGCATCGTTTGCTTACGTTTCTTGATGGAGGCACAAAAATACAATTTTTACTATTTTTACTTTGAGGTGGAATGTATGTACCATCATCATGAACTGTAAGTAAATGATGTCCACCCGTCTGGTCTAGTCTGATTTATAATAATTGACTCATTAATGAAATTTATTGACTGGTATTGAACTTGTACTCTTACTTTCATGGAAGGTGAAGGGTAATTTCTTACTTAATCGTGGATAATCATAGTGCGTGCCTACATTGTCATATCGACATTGATAAAGCGCATCACGCAATTAATGTGGTATGTAAAGTAAGAAAATAACTTAATAGCCGGTAGGGATTTTGAACTTCGTCAGACAAAGTAACAGACAATCGTCCGCCACGAATCCTAGTTATAGGGCCTCTTACATACATAGTCTGAGTTCATCTGAAATTCATTCGTCAGAAACTATACTATTATGAAATTTCTGGCAAGAAATATTCTGAAGAAATTTAAGGCCTTATGGTTATATTCATGGTATTTCAGGGTTCCAAAAGATGCTTTTCATTTTGGAGGAAATACTAAGCACGGTGAACTAAGAAACGGGCACTTTGTATTTCGTTTTGTTTAACCACAAAGTATGTGTATAATCTTTTCGAAACTTTCCATGAAAATATTTAAAAAGCAAGCAACGATCAATTGCTTTTTTTGGTCTAAGTTAATTGAAGCATTTAATTTGTTTATCCAAACAAAAACGAAAATATAACAATGCTTCTGTTAACTGTATGAGTGTTCTGTTTATTTGGTTGTCCGATAACTGAAAACTTCCAGAAATTTCGTCTGAAAACTATGTTTGATTCTCAAATTCAGTTAAGGAATGAGAAATAAATATTTTGCAAAATAGATATTCAGATTATCTATTCTGCAGTTAATGAAAAGCTACAAAGATCTCAACGTTGCCAATATTAAATAGTTTCAATAATTCACAGTATGGCGCCCAATGTGGGTTCATGTAGTGGAGTTCTCTTTTATAATAGCTTATATTGCATATTAAATTTTTGTTTTGTTTTTTTAGAGTGCTAGGTTGTCGCAGGGGAAGGTCGAGGTTCAAGTTTGACTGGTGGCAGAGGGATCTTTTATCGCGACCGGATGTCGGCTACCAGTCGACTTAGCTGGGTAATAATCTCGGGCTCGGTAAAATGCTGACCACATTGTCTCTTACAGTGCACTGCCATTACGGTCTTGAATGAAGTGCTTTAACGCACTTCACAGCGCTGATCCAACATGAATTATTGCGCCAACGATCATTATTATTGTTTTTATTTGGAATACGTGATGCATAATTATAATAACAATCAATGGGGCAATAGGCTAATTCACACCTGGTCTGTTAGACCGTTTTATGTCAAGACCGTAACGGTATCATCATTATCATCAACGGTGGAGCAATCAGTTTTCGGTTTAGGTCTGGCTTAGTAAGGAAACCTAGAGATCCCGGTTTTGCGACGACTCCATTATTTCGAAATCCCTAAAAGGTGTCTGGTATCGTGATCTACGCTGTCGCTTCATCTGGCCCCTTTCCATACAATGATCCACCGATTGTTGGTCGTGTCTCTCAGTGCTGAGAGATTTAGGAAACAAAAGGAGCATATTACCGTACCGGAGTGAAGAACGGCTTCCAATCATCGATTATTGAAATACCCATTTGGGAGAAAGCGAAACCGCAAGAAATAAGGGTACTGACATCTCTCGTTAATAACTTGGAAGGAAAACGGAGAGTAGGGGTTACAAACACTGCGGTATCGTCGAAAGTTATAAAAACGATGAAAGGGTTAAACGTCGACATGGTGACATCGAGTGGGATTCACCAGCTCGAAAGCAAGCTAGGATCCCCCAAGGACCGCAAATTAAAATACGAATATAGCGGGATATATAAAGTGACTTGTCCAGAATGTGGGAAGTGTCACATAGGGCAAATGAAAAGACTGATTTCGGTTCTCTGGGGAGAGTAGAAGAGAGAAGTGGAAACAGCCGGAAGAAAGAATAAGCAGAGCACAACGCTGAAATTCATGATAGCACGGCACATCATTGAGGAGAGACATAGCATCACATGGGGCAACGTAAAGGTCATCCAGGAAGGTGGAAACAGTAGGAGGTTGGGCTCACAAGAGTAGCTTCCCTTATGGGAAGGGTCGTGTTTCACATTGAAGACCAGACGTCTTTGAAAATATGATTCAGTTGTCTTTTGTGCGTTCATATTAGCAGCGCATGTAATCTGCTGTTGATCGATTTGACCCATGCAAAAAGTGCGAACGAAAAGATCAGGTTATGGGACAGGTACGTCAAGTACATGCCAATCTCATTTACTGGAAGGACGATACAAATTTTCTCTCGCCGACCGCCTGTAAATCGGAGGAGCAAGTTGCTACAATAAGCGAAACCTAACAAAGAAACCTTGGCAATAGCGTACGGTAAACTGAGCGACCATATGACTGGTCGCAACCAAATCATTCAAAAATGTGTAAGGCAGATGGTAACTGGTTTTGTATAGGCATCTATAGTTGGTCTGTTTCTCTTAACGTTACATTGGCGGAGTTTGGGGACCTCCAAGATATACCTTGGATGCAAGGGAGCTAAAACTAAAGATCATTGTGTGCGACTTTAATGTTTCGGTCAAGTAATTCTTTTACGAAAATAATAGGGAATTGCATTTTGGAAGCTTTCACTCATTTACCCCTTATATTGGCAAACAGAGGCGGAGTAAACACCTAGTTGATAATAGATACTGGACTAGCTTATGTTAGTTGCTTGGTACCTCGCGATGTATACCTTCTGAAAATTATAGAAATACACACGACCAATCGTCCAGCTTCTGGTTTCCCGACCGCTTTAATATTCCGGTACAGTGCAGGAGTTTGCGGGCGCAACCTTTCAATATGTCGAGAAAGGCCTATCGGTTTAGAAGTTGAAACTTGACGTGACCAAAGGCTTAATTAACTATGTATAGGTGATCTTTGGGGACTAAAACACAGGTGCGAAGATGCCCTTAACAAAGTTTAGACCTTTGTTGATATAATTGATATTGGATAGGATGGAGAAATGAATGAGAATGGTGAAAGGTCGAGATTCTTTTTGAATACAAACATCGAACTGGAGAATTTCAGTTTTAGGGAAGGAATATTGCGAAGAGTATCTATTTAAAGTAAATCTCCACATAGTCTTTGTGTATTGGATATCTTGAAGGATATCGTCCGCGAGGGAGATAAGGTAGCAGAAATTTGATCATATCGGCACCAACTCATTGCATACTTTCTGAATTGCTTCATTTCGAATTGTAAATTTTGAAAGTAGAATGATAGTTTAATTGTGCTATTTTCCACAAGCTCATCATATGGCCTCTTACTTGGTATTATAGACGTTTACTATTGATAGGTGAAAGCCTGAGAAAATTGTGGACAATATGGTCAATGGGAACAGAAACACAATTTATGTTTTGAATTACGCGTATTTCTCTTCATTTGTGATTTCGTGAGCAATTACACCATACATGGACATGGGATTGGTTCACATCAAGTTAATATTTTACATCTAGAATCTACATTATTCATCAAACAAACAAAATAGCCGTATTTGGGGTTTTGAAAATGCACAAACATTCTCCACCTCTATTTTACCTCGATAAGTTTAAGCAAATCGACTCGTCGACCATTCTGTGTATTATATAGTGAATTCCATTGCATGCGTTGTCCATAACGGCATTGTTGTTCTTCCTGAATGGGTGACCTATCTACTGCCAGCCTTGAACTTGGAACTTTCGAGCAGGTTTGGCGGTCATTTTGAGAGCATAGCATAGAGAAAACAATTGCTCAAAACAACCTACATTTTATATTGGTTCCACGGTATTAACGTCCTTCATAGGATCATTTAAAGACTTGCAATATTTTCGGCATTAGAAATGAGCCAGAACAATTGAATTTATTTTCGGCAGCTTTTACTCCTTTGACCAGTGAATCCCCGCGTTCGAATATAACTGCATGTTTTTTCGTGCGGAAATAGTAGTTTCACCTGCCCAGTTACCATATCTATTGAAAAAACCAATTGGAACGCTCATTTATTAACTATAATGGTTTAAAAATTGAATTCTCCCAAGTGGAAAAGAAAATTAGCCAGGCAATTTGAATCTTATCTAAGTGAAAGCGAAGTCATAAATCAGCTTTTAACAGAAAAGTGGGTAATCGTTGCGTTAAAGGACAATTCTTCAATTTACCTTATGTTTGGCAGTAATGGTAATAAGATATACAGCAAATTTTGACATCTTTAGCGAACGTTTCTGAAAGATTTGCAGGCCGCAAAAAAATGGATTTGCAGTGACCGGGATTTGAACCTTAGGCCGGTTGAATGCTTTAACTTGATTTGAATTTGAATAATAGTGATACACAATTCTAATACAGTGATATATTCATCATCAGTGGCGCAACAACCGGTATCCGGTCAAGGCCTGCCTTAATTAGGAACTCCATCCCGGTTTTGCACCGAGGTCCACCAATTCGATATCCCTAAAAGCTGTCTGGCGTCCTGACCCACGCCATCGCTCCATCTTAGGCAGGGTCTGCCTCGTCTTCTTTTTCTACCATAGATATTGCCCTTATAGACTTTCCAGGTGGGATTATCCTCATCCATACGGATTAAGTGACCCGCCCACCGTAACCAATTGAGCCGGATTTTATCCACAACCGGACGGTTATGGTATCGCTCATAGATTTCATCGTTATGTAGACTACGGAATCGTCCATCCTCAGGTAGAGGGCCAAAAATTCTTTGAAGAATTCTTCTCTCGATCGCGGCCAAGAGTTCGCAGCGATATATTATCAATTAACATTGAAGTTAAAGTTTGAAATTTAAACCTGACTCCGTCAGGCGATAGCGGAATACTTCTTACGAATACTGCCTTTCGGGAAAACGAAAAAACTTTCAGCGGGGTTTTGCTGAATTATATGTGCAGCAAGGCAGTTTTCACCGTCCTTCTTGACAACTCACAGGAGAAATTAAGTTGAACACTTTGATATTTTGCTAAGCAACTTCCAGTTGCCAGTCTACTGAAGTTTCTAGACGCCGTTTATGACGTCGTACACAATGGTGCGGAATTTTCAGTGCATTTGAATTTGGAAGGAATTTAAAATGCTGATCATTTAAAAAAACACATTTGTTTTCAAAAACGGCCTTTGAGAGTTTTGTTAGATTGCATCATAGAAATGATTTCCGTCATTAGTGAAAACAAGTCGGGAAACCGGAAGCTAGACGCTTCAGGTATGAAAGGTTTTGTGTATTTCTTTTATAATGAGATTTGCGTGTGCATTTGTTCCATTACCATGTAGCACGTAAAATATGCATATATTATGTGAAAATTTCCACTTTCAAGTGATATTGACATTCATAGTCTTGAATTTGCAGAGAAGCGACAGTTTTGACCCAGTATAACTTTGTTAATAATAGTGCGATCACCAAATTTGACAGGATCATCCTCTGAGCTGAAACCTACATTGATGCAAAATTTTGTGATTCTAGGGTGAACTTAAGGGGGGTTTTCCTGTCAATTACTAAAAATTATAGTAATATACTATTAAGAACTTTATTTGAACAGGTATCGGTATGAAGGGTATTTCGGAGCCTAGGAACCATATAATGATTTTTTTCAGATTTTTCGGTTGGTTGGTTCCTGAGAATGGGTTCGTTAAAAAAATGACCACTTTCAACCCCCCGCACTCTCCACCTTTTCAATATGTGCCCAAACTAAGACCAGCTGCGTAAAGTACTAACCGAGACCTTTAATTTGATATCCCACATAACTATATTTGACAAAAAAAAATTAACACACCCCTTTTGCATGTATGGGGAGACCCCCCCCCCCCCCCTTTAATTCGACGTAAAAGGATGTAACTCACTATACGCGTGAGCGTTAACAGTTCCCATCTTTCTACCAAATTTGGTGCTAATCGCTATAACCGTCACCGAGAAAAATTCATGTGACGGACAAATAGACAGACAGACAGTAAACCGATTTTAATAACGTTTTGTGTTTACACAAAACCTTAATAAAGCGGGGAGTCTATTGTAAATTTTCTTTTGCGCGACTTTACTTCTCGAAGTTCGTCAAGGTATAGGAGCTCAAACATGTCAGGCTTGATCTGATTTGCGGTTATCATTTGTGCTACTAACCCTTTATGTTTGTTAATTTCAAAAGCGCTTTTGATTACAGTCCAATATATAGCAATGCTCGTGGGTCGGTTCCTGCCTTGCGCGCAGCAGGACAGATTTTGTTATGGAGAACGAATCTTAGTCACGGTAATGGCTGCTTGTGACGTGGGACTTCTGCACTCCTGAGCGTTGTAGCAATGCTTTCTTCACCTTTGTAAGGAAAAAGCTATCACTAAATGATGTCTGTTTTAGTGTTTAATCGCGATGTGTTTGATCTGATTAGAGGTTTTCTGCCGGTAGGTCGAGGATTAACTATGCCCCCATCCTAATCAAATCTTCGAGGAAAGCGTTATGCGAGCCTGCCTTGGCATTTAGATCCCCCATTCCAATCGTCTCTTGGGGGCATGCGCAATTGTTCATAGGAAGCCTTCTCCTCTATATCGAAATTATTCATTGGTTCGTAACATTGCATTTTTGTCATACTACTTAATTTAGGCTAGAATCTAGCGGTTACTACCCTTTCTGGTACAGGTTCCCAATTTAGAGGCAGCTGTCAGTTGAGTTACCAAATATTTTTTCTGCTTTCGCTGGCGAATATTTTTTTACGTAGCATTGAAAAGGATAACAATAATTTCATGTAAAATGGGCGTGAATGCACTTACATCACGCTTGTTACTATATTATCCTAAAATTTTGATCTTGAGTATTATCTGTAGTAGATAAGATAGGATTCTGGGGTTACTAACATATGATGAGGTTTCAATACTTCACTGCTATGTTTGTTACATTGCCTTTGTAACTAATACTAACGAAATCGATATAAGCAGATTTTAGAATATTTGCTCAATTAAATTTTGGCGTTGAAATTAAAGACGGCTGTTTTTTGCCTACAATTTAATATATTAAAACCAACGCCATATTTCGGAAATCGGTGGTTAATAACGAAACAAACACTGAAAGAAACGAAAAACTGATTCTCAGTGAAGTTATATTATAGCCAGAAAAGGACACATCGTCTTTAATCTCAATACTTATAGAGTACTAGCTACCAAACCACTCAAAGGATGGAAAAATTGATCCATTCAAATCATTTTCACCATCCGTTATAATCTCAATATTTCAGTATTATCAGAGTTGTAAGAATGTCTTTTGTATACACATCAATATTTAAAATGGTAAGTAAAGTTAGTGACATTGTAAAACATGATATTAGTTTGTTAATAAATATGTACAAATAAAGAAATACCTCAACAGTTTCAGGATCCGACAAAAACACATAAGGACCTCCAAGCCAGGCTCGGTTAATGCCGTAACGATAACCCCAGAGCTTTGCCATTCCAGTCATACGCATAAATAATTCTGTGTTAGAACATTAAAAAAACGCAATTACAATTGTGATGACGTTGGCATTTAAAAACTAATTCAAATATTGTGTAAGCTTAAAAGTATATCGGTTGCAACGTTTTGAAACTATGCACATTTATTAATTCGACGGAAGTTCAACATGCACTGCTGTTCATAGATATCGCGTTCATTTAAAAAACTGACTTCTTTTAGGGAGTTTTTGTTCAGAAAATCATACATTCTATAATCCATTCACCTTGGACTAATTTTTTCACGCGCTGAAACCATTAACAATTGAGAAGAATAATTTGTTAATTTATTCTTTGCAACGGTTGCCCATTATTTGCAAAAAATCTTGTTGGAAAATGAGAAGAGAAACTGTTGCAATTAGTGTTTGTATAGCGTTTTTGGTCGCTGATAGCAAAGTGCTTCTTGCTCCAATTACCATGCGAATTTTCCGGCATTTTAAATTGTTTCAAACTTTCATAATGTCACACCTTTATAAGTATTTCAATATTTATTTCCACCGTGATTAATAAGTGCATTGTTTTAGTTACAACCGCAATCACACGCATACCCTACATCGTCAAATTGGCGAAATTTCATTCACACAATTATATACATTATTCACAGAAGTTATAGTAACTCAAAAACGACATTATATACAATGGTAATGATCAAATTAAACACTTAAATGAATCAACTAACAAAAAACTCGAGACTTGGTATCAACACCCAGTTCCATATTTGTAAGTTGGGAGCTTTCGCAGGTATCTTGTAGATTTTTTTAACCAAATTATCTGACAATTCTCACGATATTTATCTGACGAAAATAGTATGTGTTAGTCACAGTTTTAATGATTATTTAGTTACATACATACACATGTTTGCACTCGTATGCATACTTAGTTGAACGTGGATGCTCCAGAGTGAGATACTTATCTATTATTTACTTTCACCTTTCGCAAAAAGATTTAAGAAAGTATTTTGGGTGTATGCATGTGAGTACACGTATAGCTGGATAGTAAGTTTTCCAGAGATCTGAGAAGATTGCTATCTACTTTCGACAATTTTCTTTGCAAGACTTTTCTTAAATTCTGCAAATTTCTTCGTGACTTTCGTATTATAATTATATCTAGAGAACTAATTGTTCTAATTTGCTCCATTCGATATTTTTTGGATACTAATAAATTATTTTACTTTCCAGGCCATAAAAAATCTGCGGAAAAATTAAAAGAAAAGTATTTTAGTAGATGCGTGGCACCTAATTGTTTTGGTTGAATGACCGCTGTGCAAACTGTATTCCTCCGTTCAATTTTTTCTTGTTCGTTGTTGTTCCTACTGTAATTCCAGTTGGCATTCTTTATCGAAACTTTCAACCGGGCAGTCCTTGAAAGCAGAGAGCGAACGGAGGTATATGGTATCTCAAAATTGTAGTCGTTTTCTTTTTATTTTACTAGGCCTTGAAAGGCCTGGCTAAAAATTGGCCTGCTGCCCCATCGATTATTACTATTATTCATTTTCCCATTCAATAAAATTTTATTGTCAAAAGTGTACAAATTAAGAACCTTTTTGTTTTTTTTCCTTTTTTTAATTCCATTGTCCGGTCAAGACGGAGATTGCAGGACTGTAGAGAAAAAATCTGGATTTGGGGGGAAAATTATGTGGGCCCTGTGCATGTACTTCAAATTTTGTTAGTCTTCGGAAAAATCTTCCCTCAAAAAGCGCCACACGAAATTATATTAGCCTAATTCTCTCCATTCACGTAGAGTTCTACCTGTCAGTTACGTCTGAATAGTCCGCATTTGACCAGCGGCCGTAACGTGGATGGGAGGGTCTGGCCTGTCAGTTTGGACTCTTTAAGCGGACGGTGATCGAATGAGAAATGATCGGCCAACCGACCAGACATGTTTGTTTAGGCTGTGAGCGAGAATTTATGGCCATTTTTTTCGCTGGTGAATATTTTTGTTCAATACTCACACGCAAAAATTGTTTTGTGTTTTCAGAGTTGATAGAACCTCATCTTCCCTCCGTTTTATTTCATAAAGCCAGTCCGGCAGAAAGAGCCCCACTAACTAAACAGAAAAAAGCAGAAGCCAGTGAATAAAAAAATTCGTTTTTAACGTTAAACGTATGGATTCAGAATTCCAAAAAGAACCGTTTCGGTTATTTAACTTACATTTCACGAGAAGGTGGACCAGCCCATTAGCTGTACTTGGAGTGATGACACATTTGTAATATTCAGAATCGAAGTCAATTTATCCCGCATTTAACAAAAGCTATTTAAGAAAAGGACTTCCGGATATCTTTTGAAAAGTGAATAACCTGTCGGAACAATCGGTGGGGGAGTAAGGAGCACAGCAGGAATAATTCATCTTAGAAGAAGTTGATTTATTTCACCCCGTCTGATAAATATAGCAGAACAAGAGGTGCATCTTCTGTTGATTTCTGCGACAACGATACACTGTTGTGGAGGGACGCCACTATGTTTAGATATCTCTTTGTGTCTTCATTTTCTTGAAGAAATTAGTCCCGTCCTGGGTGGCGCCACAGACGGGCCAGAATGACTCAAAAATGTCCACTTCTTATGTTGTAGAATACAAGAGTGCAGAGTTTCACTGCGATTATTTAGCAGAGTCTACGGTAAAATATCTACTTTTATCCGTTTCAATATTTCAATTTGTTTTTAAATTTGGACAATAATTCGAGTTTACATTCGAAACAGAATTCCGTAGTTACAAAAATATTTATTAACTATTTTTTGTATCCTCCATGCATACAGCCCCCAAACAATATTTCACACACAATTCGCAAATATCATTATATAAAAATTATGAATTCACATGATTCTTCACAGCTTCTCGAGCGCTATTGGATGCTGGTTTTATTTGTAGTTTGTTTTCTTCAAATTTATTTGGGTAGGGGGCGAGGTGAGGATCCTTATAGAAAGCGTATTAACAGCTTTTGATAGCAACAGTAGCTATCGCTATTGACAGTCCAATTGTTGGTTCCAGCATGGTTGGAAATTGAGCCCTCTTTTTCTAAGACATCTGAGGATTTAACATTCCTGAATGATTTTTAAGAATACCGAAGGACTGTTCAATACCTAGCCCACCTTGACTATACCTGCCGATTGTTATGTGTCTACCCTTTAGTTGCTCGCCAATCACTTAGGTTGCTGCCCTTAATATCACATACACTTCAGCCTGAAAGATAATGCTACTCCCTTCCATTGTATCCTTATAGATATAAACGAATTAGTTTATGAGGTACTCTCTGAATAATGTAATAATGCTTTTAGAGCTGCCTCGGATGTCGTGCTTATTGGTTTTGAGGCTACCTTACAGTGCCGTAACCTACCACGCTGCGCATGCAAACATCGACCTGATGATAGCCGTATAAATTTACATTACTACATAAGCTGTGGCAGCTCGATTCAGGGTGTGACCTTAGTGCTTTTTGCGACGGCTATCCTCAACCAGCAAGAATTATTTTAAGCTTCCCTTGCAACACTTTCTTTCGGATGGCGTACTTCAAAGAGAGTCTGTATTGGTTCCATTCTGGAGAATGTTCCGGTTTTGCTAGAGAGTCTAACTCATTCCTTTTACGGGTTCTGCACAATCTTGAAATCTCTTTCTCGTTTTCTAGTTTTCCATAGTATGTTCTAGATGAGTCTAGTTTCGAGTGTTCAACAACCCTCTTGTATCCACGTTGTCCTGAAGTCCACAAGTTTTCATTCTTATTAAGTCGTCTGGTTGATACTACCGTGTTAGCCCTTATTGCTAGAGAAAGGCCTCCTCAAAACACTCTAAAGGAATGGCATTCAGAGTTGCTTAGCAAGTTCTACTTTGTTGCCAAGAAGTTCATTGAAATTTACCCAATTTGGAGGGGATTCTGTGTCTGTATTACAGACTATTCGCCGGCAATACGAGTAGTTCGACTGAGCCAGCCTCCACTCAACCGTACCCACTTTGAAGTGCAGATTGTTAGGTTAATTAGTTCGTTTCTCCTACGAACGTAGAGGCGCAGCCTGCATTCACAGCCATGATATCAGCTATAGTAGCGGAAACTATGATGTAAGCAGAGGCAATTATGATGTTTCCTCTCTTGCCGTTAATCGGGTATTGTAGCATGACCTCATCAAAGAATACCTTAGCCCCTTTTACTGATGGAATACCATAGATTTTGTTGAACCAAATCCATGGCTCTTGTAACAGAAATATATAAGGGCCGTCCTGCAACTGTCCCAACATTGCTACCAGCAGATAGAAAGAAACTTTGGCATGCTGCAAACTGCAGGCATAATAATAATCGTTGGCATAACAATCCATCTTGGATCAGGGCCTTGAAGTGTGTTAGAGCACTTCATTCAAGACCGTAACGGTACACTACAGAACACTCTAGGAGGCAAGTGGTCAGTTTACGTTCGCCCGAGATTATTACCCTGATTTAACTCAGGTACTCATTCACAGCTGAGTCGACTGGTATCCGACGTCAAATCACGATACAAATCCCTCTGCCATCAGCGAGATTTGAACCGCGACCTTCCGTACGACAGCCTTGTGCTCTAACCACTCAGCTATCCGGTCACTCCGGAAACTGCAGGCATAAGTGTAGTGTAATATGAAACGCCTCTCCTTGGCGGCTGAAGCTTCCTTTCACGGAACCTTCCTCGCCCGTTTTCTGGAACAATTAAACAATAGTACCACGGACAAACCGCACGTAGACAAATTATGAAAACTGTTACACTTTTCTTTTTGATTGATTGCGCCGCAGACACTAAGTGCTGCGTTTCAACTCAAGTGGAAAGCAAGTCTGTCACAGATTTCTCTATGGGGGAATATGAATCTGATGAGGCCTCTGAAATCCGTGTCTCCATCGCCACTTGATTGCTGAAAATTTCTGGTGGATCTGAAGTCTGTGACTCCTCACCGCCTTTAGAGTTGAAATCATTTAGTTCCATATTCATGTGTTTCGGACACTCTTAGAGTAGTACACAACTTCATCAGACTATCCTACTACTACAAGGTGGCCTCCGGGTGATTCAAAATGACGAATCACGAGGGCACATAGTATTGTCGATAATATGCCTAAGCAAGTATTGATGACTTATTATAACAAAAATTCTACTAATGGAAATCTGAGACAGACATAAATACTGCTGGACAGGCGAGAATAGTTAATGCAAGTGCAGTTCGGCATAGGCAACATTCCTTACGACGGTTCAGGACTTCATCAATCAAACATTGCAAAGGATAGCCATAGTTGGAATGAAAATTTCAGTAGTTTGGTTTGTAAGTTATACTCAAAACACCTGCACTGTTAACACATTTGCACCTGTCCTTATATCTTCAGAATGATGCCCGTTCTCAGGTATTCTAAAAATAATTAATATTCAAGTTTATAGTTGGAGTGAAGGATGATTACTGATTTTGAGATCGCTCCACTGTAATTTAGAAACAATTATGGCATATTAACCAAAAACTCCGGATATTTAAATGGCAAGCACGCAAATTGAGTATACTGACAAGTTTATCAAATAAAAATAGTGGCCAAGATTTTTTTGATTTAGATTGTAAGCAGGGAGGAATTGGTTTCTGAGATATCGATCTATGCGATTAACTATACTAAGATTGTTCCTAATTAAAAAAAAAACAATCTGCTCCTTTCATTTCAATACAATGCAATTTTTTAAATTTAACATTTGAGGGACGATCACTGCAAACCATTTTTTCTAAAATCGCCTTCGATTTTTTTGATAGGTTCTTTTTTATTAAACAGGTTAGATTGAGGGGAGTTTTTCTATATTGGCTAAAATTATTTACTAGAAATCACAAATACCGTACCAATTTTCCCCTTCATCAGTATGTTCATAGAAAGAGATTTGTTTTTTTTTGTTAACAAACATTATTTTTAATAAATAATTTCAGTCAATAAAGGGAAACTTAATCTATTTCTTTAATCAGTTTTAACAGCCAATCTAAGCTATTGTTTTGAAATTTTTTATTAGAAAGTAAAGACAATGCTTTAGAAGATTCTGCAATATGCAATAAGATTAGAAGAATCATGCGAGTCGGTTTTAAAGATACATAAAGTCGCACAGAAGTAGTAAGCATTGATCGCTTAGAATTTAATCGTCTTCTCGTCGTCGAAACGAGAGATATTTAACACGATTTGACAAGTACTTTATCTGTTATCTATAGTATGAACAATTTTTCCCTGAAGTCGATACAGGGTATCTCTATTCATCCCTTTGAAAAACGCGGTTATCAAATATAATACAATTGGTAATATCGATCCATTGATGTATTTGTGCAATATCCGATTAACTCATGTGGCAAGGATTTTTGAGAGGCACTTTCAAACAATCTGCCCATCTGATATTGTTTTACATCGCAAAAATACTGATATTGCACCGACGCTGTTATAAAGAGAACATTTCCATCTAGCCTTCAATTAATTACAAACTTGCAATAAGATAGTGACCACTTCATCGAACGAACCAAGCTAAGTATGTAAGGTAAATAATTTACCAGAAGTATGAAGAAAGTCGCGGTCCTTATTATGAGAGCACAGATGCAGGTGCATAGAATGCGGTAACTTCAGCCAGATAATAAGGCATTAATCATGCTTTTAAACTGACCTCGTTTGGTGGGTAGTCTTCAAAGCGAGTATATATTTGCATCCTCTAGTAGAGGCTTTATATCTCAACGGAAGTTGAGGTAGATGTTGATTGACTTTGAATGCCTTTACAAAGGAAGGATTGTTTCGGTTTGAAAGAGGTTCAATGGCAAAAATTAAACCACGTTCGAAGAATGGTACTGATTTAAAATATTAGATTAAATGGAGTCGGTGGATACTTATCCTTTCCAACTTTTTGAATATAATTAACTTTAACAGGTAATAATGTCACAATTTGATGGTTACCAAACATTCAATCTAAAAATGAATTTAACTTTAATAGTTAATAATATACAAAGGTATTAACTCCCTACATATATCCGAAGAAATGGTACTCCCATTTCGTTGCAAAAGCAATTAATATTAGGAATACGTGCGTAATTACACATTGGTGCGGTTAAGGAACAAAAAATTTTTGCATACAATGTATAGCATATATAACAATTTCATTCATTCAATAGAGTAAATTCTCACTGTTTTCCTGGTAACTTTTATTATTTTTTCAGTAAATATGCTAATGAATTTCGGAAGTCTAGACTCCAATATACAGATACCTCATGTACTCGTATATTTGCCTTTGGTAGTATCATAGGCTGTGTATGGTCACTGGAAACATAAAAAACTAACCATTTACACTGTTTGTACTTTATCACTTTTTCTTGGCAAACAAAAAGCACACCATAGAGTAGTACCAATAATTATTATGTACTAATTTACAGTGTCAATGTAAGATTAGAAGTTGAAACACATAAAACCTCTACTTAAGCTCATCTAATAAATGTTATTGGTACTTCTGTTGAATGAGTTTACTCTGTTTAATAGTGAATCCATTTCAATAATTAATTTTTACACGATCATCAAAACGCGTTACGATCGTTATAAAGTCAAAATAAAACATTTATTGCCCATTTGGCTTCAATATAAATTCTTTTTTAGCGCCCGCTTCAAATAGAAAAACTTAATTTTTCGCATAATCCGTGTGGAGGCATATTTTTGCAAATATAATTTTGGCTGTCAAATTTTAACAATTCAAGTAGGTAAATTGAATACAAATAATAAAGATATTAAGAAATTACACATTGAGTAGGAAGCAAGATCGTTAAGGTGCTCATTGGTCAATATTGAATATAAATATTGCGCTTTTTGAAGTAGAGCAGAAAACGTGTATCTATTAATTTTGGCACAAAAACTTAAACAAAGCATGGTTGAATGACTTTTCCTACTAATTTAATATCAGTATACGTTTAGTTTAACATTTCGCATAATTCTGAAAAGTGAGGTACGTGGAATGTAGGAGCAAATTTACATATCCTTCACTATATTGAATTTGCAGTTCGAAACTTTGTTGAATTGCTAAAACTAGTCATTGTCGTAGGTTTATTTGCATAGAGACCAATTAAGATGAACAAATTGCCCGAAAAATACGTTAATTTCCCAGCAATTAAGATGCAGAAGCAACATTTTTTAATATCATGTGCGCTTGGCTGATTGCGTACGATGAAATTATCACCTTTTGAAGTAGATTACGAAAACATATCTGAAGCCGGCGCAGATACATGCTTTACATCAGCTAAAAACTTGTCTTCCGCCGATTTTTGAAGCTTCGGCGAGCATTAACCCGCCACTGTGCTAACTCGAGCAGACCAATATTTAGTTTAAGGTCAAAATTACTCAATATGTGTAGATGATATTGTCACGTAGCTTACTGACATACGTTTCGAGAAATGTAAATCAATGCAAGAAGAAGAAAGTCTTCAATATGATTAAATATTTCAAGGACAGCAGCTTCTTCGGTGCATTTTTTGAAATGTAGGTGCATCTAGTGATCTTCTAGTCTTTAATGATCTCTGTTTCATTGCAGAATTATATTTTATTTTTTGGGTGCACCTCCCTTTTGTGCAGGGATGAAGATCATTTCTAACTAAGGGATCTTTTCATGTTTTTATATTTCGTAGTTACAGACAAAGTTGGTCTTATATAATAGAGAAGATGTTCGGTTTCACATGTAAACACAAAATTATACCCTTCCTTGGTGTCTACCTAACCCGTGTAGGGAGGCGACTACCTTGATTGCAGTGGATATTATTGTGTATGCCGACTTGTGAAATGGAATTGTAAGTTACGCTGAGTGATTATTTGAGAAATGCACACATATATTATATTATATTTAAAATAGGAAACTTTAGGCAACTCGTTTTTTGTTCCCCAAAAAAAAAAATATACTTTTTGTTGCAATTTTTTATAAACTGGATATTTTAAAAAACTAGGTATGTTAATAGTGGAGCCAGTGTTGCTTTGAAATCTTACAAAATTTTCAAGGTAACTGTGACTGTATTCGTAGGATAATAAATTGTCCTGTCCGACAATGCAGATTTTATGCTTGTCTCCATGTAGAATATACATTCTTCTTTTAACGTAGAAAACGTGCTTTTGTTTGGAAAACGCAGTTCCAGACCCTAATTATGCTCATTTCCGTTTTTTTAGCAAGTGTTAACTAACCAGTTTTCCTTATCAAAGCTTTATTTTAATTTTATGTTTTTTTGAATTTGGATCTAAGGTATTATGTTTTTAAATAAGGAGAAGACACCGTGTATTTATTTATTGTATATATATATCGATATTTGGGCAGTCAGTCGCCTTTTTTTTCCAGTGCATTCAGAGAGTGTATATCAATATTTCAGCGACCGAATACTCCATTCTTTAATGCATTTAAAATCTGTAAGTGCCTATAAATCCACTGAATAAGAGTTGTTTGACTACCAAAATATTGGTTTGTTTTATGCGGTAAATAAATGCTCTACGTTTGGCCTAAAATTAACACCAATTTTTTAACTTTATTTTTTTTATAGAAATATTTATATTTTCATTCAGTTAGTAATTATTCAATATGTTATTTCCACTTACTACTAATCAAATCAGGCGATGAAGGATCTTCTGTCAATACAAGCTATTCTGAAGATGGAGATCTAAATAAGGATCACGAGGTGTCACTATTATCGGCTACATGCTGAAGTGTAAATTATATGACTCCTATGCCAAATCCTTCCTTCAATTGCACATGGGGATCACTGTGTTGTTTGATTACTGGATCCTAACTAGGAACCCACAATACATATTCGGATTGGAGTAATCAAACAGTAGCAACTTCTGTAACGGAAATTGGATCTATACATGTGCGTTTCCTCTGTCGAACAAGTGTACTATGGGCACTCCTATAAGAGATGCAGGTCTAATGCCCGTCCTGTCCCGGGCCACAATGTCATAGATTCTATCATTCAGTGGATGTAAAAGGGTTCACACTTAAAACAACATATGCGCAACCGTTTCTAAATAAATGGCGTGTGATTGCTTATGCACTTTTTAAGGTTTTGTGTAAAACAAAACATTATTAGAATCGATTCTAATGTCTGTCCGTCTGCCTGTCTGTCGGGCACATCCTGTGAGGTATCAAATGAAGGGCACAATTAGCACTTTCCGAAACTGATGATACTTTTGATGCTGGATAAAACATAGGGAAGGGAAGGCTCAGAATGTGTGCCCCAAAAGTTGTAACAGGTCTCGTTCTCAGAACCTATCCAACGGAAAAAGGATCGCAATGGTGCATCTACACGAAATCTAGGCCTCAAAAGGCATCTCATTCCGATATCTGCTTAAATAATGTTAATAATAGTATGTTGCCACATTTTAGAAATTTAGCCGAAATCCCTCTCCCCAATTAAGTCCATCATAGAAGTACAAAATTTCTTAAGGGAATAAGGTAATAACATAATAAATAATTTTGGAAAGTTTGACAAAAAGTGAACTATTATTAACAAAGTTATAGAAGATCAAAGTTATGTATTTTACGTGAAATTATCACACTCTAAGACGTGTATGACGTCATCGTCATATAAGGTGATCTCATATGAACGACGAAGTTGAAATTTGGGAATATATACGTATATCAAAGTATATTTTGAATTGGAGGTATACACGAAAGGGAAAACGTGAATAGGGCTGAGTGAAATTACGCGGTATTTCTAGCGATTAAATTGTTTGAGATAATAAAAACTTGTTTTTCCTATTCGATAGTGTTAAATTATTGGTCTTGAGTCAAGAGTTAGGGGGCAATGGGATTTTAGTGCATATAAAATCCCACACGCTGCTGTGCTTAAGGTATCGTCCTTTGAAGGTTTCCTCCTCTATAAAAATTGGTAAAGAAACAGACAGATCAAGTGAAGTTTCTCTTTAAAAAAAATTGATTTGATCCTTTGATTTTCATTTTTAAAATAAATTTGCAAATGATATGGAGCAGTAAATTTTACAGTATGCGCATTTCTTTGTAGTAATAGAGAAAGATGTGAGTCAGAATTCAATTAATATTGGATTTCATAAATTGAATAGGACGCACATTTGTCAATATTTTCTAGACAAATCTCTTGCAGAAACCAAAAATTGAGGTTTCGTCTAGGACAAAGATATCTCTTTAGCCTTAACTTTGTGAGCAACCATTCATTGGTCAAAACCACATAAGCGGCTCTTAGACGTTTGCGATAAAACCACGTTCACCTACATAGATGGTGGATTCGGGAATCAGCATAAGAAAAAGATAAAGTTTCTTAAAATCTTTTACTGGAGTTTAGTTGAGTTTAAACTTCGCTTTCCTTGTTTTTCTCTTAAGGTTTCAAATCGTTACTATTAAAATTTGAAAGCATTGGAGCTAACAGGTAATCCAAAAATGAGAGGAAATGGGTTGTTAGTACTGGTGTGATTCGCCAAAAAAGTTCTTAAAAATAAGATGCTGTGATACAAATTGAACTTCTGTAGAGAGGTAGGAGAGGGAGGGATTCATGTCCATGTATCATGGCATAGTGGACAAACAGAAATATATTATACGAAAAATAAATGGAAATATTAGGTAGGGCCGGGGTGGTGGAATCTTAATTTTTTACCATAAAAGCGCTAGTGGGAGTTATTGGTTCTTATCTTCGCGTCTAAATAGCATTTCATAGTTGAGTAAAATTTAATAACTTGGGCTTTAGTTGAAGCTTAAGTAACAAGCCAAAGTGCACTCGCATAGTTTCAAATTTAATTCAATGTAAGACTTTTTATAATGTCTCTAGGAAATCTGATATATATTTATCTACACTTCGTAATCAGGTTAGTTTAATAGGTTATTCAACCCTAGCACTACTAAAAAGTGAATACTTCTAACCCTCATGATGAATACAAAAAAGATAAATGCGTAAATTGAACTTGAATAGCAATTAGGAAAGCTACGAAAATATATCGAATATTGTATTGTAGTGCAGAATAAGATACGCTTCATTTATCATAACTTGCTGTGATTAGATACAAATCCAGCGGTGGTGGTCTCTATTAGCGATCTGTGCAAATATTACTATTATTAGCAAGTGAAACACGATTTCTATCCAGGAGCTAACTAATTGCTAACTGACTACATGAATCTTAAGCAAATAATATTGAAAATATGAAAGCCATCAAAATTTGAATTGTGGCAATAGTATGCTAATATATTTTGTATTGAAAACTCTAAAATCTAAATTAAACCAAAAACCATGAAAATCTTACGTCAATTCATCGATCAGACAAACAACATACAAACAACCTGCGCTAAGGGAAGTAACTAGCCCTCGAAATTAAAAAAATATATTTTCTCTAAATTAAAACCGGTATAGCATTATCTCTTCTGGCCTATCCATTACACATTCTGCTTTCTAATCAACCACTTGAACAAAATGAAAGGTGCCCGCTAAGATTCAAAGGATTCAAAGAATTTACGATTAGATGCGCCCCATTTACCAACAGGGTGGGTTCATATCCATAACGTTTTGATATACATATATTTTCAAATCATTGAGACTTTTCATTTCATCATCGAAAGATGCGGTTTCCCAGAATGTTTATAAACTTTTCAAATATTTTATTAAAGTATTCCTTGAGGCAAGAAGTTGTTATATACGTTAACTACTAATTTCTTCTGTTATAATTATGACGATAAGCGAGTTGTGTTGTTTAGTTCATAATATTGAGATGGAATTGAGATTGAGATGCATTAAGAATAGTGTGGTTCTGCCTGAGCTGTTCAGTTAATCGAGTTCGTGTTGCTCTCCAGAACTGGTTATTTCTAAAACATTATTGGGGGGATATACGTTTATACAAACTTTATCTAAATCGATCTAAATCCAAATAACAATATCTTGGGTAGTGACTCTCTGAAAATGAAAGTAAACCTCTAATTTCACTGGGAAAACAGTTTCTAAGGCGAGGTCCGTTTTTGACTGAGTGGCTTCATAAAAAAGATAAATTGTCAAATTTGGTCAATGGAGCGATAACAAGTGTTTTCATAGCTATTAGCACCTTTGAAAAAAGTAACTGTTTGGTTCGGTATTCATTCCGGAGATGCTGATGGGGCTTATTCTTTCTGTGAGCTAGTTGCAATTAATTGAGACTCGTATGGCTCTAGTTGACCGGTAGTTTATGGGTAAAATTGGAATGGTATAGTAACGCGGAAAGAACACTAGCACAGAACAGTCTCAACTTGATCTTAGTGTTGGGATAACTGCATTTCCAGATTTTAGGCAGGGCAGCGAAAGCGGATCTAGCGCTGTTAATGCGGTTAATGCGTTAAACATCTAGTTCGGAGTCGCCGTCCGTAGAAATCACGCTCGCTAGATATACAAGTTGATCGCGGCTTTCGCGCGATTTCCAGTCAGACCCAGAACTTTGGTTTTGTTGGTGTTTACCTTCAGCCCAACTTTACTTGCCTCTCTTTCTAAATCCAGAGTCATTTCCAAAGTCCATGATCTGGTGAGAGAGCAAGCAGATGCCATCAGCGTAGTCGAGATGTTTGAGGAAAGATGTCATTGTTCATTGAATTTCTCCACGCCCTCTAGACAAGGCAGCATAAAGAACGTCACTTTAAGCTTTTTATTTGAAACTACGCAAAGTTGCTGGTGTCCATATTTCCACTAGTCAGAAGTTTTTAAGGTTTTTAATGTTTGTTTGGTTCAAAACCAATATTGTGATTGGGATGGAAACAATTGATTTCCTATTGATTCCTAAAGTTCATTGAGTGTGTTCCAAAGACTTGTGAGTAGCCGAATTGTTGGAGCAAAGCAGAAAATAAATCAATGGAGAGGGAAAATAAAAATAAATCATGCAGCAGAACTTCCACAATTCTAAAATTGTGGAAACTATTCGTTCATACCACGAATGGATGAGGAGAGATACAAAGCGTATTTTATTTTATAAATGTAAATGAATTCCAGCCTACACGGACGAAATTCTTTTACGCGCGGTCATTTTCGCCAAACTTTGTCATGCCCGTCGCAACCGAAATCTGAATTTGAAAGGACACCGGGAAAATTGTGACACACGACTCCCAAAAAACAAATGCATGTTAATTCAGCAAACTTCCGGTTTTAACAAAAATTTATTTAAGTCGTACAAAGGCTGTATTTTGATGATGAAATGGGTCTGAAAAGTGTTTTCGAATGGCGGATCAATTCGTCTATTGTTGCGTAAAGCAAGAGGGAGATCAACGACAAACGAGGTTCAACTCTAACGAATTATCCGAGAAGCCGGAAGTCTCCAAGAATAGATGAAGTTTGAATACTTAAAAAACTGAAAGATGCAGGTCAGTAAGAACAATCAGGGGGCGCTGATTTTATCGGCCAAGATTGCTCATTGTTAGTCGGATTTTGCTGTTGGAGGACGTGGTCGATGTATTGCGGCAGTCTGAGGCATTGCATGCAGGAAACCAAGGGCGGAGAGGGGCTGCATTCCATAATCAACAGGATCCATTGTGCTTTGATCCAAACACCAAATTTCACTAATATTTCATAGATTCGCCTTTTTTCTGTTTTGTGATTCTATAAAATTAACGCTTGCTATTGAAAGTATATGGACACGTGATTTGAGGTCGTACTTTGAGAGTGAATACGAGTGTCTTCAACATCATTAATTCAAGTAAATTTTAATATTTAATTTTATTATTATTATTTAATTTAATTCTGTTCTTTTCCTCTTTTTCCCTTGTTATATTATTCATATTTTTATTAATAGAAATTATTGTGTTTGGAAATGAAGGGAGCCTTAAAGTAAAAAGAGTAGCAAAGTTGGGAAACGCAAATCTGTTGCACTTGACCTTGTTACATGTTTTACTCACTATCAGTTTCGAAAAATCTAATTGATACTTTTCATGAGTATCAAATTAAAAGAGTTCAGATGATCATGTCCTGCGAAGAAAAACTTACCCCCCACTTTCGCTGTAATGGATGAATTCGATATCAAAGATTTCAATATTTAAATTATGTCAATAGGAACAAGGTTATTCCTGGATAGGCAGGAGGAATGCGAGAAAGTTGGCAATGTTCAAAAAGGTTAACTTTATAATTAATTTTCAGGACTGGAAGAGGGCATTATACAATTCGAAGTCATCAACATTGCTTCAATGGCTCAGTAGGTCGTTATAAGTTCTACTATTGGATGCTTGTTCAAGTTGAACACATAAATTAGAGCTATTATGTATACTTCCCGCGGGTCGCTTTTCTTAATAGTATTCCTGAACTAATCAGTAGTTTGGCGGACTTGAAGAGCGCCTTTTGCATTTACATCTGCATCGCGAATCACTTTCTCCAAGGCCAGGTTAAAGAGGACGCATGATAAGGCCCCTTGTCTGAGACCGTTGTTGATGTTGAATGGTTTCGAGACTGATTATGGTGCATATATCTGGCCTCGCACATTGGTCAGGGTCAGTCTGATCAGTCTTATCAATTTCGTCGGGATTCCGAATTCTTTCATGGCCTTGTACAGTTTTACCCTACTATGATGAATAGGTACACTATGACAAGTAAAAGGGGCACAATAGTTCTTTAAGGACGCGGTGCGAATTTCCGTTAACAGACTAATAATAACAGTTTCACCCTGGCTATGCTATCATAGGTGGCTTTAAAGTCAATGAATAGATGGTGCAACTAATGTCCAACCGTTTTTTCATCGCTTGCCGCAGAGAGGATATCTAATCCGTTGCTGGTTTGCCTGGACTGAAGCCTCTTTGGTATGGGCCAATGATGTTCTGGGCGTATAGGGCTATCCGACCTAGCAAAATAGCGGCGAATATCTTATTGATGGTACTCAGCAACGTGATACATGTATAATTGCTGCACTGCGTGATTCTATGTATGATCGCCTCCATTGCTTGGCGAAAGTTCAACAAAGTAGGACCATTCATATGTAGTTAGCAAAAAAGTGAATCATTAGTAAACCCCCAAATGAGACACCTTCTATCATTCCTGTTTTTAGGACACGATAAAAACTAATTTAAACTTGAAATAGTTGTAGGACAGCTAATTTAAAATCTTTGGGTACTTTTGTTGGAATATAAATATAAAAATAATAAATAATACATAAACTAGAAGTTAATGAATTTGTGTAATACATGTGGCATAAATTACAACTTAATTCAGAGATACTATAAGAACTGGCAAAGGGCACGTGTTGACGTATAAATCATTCGAAAAAACAGGTTGGTTTAAGAATTTTATACTAAATATAGCTTTCAAGTTCTTTTCTTGAATCAAACCCTCATGAAAATTCAATAAGTTCATTTCCGGTTTATTAAAATATTTAAAAATCATGAAATTTTATGGAACCTAAAAAACCTACTTTTCGGCAGTTACTTCTGAGGGGGGCGGGGGCAAATTGTGTGCTGCTATTAGTTGAAAGCCAGCAAAAACTGGAAACTTCTCTTCGTTGAGTAAAACTTCCTTTTCCAGAGTAATTTCTAAACACATAATAGAGTTATCAAACCCTATCTCATTCTGGGCATTAACAAAATCTCTCTATTGGTGAAA
Source organism: Hermetia illucens (assembly GCF_905115235.1). Classification (NCBI taxonomy): domain Eukaryota; kingdom Metazoa; phylum Arthropoda; class Insecta; order Diptera; family Stratiomyidae; genus Hermetia; species Hermetia illucens. The sequence continues at coordinate 67,864,089 of NC_051849.1, read as the reverse complement.
TTTGGTGTTCCTTTTTCGAGTAAAACTATAGCCTGGGCTTCACTAGTGTTTTATTCTATTTTTTGAACCTCGCAACTTGGTGTAATCTTCACGCTTCACCGTTACAGTTTAAGGAGATTCCTTAGAAACAAACAGCTGTATCATAGGGGCATAGTCAGTAGTCAAGTAGGTGAAAGCATTTAATAAAAGTGAGTTTAAGGCGACACCCTGCAGGAGCTATTTTTTTACACGGCTTATAGTTATTTATTTTCAAAAAGAATAATTCAATAACCTTCTTATAAGTGTTATAAGTTCAATGACAACATCCTTTTGCAGTATTTTTTAGCATATCATGCCAGATCATGTAAAACCTCAAAAAATTATGTCTTTCGATTTTTTATTGTTTAATCTTTATCGGTATCGATAAAGTTGTGCTGTCAACAATAATCGAATGTCAAAATAATCTCAAAAAGTATTATTGACGAATACTAGGAGGACGTCAACGTAGAAAACCAACGATTGATCAAATATTTTCAGTAAAGCAGATACTAGGGAAATGCAGGGAGTATAACGTTGATCTGCGCGGAGGTTACGTTAAACTCAAACTCACGACATACGATAGTACCGATCGATCAATACTGTACAAAGTATTGTCTGAATTTGGAGCTCCAGCGAAACTGATTAGGCTCATCAATGGCAATGAGGCAGCCTAGAGTTCAAGTAAAGATACGAAATCAACTAAAGATTTTGGATTAAAGCAAGGCAATAGGCTATGATATTAATATTTAAAAGCTCCAGGACAGTGGAAGGATTCCTAGGCGCTAACCCAAAAGCAATGTGGGAAAAAGATGACCACTAGGAAACCCCGAAACCCATGGGAGGATTTAGTAGGTAACACTGCTTGGTTTCCCAAATTGGAGGACGCGTTCGCTGGACGGAGAAGAATGGAGTCGAAGATTTCAAGAGGACATGTACCGATGTCGGACTGTGGCGTTATAGAAGGATAAAAAGTTGTTGCTAACTAATGTACATATAATTTTCATTAACAAAACTACTATATAAACTATATACATATGTGTATAGTATATATAAAATAATAAATTAATTTAACCTTAAAATATCACTTTAAGTAATAAAATTGCGAGACACATGTGGAATAAATCACATTCAATTCTAAAGGTAATTATAATATATTAACTGCTAAGATACCAAACAGTTTCCGGTTTTGGCAAAGGGCACGTGTTGACATACAAATTATTCAAAAAAACTGGTAAAATAAGAATTTTATACTAAATATAGTCTTAAAGATTTATCAGAACTCATGAAAATTTAATAGATTCGTTACCTGTTTATTAACGTGGTTAAAAATAATGAAATTTAGTAGAAACTAATAAGTTTACTTGTGGACTTCAACTTCGCAAGATACTTTCAGCACTGGAACAACTAGCAAACTCTTTTTGATGCAGTATTTAAAAAGTGGTATTTTTCCAGGTTATATGGCCAGTAGTATACTTTTATTGCTATTGTATAATATGCGAAAAACTACTCGACTTTTAGGTTTTATAGACCTGGGACTCTACTAGTTGGAAGCGGTTATTAGGTTCCTGTGTTCTAGTCAGTACACTATCCGTCCAATTTCCAAAAGTGAAACCGAAATTGTACCACAGAGTGATAATACATATTTACCGAAAACTAATTTTTCAATAAAAAAGGGAAAATGGATTGGAAAGATCTAACTCAAGAAGAAATTAAATTTTTTTTGTTACAAGATGAGGAACGTCGATATAGTCTCTGACGGGGAATTCTTAGACTTTTACAATTGTGCATTGGGTGAAAGAATGTTACTTGGCTGACTTGCACAACACTGATGTTGGTTTGAGGTAACGTACTTTCTACTATCCTCAGTAAAATAAAAATAAATTACAGGGATAAGGAAAAGCGATGCATAAAGTATACTTGGGGTTACTCCACAATACTCCAGTGCATTATATAATAATTATCAGCAAATTATCGGGCACAGGGCATGCATGCGACACTGCGTTTAATTCACAGTTGGTGCCTCCATAGTTGACTGTGAACGCTAGGAAGACTGGACTAGTTATGTTCACTAGGAACGTTAGGTGGGGCAGCTACACTCTACCCACCTTTCGAAGCGGCGGGAATCCAGCTTGTACAAACAGTCAAATATTTAGGAGTACATCTCGACTCCAAGTTAACGAGGAAGCAGATTGCTCTGGTGCTGTAGCACTGCGATAGGTAAGACCTGGAGACTATCATCCAAATCCATTTGGAGGTAAAACGGAGAGCAGCTAACGACGCATATAGGCTTGATACCATTGGAGCGTGGAAAGGCGGCCAATCATACGGTCATCTGGAAATAACTTGGCAAGCATCAGGTGGCTCTGATGCCGGCCGATCATATGGTTTCCAGATTCGTCTTCGAAAAGAATTATTCCGCCGTAATCACTAAAAGAGAAGAATGGTCGATAAATGTCCACGAATCTTTTGTGATTACAGACTTAATAATCATCACGGGTCAGTCATGGAAAACGAATCGGGTGTATCATAGAAGGGTTCTTTGGAAATCTGAGTATGGAACTCGTTCGACCTCTCGGAAAAATGACGACCATATTCCAGACGGAGATATATGCCATTTTAATGCCAGCAAAAAAATGTTTGTGGCAAAAATGGAGGGGACGCATCATTCGAATCTGTTCTGACAGTCAGACAACATTATCATCACTAAACAGCAATGAAATATCAAACCAGTTAGTGTGGAGTTGTCATAAGATGCTGCTGAAACTTAGACGACTGAACGGAACATTCCTGATGTGGATGCCAGGGCACTCAAACATCGCTGGTAATGAGAAAGCTGACAGCCTGGCTCGTCAAGGTTCCGAATCCACAATTGTAGGGCCAGAACCAGCTTTTGGCATCCGTCGATCTCCTGTCAAGTCTACTCTGAAGGGGGAAATGGCAAAGATTTACGCAGCCGAATGGAGGAATTCGAATTTCTGCCGGCTGGCGAAAATCTTTGTGAAGGAACTCGGAGCTGCTAGAGCGGCATTTTTGTTGCCCTTTAAGAAGTGGGACATGAAAACACTAACAGGGATTTTAACGGCACACTACCCCTTAAACTACCATATGGAGAAAATCGGAGTGGTGGTCTCGGCCATAAGCAGCCAATGCGAGCAGGAAAAGGAGCCCTGCCCTTCGTATCTAGCTGCCCGGCCTTTTCACACCTCAGACGAAGATATCTGGGTAAGGTGTTCTTCAGCGAAGGGTTTGCGCATTCTATGTCACTGGAGAATGTTCTCAGATTTGCGAAAGCCTGCGAATGCCGTAGGCGAGAGGCCAATGAATAGGAAATATCCCCGGATAGTACAATGGGCCCGAAAAATGTCTGAGTGCTAGGAGTTGTCGCTTCGCGCACTAAAATAAGTTAGCTAACTAATTACTCCACTATACGAAATTCTATCTGATCTATCTTGGCAACAGGTCCCACGACCGGGGAAACGCATTGAATATTATTAAAAAGCAAAAGTGGTCGTGTTGAGTAAAAAGTCTTGGAAAAGTACAATAGCATTCACTTCAGTTGCGGCATAACGGGCTACGGTACTTTTCTTAACGCATGGACGGGGTTAGAACGTAATCGAATTAGTCCGAACAAACAAACAAATACGTCTCTGCACGCTGCATAATGGTACTTTCACTGGAAAGGCGAAAAAAGTCGAGCTCTTTACAATAAATTTAGATGCGTAGTACCAAAATCTGCAACATAGAACATCTGATGGCTGGCTGATGACGCCCACTATTATATCAGCCGGTCGCACGATTCACTTCTTCCCTGCAAAAACAGGTTGACCCGATGCCGAGAAATACGCTTTCTGGCAACTTTTCGTGCCTACTTATGACAATATCGTCATCTTGGGTGATCTAAATGGTCATCTATCTGAAAAGGTAGATGACAACAGGTGCCATGGGGGAAAAGAATCCGGAGCACGTAATGAGGGTGGCGAGCATTTTGTCAAACTATTACCTCATCTTCATCTTCATTTTATAGTGACAACAGTAAAACGCAAACGTCCTCTAAAGACGCTAGCATTTTAGCATCGTGTTCGGATAGCTCAGTGGTTAGAACACAAGGCAAGGATTTGACGTCGGATACCAGTCGACTTAGCTGTGAATGAGTACCTGAGTCAAATCAGGGTAATAATCTCGAGTGAGCGCAATGCTGACCACATTACCCCTTATAGTGTACTGTTATTCTGTACTGTACAGTTGAATGAAGTACTCTAACACAGTTCAAGGCCCTAATCCAATTGGATTGTTGCCACTAATTTGAAAGCCTTTCCCTGTGAGACCATCACACCTCAATATCGCACGTTGATTGTCATCTGCGAATCAAGCTAGCGATAAAATAGCGGGAGGAATGCATTGGCCCTTAGCGTATTAAATGGCGGTGATTAGGTGAAAAAAGGAAGAAATGATCTCCTTACTCTATTGCCGACCATTACAAACGTCGAAGAATCGTGGAATTAAGCAAAAAGCGCAATCCACAAAGTGACCTATGCAGCCTTCGGGGTCAACATGCCAGGTTAGCGATCGATATACTTGTCCTTGGAGTGGCGATATTGGAATGAAGGTTAGTAAAAAGACTCTACCATAAGTTTCTTGACAATAAAACGGTGGTCAATTGGTAGATTTCCAAAAATTCCAACTATTACAAAGGTCCAACGATAAACTAGACACTCGAGATTGCGAGAGCGATCTGTACCGACTTGTTAAAAGCCAACACCAACACATATAGGATATGAGATACTTCTGTTGCACTAATGATAACGATGGTACTTTGCTTACTGATCGACGAGCCGCGACGCTTAGATGGCAAGAATATTTCTAGCAGATTTCAATGGCAGAATTTATTTATCTTTCACTTCGGGAAGCACTGTCGACATTCGCAGTAATTTCACGTGTCAATGAGATAGAAATCGAGGAAGGACATCTTAAAATAACAATGAACTAAGAGGGGTTTGTTAAGAACGACAGACCAGATACACGCTGCGCGATTATTCGTGAGAAGCATCACTTCCTCTACATTGCATTTTTGGATCTCATCCTCATCTGATATGCTCTACGATAATACTTAGTTCCAGAAGAACTTCTGCTTTGTGAGCTGCGCTACCGCGATCCGAGAATTGAATTTAAAAATGATCTAAAGCGTTTCGTGTTTCTATTAGTATTCATCAAGGAAACGTCTTCTCATCACTCTTCTATGCTCTTTCATGGACACTGTCACATCAGTATGTCGAAACAATCAACGTCTAACTCCACAATAGAACACCTGACATCCTTTCTGATCGACATATCAACGGACGTCCGAAATCCAAAATTGCCGTGTCATTCGCCCTACCGCCCTCGATGGTTTTGAGTGTTGACCAACTATAAAAGACAATGAACGGCATTTTGCGGTAATAGAAACGAATGAAGGCGTTGGTTTTGTGCCGTAACATGCGATGATCATATCCGTGGTCGATGTGGGTTCCACCGTTCATGAAAAAAGAGAGGCACCTTCGATGGTATGGCCATGAATTTCGCACCAATGAGAATTCACTTGGCAAAATTGATTTTAATATCGAAGTCAATGAGAAATGTCCAAAAGGCCGGCCGAAACAATGGTGGCTTGGTGCGATGGATAGTGATTTGAAAGCCTCGCGACTTGACACAGATCCCACCCGACCCCACTTTTGAACGGGATAAAAGCCAAAGGCGAAAAATTTGTCGCAGTTAGAACAACATATGGATTGAAGTTTAATTGCTCATAAAAATTGCAATTGCTATGCTTCAAAATCGAAGTTATAGATAGAACAAGAAAGGACAATAGTTCTTAAACAAGTCGGAATACCGGAAGCTGGCGCTTCGGGGTATAAAGGTTTTATGTTCATTTTACGTGAGAAACTTTCTACGTACATTTTTTCACTCGAATATGGCTAAAAACCCACAATATTCCTTCATATTTTTTGCGGACTAGAAGATATACATACATATTACAGAGGTAGATATTATGCTCTGATTTACTTCGCGCATAAATGCATACATATGTGCAACTCCAGTACGCATATTGAATATCCCTTGTTCAATGTACAAATATATCTCTTTGAATTAGGCACTACCCCAAAGCTTTATTTACATATACATATAAAGACACACATATGTCTGTCTCGAGTAATTGATATTGACAAAAAAATGATTAAAAAACTAAAATGGAATGTTTCTCTGGAACCTCCCATTCACGTGAGCTCACTTTGTTGTGGTATTGACAAGTTGATATGTTATGATGACGTCATACATGTTTTAGAATGCTTCAAATTCACCTAAAATGTAAAAATTTCATCTTCTATAGCTTTATTAATAATAGTTTGATTTTCTTCAAATTTCCCAAAGTTATGCTCTGTGTCATCATCATCATCAACACCGCAACAACCGGTATCCGGTCTAGGCCTGCCTTAATAAGGAACTCCAGGCATCCCGGTTTTGCGCTGAGGTCCACCAATTCGATATCCCTAAATGCTGTCTGGCGTCCTGACCTACGCCATCGCTCCATGTCAGGCAGGGTCTGCCTCGTCTTCTTTTTCTACCATAGATATTGCCCTTATAGACTTTCCGGGTGGGATCATCCTCATCCATACGGATTAAGTGACCCGCCCACCATAACCTATTGAGCCGGATGTTATCCACAACTGGACGATCATGGTATTGCTCATAGATTTCGTCGTTATGTAGGCACCGGAATCGTCCATCCTCATGTAGGGGGCCATAAATTCTTCAGAGGATTCTTCCCTCGAACGCGGCCAAGAGTTCACAATTCTTCTTTCCCGTCTTCGAGGAAAACGTGAGGACTGGCAAGATCATTGTCTTGTACAGTAAGAGCTTTGACCCTATGGTGAGACGTTTCGAGCGGAACAGTCTTTGTAAGCTGAAATAGGCGCTGTTGGCTGACAACAACCGTGCGCGGATTTCATCATCGTAGTTGTTATCGGTTGTAATTTTCGACCCTAGATAGGAGAAATTGTCAACGGTCTCAAAGTTGTATTCTCCTATCCTTATTCTTCCTGTTTGACCAGTGCGGTTTGATGTTGTTGGTTGATTCGTCTTCGGTGCTGACGTTGCCACCATATATTTTGATGTGCAGCCCAAGATCTCGCGCCAATCAACGTACGTCTCGGGTGGTTCTTCCCATGATGTCGATATCGTCAGCATAGGCCAGTAGTTGGGCGGACTTAAAGAGGATCGTACCTCTTGCATTTACCTCAGCATCACGGATCACTTTCTCGAGGGTCAGGTTAAAGAGGACGCATGATGGGGCATCCCCTTGTCGTAGACCGTTGTTGATGTCGAATGGCCTTGAGAGTGATCCTGCTGCTTTTATCTGGCCTCGCACAATGGTCAGGGTCAGCCTAGTCAGTCTTATTAATTTCGTTGGGATACCGAATTCTCTCATGGCTGTGTAAAGTTTTACCCTGGCACGCTATCATAGGTGGCTTTAAAGTTGATGAATAGATGGTGCAACTGTTGTTCATATTCCAACAGTTTTTCCATCACTTGGCGCAGAGAGAAAATCTGATCTGTTGCTGATTTGCCTGGAGTGAAGCTGCTTTGGTATTGGCCGATGATTTTCTGGACGTATGGGGCTATCCAGCCTATCAAGATAGCGGAGAATATCTTATGGATAGTACTCAGCAACGATACCTCCATAATTGCTTCACTGTGTGATATCTCCCTTTTTATGTATGAGACAGATAATGCCTCGTTGCCAATCGTCAGGCATTGATTCGCTGTCCCATGCCTTGAGCACAAGTTGATGAACCACTTGGTGTAACTGGTCGCCTCCATATTTAACCAATTCGGCTGTAATTCCATCGGCTCCTGGCGACTTATGATTTTTAAGCCGATGAAGTATTTGTCCGTCCAATTTGCCGATGTTCTGGTTGTTCAGTAGCTCATTAAAGTACTCAACCTATCGCTCCAATATGCCCATTCTGTTGGAAATCAGATTTCCCTCTTTGTCTCGGCAGGATGAGCATCGAGTTGTATAACTGATTTGTTGGTAAAACTTCCGCGCCTGGTGCGGTTGCTCCCTGTACTTTTCTAGTTCACAGACTTGTTGGTTCTCCCAGGCTTCTTTTTTCCGTCTGTGAAGTCGCTTCTCTGATCGACGGAGTTCGTGATAAGTCTCTACGCGTGCCCGCGTTCTTTGAGAAGTCCTAGCATGAGCTTAAGGGGAGTTTCCAGTATATTTCTAAAATATGCTAATATACTATTATTAACTTTATTTTCGTGGATGTCGAAACGGGATGTATTTTAAGGCATAGATTTCGTTTAGATATACCACTGTGATTTTTTTTTTAGATTTTTCGGTTGGATAGGCTGTGAGAAGGAGACCTGTTACCCTTTTTGAGGGTCGTATTTTGAGCCTTCACTTCTCTACATTTCACCCGATATCAAATATGGGACCAGTTTCGTTTAAACTTAACACAAAATGGCGCCTGTCCTGCATGTAAAGGGAACAGCAGATTACACGCTCTCACCAATTTTCGTAACAATCGGTCCAGCGGTTTCCGAAAAAATCGGGTGTGACCGGGTCGGACCGACATCGACTCGATTCAAATAAGGTTTTGTTACACAGAAAATAAGAATAAAACGATAAAAATTCTTATATCTTCCGTTTCCCAACTGGGCTGTTGATAGTAGTAATTTGAAAATAATTATCTTTTTATCAGCGTGAATCCTTATATTTCTGTTAAAATTCAAGAATATTATGAGAATACTTCTTTATATCTTTTTCAGCAGTTCAATAGAAATCATTCGTCCATCACTCTTAATATAAATTCAAGGACATAAAGTATTTTTTTCGATTTTCAAGAAGACCTTACTCAATTTCATATTGAACAGAAAAGAATGAATAACACGTTTTCAAAAACATGATTTTCATACTGGAATCGACGCTTTATGTAACTTAATTAATTCGATTCAGTTTCTATAAATTCATCATTGTTAAGGATCTGAAAATTCAAATCGATTAGGTCATCCGATATCAGCGGGAAAGGTTACTCGAAAATATAAATCAGTTAAAGAACCACTACAATATGCATACATGAAAAGCGGGTGCATCTTTTACTGGTTGTTAGGATTAAACGGAACAGACAAAACAAAAGTAGTAATGAAAGCGGATACTAATATTTCAATAGGAATTTATGGAGAAGCGACATTTTTTTTTGGAAATACAATATATTCGACAATTCTCAGACTTCTGTTAACACAAAAGCATTCTTTTTTGAATTGGGAGGTTTTGTGCACGACAATCATCTCATTCTTAATAAAAAAATTAAACTACAAACGTGTTCACAATATTTATCACTACCGGCTTTTATTTTTGTCTAGATGCTCCATGATGGTTTAAAAGTCGCAATCAAGCAGATATACTTACGCACGTAGGCAATATTTAAAATTAGCAAGTTGCTGAGGAACGCAACACATAAAAGCATAATCACATCAAATCACACTTGTGAGGCCTAATCTAAACTTTCCTCCGAGTGACGCCATCACAGCATCAAAAGAAACTTTTCTCATGATTTCATTGCCACTTCCGAATTTCCACGATCCATTGGCTTTTGGATAAATTAAGACCAAGACCTTCTTGATTTTAGGGTTTCAATGTTTAGGAACTCGTTACTGACCTAAACACCGACCGATTGAAGTACAAAATGTATTTCAAGGTGTAGCTTTGCATTACCGGTGTTTGCTTAATTAAAAGGGTCCATTTGCTGTGAATGTCAATAACACCATAAATAGAATCAACTTTAAGAAAGATTTTTTGTTAGTGATGGAGGCTCGAGCTTTAATGAAAGTATAGTATGTATGTATACGGGAATAAATTCATTCACCTTGATTGGTCTGCCGGTGGCCCTTGAAAATCATCTATAGCATGCACTGTTACCTAAATTATTATAAAAGCACTTCTAAATACAATTTCGCTTCAACGATAACCTTGGCACTTATTAGTAGGTTTTCCTCAAGCTGTTTTTGAGTGAATTGTTTTTTGTTTATGCACAACCAATTGTATAATACCCAACGCATGATTTTTGGGGAAGAAGTATCTTATTCCAAATTGCTGCTTACTTTTTAAAAATATCTGGATATTGTCATTGATTATATTACATAAATTATGTATTTGAAATAAATGTGTACATGCCTCCACTTGAATTACATGTAATGGGCTTAACAAGGCTTTGGATGGTGCTCGTATAATTGGAGTAATTTTGAGGAAAAATTTTCGAGTTTCTTTTCTGTTTCATTATTATTCAATCATTAGATGCTTCTCTGAAGGCGCTTAGACCTTGTTTTGAACTCTTTGTTTTGCTTTGTTTTAGTAAAGGTGTGTCGAAATTGGGACGGAAGTGTATATTGCCATCACGCCTAGTTAGATATTCTGAAGTTGTATTTTACCTGACAATATACGGTTGAATAGACAGATTTCTTTTATAAAACATAAAATATAATAAATATTTTTTATATTTTTTTTTTAACTAAACTCATCTTTATTAGACCATCTAAGGATATTATGACGCAATTTTTAAATTACAAAATAAAGCAGCTATTTGGAGAAAGAGAAGAAAAGGTGGTTTCGTCCTTGGCTAACTTTAAAATTTCCAGGGTTTCATATGTGTCTAGCCTCCTGGTATTTCTTACTTGCCTCAGCACAGTTAGGTCGTTTCTGGAGTTATGGTGGCCTTGGTTCAGGATTTGCATTACCACCGTCGATTTTATAATGTTTTAGCTCTTCCCTTCCTTCGGTGTTCGCCCCTTAGGTGTTCTTCTAACCCCGTACGAACAATCATTTTTAAGGTTTTGTGTAAAACAAAACCTTATTAAAATCGATTCAATGTATGTCTGTTTGTCACATGCACTTTTCTCCAAAACGGCTAAACCGATCCGAACGAAATTTGGTGAACAGATGGGAACTATGAAATCCTACGCATATAGCGAGTGGCATAAATTTAGATGGAGTTTAAAGGGGGGCTCCCCATACATGCAAAGGGCGGATTCAAAAATTTTTTTCACCGGATATAGCTGTGATTTGTACTTTCCGAAACTGACGTAGTTTAGTTTTGGCGTGAATTGCAAAGTGCGTGAATAAGGAGTCAAAATGTACGCCCTTAAAGTGAAAAAGGACTCATTTTCGGAAACTACTCAACCTAAAAATCTGAAAAAAATCAGGGTGGTGCGCTTAGATGAAATCTTGGCCTCAAAATATGTCTAATTCCGATATCTGCGCAAATAAAATTACTAATAGTACATGACTAACTTTTAGAAATTTACTGAAAAACCCCCCTTAAATTCATCTTAGAACTGGACAATGGAGGACAATATTTTGCTAAATTTCATGGAAATCTGGCCATTAACGCCAAAGTTATAGCAGTTCAAACTTATCAATTTCGTACGAATTAACAGCAGCCACACAAACAAAATGCTGACGTCATAACTAACGAGAATAATTGACATTCGAGTGAAATATTAAAATTCCTTTCAAGAAGAATCTAATTCTCCCCAGCCTTTTTTGTATTTGATGTAGGTTATATTCTTGGTATATGCTAATAATATTAAACTCAGAGTATGAAGCGTATTAGGTTGAATATTATCAATACAGGGGTTTCCATCAAATGACTTATTTAAATCACTTTCTTAAAAAATAGTGGGCAACTGAATTTTTAGGTATGTGACACGGAGCTGTCACTCCTCACATCTTTTTCTTTTTCTTCAGCCTTTTTCCCGTTCACAAGCGAGGTCGCCTCGCCGTGATCGGTTTCGTCATTTTATTTTATCAAATATGTGATCAGGATGTAATCGTGAAGCTTTTAAATCCCCATCCAGCGTATCAAGCCACCGTTATTTCGGCCGGCTTTTTAGTTGCTTATCATTGACTTCGATGTTGAGATCAATATTGGTAAGTGAATTCTCGTTAGCGTGAATTACGTGGTCACACCATCGAAAACGCCTCTCTCGCAGTTTTCCCATGATAGGTGCAAACCCATATCGGTCGCGGATATTTTCATTTCGAACGTGATCAAAGCGTATTACGCCACCAGTGCAATGCAACATCTTTGTCCCCATTACCGCAAGGCGCCGTTCATTGTCTTTTATAGTCCACCAATACTCAGAACTATAGGAGCGGCAGACGGCGACGTTGTAGTAAATTTTAGATTTGGGATCACAATGAATACCAGTTGTGGAATGCCACTTCATCCAGGTTGCGTTAATGCTTGAAGCAATTTCATTACGCAGTTCTCCATTGGCTGATAGTATTGACTTGGGATATTTAAATCGCTGAGTTCTGGCAATGGCAGTAACCTTCACAGAAATGAGCGATCTAAATATCTCGGGTCAATGCTATCAGCCAATGGAGAGCTACGTTACGCTCCTCACATAGGGAAACACAAAACCTTTTATACCTGAAGCGTCAAGCTTCCGGTTTCCCGACTTGTTCTTATTTAGGACATGTTACTAGGGCCCTTTTTTGTCCTTCACTAAGACTAATTTGTTTTTCAGTTCGGTTAGCGGTTGAGTAGGTGGTTTACCTTACAGCATCTTATTCTGGTCGGAGAGGGATATTAGTTTTTCGTCTACTTCTCCTTTTAAATTAACTATAGATTTTAGAGGCCTGGAATCTATTTAATTTGACTCTTTCGAGGATGAAATTAAGCTTCCGGTAATAACGCCGTTTCATGAGTGGGAGGAAGGCCATTATGCTAATCATGGATTGTGAAGATATCATTTTGCGCGAAAAGCAATGTATGGGTTTTCTGTTGCCATTAAACTCGATTAAGCTTCGTGTTTTAATAATAAAGAGATCAAAGAAGGTGTGTTATTTGCCCTTTCCGACTTCCATGGTGAATTTTAAGGGTGCTTTTTATTTCGTCTTTGTTGACAATAAGAACACATCATCCACGTATCGTGCAGATTCCCTGGGTAGGTGTATTTTCTTCCAATCGCTTATCAAGGTGTCCTATAAACACGTTAATAGGATACCTTAAAAACAATTAAAGGAGAAAAACAATCTACCGGTATGAAATGTAGGCGATATCTTTGCTGTTGTCAACAGATGCTCTGGAGCGGATAAATCATGATGGTGATGCGTCTGCCTAGCATCTAGCTTTCAAAATATCCCCCCTCACAATGTCTGCTCAAATAATACTTTATTATATTTTGTACATTTATTGAGAATCCGCTTAAGTTCATCCTTAAACTCGATAACTTAACGGTGATATAAGCTATAATATGAAACACGATATTGGCGTTCCTACTACTAATATTGCTGCTAAAACTTTTTGAAGGTCTCATAAATTTTCTTGAAAACTGCTGAAACAATTGACAAAAATTTTATGGCCAACTATTTTCCATGCATTGTATAATTTAATTTGGTGTCAAATTTAGGCATACTAGAAGCACAACCAAAAAATATCGTTGACAAACTCGAGGTAAAAACAGGATACAATATATACTGGCTAATGAGGTGTATCTCATCAATTTTGGCCTGTAATCATGGATACAATAGGTGCCACTAAGTAGTATTTCTAAGCGGTTTTGATTTGGCAAGGGTGTAAATTTCTCAAATTTTGTAGTTTAGATTTTGCATGATTTCATTTTTAAATTCCTGTCAAATATATAGAACTTAGAATATTTATTTTTTTAACACGTGGCTTCCAAACTCTCTGTAATCCCGATAATATTTTAATATATTGCAGAACATTATTATTCTAGATTATGATAAGCATTGAAACTTGTTCTTTATTTGGTGAATGTCCGCATTATCTAAACGTGAAATCATATAATTTAGTTATCGCGTGTTTCCTTATTGTCCTACAAGATTCTAAACAAGCTCTTCAATATAAATGTTGAACGACGCTAGGTTAGCTACGGATGAACATAATTTAATTTAGTCTCATTGATTAGAGAGTATGGTTTTGAAAAAAAACTTGTTTTTTAAAGAAAAGATTTCTGCCAATGTTCTCTTCTAAAAAAACGATTTTTCTGTAGTAAAAACTTTTGCTTTTTATTGTCACATGAATAAATTTAAATAAATAAGATAAAACATCAATTCATATAATAGTAAAACTCAGGACTACACTATTAATCAACTGGTTCACTTGTGTTTAGTGAAAGAGTAGTATCTGCCAGTGATGTAAATTTGATCTAAACAAAATGTTTAGTGGTCGTGGAGCCAGCAGAATATCAATGATACCGACAGCTAGTAATAAAACAGAATCATAATAAAATGAAGAGAATGTCAGAGATTAGTCCTTGGGGTCAAATGAAAGTTTAAATTTCAACTTGATGGATTTTCTAATTATAAAATGTTAATGACTCGTTTTATGTAAAACAAAACCTTATTAAAATCGGTTTATTGTCTGTCTGTCTGCCGGTTACACGCACTTTTCTCAGAAATGGTTGTATCGATTGACAACATATTTGATGGGAAGGCGGGAACTGTGAACGCCCACAAATGTAGTGAGTTATGTCGTTCTATGTGCAACTTAAGTGGGGTCTCCATACATGCAAAAGGGAGAGTAACATTTTATTTCACTAAATACGGCCAGGTGGGATCCCGATTAAAGCTTTTCAATGCTGGCCTCAGCTCTGACATTTAGTATAAAAAGGGGGGGGGGGGAGGAAGGGTCCAGGAGAGTAGACATTTCTTCATGGACCTATTCTTAGGATCTATCAAACTGAAAAATGTGAAAAAAATTAAAAAAATTACAAATTCACACTATTACTAAAAAAGTTATTGTAAGTCAATTCTCGGTTCAGTGAATGTCAGGATCACGCTAAAGTTAATACTTTGACGCAATATATGCAGATACATTATGTAAATTGTGCCAATGTCCTCTCAAATATATTTATATAAGAAATATACAAAATCATTCATCCATGAAGCGTCCAACTTCCAGTTTCTCAACTTGTTTCGTTTTGTGACCCGAAATTTGGTGAGAAGGTGGAGACTGTGAGCGTTCACACATGCAGTGTAACATTGTTTTACATGGAGTTTAAAGCAGGATCCCCAGACATGCAAAAGGGGGGTGTATGTTTTTTCTGAATATAGTAATCTTAGGTATTAAATGAAAGGTCTTGATTAGTACTTTCTAAAGATAACTTCAGTTTTGACATTGGATACAAAAGGGGGAGTGTAGGGACTGCAAAGTGTTCACGGACCATTCTCAGAAACTATCGAACCAAAAAATCTAATATTCACCAAGCTGCCACTATACGGTATCGAGGTTCCGAAATACCGCTATACCGGCATTAGTTTAAATAAAGTTAAAGTATATTACTGATTTTTTGTAGAAATTGACTGCAAACCCTCGTTGAGAGAGAGATCCTAGAATCATATAGCATAATACTAACAAGTTTGATGGAAATTGCATTATTACTAATAAAGTTATGATTAGATCAAAATAGACGCGTTTTTTTCCATATTTACCGCAATCTAACGCTTTGTCAGTTTCACACTAAATTGAATAGTTGGCATGATACATATATATATTACGAGCTAGATAGAAATGGGACAAATGTTTGGGTGGGCTCAATTCATGGTTCCAATGTCTTGAGTTATCTAGTTTTTCGCGCAATTTTGGCAGGAGCAGATGGCAAATGATCATCCTGGTCAAAGGCGAATGTCAATAAGCAATTGGTATAGAGAAAACCGATTTATCTGGACTTTCGTAGGCGGGTCATTTTTTTATTAAAAAAAATTATAAACAAAAAATACCACCATTTTTTTCGTCTTTGTGCTGCTTTTATCCAAGCGGGGAAGAAGGTTTCTTATCCCAGTATCGTTGAATGAAGTTAGTTGGGCCAGATGCCGATTGCGCACGAACTACTACATTCCAGTATCATCTTCGAATTGATGCCCTCCTATAACTTCTTTGAGCGGCCTAAATAGATGGAAATCAAGGGGCAACAGGCAGGATGATCAAGTAGCCTAGCACACTTCGTTAATTTTTGAGACTGCTGTAGCTCCAGTATAAGACTTAGTGTTGTCACTGGGGAGAATGCCACTAGAATCGGTTGGATTCGTTTCTAACACCGATAGGCAGTCTTATTTTTTTGCATTTCTTACTTTTGTTTTTGCTACACACGTTTCTTCTTGCTAGAGATGAATGATTTCGTTTGTGCTTGCGCGGGGTATAGTTATAAAGGAGCTCCACATTTCCAATTAAGTTTAATTGCGTATTCATCCAACGCTGGGTATTCATCCATAATTCAGGACCCCAATAATAATATATAAAAGCATTTCAGTTCTTTTTATTGCCAAAAAAAAAATCAGACGAGAAAAACTTGGAAATATCGAGCCTCACATAGGAAAACCCCCTTAAGGGAGCTCTTAATTTGTTGGTTTTGAACAGAAAAACATAAAAGTATGCTTTTCGTTAGCTAGACTGGGAAGTAAAGTATACTTTTCACAGTTCTTAAGGTAATAGCCTATTTGTGATTGCCTCTGGTATGCGTCAGGATCCTTCCTTGCTACAAATTCTTAGTTGCGATTTCAATTGACTTTTCCTGGCTTTTGTCTCTTAATGAATTGTTATTATTGATGGCTATGGTTGTTGTTCTATTTCTCCATGAACTTTTCATTTTATTATTATTTTATTGTATTAGCCAATTTTTCCCAGCCAATATTCCTAACTTATTGTTATTATTTCTGCCAGTCTACCCCTCGTTAAATTTATTTTCATTCTATAATAGAATTTTAGTTCATTTTTAGTATTCTATTAGACAGTGCTATTTTCTTTTTTAAGGTTTTGTTTTACAAACAATTATTATTATTAAAATCGGTTCAATGTCTGTCTGTCACAAGCACTTTTCTCAGAAACGGCTATACCGATTGACACGAAATTTGGTGAGAAGGTGGGAACTGTGGACCCCAGACATGCAGTGAGTGATATCTTTCTAGGTTGAATTTAGGGGGGGGGGGGATCCCGTACATGTAAAAGGGGGGTGTAAACTTTTTTTCACAGAATGTAGTCATGTAGGGTATCAAATGAAAGGTCTCGATTAGTATTTTTCGAAGCCGGCCTTGGTTTTGAAATTTGTTAGAAAAGCGGGGAGTGGGAGGGGTGGAAAGTGACGATTTTTTAACGGACCCATTCTCAGGAACTACCCAACCGAAAAATCTGAAAAAAATCATGAAGCTGCCTTCATATGGTGCCCAGACCTCAAAATACTCTCCATATCGATATCTGTTCAAATTAAGTTAATAATAGTATATCACAATATTTTTTGGAAAATTGAGTAAAACCCCCCTTAAGTTCATTCCAGAGTTATAGAACTTGTTATAAAATATGAAGCATATTATCCCCAAGTTTGATCAAAATCATACTATTAGCAACAAAGTTACAGTAGCCGAAATTGTCTTTACCGTGTAAATTTACAACCCGAAGTACTAATTCTGTGACATGCTAAATGAATATCCATAGCGGGCTACGTGCAAATGGGATAATTCTTCACTCAAATGTACTTGCAGAAGAAGCAAATAAAACCTTTCATACCTGAAGCGCCCAGCTTCCGGTTTCCCGACTTATTATCACATTATTTTGATACCATTATTAGAACTTTGTCATTTTATTAGCATTATCATTATTTTATTCTGTCTTTTGCCTTCACTTCATTTGAATTTTAATTTCGTAGCATGAAATACGTTGATTCTACTTGAAATCAATTTTTGTGAATTAAGAATTCGATTTGCGAACCCTAAAAGGTCGTCTCATTTTATGCAGGCCAGGAAATGTTGTTTGGGTGAGTAGAGCTGCCCATATATCCTACTTTTGCTGTTTCTTTGGTAACCTTGTTCTCGGAGTTTATACTAGTTAGCTTGGATGCTGATTATGGAGCATCTTAACCTGCCCTGGTTCATTAGTTTCTGTTAATATTGTTCTATGTCTACTGAGGCTTTCTATTCTATTATTATTATCAGTTGATGTAATTTTTTTGATTCACCAATGTGTTCCTGTCTCACATATTTGTATATGTATGTTTATAGGATGCAGAATACAAGATTCCCATTAAAACGCCTTTTAAGCAAGTTTTGCCACAACTATAATAACTTTGATATTTGATTTTTATAGATCTTAAATATCATAGCTTAGTCAAAGAATGAGTCCATTCAAGGATAAATTCTTTTCAAAGGCCATTTACTCTTTGAAAACAAAACTGGTTCCCAGGTAATTATATTCTTTTCTCAAAAATTGAGCGATTGCACGATCTTCAAACAAAAACAAAAAAAATTAACTAAATGGATTAAAACAACAATTATGTTGTTTGTCAATTGTGTTTGTAACAATCAGAATAAAGTATTCAAATTATCCTTAATGCAGTTCTACCCGTTTTTCTTAAATAGAATTCAAATCATTCTGATTGCTCTCCAAGAAGTAAAAAATTCTCTGAATGATCTAAAGTTTGTCTGGGTTGCCCTTCACAATGCTCAGCTGAAAATTTATGTGAGCCACTTTTAGCGTAAGGAAGACCCGCGCGCTGTCGTTTTATTCAAATTAATATAAATTATCATAATATCCCCGTCTTTTTGATTATTGGTGCCAATATAGTAATATGCTATAAATTAAAACTGTCTGGCATACTTGGGTTTGGTTGAGCGCTCAAGAAAATGACAAAAATTCTTGTCGAAAGGAAAAACATTTCCCGGTGTTACATAAACACTAGTTTTTAATGTAATGAGAGCAAAATTAAAAGGCACGTACCCGGATAGGTATCATTAACACTAAATAAAATTACTATGAAGTCGTAATTATAGTTTTGCGAACATGTAAAGTGAGGTTTTATTAATTTTAAATTATATCTACGTCACTATTACTTCAATAAATAATGAGGGGATAGTGATTGTAATATAATATCCAACGGGTCCAAAGCATAAATATGCAAATTATATCAACGCATGATTGATTACAGTTACGATTTTATCTTTGTGGTTATCTTCTACTCTGGATTTTAATATCAAGATCAATTAAGTCAAAATAGAGGCACAAGAATAATTTAATTGATGTACATCTTGTCATCATAATCTGATATCTTTTACCTGCCGCAAAGATAGCCTTCAAGCTCGAAAGAACCAAGGAAAATGAATGTTTCACTTTGCATCATATTAAAAGAGGAAAAGCATGAAGTGCTATATATTATTTTTACAATTTTTTGGAAAACGATATACTAATATATATTTTCATGCACATCGTCTGAGTTTTGCATATCTTCATCTTAATTTAACTAGATTTATGTAAATGTTGAAATCTAAATCGTTTGTTTGGGCGTTCTTGTAAAGGTCATAAATCGATGCTACACTCAATGACATTTTTGGATGCATTCGTATTTTCCCATAAAACACAATAGCTATATTAATAGTAATAGTAAATAAAAAAAATCAAATCAGCCAAATTAACCGAGAAAAGATCTCGTGTTAATGAACTAGAAAACTTTACAATTTTTGAAGGCCTATGATTTAGGAATATTGAAATTATCAATGTCAATGCTGTTACGGGAAGTATATCTGGTGATACGTTATAATCTATTCTTCAATTTAGGGAGAAGTAAAATTAACATACGAGCGAAGTTAAAGTTCATTGTTATTTTACAAAGTGCAAAAATGAAAGTGAATTCATGAAAAATTCAAACTAATAAGAGGATGGCATTGCTTATGGAGCAACTCTGCAAGAACAAGAATAAAATTAATTCGAGCTTGAAGCCAGAAAACCACAAGACGTCTAGACGTCCTGACAGCCCTAAATCATCACTTTTCAGAATATAGACTACTGGATCTTGTCTACGCAAGCAGAAATTCATATTTTATAAAACACGAACCACATGCAAAATGCTACGTTTATTGATATTGATCCCATGTTAAAATGTCACATAACCAACAAAGTATCAATTAATTCTGAAGAAGTAACTGGCCTTCGCCAGTTGCACCTTTTATTCGCCTTTCTTAAGGTTAGAGCTGGGAATGGTGAAATAAATAAGTCGGAATCAGATTGAAATATAAGGTACGAATGAATATAGATCAAGAAAACTTAATTAAATACCCACGTTCTCTAGTGCAAAAATTCAATGTGTGCTAACATATAGATTTTAAGTAGCATGTACAACAAGATATGACCATAAATCGTGACTTTTTCAAACTTTAGCAGGTAGTGCCCTTGAGTGGAGCGGTAAAAGGTTTGATTTTAAATCATAAGAAATGGCAAACCACTGCAAAGACCCAGTTGCAACTTTTACCAAGGCAGGTATATAACATATATACATAAATATATAATTCAACTTCAAGGGTGTTTGATGAATTGGGGTTGATAATTGCAAACTACCTTTCGCCCATTTATTGCAATTATATTATAGACAAAATATATGAATATTTGGGCGTAGTGTGCCAACCACATCTATCCGCCGTTGCTGACGGATCCTGTAGGACTCGCGAGGTTTCGGCATTTCTTCCCCATTGTTCTAAGCCACTTAGACTAAGGCCTACCATTGTTGCAATGTATGACCTACCAACTGTCACTTCGTCTTCTGATCAACACGGGTCTCTGCTTCGTTCGCAGTAATATAACGCAGGCATGATTGGGAGTTTTCAAGTGAGATTAGTGCTCACTGCTTCTATATAACAGCATGCAGAGACCAAAGATCTCAACTTGATCTTTTTGTTGAGGTACTTGCATTTCCGCTGCTGTGGTTCTCTGAGGTGGCGGCAAGGAAGACAGAGAAGCAACTCTGTTGGCTAAACTAACCAAATATTCCACGTGGTGACACCGGCAAACGTTATACTCAGTTTGGCTTTCTGGGCGTGATGCAGTAGGCGAATGCTCCAAGGTTTACTTATGGCCATCAGATCCAGGGGCACATTCGAAGTGGCTTCGGTCACGAACCTTTACCATAGGAACCGGGACAGCCCTCTAAATTTACATGTCACAGGAGAATCTCTGGTTCATGTACTTTCAGCCCTGTTGTATCGGTTGGCCTAGTGGGAGTTTTATGGAGGTTATGTCCAAGCGCACAAAGAAACCTTCGGGACTCAAACGCGGTGTTGCACTTCAACTCGTTAAACTACTGAGGATGTAGCAGCTTCGCTGTTGTGAGCTTATCAATTGTACAGCATAAGGTCTGATGATAATGAAGAGCAAAATAACAGCAAAGACATTGTAAGGATACTCCCTGCTCCACAAAGGAGTGAACAGAAGGCATGCATAGAACGACTAAAATTTTCGGACTCTAAGTGGGGATATAAGTTCAGCAAACGGTGTTTCAAAAATTTTCTTATTCAAATGTAAATGCACCTAGAGTATATGATGTCGTGCACTTTTGTCCACCACTGCAATTGAATTGCTGAAACTACCTTAGTTTATTAAACATTGCCACGTAAAATTGGTATTTTAATAGATACTTTGCTTCATTGGCTCAAAACTTTCATAGATAAATGCCAGAGCTTTCAAATCTTGTTTAATTAATTTAATTTCTGGAGGCATTTTCGTTACGCTCTTCTTATCTTAACCTGGTTTAGAACTTCATGTGGCATTTTTTACTCTCTGAAAGGTTTCGCAATTTAGTGGCCGAAGTTGCCGCGGATATCCACCTTTGTTACCTTTAACATAACGAATTTAGCCAGATAATATGTGTTTTGAACCAATAGAGTGTCAAGTATGTAGTTGTGCTGTCAATTGTCCATAAGTTTTATAGGAAGTTGTCTACTATAAATCCCACTACAATGTCCCTGCAAAAAGAAAATTGAAAATTGAATAGTTTCCATGCCCTTCAACTCTTTATTTTGCTGTGAAGCTCATTCAACTTTGATTTTCTTCTGAAAGGGAAATATTACCGAAGGGCTTTCAAAGGAAAAACCCATGCATTTTGTAACTGGGAAATGGTATAGGGTCGTTGTAGTGGTACTGCCGAAGCGATAGCCTTTGAGATCTTTATACGTGGAACTCATTATTAATAAGTGGGGAAACCTGAAGCTGGACGTTTCAGATATGAAAGGTTTCGTGTATTCCCTTCCTAAAAACATTTAAAAGGATATTCGGCCCATTAGTGCCTAGCATGTAATATAGTGCATGTATTAAGCCATAATTGTCATTTCACTGTACTGAAGCGAAAATTTCGATCTATTATAAATTTGTTAGTAAAAGGTGATTTCTTCCAATTTCGGTAGGATCATGCTTTATACTATACTCTATATTACTTCATGATTTACGATGGAATTAAAGGGGGTTTTGCAATCAATTACTAAAAATTATAGTAATATATTATTATTAACTTTATTTGACCAGATATCGATATGGATTTCGGGGCCTAGACATTATATAGTGGCAGCTTGATGATTTTTTCAAATTTTTCGGCTAGGTAGGGTCCGTGAAAGGAATTACCACTTTTCAGTCCCCGACCTCGACTTGTGTACATTAAATATCAGAACTGAGACTAGTTTTGAATAGTAAAATCGGAACACCGTACATGGCAATATTTGGTGAAAAAATTGTTTATTTAAGATAGAACGATGAAATTCACTGTGTTCACTGTATGCGTGCGTCTAGGCACGCAGTTTCCTAAACTTCTTGCTGCACCATCATTAACGGGGAAACAACCGGTGTCCGGTCTAGGTTTGTCTTACCACGGAACTCCAGACATCCTGGTTTTACGCCATTCGATCTCTCGAAGAGCTGTTTAGCGTCCTGACTTATGCCATCATTCCATCTCAGGCAGGGTCTATCTCACATCTCGTCTTCTTTTTTTACCATAGATATTGCCCATATAGACTTTCTGGGCTGGATCATGCTCATCCATACGGATTAGGTGACTTGTCAACCGTAATCGGATTTTATCCACAACGAGACGGTCACGGTATCGCTCATAAATTTCATCGTTATATAGGCTTCAGAATCGTTCATCGTCATAGGAGGTCAAAATTCAACAAACAATTCTTTTTGTAAAGTAATAAATGATCGATCTTTTTTTAGAATGAAGTGAAAACGTTGATTGTGATTAGTAGATAAAAAGATAATGGGAAAAATTAGAATTTCATTTCATTTCATTTGGCGAAGATCAAGTGCTGGTAGTTTGCCTTTCTTATTCATAATAGTGTCTCATTTTCCATTGTTGTTTCATTTCCCATTTAATAATTAATGTTATGGATGTTATGCTATCTATAGCAGTGGGACAAGCACAAAGACAAACATGAACATCCATTATCAAAACCGGGATTCCAACTCGGGGAATGAAAATCGAACCCCTCGATTCTCAATTACTTCGACTTTCCCTCTGTTAGATTCTGACAGTGTGTTTGAATAACTATTGTTGCTTTAATTGGTGAAAATAAAGAAAAGCAAGATTATCGGCACCATTGGGTTTCAAAGTGGGTTTAACTTTGTTCCCAAAAAAAATAAAAGTGCAGTATGAGGGCGAGAACTAAACCTGTAGATCAGTATCAGATTTAAGAAAAGAAGTGAGCAGCTCATTTTATCTCACATAGCGCATATCTGCAAAGGAATTAAGTTCTACTTGTGGTACATCATGTCATATAATCATCCATAAAGCAATACTTAGTACCCTCTGATTAAAAGAGATATATTTCTTGCGAAATACTCTCCTGTGAGTTCTGAAGGAAGTGTTCACATGTCGAACATCTTGCCTAGCTTCGCCAGAGTATATTGAAGATTTGCTAGTATTGCATATTGATTAGAAGGCTTGGAGTTGAACGTGAGTGCCTGCTGCATAAACATAAACTGACGGTTGTTTTTAGACATGGATTGATTTGAATGCCTATCCAACACCTCAACCATAATTATGGGGTTCAACCGGTAGGTTTATGTTGTAAACCTCAATTGGAGATATTCGGTCCACAAGGAGTTCTCCTCGTGTTATGGACGTAATCACGCTAAGAACTGGAACCTTTCAGCCAGAAAATGAGTTGGTTTTTTTTGTGCGTATCTATCTTCTAGTGGGTTATTGTTTTTAAGACTCCCATTTCGGTTACTTTCGCTATTCAATTTTTCAACGCCTTTAAAATTTTGATTTCCGCACCATCTGCTCTGCGTTGAGGATTTTCGTGAAGAAAATCAATTCCCCACTGGCTTACACCAAAACATGGGTTCATGTATCATAGTTCAAATTCAATATTTTCTTAGATTCAATGGAATCTACTGTGCACCTGTCTATTTCAGAGGAAGAGTTTTCTCGTAGACTTTTATGAGCCACTTTATTTTCAAGAAGTTACCACTTTGTTGCACTGTGGTCCTCGTTAGGTTACGTTTCAAAAGCAATTTTTGAGTCTACTTTTTCGGGTGTTTTATTGCGGTTTGTTTATCTATTACTTGCATTTTTGCCTGTTTCGTTTCTTTTGAATATTTGCAGGGCCATGGAGAGAATATCCGGGTCCGGGGTGAAAATTATGCGGAAATACTGGGGCCCGTGGTGACGATTATATGGCGTCTGGGGTGAAATCAATCATTGTTAATTTTTGTACAGATTGCATGTTACCTAAGTTTGATTGGCTGATTGCGGTTGAATTTTTGGCCTAACACAAAACAAGAGCTATCCCTCAGCTGCAGTATTCGTGAGATTTAGCTCCCGGTGGTTTCTCCGTTTTAGAAATTCAAATATCGCACCATAAGTCGATTGAGTCCATAAAAATAGATTCCCTACGGTAGCTAAAGGCTATTCCGACCGAGTCGTAGGGCGGAAGAACCCGCAATGCACTCGGCCGTCAGTTGAACCGAAAGCACCACCCACGTAACGGCAAGCCGTAACGTCATTAGTTCAACTGTGGACATGGGAGCCCGTGAGATGAGAATTTGACATATTTTCGCTTGAACAGTCAAAACTGATAGACCAACTGCATCCTATCCACGTGGTGGCCAGTCTGGATCAGATAATACTCTTTAGCATTACAAAAACACTGAGAACAGAAAAATACTGAATCAGTTTGAAGTAATTCGACATACTTCGTTGTTATTTGTCAATCAAAGAGACATATCGATAAGGTGCGAATCTTTGAGCAGGAGTAGAATCCATCGATCGTTGAGAATCGGATATGAAATATTTTCTCAATATAATTTCATAATGGTTAAATTTACTTCAGTAGACCCAGATGCGTATTATATCAATCGTGATATCAATGTGATATTTTATATTTTCCACCAAAAATTACCACGTTCGATTCACCGAATCACCAAACTATTCCGCAATCATCTCACAATGAATGATCTTGAAACCGGCACGATTGTATATTTGCAAACACTTAACGCATGCTCGTGTTTGATGATTCGCAGTGCGTTCGCTCCAATCTAAAGCCAGATATACTGATAACAACCATCTCTCATCTGCAAACTCCATGAAATACAAGAAACATTTTTTCAAAATAGTATTCCAATGCAGGCTCAGAGACACCCGCAAAAATCCAATTTCGAACTACATTCAAGCAATTAACACCATGCAATACACAATCTCACATCGCGAGAGCGTCTCCATTCTTCCTTCACGGCTTAAATAAATATTTAAGATATCAACATCCAAAAGAATACACAAAACACAAAAGCATAACAAAAGTCAAAAATAACCGTCAATATTTACCATCATGATCGACATTTGATTCCAGTGTATTCCCAATAAGTGGGAGAGATAACGGTCCAGGGATTTTTTCGATTAATTTCACCACCCGCGATCGCCGCCGATTGCGTATGAAAATTAAACCAATGATAGTAGTTAAGATAATGATAGTAATCGGTGAGAAACTTCCAGCTATTTTCATCGATTGTGATAGAAGTTTGCTCTGCGTAATTATCGAACTCATTGTGGATTAATTTGGTCTTTAAAGTTCGTTAAAGCACTTGAACTTAAAACAACAGCAAATTTCTTTTTTCAGAATATGTCACAGACTCTGGCACTGTTTTAGTAAAATAATTTCGGTTATTACAATTTATTTTTGGCACTCAAAATTAAAAAAATTCGTTATAAATTTTCAAAAATATTTCAAAACCACGAACGTTACTCCAGCGATCACTTTCAGTTTAATTGTTTTAAAAAATTGTTGAACTAGATCGCGGGATTCTTAGGAGATCGTTATTCGAAAACTTCGCAGGTCTATTGTCGAAACTCGACTAAGCAAATTTTGATAGTTACGTAAATTTTTAAATTACTTCGCTAAACTCTAATTTGTTCTTCTTAGTTACTACTACAATGAAAACTATCTTCTTTGTCGCCATCCCTTCATGGTCCATTCGACCACGATCAGTGGAAGACCCCGTGGAAACTAGTAAAGGCAGTAACCGACCAAACTGTCTGGTGGCGGGTGCAGTATCTACTACTACTAACAACTTCTTGAGCGTTATGGGTTTCCGCAAGAGCCCGCCAAAAAGACCGTTGAAAAGGAAATCAAGGCAACATTCGCACACAAGATCGATTGGCCGGACACTCAAAAGCAAGATCGCACTCGGATGGGGCTTTTCTGTTCACGCTCAGATGTATCTATTGGAGTTGCTTGCGCTGATATCTTGAGATGCAGGTAGCGGATGTAAAAGTTTTGATACATGGTCTTTGTTAGATAAGTATCGACTGTAAACATCGATACTCTCTCTGTTGGGTTGACTAGAAACAATTTAATTTGCAATTTTATTATTTACTTTAACAGATCTATTGAAAAAAAGTAAGGTAATTCCAACTATTGGATTACTGGTTTAGGATGTAGGAGTTTTCTAATCCACTCGATTTGTAAGTTTCAAAGTAGAAATCCAGAATTGCCGAATATGGCACGGGTCACTGTTAAATATGATAACAACAAGTCGGGAAACCGGAAGCTGAGCGCCTCAGGTATGGAAGGTTTTGCTTGCTTCTTCTGTGAGTATATTCGACGGTAGAACTACCCCATTTGTACGTAGCCCGTTATGTATATGCAATTAGCATGTCAGATTTAGTACTTCGGGTTGTAAATTTACACGGTGAAGACAACTTTGAGCTACTGTAACTTTGTTACTAATAGTATGATTTTGATCAAACTTGGGGATAATATGCCAACTACTACCAAGTTTTATAACTCTGGGATAAACTTAAGGGGGGTTTTACTCAATTTTCCCAAAAATATTGTAATACACTATTATAAACTTTATTTGAACAGATATCGATATGGAGAGTATTTTGAGGCCTGGGCACCATATAGAGGAAGCTTCAGGATTTTTTTCATTTTTCGGTTACGTACTTTCTGAGAATGGGCCCGTTAAAGAAATCATCACTTTCCACCCCTCCCACTCCCCGCTTTTCTAACAAATCTCAAAACTAAGTCCGGTTTCGAAAAGTACTAATCGAGACCTTCCATTTGATACCCCACATGACTACATTCGGTGAAAACAATTTTTACACCACCCTTTTACATGTATGGGGGGGGGGGGGGGTATAGAGATCATAATCATCAACGGCGCAACAACCGGTATCCGATTTAGGCGTGCCTTAATAAGGAACTCCAGACATTCCCCTTGTGCGCCGAGGTTCACCAATTCGATATCGCTAAAAGCTGTCAGGCGTCCTGACTTACGTCATCGCTCCATCTTAGGCAGGGCCTACCTCGTCTTCTTTTTCTACCATAGATATTGCCCTTTGGCTTTCCGGGCTGAATCATCCTCATCCATACGGATTAAGTGACCCGCCCACCGTAACCTATTGAACCGGATTTGATCCACAACCTGACGGTGATGGTATCGCTCATAGATTTCGTCGTTATGTAGGCTACGAAATCGTCCATTCGTATATAAGGGGGCCAAAAATTCTTCGGAGGATTCTTCTCTCGAACGCGGCCAAGAGAATTTTTCTTGTTAAGAACCCAAGTCTCCGAGGAATACATGAGGACTGGCAAGATCATTGTCTTGTACAGTAAGAGCTTTGACCCTATGGTGAGACGTTTCGAGCGGAACAGTTTTTGTAAGCTGAAATAGGGTCTGTTGGCTGCCAATAATCGTGCGCGGATTTCATCATCGTTGTTGTTATCGGTTGTGATTTTCGACCCTAGATAGGAGAAATTGTCAACGGTCTCAAAGTTGTATTCTCCTATCCTTATTCTTCTTCGTGTTTGTGTTTGACCAGTACGGTTTGATGTTGTTGGTTGATTCGTCTTCGGTGCTGACGGTGCCACCATATATTTTGTCTTGCCTTCATTGATGTGCAGCCCAAGATCTCGGGCCGATATCCGCCTGTTCGATCTGGGTGAAGGCAGTTTGTACGTCTCGGGTGGTTCTTCCCATGATGTCGATATCGTCAGCATAGGCCAGTAGTTGGGTGGACTTGAAGAGGACTGTACCTCTTGCATTTACCTCAGCATCACGGATCACTTTCTCGAGGGCCAGGTTAAAGAGGACGCATGATAGCGCATCCCCTTGTAGTAGACCGTTGTTGATGTCGAATGGTCTTGAGAGTGATCCTGCTGCTTTTATCTGGCCTCGCACATTGGTCAAGGTCAGCCTAGCCAGTCTTATTAATTTCGTCAGGATACCGAATTCTCTCATGGTCGTGTACAGTTTTACCCTGGCTATGCTATCATAGGCGGACGGTCCATATTCCAACAGTTTTTCCATCGCTTGCCGCAGAGAGAAAATCTGATCTGTTGCTGATTTGCCTGGAGTGAAGCTTCTTTGGTATGGGCCAATGATGTTCTGGGCGTATGGGGCTATCCGGCCTAGCAAGATAGTGGAGAATATCTTAAAGATGGTACTCAGCAACATGATACCTCTATAATTGCTGCACTGTGTGATATCTCCCTTTTTATATATGAGACAGATAATGCCTCGTTGCCAATCGTCAGGCATTGATTCGCTGTCCCATGCCTTGAGCACAAGTTGATGAACCACTTGGTGTAACTGGTCGCCTCCATATTTAACCAATTCGGCTGTAATTCCATCGGCTCCTGGCGACTTATGATTTTTTAGCCGATGAATTGCACGGACTGTTTCTCCTAGACTTGGTGGTGGCAGTATTTGTCCGTCGTCTTCAGTTGGCGGGACCTCCAACTCGCCGATGTTCTGGTTGTTCAGTAGCTCATCAAAGTACTCAACCCATCGCTCTAATATGCCCATTCTGTCGGAAATCAGATTTCCCTCTTTGTCTCGACAGGATTAGCATCGAGGTGTATAAGGCTTCCTGCTGACTTGTTGGTAAAACTTGCGCGCCTGTACTTTTCTAGTTCACAGACTGGCTGGTTCTGCCAGGCTTCCTTTTTCCGTCTGTAAAGTCGCTTCTCCGCTCGACGGAGTTCGTGATAAGTCTCTGCGCGTGCCCGCGTTCTTTGAGAATGCAACATTACTCCGTATGCGGCATTCTCCCGTTTCGTTGCTAGCTTAAATTCATCGTCAAACCAGCCGTTCCGACTCCTTTTGCGGCTGGGACCAAGTACCTTTGTGGCCGTATCACTGATAACGTTCTTCAGGTGGTTGTGAAAATCATTTGTTGATGCTTCATCCCTACCACCTCTGTTAACTACGGTTATTGTGGTATCCATTTCCCTCTTATAGGTGTCGCGGAGGGTTTTGTTGTGGATGGCTTCAGTGTTAACTCTCACCTGATTGTCACAGCGGATTCTGGGTGGTGTTGTTATTCGAGCTCGGAGCACCGTGCCAACGAGGTAGTAATCCGAGTCTATGTTGACCCTCTATATGTTCTGACATTCATCAAGGCTGAGAGGTGGCGGCGTTCGATCAACACGTGATCAATTTGGTTGAAAGTGATCCCGTCTGGAGAGGCCCATGTATGTTTGTGGACCGCTTTCCGCGCAAACTAGGTGCTCCCAACAACCATTTCGTGTGACACTGCTAATTGAATAATTCGCAGTCCGTAAGCGTTTGTATTTTGGTTTAAGCTATGGGAGCCAACGTATCGCGTGAATACGGGCTCCTTCCCTACTTGGCTGTTAAAATCCCCATGTATGATTTGGATATAATAT
The DNA here is from genome assembly GCF_905115235.1 of Hermetia illucens. NCBI lineage: Eukaryota > Metazoa > Arthropoda > Insecta > Diptera > Stratiomyidae > Hermetia > Hermetia illucens. The sequence continues at coordinate 67,834,091 of NC_051849.1, read as the reverse complement.
CTGGGACAGGCTTCGAGGATTCGTTCTACTGCCTCGTAGAAGGTATCCTTCTCCGACTCTGCAGTCTCCTCTGTAGGGATGTGAACATTAATGAGGCTTATATTTCTAAACTCGCCTCGCAAGCGCAGAGTGCATAGCCGTTCGCTTATGTTTTCAAAGCCGATAACAGCAGGTTTCATTTTTTGGCTGACTAAGAAACCTGCTCCGAGCACATGGTTTACTGGATGGCCACTATAATATATGGTGTAGCGACTCTTCTCCAGGAAACCGGTCCCTGTCCAACGCATCTCCTGTAACGCTGTTACAGCGCTCAGCTGCTCAGCAGCTTCATCTCTGTATAGGGAGCGCACGTTCCATAAGAAAATGCGCAAATCGTTATTCCTCTGTCTTTGCCGGGTTCGTTGTTGTGTAATCCGTCCAGTCCGAGGCTCCTGTTGTGGCTTCGTAACTTCGGTTTTCCGTGTAAAGTTGTCAGCACTACCCAAACCCTCCAGGACCAGTTGCTACAATTTGTCCCGTTTTTAGGCGCGGGAGACTCGCCTTCATCCTTCTCCGCCTTCAGCGTGGAGGTGGAGATAGGGTTCGGTAGTAGAGCTGTTGTGTGTTGGTTCAGCAGGCATTTCCCAGGTTTTATGCTCCATCGTGGGTACCAATCCATGTTGCGCCCTGGGACCTATACTACCCTTTGGCCACCTACTGTGTGTACTGTATAATAAGTTATTGTAGTGCCAAATTTTATACGCCTAGGTTGAGTCTAAGAGGGGTTGCGGTAAATTTCTAAAATGTGGTATTGTGCCATTATTACTTTTTTTGACCATCTATCGGAATCAAATATATTTTGAAGCCTAGATTTCATATTGTGATTTTTTCAGATTTGTCAGTTGGATTGGTTCTGAGAGCGACGCACATTTTCAGCTATCACTCCCTTATGTATCAGAAAGAAGACCCGCTCGAAAAGTACTAATTGAGCTTTATATTCTGTAAGTCCAAATGATGGATGTAAAGAGACTCATAGAAAACATGTTCTCGGCAAATTTCGTGACAAACACTTCAGCAGTTTCCAAGTAAGTCGGGTATGACCAGCAGACAGAATTGATTCTAATGAAGTTTTGTTTCACACAAAACCTTAAAAAGCATTCCTCTCGCGGGTGTACGACTATTTGTATACCGCTGAAAATTACGCAGGGTATCCCGCTAACGATGGTAGAAATTGAAAAATTGATACGACATGGTCGTTCTAAATGCAAACAATGGAAAATCAATGCACCAAAAAACTAAATCTACAATAGTTAAGTAAATTTGCCACGTTTTCCCCCATTTACATGTTACATGTTACATAATGAGGCCACTTGTATCAACCTTCCAGGTTTGCAAATTTTTTTTTAGGTACCATTACAATAATGCATATTAAATGTAGATCGAATTTTGATTTTTTTTTAAATTCAAATAATTATATTTTTGAAATGATGATGATCCTTCCAAATGATAAAAATATACATTTATAAGAAATTTTATGTAATTTCCGAAAATGGTATCAAATCTGTGACTAAATGATTGTGTGTGATTGTGATTTTTGTGGGAAGGTCAAGCTTTTTGACACTATTCACGAAAAACGCTGTAACTCTGTAACGGTAAAAGACAGAGTGCCATTTCATGGACCAATTTTCCTCAAGTGATACTATCCACCATTAAAATTTCTACCATCGTGAACGGGACACCCTGCGTGTGTGCTGTATTTTTTAAATTCCATTTCGTCTTAGAGAGTTCTGTACTGAAAATTTAGCATTTTCTAAGTATTCAGAAGTTTACAAAATCAAATATGTTCAAAAAGAATGGTAAAAGATGGGGACTTTATTTATTATCCTTATTGAGCCATTGGTTCTAGTTTCAGCCCCAGAATTTGTTTCCTGAAAAGTAAAACTATCAAGGCTTCTGAAAGCTATCATTACTATCTAAAATATTATAATCTGTTATTAGAAAATTTGGAAAAACGATTTCAACTTAGTTATTACAAAAATATTTCCGATACCTATCGCAGTATGAACCCCTAGTTATCTTCTATGGTACTCTGCAGCAGCCAAGGTGCATAGGTACACCAAAGCTTGAGATTTTAAGCTCGAAGTTCACCTTGCTCACATGGTCATCAAAGAGATAGATAGTGTACGGGAAGTGGTACGTATCTGATTTACTGGCGGGAATACCTTTCCCATTGACCAAATAAGTCTTAGATTTTAGTCAGTCGAAGAAATGGTAACATAAATAAGCACGCATTCAAGAGCGAGCCTCGAATCGGCGTATTAGATAATAAAATCGAATTTATAATCACCGAATGTCAAGATCAATATTATATGATCGACTTTTCCGTGTGCTTGAACTCGAAAATGAAAAGAAAAGTGATTGTGGTATTGCTTGTGGCTGGTATGGTGAATGAAATTCGAAAATGAAATGCCTTGATGATGCCAATGTTCAGAAATGGGAATGCATATATTATAATACTTGAAATGGGGGATCATTGATCTCGATATTTTTATCAATTCATGCATGCGTATTAGAAAAGTGGGTCAAAGGTGTTTGACTCTATATACTTGTATATATATGATGCATGTACATATTGCGTTTTGAATCGTCTTCCTGAAGATACATATTTGGTAGTCTGTACTTTTCCATTATGTTAATAATAGAACTCAATACTTCTAAGTTGGGGTTGGTTATGGAATATCATTGGCTTCTTTTCGGAGCTTTTGCATTTCATTCTCAAATACTGCGACTGTAATTTAACGAGAACATTTCTTAAAATTTAGATGTAAACAAGGTCAAACTGGATTTATCAAAAATGATTCCATTATTTTTATTTGTACTCCTTCTTCCAAAACAATAATTTAGCAAATGCTTATACTCAAAAGCGAGTCTTGAATTTCTGTTTTCATCTGACGTTGAGTGTGTGGATCAGTCAATGTCTTAAGATGAGGTGTTCTCAGAATGTGTAGATGCTTTACTTCGTTTTTGAATTCCATATTTTAATTGACTGCGGATTGGTATTTTCATCAATTTGAATACCAACTTAATATGTAGATTGGTTTAGAGTTCTTTTTTATATCGTTGGGCCATCAAATGACCAAATGACGTTTCCATTCATCAGTAAGGAGAAGCTCTGTCAGCCCTTCGGTAACCATAAATGAATCTATAAATCTTATCTGCATAGCTTATTCAAATTTTATAAAAAAACATGTCAGATCAACTAAACAATACTTTCATAATTTGAATGTACTGAGAACTGATCGACCTATCAACGAACGTCTCAAATCTAAAATTTACTCCCGTGTCCGTCCTGCGCTCTCTATGGTTCTGAGTATTGGCTAACTATAAAAGACAATGAATGGCGCCTTGCGGTAATGGAGACGAAAAAGTTTCGTCGGACTAGTGGCGTGATACGTTTTGATCACATCCGAATTTAAGATATTTGTGATGTATATGCGGTTGCACCGATCGTGGAAAAATTGCGAGAGAGCGACAGGACGGACGACATTGCGGTAAAATTTAGATTTGAGATGTTCGTTGATACGTCGATCACAAACTACACCATTTGTGGAACGCCACTTCACCCGGGTTGCGCTAATGCGTGAAGGAAGTTCGCAACCATTGGTTGGTAGCATTGATCCGAGATATTTAAATCGCTCAGTTCTGGGCAGGTCACTGCCATTGAAAATGATTGCGTCTTTTTCATTACGATCGGTTGTCAAATTCAGTTTTATTCACATTCAATCTGAAACTGTGTTGAATGAGGCGATCATTTCATTTTTGGACAAGTTGCTCGAGATTATTTTTGCTATTGGACGCTCAAAAAACATTATCTGCATAAAGCAGTGTATAGGACGATGGACGTTGGATGTCCCATATGACCGTGATTATAACAAGAATAAAGGGTAGTGGTGAAAGGGTGCTTCTCTGAGTAGCTCCAACATAGGCAGGAAGCAGTTTTGATACACCGCCACACTTTAAATTTTACTTTTCCGATCGTGGTAGAGCAGTTGGACCCTGCGCACGAGTTCTTCTGACACTAAGTACTGTCGTAGAGCATACCAGATGAGTTCGTGTGGTACATGGTCAAATGCTTTCTCTAGATCTAGAAATGCAAATCCGGCTTGATTCACGGTTATTTCAACGATTTCGCGAATACGGTAATCCAGAATGCACTAAAAATCTTCATGGTATGGGAAAGTAATCGAATTGGACGGTAATTTGAACTGGTGGGCAACCTTTTTTTCCATATTAGAACTGTGGTATTTTCTTGTCGGTCAGATGGTGTTCTACCTTCCTCAATAACCCGATTGAAGAATTCACTGACCCGCGATGTTGGGTCCCAGTTTTTCGCTTTCCAAAGCTCAGATGCGATGTCGTTGCGGTGTTGTTGCTTTCCCTGATTTCATTCTTTTTATTACTTCTTCGACTTCAGTTGAGCGTCCTAGGGTATTTAACGTGAGTATCTGCCGTATAGGTATAACCACACGGTCCGCTTCGGGCACAGATTGCTTTGGACACCACAATCAGAACCCCGCCGTAACTGGTTTATACTGAGTGCAGGCTTAGAATTCATACCAGTGGATGCAAGGACCATCTAACACCTCTACCGGAACTAAGGGGGACGGCACCCGTGTTGTACAACGCAACTCCACGCTTGAGCTCCAAGGAGCGATGTAGACATAACCGCAGCCACCATGAAACTCCCCACAAGGGGGCCAACTGCAAATAACCGGGCCGAGAGCACAACCTCTAAGAAATCTCCCAAAGCATATGTTTTCAGAGGGCCATCCTGGTTCCCATAGTACCAGATAACCTCCGATGAGGCTTCGTGGCAAGAGCCACTTCAGTTGAGTCTCTTGCAGACTCGGGTCTAATCGCCTCCTCGAGTGCGTGGGCACCGCACTTCCCAACGGGTTGACCGAAATCTGTTCGAAATATTTTCGCTATCAATCTGTCGTGGCTCAGTAAGCTAAATATCATTCTTGTTATTAACGCAACAGAAGTATTCGACATCCTGTGTGCGTTCGTGTCGGCTTTTGGAAAGTACAGAACTCCCTTGCCGTCCCGAGTGTCCAGTTTATCGTAAAGATCTTTGAAATAGACCGCTCGGGCGACAGTGAACGCTTTCTTTGTTTTCCTATAAATTTGCCAATTGGCGTTTCGTTCCACGGACTTTCATTTCATCATCGTCATTCCAAATCCAAGTATCTCGGTTGATGAGCCGCTTACCTGGTTTGGTGACCCCGAAGATTGCAGAGGCTGCTTTAAGGATCGTGTCTTTAATTTGGTTCCACGATTCTTTCACATTCGTAATGGTTGGTAATCGTGAGATCATTTCTTCTTTCTTCTCACGAAATCGCCATCATTTAATGCGCGGCGGGCCCGTGCGTTCCTCACGCTGTTTAATTCGCAGGACGGCAATCAATGCTCGATGTTGAGGTGCTATGGTCTCATATGGGTCTTTGCATCGAGAAGTTGCCAGAAGGCATCTTTCTCGTCATGAGGTTGACCTGTCTGCAGTGAAGAAGTGAAAAGTGCGATCAGCTGTAATAATGGTGAGCTGGCTGATAGGCCAGTCATCAAGTCGTTTATCTTGTTTAATGGCGTTACGGGAACCTTCTGAGATGGCAATACCAACACCGTATTGAGTATGTGGTCTACCAAAATAGAGGAGTTTATAGCCATTTTTACCGCGTTCACGTTCTATGTCGCAGCTTTTGGCACCAGGTTTCTTATAGAGCGCAGATATCAATGCGCCGAAGGGATCTTGCGAGTTCCTCGGTCTTTCTAGTTAGAGTGCCAACATTTAGCGTGTAGACACGTCCTGATGCCGTTCATGTGTCAAGAACCCTTGCCCATTTCTCGACAAGATCAGTGCCCGTCCTGCCGCGTCGACTGAAGAGGGCGCCCTAGTATTTGTCCGAGGCGCATTGGATACATTTTCTTTTTCGGCCTGTCGCGGGACTTGTCACCAAGGGAGATCAGGTACGATTTAGCATAGTGGAATAACTCCAACTATACTTTATTTATCTTTTTCCCTGATCTCTACGTTGCCTTAAGCCCTCCTCCTTTACCTGCGCTTGGTGTGAAGCATTTATACCAAATCTACGTTTCAAAATTCTCACTCCTGCTCCAATAAAGTTAATAATAGCATAATGCCATATTTTAGAAATCTACCCCGTAAGCTCATCTTAGATTCAGTTTTGTACTATTTTAAGTAATAATACACAATTTTGGAAAACCCTAATATTAATAATAAAGTTGTAGAAGGTTCAAATTTTGTATTTTACCCGAATTTATTGCAATCTAAGACGTATATGACGTCATCACCTCATAAAGTGAACTCATATGAACGGTGGAGTTGGATATACCAGGGAATACTTTGAATTTTTAGTTGGAAACGAATGGAAAAACTTATATATATATAGTATAATTATTCCCGTAAGATGAACTTTATATTGGAAACATCTAGCTTCTAGTATTCCCACTTGTTTTCAGTTGGTTCTGCTGCTTTTTGCCCCTTGTCGACTTTCTCGAAGCAATGAGTTAAAGAAATAATTGACAGATTTTTTTTTATTTTCTTGCATCGTTTCGAAAATTTTTATATGAGTAGACATATAGCTCCTCCTTATATAACAAACGTAATGTCATACAAATGATCGACAAAACCTATAGGAACTAAACAAGGAAAAAGGTACACGCAACGAACAATTACTGACCTTCAATAAGCATTCTATACAAAAATTCATTATAACTAACTAATAAGATACACAGACACAGAATGGGATTTTGGTGAAAATTTGCGCAAGTGGCTTAGCTTCCTGCTTATGTATTAGGCAAAAATAGCAAAGTGGATCAGTTGTCACCACTGTTTCACCTTAAATTAGAAGAAGCTGTCTATGCTAAGTGCATGCTTGTCATCTATATCTGGCTCTGGGGCTCGCTTAGAAGAAATTGCAATGTACCGTTTAATTCAATAACTTTCTGGCTTTCAGAAACAGGGCCTGGAATTGTTTCCTTTTATTTCCCAGAAAAGTGGAGGAAAACGATGATATTCTATATCCTTAAGAGAGAGATGGGTGAGAGAGAGAGAGAGTTAGATGTTCTGAGGCTGCCTTGTAATTTGGCGCTTCAGAATACACTCAAAGCCTTCCCTGCTTGTCGTAAGTGGCGACTAAAAGGGATAGAAATATGTGTGTTAGCAACCTGCAAATTTTGAAACTTTCTTGCTACCGAAACGTCAACAACGCCTCGGGTAGGGACTGACCTCTCGACAACAATCTTTAGCTATCGAAAACAGACTATGATTGGTTTCTGGAATGTGCGCCCACTTCTCGACAACGGTAGCGAGGATCCTCAGAATGCTGGCTTTCTCCAACTTGACTGTGGAAAGTACTCTTTTCCCTTTTGCGGCAATCTGCTTTTGTACTCCGGAAAGCCAAGGGGTAGCAGACGAGAATTCGGTATTGGGTTGCTTGTGACGGCTATCGCAGGCCGCGCTCTCTTGACCTGCTAACTTGACTTCTAACTGCTAGATTTCGGTCCTAGTTAAAGAGCCTCACAATTGTGCAATGCTATGCACCAACGGTGACACGATGCACAAGATGATGCAGTGGGGAAGGATGTTTTTTACGAACAATTAAACGCAGTTGAAGAGAAAGGGATCACCATCTGATTGTTGCTTACGTTCACTGTGTGGCGTCCGCCACGCCTCGCAGGGTTAGGGAGCTGCGACCTCCTCCAAGCCATTGAAAATGCTGTTTTCTTGGGTGTTACACAGAAGAGCGTCATAAGATCTGGTTAACTGTGGAGTCATGGAAGTGGATCGATGAATGGAAGAGGGTGAAGGTTGGGGCGCAGCGGGGTTAACAATAGTCTAAATTTATTTTGAATGTTGTTAATTCGATTGACAGCGGCCACCATCGGTGTTCTCCGTGGAGCAGGCCATGATTAATTAATTTTTGATTTGTAAATATGAATATTGATGAGTTGAGAAATGTCAGTTTAAGAAAATAAAAAGAAAATTATGTCCCGTCTGCATATAAGTGTGTGTATTCTTGCCTTCAGTGGATTTAAAGTAATTTGCAATTTAATTAAGCTCTCCAAAGTGTCATGTAGTGGCTTGCATATCTGGAGTTAGTGAAAAGGAAGGATATTTTAATATCACCACTCACTGAAGCACAATGTCTAGTTCTGTCCGGTATTCCGAATAAAGATACTCAAAGTTATGTGTGGCTTTACCTAATAAGGTAGAAGGATTAAACTTCAAAACCAATCCAGCGGTGCAGATTCCAGATACTACAAATCTGGTCCTCAGTCCTTCAGAAGAGACCACACTTCCAGAAATTAATGTCATTCCAATCGTTGCTGAAACTATATTGAACCAAGAACCAGCACCAATTTCAAACAAATGACGCTTTTCTCACCATCAGAAATGGGAAACAATAACTTTGAAAATTTTGCCAAGCCGGAGCTACAAATTGAGATCCTATTAGCCAGATGGAAAGAACAACATTAAGTCAATTGTTTAGGATAATATATTTAGCCAGCTCAGGCTCAAACTATCGGTTTCTACTGGATATAATTCGCACCCTTGGCGTGTTTTCCTAAACATATAAATTGAGCGTTTTCCATCCGATGCCACTCACGGTCACGCTGCTCCCAGGGCAGAGGTGAGGCAGCGTCTGAAGAGTTCCCTCTGCCCTGGACTAAACCGTTTGTCCTACAACATTAAGTCTTCAACATTAAGTCTCTTCCCTTCAAGAACGCCTGCTCTTTCCAGTCCATCGAGCTCCACTACTTCAAGTTCCGGCCATTTTGTCTAATCAAAGTTCAGACTCTTCCACCAATCCCAGCTAGTCTGCTTACACGACGTCGGCGCAAGAAGCCACCAAAAGGAAAAAAATTAATTTTTATTCTATCATTTGTTACTTTGTTATTTTGTTTTTTTTAGAAATAATTTTATACATTTTGCTTATACGTTCGCCGGTCTTTTCGCTTACGTATCTGCTTCGGAGTGCGTTGTTTGTGCCTGCGTTTCGGTTGAGCGGGCATTTGGGGGTACGGTCTGCAGTACTTAGTGCAGGGCTTCGCAGAATTCGGTATCGCCGCGTCTTCGACAGAAAACTTGCGTCGTAGCATTAGCTTTAGTTATGTTGTGTGACAATCAAGACGCGGTAGGCCCATCTGACCTTGATGTGACCGCCCTCGCTGTCCTGGTTCCTCCATTTTGGCGACGGAATCTGGAGCTGTCGTTCGTCCATCTGGAGGCACAGTTCAAGATGTCTGGAATAACGGCGGACGCGACCCGGTTCAACTACGCGATTGTCGGCCTGGATGAGGAGTCCATCTTACTGGTGGCCGATGTAGTAAAGTCGGCCTCTTACACTCTTCTGAAGACCGAGTTAATCAAACGCCTGTCGGTAAGTGAGTCAACTAAGCTTGATCACTTGCTGTCAAGTTTAATATTGGGCGATCGAACTCCCAGCCAATATTGCTTCGCGAAATGACGCAATTGGGTGGGAGCAAGATCGACGATGACTTGATAAAGTCGCTCTGGCTACGTCGACTCCCGGAGGGCACCCAGGCGGTCGTCGCGTGCGACTCCGGTTCTTTGGAGGCGCTGGCAGCTGCGGCCGACAAGGTGCACGAGGTGTATACACGTCCGACCATAGCGGCTGTTCAGTAGCCGTCGGAGGAAGTTAACGATTTAAAGCGCGAGATTGTTGCCTCGGCAGCCAGTATGGCTGAAATGCGGGCGTCGCTGGACGCTCAGCGTTCGGGCGGCAGGTCGCGAGCTCGCTCGGGCAATCGGGTAGCAGGTCATCAGGACAACCTACGGACCGAAGTATTTCTTGGAACCATCGCAGATTTGGCGAGAAAGCTACCAAATGTACGATCCCGTGTAAATTCGCGCCTACCTCAAAAAACTAGGTCCGCAGGGGGTCCTGGCGACAGCCACCCTGAACGCAGCGCGACGTTGCCTAACAATTTACGACCCTCTCAGCCGGCGCAGCTATCTCGTAGATACTGGGGCGGAGGCTTCGGTTCTTCCCGCACCCCGCTATCATCGGCTTTTTCTGCAACCATTGAAACTGCCGGCAGCAAATTCGTCCCGAATTAACAGATACGGGTATAGGTAAGTGGACGTGAGTCTTGGCTTGCGGAGGATGTTTTCGTGGCGATTCATCCTGGCAGATGTCAGCTTCCCCATACTAGGCGCAGACTTCTTGTGTCACTATGGGTTACTGGTAGACTTGCAAAACAAGTCTCTTATAGATCCCACGACTAACCTTAATTCGTCGGGCCAAATGGCATCTCACCCAAGTAACAACAAGTAACAATCTTTCGGTACTTTTAGAAGACATTACCGACTCTCGTGTTCGGGTACTTCTCAAAAAGTTCAGCCAGATAACTACCGAATGTTGTGTTTCTAAACCAGTGAAGCACAATGTGGAGCACCCCAATAACACTACTGGTTCCCCTATCTACTCGAAGGTGCGTCCCCTACCACCCCAGAAGCTGACTATTGCACGGAAAGAGTTTGAACAACTTATGCAACAGGGTATCTGCAGACCTTCGGACAGTTGTTGGTCTTCTCCACTCCATATGGTCCCTAAGCCAAATCGCGAATGGTGCTTGTGGGGATTATAGAAGGCTAAACTCGCAGACTGTTCCAGACCGATATCCTAGTCCACTCATTCACGACTTTGCGCATCATCTCGCAAACTGCCGCATTTTTTCGACCTTGGATTTAATCAAGACATATCACCAAATCCCTGTAGCTCCAGAAGATATACCAAAGGCACAATATGCACACTCTTTGGACTCTTCGAGTTCACCCGGATGACTTTCGGATTGCGCAATGCGGCGCAAACCTTTCAAGGATTCATTCTCTCGGTCCTGCGAAACTTCGACTTCTGTTTCGTATATTAGGATGATGTTTTGGTCGCTTCTTCCTCAGAGTCTGAGCACTTAGCCCATCTCGAGCGCATTTTTCAACGTTTCCTTGAGGCCGGGTTAGTCCTATACGTTGAGAAATGCAAGTTCCTCCAGAGACAGGTCAGATTCCTCGGCCACTTCATTTCCCCTGAAGGAATACAGCCCGACTCAGACAAGGTGCAAGCGATTACAAGCTTCCCGCGTCCGAAAACTGTAAAGGATTTGCGGAGGTTCTTGGGCATGCTAAACTTCTACCGTCGTTTCCTGCCCAAGGCCGCCCAATACCAGTCCGTTTTGAACGCGTACTTGTCTGGCCCCAAAACTAAGGACACACGAGAGATCGTGTGGTCTGAAGAGGCTGTCCGCGCGTTCAATAAATCCCGACAGCAACTGGCTGAAGCTACACTCTTGGCATTTCCTCTGCAAGATGCTCCTCTAGTCGTGGTTGTTGATGCCTCTGACACCGCAGTAGGTGCCGCTCTTAGCCAAAAGGTGAATCACGTCTGGCAGCCGTTGAGCTTCTTCTCTAGGCAGTTGAACCCCGCTCAACGGAAGTACAGTGCCTACGATCGTGAACTGCTCGCCCCGTACTTGAGCATCAAATACTTCTGCTTCTCCCTTGAAGGCAGACCGTTCACAGTGTTCACGGACCATAAGCCTCTCACATATGTTTTGAAACAAAAGTCCGACAAAGCGTCAGCTTCGACACCTGAGCTTTATAAGCCAGTTTACGTCAGACACTTTGTCACGTGTCTCCGAGGTTAACATCCCTGCCGCACTCGACTTCTTGGCTATTGCCAAGGCGCAGGAGGATGACGCAGTACTTCGGGCCTCAAATCCAACCCAAAATACAAATTTCGGTAGTTGCCCATCTTCGGCTCGAACCTCTCTCTATGCTGCGAAGTTTCGGAAAAGGGACCCCGGCCATACATTCCGGCCACCTTTCGCAAGAAAGTGTTCCACGCGGTTCACGACTTAGCGCATCCAGGCATCAGGACGACAAACCGGGTAGTCACCGAGAAAAACTTCTGGCCCTCCATGAACAAGGAGGTCAACTCCTGGGCCAGAGAATGCATCGCATGTCAAAAGTGTAAAGTCACCAGACATGTAAGGAAAGAAGTGGGCTCATTCCCCCGCACTACCAAGTGGTTCCACACCATACACCTCAACATAATAGGACCTTGCGAGACTCGCATGGTTACAAGTATTGCCTCACAGTCATCGACAAGTTTACGCGGTGGCTTGAGGTGATACCTCTGAAGGACATTATGGGGCAATCTTGTGCCGAAGCCCAGGTGATAGCGAAAATAATTCTGGAACGCATCAAAGAACACCTCTAAAGCTTAATTGACAGAGAACAGGGTGGTTTTCGCTCCGGATCTTCCTGCATTGACCGCATCAACACCCTATGGATCACTTTAAAACAGTGTGCGGAATTTATGTGTTCACTGCAACTGCTCTTCATTGAAAATAGCGTGAAGAGGTAGTATATCTGGAGTGCTCTTTGGAGGAGGCGCAGGTGTTGCACCGAGTTAAAATCCCGGAGAATTTTGAGGCCGAAAGCATGCTGCCACCAATGTTATTTTTTCTTATTATCGGTGACGTTCTTTATGCTGCCTTGTTCGCAGGACGTGGAGGGATTCAATGGACTGTGATCCTCAAACACACTCGACTATGTTGATGAAATCTGTTTGCTTTCTCCTCCTTCTTACCGGGTCATGGACCTTGACTAAATAGTTCTGGATTTAGAAAGAGAGGCAAGTAGAGTTGGACTGGAGATAAATTCTAATAAAATTAAGGCTTCAGTCTGACGGATCATAGCACTCCCCCTTTTTGCATTAATGGGCAGAGCATCGAAGACATCGATCAATTTGTATATCGGAAATAGTAAGCGTGGTTTCTGCGGACGGCGGCACCGAACTAGATGTTGCCCGACGCTAGATCCGATTTCGCTGCCTTGTCTAAAGTTTAGAAATGCTGTTATCTCAACGAGAATGTATTAAAGATGGATGAATGGATTAAAGGTGAATTTACAAATGCTTCTGTCTGCTTATACTTGCGCAAAGAACCCTCAAATCTATTTCGCGATACTGAAGTAAATTAAATATATAAAAGGTATGCTTTTCACTGAAATAACATTGATTTTTCATATATCTATTCACATTGAAAATCGGATTCCTATTGAGATTTTGCTTTTAAATAAAAACCTGACAGAAATGAGATACAATAAAGTAATGGAAAGGATTAGAAAATCGTCACTAGGTTCATATTCTAAATTTAGATTAAAATTCGGCTAATAAATTAATTTTGTGAAGTTTATGGATTATTTTATTGTAAATTAAGTTTGGAATTAATTGCCCACTGGGTTTTTTTCAAAATATGCAGGATATGTGTACAAAATATAGTTACATGTGTTGAAAATGCTTCCGTCTTGACAATAACATATTTTTTATTTTTCCTTGTGTAGCTTATCGTAAGCCCTGATTGAATTTTCATTGCTATTCAGCCTGATCAAGAGAAATAAAATATTCATAGATATTCAGATATTCTTCTCATGCTAATCTACGCAAGTTTTGTTGGGCAAAATACCAATAATTAAGAGGATATCACCATCGAATTTATTGTCAATATCGAACTTCATTCATATTGGTTTTTAGGGCAACCAATTGCAAAGAAAATATACTATTTGACTTTATTTTGTTTTAAATGATGGCATCATTCCGAAAACAAAATCTTTATGCTAGGAGGTATCCGGATCTTACTCACGGCTGCATTCAATGGGAAGTGCTCATGGCAAGAGAAGATAGATAAAAACTAAGCTCGTTGTAAGACAAAGCAGTACTAACACATATGCGCTTTCTTCTAACCACTACAGACAATAAACCAGCAGCCGCTTATTTTACCTTGAAAGAATTTTGCCGGTTTTTGAATTGTGTTTCTACTCTAAGCAGCGCGGACGAGGACTTTGCATTCTGTAACGTTTGACCGGTTTTCCATTTTTTTCTCAGTTTGAATAATTTTATCATATCTGATCAAGAAATATTGCTCTTTTCCAAAATTAACGACAAACATAATTTTAATTGGGTGTTAATGAACGCAGTATTTTAGGATGAATGCAGAAGTATTACTTTAAATTTAAAACGCTTGCGCGCATTTCAAGGATGTAAATTTCAATTGTCTATATACAGGTGTTCCACATATTCGCATCTGAATTGCTTTACAAACAAACCTGACAAAAAAGCATTTGGTAAGGATTTTTTGTGGCCTAAAATGAATTATAGAGGAATTACCTTTCTAAATAACATCTATAAGATATTCTCCGCTATTTTGCTAGGCTGGATAACCTCATACGCCCAGAACATCATCGGCCCATACCAAAGAGGCTTCACTCCATCCAAATCAGCAACAGATTGTTACTATTGGAATATGGGCATCAGTTGCACTTTTCATCGACTTTAAGGCTCTTATACTAGCATGGTCAGGGTACAAATCTACACGGCCATTGAGAGAATTCGGTATTTGCACGAAATTGATAAGATTGATTAGGATGGCCCTGATCATGTGCAAGGCAAGATAAAAGCAGCAGATTCACTCTAGAGACCATGCGACATTAACAACGGTCTTAGGTAAGACCATGCATCCTTTTGATCCTAGCCCTGGAAAAAGTGATCCATGATGCTGAGGTAAATGCGAAAGGCACCATCCTCTTTAAGCCCACCCAACTACTGGCATACGCTGACGATATCGATATCATGGGAAGAATGATCCGAGATCTACAAACTGCCTTCATCCAGATCGAACAGGCGGCGCGAGATGTTGGACTGCAAATCAATGAAGACAATGCGAAATGTATGGTGGCAACGTCATCTTCACAAGGATGAACGATTCCATAGCCTACATAGCGACGAAATCTATGAGCGGTACTATGACCGTCAGGTAGTGGATACAATCCAGCTCAATAGGTTACGGTGCGCGGGTCACTTAATCCGTATGAATGGGGATGATCAAGCCCGGAAAGTCTATAAGGGCAATATCTATGGTAGAAGAAGAAACCGAGGCAGACCCTATTTGAGATGAAGCGATGACTTAGGCCAGGACGCCTGACAGCTTTTAGAAATATCGAATTGGTGAAACTCGGCGCAAAGCTAGGATGTGTGGAGTTCCTTATTAAGGCAGGCCTAGACCGGATACCAGTTGTTACGCCGTTGATGATGATGATAAAACATATGAAGAGTTCTTAGTATTCTATACCTATAAGATATCTGAAAAAGTATATCGGGTCAAAAATCTTAAATAAGGACCTGGTTTTATGCGAGTCACAGTAAGATTATTCTCTAGGAAGGCAATTTCAAAATGTTCAATTTCTTTCTTCCGTGGCAAAATCAATCTTCTTTTAAAAGAAATAATGAATATGAATATGAATACTCGTAGACTGGTACGAACTTTTGGCGTGCAATCAAGTTGTAACTGTTCCCATATGTCGCCATCCACCTCCCGCAAGAAAAAGAAAAGAACAACTACACGCTCCATAATGACCCAAAAGAGGTCATAATTTACCAAAAGTTAAGCGAGTCTTGCTCATGTAACATAGGTTAGCCCCTTAATCTCGTGTCCTATTCTGATTACTACGAAATTGTTCAAATAAAACAATTTTACAAAATGTTGAAAATAATTCTGTGGCGTTCGTTGGCTATTTTTCGATAATTTTGATTTTCCACTCAATTTCAAATACAGAATTTGCGTTTGAACTTTTGCAAAATTTTGTTAAGGTATCTAATCTGAACTACCCCAAGGAATGAGATATTGCAAATACCGCTGATGCTGATGCGATATGACTGAATAGTCATAGCATATGAACTTTTCTGCAATTGTAACAATCGTTGGTATATTGGCTTCCCCAGAATCTAATTCGACAATTGATCTATCGAACCAACTTCTGTGACTTCAAAAAAGGGTATGATAAGTGCTCAGGGAAGAGTAACATTAACTTTACTCGACTGTAAAGTTTTACAGAACAACAGATATACAAATTTATCCACGCCCTCGATGCTCAGTCTGTCAGACACCGAACTTGGGCTTTGTGTGTGCTTCTCTTCAGTCCAGCTCTACCTGTCTTTCCTTTCAAATCCAGACCCATTTGACCACGGTCCAGTCGCCGGTAAAAACGGGTAGAGAGCAAAAGATGTCATCAGCGTAGTCGAGGTGTTTGAAGACGGATGTCATAATCCATTGAATTCCTTCAGCAGCATGAAGAACGGCACCGATAACTAGGAGAAATAATATTGGTGCGGACTCCACTTTCGATTTCAAGTCCAAGATTTTACCTCGATGCCCGCTCTAATAACAGCTATTAGTTTCTTTCAAATAACCCTTCTATGTTGAGCGCCCCAGAACACACTGTTCACGTTGCCGGAAGCATTCTTGAAAGAGCAGATGAAGTGGAGATTGGAATGCCACGCGCTGTTCCAAAATGATCCGTAGGTGACCTTTAAATCGCCACACTTAAAACGGGTGCTCCCCTTTGGAGCCGTAACCGATAGGACGGTTTTCAACAGATGCATAGAAGGATATCGGATATTAAGTTCAATGGAGTCACCAGCATTAGTGGATGATAGTTAGGAGCTTAGGGACTTTTTCATAATCAGGCGAACTAAGATAAGTAAATATTTACGGAATAGTAATATTAATCGTTGGCGCAACAATTCAATGGGATCAGAGTTTTGAATCATGTTTTAGCCCTCCATTCAAGGTCATAAAGGTATTATCTTTATCTTATTATAATTATCTTTCCGATAGCAGTTAGCACGCGGGTCAAAAAAGCATAGAAGAATTTCATCGGTTTTAAAATCATAAGCCGTCCTGATGGAATTTCGGCCGAAATGGGTAAATACGGAGGCGATCAAATAGCGGTTCATCAACTGATGAGGTGTGGGGCAGCGAATGACTGACAACGAGGCTTTATCTGAAGCATACATAAAAAGGGAGATAGCACGCAGTTCGGCAATTATAGAGATATCACATTGCTGAGTACTATTTATAGATATTCTTCGCTGCCTTGCTAGGTCGAATAGCTCCATACCTCCAGAATTCCCTTGACCCCTACCAAAGAAGTTCAACACCAGGCAAATCAGGTTTTCTGTGTGCGGCAAGCAATTCAAAAACTGTTGGAATATAGACATAAGTTGCACCATCTTTTCACATCTACTTCAGGGCCGCCAATGATAGCCAGGGTAAAACTGTAGACAACCAAATTGAAATGCCGACCAAATTGATAAGACTAACTAGGCTAATAGCACGATCACTCTCGAGACCATTCAGCATCAACCAGTTTCTAAGACACGGGGGTGTCTAATATACAGCCTCTTTAACCTGGCCCTGAAAAAAAATGATCTGCGATGCTGGGGTTAATGTTGGAGGCACCATTCTCTTCAAATTGACATTATAAAACAACGAGAGATGTGCCAACTGCCTTTATTCAAATCGAGCAGGCGGCTTGAGATTTTGGTATTGGTACGGTAGATTTGCATAATGCATAAGGAAGGCAAGACGAAGTACATAACGGCAATGTCAGTATCAAAAACCAAAGAACGAACAACATCAAATCGGACTGGTCAAACTTGAATAATAAAGATAGGAGATTACAATTTTGAGGCCATTGATAATTTATCCTATTTAGGGTCGAAAATCACAACGATAGTAGCTTTTATGGTGGAACCCGCACACGGTACTGGCTGCCAACAGCACCTATTCCAGCTTGCAAAAACTATTTCACTCGAAAGTCTCACCAAAGTTCTTACTGTACAAGACGATGTTTTTGTCAGTTCTTATATCTTCCTCGGAGACCTGAGTTCTTAGCACGAAAAATCGCAGATTCTAAACCGCGTTTGAGAGAAGAAGCCTTCGGAGAATTTTTGAAGAATGCATGATTCAGTAATCTCGATAATAACTAAATTTATAAGCGTTATTTGTGGATAAGATGCGGCTCAATAGGCTCCGGTGGGCTGGCCTCCTAATCTATATAATATCTATAATAGAAAAAGAAGACGTGGCAGACCCTTCTTCAGATGGAGCGATAACTTGGGCGAGGACTCGAGACTATTTTTAGGGATATCGAAACGGTCGACCTCGGCGCAGAGTCGAGACTTCTGGAGTTCTTTATTTAGGTAGGCCTAGACTGGATACCGGTTGTTACGCCGTTGATAATGATGAATGAGAGGATTTACAACAATCAGACAACGTGGGTATTCAGCTAATTATAGTAGAATCAAGAACTTTGGGCGACGGATAGACTTTGGACGGTAGAACGCTTCAGAAGTACAATAACATAGAGTAGGAGTAAGAGAGTAGGAACTAGGTTCCCCCTCCTATAAAAAAGTATTATGAACCCACTGATCGGTATGGTTAGCTCAAAATACATCCGATTCCGATACCTTCTCAAAGTTAATAATAATAGATTGCCATATTTTAGAAATTTATCAAAAAACCGCCCTTATGTTCATCCAAGAAAAAAATATCTCCAAAAATAAAAAAAAAGTAAACTAACTAATGTAAAGTAAAATTTGCGTAGAGGCACTACAATTAATTGCAAAAAGATCGAAATGTTGTAGACAGTTTTGGGAATTTCGAGTTTGTTGTAAGTAGTTTCGCCACCACTTTTCTTATTTTTTGGTAAAATTCCGGTTGCCAGTAAATTATTTAACTTTCGAATGGTATTTATTTCTAAACCCACCACCAAAATTGCTATTTTTAACTCCGTTACTGCTAAATGATGCCTGCTGCCGACTATTTCCCTAAACAGCTATTGTAAAAATGGCTCTAGAAATTTTCAATTGGATTGACACCTGGATTCTGGTTTTCAATCAAAAAGTAGCATTGAACGAGTCGGACATTTTTTTGACGTTTTTACTATTATACATGGTTTATTGCCATCTAATAAAATCAATAATTCTTTCTACCTTCATTTTGTTTACTATAAAACACAATTACAGTTTCCCGTAATAATATAATAACTAATGATCGACACACCTCCGAAGGTTCAGTTTTGAGGGGTCATTGGCGCGAAGATCCTGCCAATAGCAGCTTCTTCCATTGGGACGATCTAGATTAATTCCTTTCTCATTTGAAATAATGGCATTAAAAGCTAAACAACTCGGGAAACTTGAGGCATAAAAGGTTTTGTGTTTCCCTATTTGAGGGACTTTGAATGCGTACTATTTCTCAGTTGAAATACTGGAAGCTGAACGCTTCGGGTATAAAGGTTTTGTATTCATCTTTTGTGAGAAATTTCCAATGCAGGTTTTTCCATTCGGACATAGCTAACAATTCAAAATATTCCTTGATATATCCAACTCCGCATTTCATATGAGTTCACTTTTATGATCATGGCGTCATATAAATTTTATAAGTGTGCCCTTGTGATTTGTTCGGTTGGATAGAATCTGAGAACGAGACCTGTTGCACTTTTCAGGGCATTCATTTTAACCCCTCACTCCCGGAATAAATGGGGTGTGGCAGACAGACTGACGGACGGAAAGACATTGAATCGATTCTATTAAGAGTTTGCTTTACACAAATCTTTAAAAAGGGCTCACCTAATAGCGGCAAAGGGCAAAATAGCTGGGGACAAGTGGATTTCATAGTCTCCAAATGTGTGGTTTGAACGGGTGTGGTCATTTTGGAGAAAAGTGCGCGTGTCTGGATCAAATGTTCATCAGGTACTGAAGAAGGGCACAACTTGTGTCCGAAATACATATATAATAATAATAATAATGATAACGAGGGGCATCTTCCATTGGGATTCGTTGAGTCCCTTCTGCTTTTGTATGGCGCTGAACCCCTTTTCATGGCTACTGAATGTTGCTAGAAGGCATGGTTTTGTAATAAAGTATGACCTGCCTGCTAAGTGCGAACTAACATACTTGATGCACTTGACATAACATCAAGCTGCATGCTAGTACTGACAAACATATTAGAAGTCTGTTGCGAATAATAGATATGTTCAGCCGTGATGTTCGGATGGAGCTTGGATTAGGCAAGTATCGAATCCAAGCCATCCGCAAAGGTCATCACGAGCCGCATGCCGGACATAGCATTGGTGACCTCCACATCGAAGCTATGACCGAGACAGACTTCTACAAGCACCTAGGAATTCTGCAAGGAACCCATGCTCGAGTTGTTGATCTGAAGGATGCTCTGCTGCCCGAATTCCTGGGACGTGTATAGCTGGTGCTGAAATCGCATCTCTCGGGGAAGAATAAAATAAGCGCGTTGAATGTATTCGCTATCCCTTCACTAGCTTATGCATTCAGAATATTGTCGTGGACGAAGACCGATCTGGAAAACGTCCAGCGGCGGATACGGACAACTATGTCCAAATTCCGAATGCATCATGCAAAGTCTGCCGTGGAGCGGATGAACCTGCCTCGTGACATCGGAGGTAGGGGCGTGGTTGACGTGGCGGCACAACATGATCGCCAAGCCGACTCGCTGCGCGCTTATTTTTATAGCAAAGAGCAGGCGAGTCCCTTGAATGGGGCTGTCTGTAAGGCAGACTGTGGGCTGACTCCACTTAACTTGAAGGATCGATCTTTCAATCCTCTGAGTGGGGTGAAGTCGGACCAAGAGCGGATCGATGAATGGAAGTCGAAGGCAATGCACGGTAAACACGTAAATTGTCTTTGGCAGCCATTTGTCGATTTGCATTTGTCAAACAGATGGTTGTGTGCTGGGGATCTCTTTGCTGAGACGGAGGGGTTCACGTGTGCCATTTTGGACGGCGTGGTCGCTACCCGAGCTTATAAAAAGCTCATCATGAAAGAACGGGTGGAAAATGACCAGTGCAGAATGTGTGGTTCGGCGTTAGAAGCGTTGGACCATCTCATTTCTGGCTGTACTGTTATGGCACCGATGCAATATATCACCAGGCATAATACGGTATGTAAGGTTATCCATCAAAACCTTGCATACAAGCATGGGCTGATCAGGGGAACATGTCCGGTTTAGCGATATGAGCCGCAAGCAATACTTGATAGTTCTGCTTACAGCATGTATTGGGATCGGCGAGTTCTGACTGATCGCCATACTCCACACAATAAGCCTGACGTACTGTTAGTTGACAAGACGAGCCGCTCCGCGTATATTATTGATGTTGCTATCCCCATAATAGCAACATTGAACGGAAATCGTGGAGAAAAAGGTGAACTATTAGCCATTGGCTCGGGAAATTAAAGAAATTTGGCGTTTCGAGCGGGTGGTTGTAGTTCCCATAATATTGTCAGTTATAGGTATTGTACCTAAATCCCTCACGGCTTCCCTTGATGTCGTGAGACTTTCGCACAGTCTGGTTCAAACCATGAAGTACACCATTCTGCATACGTGCTCGATGTTGCGGGGAGTTCTCTTCGGATTTTCCGATTAACTTACCACCGGCTACCTTAAGTAGGTAGGATTGACCGAGCCTAAATGCTTGGCACTTAGTGCTAGTATTAGATATAATCCGGTATCTGCCGAGATTGTGATAACTCGGAAATAATAATCGTTGGCGCAACAATTTATATTGGATCAGGGCCTTGAAGTGCGTTAGAGCACATTATTCAAGACCGTAACAATACACTACAGTACACTGTGGGAGGTAATTTGATCAGCATTGCGCTCGCCCGAGATTATTTTCTGATTTGACTCAGGTACTCATTCACAGCTGAGTTGACTGATATCCGACGTCAAATCACGATACAAATCTCACTGCCACCAGTGAAATTCGAACCGCGACCTTTCGTATGATAGCCTTGCGCTCTAACCACTTACATGCACATGAAATACGTAAATACCAATAAATAATATATCCTGTTTCAGGAAAAAATCAATTGTATTTTATTTTATTTAGATTCTGTTAGAAAACGTGGCTAGAAGCAAAAATATTGAAATTAATGTCGACTAGTAGTTTTAAATTTAGCCGATTGGCAAAAATATACATAATATGGCCATACGTTCTGTCAGTCGATGCGTATAGCCAGAAATGTTGAACTGCCGAAACTGGTAATACTACGCATGGAGAGTACCTTCCAGGTCCCGAAGGTCAGTACCGCCTGAACGACAACACGATGAAGTTCGGTAGCTACGAAAAAAGAATCGCCATTATTGCGTTGCACCAATGTAGGAATACGCCGAAAAAGATTCATAGTTTGTTAAAAAAGCTGCCGGTAAACGAACGATTTGTTTTTAGGGCATTAGCTAGTTGACAGTCTGCGGCAGGGGTGTCCGCATGTTGTGCGAGTCTATCGTCGTCACCATCCGACTTCTGTCATGGTATGGTATAATATTCATTTCTTCGAGGTCGGCGTCAAAACCAATGCGAGCAACGATGCAACTAAAAAGCTTAAACACGAACTTAAGGCAAAGAAAAACAATAAAACTTTTTGGAAAATCTGGACCATAGCGCCGACGCAGACGTCAATCTGGAAAGTGACTAAACAAAACCTATCAACGACGCTAAGGGTAAATGGGTTATGAGCAATGAGGATAACGTTGAGGCTGCAGAACATCTTGCCGAAGCCTTCACTCCAACCATAAAAGAATTCACAAAATTAGAGCTACCACGAACAGATATAGCGAATAACGTTGGGCAATTCAAATTCTCCTTCACCTCTCTGAACAGAAAGCTTCAAGAAGTGAACTCCAACAAAGCCGTCGGGCATAACTTGATAACCGGCAAGTTAATCAAAGGCCTGCCACTAAGAGGGAGAAGTTAGTTCTCCAAACAGAAACTTTATTTCAGAACACCAGTTTGGATTTTGAGAAAAACACTTCACCATAGAGCAGGTATACAAAATAGTAACCAAAATCAAAACAGCCTTCTAACAAAAGAAAATATGTCTTGGTATACTCCTAGACGTATCTCAAGCGTTTGATAAACCATCCTAATAACTTACACCAGATTCTCTAGAGCGACTTCTGCTGACGATACAGCATTACTCTACTCACACGTCAACCTCGCAACGGTTGTAAGGGAGCTAGGAGAACATGCTAACAAGGTCATGGATTGGTTCACCACGAATCCATCCATATGAAGATCAACGAGGATAAAACAGAACAAATTGTATTTTCTCTAAGGAAGCATAATTTGCAGACCAATTAGCATTAATAATAAAGTAGTAAAGGTGAAAATAGTGAGGTACCTAGGAATACACCTAGATAGAAAGTTGAATTGGAAGATCCATATCCAGAAGAAAAGTGACCAAGTCAAATTTGCATTCAGTAAACTTTATTGGCCATTGAATAGAAAATCTAAACTGAACCTAAATGCAAAAATTCTTTTATATAAAACACTGCTGAAATCGATTTGGTCATATGGGATACAGTTTGGAATTAGCCAGAAAGTCCAATCTTGCAATAATCCAGCGAATCCAAACTAAGATAATTAGATCAATACTTGCAACCATCCAAATAAATCGGCCAAAAGCCTTGTTATATCACATAAATACCGCTGCTTAAACAGAATTGACCCACCCCAGTTGGTTAATTTGGCTTAATCTTAACTACCGCTTAGTAGCACCCACTGGCAAAACGGGAGGATCACAGACGAAGGAAGCTAACGCGGGAGAAATCATCAACACGTCCATCGTGAATGCGTTAGATATAATATCATATCAAATCGAAACTACTTTGCTGGTACTAACTTCACCTGTTGGAGCTTCACTCGCGTATCACCTGTATGAAGACTACCGATGGAGCCTCAAAAAGAAATATGCGACTAGAATAAACCCATGCTTAGCTTGGAAACGGATACCCTACCTCGCCAGAAACAGCTTCCTAACCAGTAAAACCAACAATTAGAGATGGCAGGACGCTGAAACATCAAAAGTAAATCCCCGACCAACACAAGCTTTGGACAACCTAACTGCAGTATCAACTATCACAAATTTATAAACCCATAAATATATTGTAAAATAACTGTTATTTAACTGACACAACTATGTAATTGTTCATAAAACTCTTACTGCAATGCCAGGAGGAGAAATGTTAAACTAGACTTAAGAGTTGCAATAATGCAGGCGAGAGGCCACCAAACTAATTCTTGTAATCAAAACCGAGAGTGTCAAAAAATTCATTTCATTCAAATTCAGATTCATTTCATTCATTCAAATTCAGATAAAAAGATGAAAAGGTTGCTTACTATGAATTATAATCTACATAGGTTAGGACCCGTTCTATGTAAACTTCATGCAGACGCACTACTACCATGTTGGCAATATACATGTGTCTTCTTTTCCTGAATCAGTTTAATTTGCATTTTCTCGGTTAAGGTTATCGAACATCGCTAACCTTGGTGAACTTATATTTATTAAGCTCGTGTCAATCTTACTCGGCTTCCTAATTGCCGATAGCGCCACACTCATACATGTGTACATATCAAACCGCTTCAGATTTGTACCCAATCCAAACTGCAAGTGAACAATGACCTTCTACCAAGCAGTTTTCGAATGTAGAACGCGGCAATCCTACATAGTTTGATCATTTGGTAGTACCTGGTACTTCAACGATTTGATCGAGACTCTAAGGTTAGTTTGCCGTTATTGATTGAGGTATCCCGGTCACTTAGGGTATGTTTACATCTGCGTCTCCAACGAAATTTAGGAAAGAGTTAATACCCTAAAGGATTGGAAAGCTGATTAGGGAACTGGGGAGGCTGGTTTATAATTAAAATGGAACAATTTCAGGTTTTACTACTTCCGCTTTCTTCTTTTTGAGATTTCTATTTTCCCAAGCCCGTCAATTACATGAATTCTCGTAGCTTTACCAGCAGTTGGATTCTAGACGTATTGAGCAAATATCCTATTGTGTTGGGGAAACTTGTTACGACTGTGATAATCTGAGGCTGTCAGCTTCTGGCTAGATGTGCAACTACCTTCATTCAAAGGTGAAATGAGGTGATTTTTTCCTGTTCAAATTGGAATCGGTCAAGTTCAACCAAATAATAACTGGTTACTGCGCGCCAGAGCGGAAAGTGCAAGTGATCGTGAAGAAGAAAGGTGATTTGGAATGATCGTGGCATTGATACCGCGATGGTCTACCTGATCAACTCGGCGTCGGATAGGAAGTCTGCAATTTATTATATACTAACCAGTCTCTGAGCACACTAGAGTATTGGATGTGGCTGTAACATAAATTAGTGTTTGATTGACCTTGATGATGAATAATTATTGTGTATTTTTCGTAAAGCTTAAGGCAAATTTTGCAGACTTTGTATGAGGAGGACGTCCACCACCAAAATTTCAGCAGGTTGTTGACTGGAAAAAGTGAGACTCTGTCAGTTTTCTGCAATTCAAAGGCAATATGGTTAAGTAGAACAACACAGATTTTGCGCACCTTGATCGAATTCCATAACCACATATGTACATGCGTCTGTACGTTAGCCCCCATTGCTACTATTTTCGAGTCCCACTGCAAAACATCAATAGAGTCAAGCAGCGTCCGTTTTTGTGAAATTTTGGCAATAATTTATTGACCAAGGTTCTAACATGTTGCAAAAATTATTTCGTTGAGTGAATTAGATAAATCCATGATCATGCTTGATGGCACAATTAAGGCATGTAATGCATTCGTTTCAACCCGTCGTGAATTGCCAAATTGCTTACATGTCTATTACACTAAGTTATATATTGAAAATATTGTTAGTTAAAACAGAGTTAGTTCCACGAGTGTATTATTGAGTCCCGGTGTTACATAATGCATTTCAAGTTAGTTTTCATTTATTTCACACAATCTCGGCAGATGCCGGAATTTACCTGATACTAGCACTAAGTAGTATCAAGCATTTGGGCTCTAGTGGTGGTGGTCAGTGGTAGGTTAATGGAAGAATCCGTCGAGAACTCCCCGCAACATCGAGCACGTATGCATGGTTGGATCCAGACTGTGAGAGAGTCGCGGCACATTAAGCGAAGCCGCGAAGGACTTAGGTACAATATTATAGGAACTACAGGGTGCGGCAGCATAACTTACTTTTTTAAAATGCGCGCCACTCAGTTAGTTGATGTCATAGCGGAGCGCTAGTGGTCTCGTTCAAGAGGGGATACTATAAAGTTACAGTAAATCTACTATAGGCAGTACCCTTACAAAAATGACCCCACTTGCAAATGTGCTTGCAGAAGCTTATCTGTACACATCAGAGACGCTAAACAAGGAAAAGGCATAATCTTCGTCAAATCGTATTGGTAAGAGAGAGGTCGGTGAGCTTTTGCTATTCTGGTACTACGGCGTGCTCACCCAAATAGCAAAAAGTTGTTTCACGTATTCACTTATACATAAGCAAAAACTTGCCAATCTCACCAACACATTGGCAAGTCCGGGCGGTATGTCAAACACAGCTGATCGGGTTTTCGGTACATCTCGCTCATGCTCAAGGGCAAAACAATTTGAAATCGTGTGTACTCGCACTGATTTCCCCCCTTGAGGGGCAAGGGGGAGTGAGGTAGCTGTCTAGTATCTAACTGTGTGTAAAGTTTTGTGAGGAGTGTGTCTTTGCGTTGAGGTTTACTTTTCAAGCGGATGTTCGGTTATTGCAACACAGCGTGCATTTCGGAATCGCTTTAATTTAGCCCTGTTGGCTCCTGTCCCAGACCGCAAATCAATTGTTACATGGGTCACTACATTCAGACAAACTGCAAGTGCGACAAAAGGAAGAAATGGAGTCCCTCGGCCCGTTAGATCACCTGAGAACATTGAAGCAGTGAGAGCGTCAATGTTGCGATCGCCACGGCGTTCTGCGCGCAAACACGCATCTGCCCTTGGACTATCCGATCGTTCTGTGAGAAGAATTCTTCGTGATGATCTTCATTTTCATCCTTATAAGATGGCGATAGTGCAGGAACTTTCAGAACGTGACTTCAATTGTCGGATGAACGCGTGTGAGCTTTTTCTTGATGTCGTTCCCGAGGGTGCTATTGTTTTTTCTAGCGATGAAACCCATTTTCATTTGTGTGGGTCGGTTAACAAACAAAACATGCGCTACTGGGCTGACACCAACCATCGAGAATTGCATCAAAAGCCTCTGCATTCACCCAAAGTCACAGTGTGGTGTGCAATTTCCTCAGCTGGAATTATTGGTTCCTGGTTTTTTGAGGAAAATGAGGTTATAGTGACAGTGAATTCGGACCGGTATGTAAACATGCTACAGAATTTTTTTTTCCCACGGCTAGAAAATTTGGATTTGGGGGACACTTGGTTTCAACAAGACGGTACAACAGCACACACTTCAAGAGCATCGATGGCTGTTTTGAGGGAACACTTTCCAGAGCGCCTTATCTCAATTAGAGGCGATTTGGAATGGCCGGCACGCTCTCCCGATCTGTCCCCTTGTGATTTTTTTCTATGGGGTTTTTTGAAATCCCGTGTTTATGTGAACCGCTCAAGAACCCTAGAAGATTTGAAGACCAACATCCAAGAAGAAATTGCCAACATAACACCTGCTATGCTAACAAGAGTCATGACAAACGCCAGAAATCGGTTTACGCAATGTATGGTTTAGACATGTACCTACATTATAAAAAATAAATAAATATTTTCCGATGCATACAATAGTTTTTATTGAGTTTTGAAAAAAGGAAGTTATGCTGCCGCACCCTGTAACACCACTTTCTACTCTTTTATGCTCCACATCTTAGCAGGAAGGTTAAGATTATTTGCTATCTTACTTTGGTCAGACCGGCGTTCACCTACGGGTGTCCGATCTGGTTTAATTTGAGTGTTAGCCAAATGGAGAAGAAAAGGATCTCCGTCAAACTATGAACAATATGGAACTAATGAGGTCATATATGCAGTTGCTGCTGTGCCTAGAATCGTCACAGTTAACGTCAGATTGATTCGGAATCGTGTAGTGCGATCTCTTTCGTATGGCAAGAACCCTTGGGTTTCGTAGCCGTTCTACCCAAATGATGGATATTTTGAGAAAACTCTCATGGCAGGCTTCATTCCTCCCGAAGCGTTCGTGTATTTTGACAGGAATGGTTTAATTCTTGATTTTTCCAGCAATCCCGTTAAGTATCATATACATAGGCGGGCCAGGGACAAAAGGATAGATACCCTCCGAACTTGGTTGTGGGGGCTCCGGATTTCGACTGGAGATACTCCAGAGCGAGAGCAATTGGTATTAAGCGGGATGAAAAAGAGAAATCCAGGTACTGATGGCTGCGGGATGCCTGTTAGCGGCGGGCGTGCTCAGTTCTGTCATTTGTGTCTTGGTGGGACTTTGTAAAAATTTTGATATTGAACGAGTGCTGCTTTTGACTCCAGTTGTAACTTATACATACATATGTTACTATTCTTTGTCTCTTTGTTAATATTGCAACTGTTATTGTTACTTTTTCTTCCTATGGATGTAATTGTAAAAAAAGGAAAAAATATATAAAGCGAAAAGTAAATAGTTTTAATTATGATATTTTTAAGAACAATAATTTAAGTTAAAAGTGTACAAACGGGCAGATAGCAATCCTTAAATTGGTATCTATATCAACAGTTCTTAAATTGTTGAAGGCTGCCGGGATAGGTACAATAATCCTTAAATTATTGTACACCGAAAGAAGCAAGAAGTAAATACACTGCTTTCCGCTTTGCATTGGCTTCTGGCCCCTTTTATTCCTATTTCTTTGTTTTCATACAAAAATCTTATAACTAAGCAATTTACAATTTACATATTATGTTTACATGACCTATTCATTCATTCTGGCACAAGCGCATGTTCAGCATTTTTTTGAACTGCTATTATGTTGTAATAATTAATATTGTAATTGATTTGTGCGAAAGTAGATCAATGTGTCGATGCACTAATTAATTTAGCTTACTGCTTACATAGTTATTCTTGTGGGATATCTTTTGAAGCGATTAAACATTTATTATTATTTTCATATTTCTTTATTTGCCATTAAGCCCAAGAGAATCCCGTCGGGTTTTTTGGCCATTTCCCGACAATTTATTGTAAAATTGGATTTTTATTTTTTACCGTTTCTTTTCTCTGTCTGTAAATTGCCTTAAAGAGCCTATAGTGGATTTATGTTATTTTTGTTAGTTTAAAAAATTGTTTTTTGTTCATTTTTCCAATCTATATAATATTATTATTACCTATTTCTTGAAAATAAGAATGATTTTATAAACCTTAAAAGCAACCACCTGCTCGAGACGCCAAATTTCTTTGAGCCAGTGGCTCATAATTCCAATCTAATAAATCCCGTTGCATACAGCATGATGCCTATCCGTGCATTACACTGGTGCCATTACATTGCAACCAGAAATAAGACGGTCTTTTTATAAGCCCGGATGCAGACCACGTCGTCCTGAATGGTCAGTCCCAGCAAAGAGCCCCCCTGTTCATATCCATCTGTTCGACAAATGCAAATCGATAAATGGCTGCCAAAACAATTCACTTGTTTACCGTGCATTGCCTTCAACTTCTATTCATTGATATGTTCTTGGTCTGGCTTCACTTCATTCAGAGGATTGAAAAATCGATCTTTCAAGTTAAGTGGAGTCACTCTACTGTCTGCTTTACAAACTAGCTGCCAGCGCGTCGACTTGGCAATGATGTTCTGCCTCAACCATCTAATGTCAAGAGGCAGGTTCGTTCGCTCCATGGCAGAGTTTGAATGGTGCAATCGGAATTTGGACACAGTAGTCCGTATCCATTGCTGGATGTCTTCCAGATAGGTTTTCGTCCACGGCAATATTCCGAGTGCATAAGCTAGTATTTTGTTCCTCCCCGAGAGATGCGATGTCAGTACCAGCTGTACACGTCGCAGGAATTTGGTCAGCGAAGCATCCTTCAGATCATCAACTCGAACAGGGGTTCCTTGCAGAATTCCTAGATATTCGTAGAAGTCAGTCTCTGTCATTGCTTGGATGTGGTGGTGGTGTTGGGCACCAATGTTAATGAAAGTGATATCTTTCCGTGTAGGGATAGGCTCTGAGGTATTGGCACTCTCAGATGAACGCACTGACTGTCCTGCCAAATCTTTATTAATTTTGAATAAATGCGTTATAGACATTGGACATCGATTAGCCAGGTATGCGGAACGCTTGGCATAGTCTATATAGGAAGCAAAGAGATTTCGTTGGCCTCTAGTTGCTAGTCTTGCAAGTACTGAGTCCAAAATGAATTTACAGCTCCTTTGACCCGACTCAGCAACCCTTCTGCTCCTCGGACAGAATCTGATTGACCTAGAGGTGTGCATTGACTGGAAGGGTCAATGGATGCTATAAATTTATAGAGGGTTGGTAAGCAAGAAATCGGTCCTGTGTCCACGGAATCCTGCATCGTGACCTTAGGGATAAAGTAGATAATGCCTAGGAAGGGTGGAAATTCCTCCGGCAGACTAATGACCTGTTTTATGCTATGTGCCGACTGACTTTGCGTACTGGTAATTTTTCTATACCAGAAATTCTACACCCGATCCAGACCAGGGCTCCTCCAGTTCTTCGAGATATTTATGGCTTCTCGAACCTCCGCTTCGGCACATGCACAAAACTCATGCTGATTGTAGTGGCAAGGCGGGTGCCTTCGCTGGTGATCCGCTCAGCATGCTCACTATGCCGGGAGTTTTCTTCGGTCACCACAAACTGTACTGTCTGGACGCTCTGTTGGGACTCGTTGAGAGATTTGAAAAAGTTCCGCTGGTTCCTCTCGTACGTTGCATTCTGGGCACTGGTCTGGAATCGCATTCGCCATGCCGTCGTAACTTACTGCATACGACAGAAAGTTTCTGCTTTGTTGTGTCCAGAATTTCAAGGGCGGGGATTTCACTAGGAATGGTTTAGTTCCGGTGAACCGTTTGCACTTTATTTCTCACCCGTCTGCTGGCAATGTCGGTGCTAATTTGAATCAGCCTAGCAATGTTCTGCCTTAGTCAGCCCCGTCGTCGTTCCAGATGAATTTTGCATTGATCACTCAAACTAATAATGCGAAAACAAATCCTCTACCTTGCAATCTCAAGGAGCGACATATTAGCATACAGCTAAGATGCAATCTCATTATTGATTTGAGATAGAATTCTCGCAGTTGCTGGAGATGCATAAGATCCATTTCCACGAGTTCTATGTAAGTCCTTTAGAATTCATTTAAAATTGCGGGAAACGTTCGACAAACTTCTGTTGCTACAAGGGACGGTAAGATGTTGTAACTGCCCCCGTCGTTACTTCGTACTAGGAACGGATGATAAAGAAGTTAATTTCCTCAATCCCCTTTATCCGTTGCCTACGCCAGAGATTGTGGCGAAATAACTACGGTAGTTGGAGCGATGCT
This sequence comes from Hermetia illucens, assembly GCF_905115235.1. NCBI lineage: Eukaryota > Metazoa > Arthropoda > Insecta > Diptera > Stratiomyidae > Hermetia > Hermetia illucens. Next base: position 67,802,845 of record NC_051849.1, on the reverse strand, counting down.
CTCGCTCATCGTGGCGCCTAGACGTTGAACGGCCTCACGATTAACGATTTTGACGCCGTGTTGTCCACTGTTGGAGTCCGGCCCAGTCACCAATTCAGACGACTCCGGTTGGTTATCCGTACCGAACCTCAAATTCTTCCTTCTTCTCATTCGATGGATTTGCATTTTATATCTAACTGCCAGGTGTGCTGATAGCTTCCACAGTACAATACTGCAAAGTTCCTGCACTTTTCCAACCAATCCCTGAGACCCTGCGGAGGTGTACAGCCTTTTAGATTGAAGCTATATATCCCACCTCCTTTGTGTTTTAAAATTATTGGGAGACGTAAATTTTACTCATTTATTTAGCATTCATTCATTTTTTAGCTATTGTATTTGAATGTTATTAACTTTTATTAAAAGCAACAGAATAATAAATAGAAATATGAAAAAAAAAGTACAACATTCAGTGTGGAAAAAATAGGGTTAAACTGATTTCCTATATAATTCAAAAAGCCCACGGACCCTCTTCCCGCCCAACCGGACCGAGGGGCGACCAACCTAAGGATGGGCTGAAGGCAACAGCCAAAGGCCCGCATCACAGCGATGATGCGTTTTAACACAAAGTGTGTGCGACCATGCGAAAGTGTATTACTACATCCCGATTGTCGCAAACACTTCAGCCAATGACGCGGAGGCTCTACACTACAGAGACATGGATCTTATATTGAAGACAGTGCGGATCAAGACTGAAACCCATTAGGTCAGATTGTTACCGGACAAGACTCTTCGGACTATAGCACAGGTTGCAAGGATAACCGCTTTTTGCATCTCCATGTATAGTCCAGCCCTAAGATCGAGCGTTTTCAGCCCTTTATGTAAGTTCTGCGGGACTAGTCCTGTCGCTGAAATTACTACTGGGGCTACTTCGATCTTTTGTAGTCTCCAAGTCTGCTTCATATCGTCTGCCAAGGGGCCGTAGTTCCGGATTTTTTCGTGCTGTTTTTCAACAGTGTTCCGGTCCAACGGTACGGCTACATCGATTATAAAGCACGCTCGTTCTTCCTTCAGAACCAGAACTAGATCGGGTCTGTTATGATTAACACTGCGGTCGGTGGCAATAGTGTGATCCCACAGTAGTTTGACCCGATCATTCTCCAAGATTCTCTGCGGAGTATATTTATAGTAAGGATGGTAGGTTGCCACTAAGTTATACTTCAACGCAAGGTTTTGATGGAGAATCTTGCAGACGGAGTTATGACGATTGGTGTACTCGGTACTGCTCAACATCCTGCACGCAGATGTTATGTGCTGGATGGTCTCCTCTTCACAGTTGCATAACCTACAACTGGAGTTAGTGATTGAGGAGTCGTGAAGAATGTACCGTTTATAATTTTTTGTTGGGAGCGAAGCATCCTGAATTGAAGTTAGGAATGCTTCGGTCTCATAGAAAAGTACACCATTTGTCAACCATTTGTTGGAGGCTTCGATGTGAATGCCTGACAACAACAAATATTTTATATGACCTCCGTGAATGGGTTTCTCTTTCCACATGTCGATCTTCTGTTGGACTGAAGTAACATTCGACATGGGATCCCATTCTCTGCTTCTCAAGTTCAAAGGAGATAATTTATTATCTGCCATGACGGTAGCCTGATGTATTTGGCTAGAGGATTGTTTCTCATAGAAAAACTCACGAAGAGAATGCACTTGATTGTAGTGGGATGGATGACGTGGGATAGTGATCCTCAATTTTTCGGCAGCTCTATTATGCATGTTGTTTGCAAGAACTACCCTTACCCGTATATTGACAGCTTCTAAATCAGTATTACTCCACTGTATCACACCGAAAGTGTATAGAAGGACGGGAATGGCGAAGGTGTTGATGGCCATGATTTTATTTTTGCCGCACAGCTCAGTTTTAAGGACAAGATCCAGACGCCGTTCAAATTCCTCCAGCAACTTAGATTTGATTATTGCCACAGCAGGTGTTGTTGCTTGCAATATGCCGAGGTATTTGTAGACGTCGTCCGAATCCATGCCCTCAATTCGGATGTTATTTTGGCTGTATCCTTCGTTGTCGGTGTGTTTTCCCCGAACAATTGTTTTCATGCTACATTTCTCCAAACCCAACTGCATGCCGATATCCCTGCTGAACTGGATGGTGATGTCCAGCAAGGAGCGAAGTTGGTTCTCGTCTTTGGCATACAATTTGATGTCGTCAATGTACATTAAATGGCTTAATGTACATTTCGACAATATGCCATGCTTGACTTGGAACCCGTATTTGCTTTCATGCAAAAGATGGGATAGTGGATTCAAAGCCAAACAAAACCACAGTGGGCTTAGAGAGTCGCCTTGGAAAATGCCACGCCTGATTGGTATCTCTCCTAATGTTTGTGAGGATACCGATAGCTTCGTGCTCCAATTCTTCATTACTGTTCTCAGTAGAAGAACGACATTCGGGTTGATTTTATACAAGCGTAACACTTGTAGTAACCACGAATGTGATATGGAGTCAAAGGCTGATTTATAATTGATGTAGGCTGTCGAGATGTTTCGTTTTTGGTGGACAGCCTGCTTTACAGCTACCGTATCGATTATAAGCTGTTCTTTGCAGCCTCGGGAGCCTTTTGCGCATCCTTTTTGCTCCTCAGCTATTTATGAACATCAAGATGTTTTGAGATGTTCGCGCACAGAACTGAAGTGAAGACCTTGTAGATGGTAGGAAGACAAGTAATTGGTCGACATTTTGAAGGGCAAGAGGCACCCTGTTCCTTGGGGATGAGGAAAATTGTTCCCTTGGTGAAAAATGGTGGAACTAAATCAGGATCGGCAATCATCTGATTAAATTGATTTGCCAATATCCTGTGAGTGCTCTTGAACCGCTTCAGCCAGAAGTTGTGAATCTTGTCAACTCCTGGCGCCATCCAGTTACCTGCTTTGTCAAGGGCTGCTTCAACGTCGACTTCAGTTACGTCAGGCATGGTCATTTCGGGGAGGGCCTCGCATGAACGCATAAGGCGTGGGAGCCACGCTGCTTCTAAATTGCAACGGCTGGATTCGCTCCAAACACTTCTCCAGAAGTCTTCTGCCTGATCCAGATTGAGGTTACTTTCCCTATCTGAGCTAGTGAGATTTTTGTAGAATCTCCGTTGGTTCTGGAAGAACAAGGTGTTGTCTGTCCTTCGCTGAAAGCTTTTCTGATACCTACGGATGCGATTGGAGCATACCGCAAGTTTCTTCTTCAGCACCTCGAGGATTTCTTCGATTGGCATATCATTTTACAGATGGTAGTTTCCAATGATGTTCGCAACGCATCTGTGCACTCTTGGTGATGGATTTCCAAGGAGTGCTTGCGTCACACGACCAATCTCCTTTCTCAACTTTTCGACTCTTTTGTTGAGTCGAAACACCCAGAACGGTAAAGTCCTTCTGCGCATACCTCTGTTATTCGCTCTAAGATGTTGGTTATGGAGACGAATAACCGTGGCAGCTGCAACGTAGATCAGGCTGTGAACCTCTGTAACAGTAATCTCGCTAGCCAAACGATCAGCCAAAATTCTGTCAACGACAGCAATGATGTTAGTAGTTGCCGAAGTAAACTTCAGTTTTGGGATCTTTGGCCTAGCGTCTGGGAGAATCTCAGCATACTCTGTGAATGCGACCTGGAATGCGGTCAAAGCCTCATTATAAATTGGGTCGACATCCCCAGTTACTAAGCTTCTCCTGACTACTGGATTCATGGAGTGCCTTACAGGTGGAGTACTTATGTTACTCTTTTGACTAGTCCGGTAATTTGATGACTCCAGCGCGAGCTCAAGTGAAACCTCTTGGAAGATTTGTTGCCTAGTTGGTAAGGCAACTCGGTTGTTATTCACTATCACCCGGTACTGGTTGACGACGTTCTGTTCCCGAACATGACTTAGCTCCGGAAATCGGGTTATGAACGCGTCATGTAGTCGATGTCTGTACCCTGATGGATTCCGTTCCAAATCCGTGACACGGTAATAGGCGCGGACGATAAATTCGTTGAGTTGGTTCGTCCAAACCATACGACGCCTAGGTCTCCCGTCCCTGGTGGTTGACGGCATAACCGCCAAAACATCCAAGGGCGAAGAGCCGCTCTGATGTTGTTGAACGACCCTTAACCGTGTTGGGTACTGTCTTCGTGTCTCTGGGGTCCCATTAAGAGAATTTAAATTGTTTTCTCCAATTTTATTCCCACGAGTATTCGGGAAGCAGTCAACCCTGCAACAGAGCCCCAATGTTGCAATGCCCCATGGTTACCTCCAAAGGTAGGGAAGGTATTTGGAGGGGAACCGCTGAAATACAGTGTAACGTCACTGCAATTCATCCGATAGGCGCGTCGATCCCTTCACCCCGGATTACGGATTTGTTAAGGAGGTTTACTCCCCCTGAACGGGAAGAATCGGTAAGGGAGGACGAACACAAAGGGAAACGTTCTGCTTGTCCGCGGCTACTTATTTACAAGATTAACTTGCGATATTCGTAGCTGACCCGTTGGGTCATGTCATTATCCGCAACCCATGACACGCGCCTGGTCGCATGCAGCTCTGCGTTTGCAACTCAAGTGAGGATAAACCTGGTACGCCAGGTCATATATATATATATAAGCTATCAAGCTATCTTGATTCAAATATAAAGTAAGCATATACTACTTTAATTTTAAGCAGTTTTTGATCTGAGAGATATTAAGAAGGGTTTAAATGCGGATTTTATCATAAACTTCACTAGGGATGCTGCATCATGATTCCTGCATTTTTGTTCGATTCATTGATGATGGAGATAGGTATCGATTCAATGGAGTATTTGGTTGTCCTATTCAGTTTCGGCTGGGATCTTAATAGGTCCGCTTGTTTTTTGGCATGGATTCTCCTTTTTCCTGGTTGTGGCACATTCCTGTGCCCAATTCGTGACTCATGGACTTTTGTCAACACTTCTTACCAAAGAAAGGTTTATTCAAGGAGAATCTATATTGCGGAGCGATTAAAAATGGTTTTCGGCCACCTTTATTTATTATGAAGGAAGAAGTAGACAACGATGAGACGGAATTCTTTGACAACTCTGTTCAAACAGGGCAGAATGAAGAAGGACGGGCAACGAGGCAGCATTACATTCTTGCCGGAAATGTTCCCCGTCTTGCGACGAATCTTACAAAGAAGAAAGAAGTATCGAGGTGGTAAGATTAACCAGGGATCACACGCTCAAAGGGCTATTAGATACTGAAAAAGAACCTAAGAAGCAGGGGGGGGGGGGAGGCTGCATCTACAGGATGTCTTGAGAGGATTGCTCATATACCTAGGGCAAACAAAATGCCTTGTCAGCACTCAGGTTAAGGAACATTTAAAGCAAGCTGAGCCTGTAAAACAAGGCAGAAAATTACATACCAGCACTGTAATTGTACATGCCGTACGTCATGAAATAAGATCATACAATTGAAAAGGTAAGAAGGCAGAAATGTACAATTTTTGCTTTCTTATAATATTAACACGATCACGGGTAGTGATATCAAGTGTGGTGCATTATGCATTTCAGGATTACTTTAGCTATCATTTTTGCGCCCAGTGGGAGGGACCACACAAATAAATTGATGAAATCAAAGCGGGCAATTATCCTCACCCTATCCACTCCCTGGAAAAAATCTCGAATTTTTTGGAAATTTTTGGACGCTTGAGTAACGTCAAGGGAATCTTCAAGCACAGCAACTTTACTCCATCTGACGGCATTGATGGCCGAGATGGTTTCCTTTTGCTTTGAGTCATTTCATCCACGACAGACGGAACTTTACCAGATGTGCCACGGTTTAGAACAGTGATGAAGTGTTCATTCCACTTTTTTATTTGCTTGTCATCGTGAATTAGGAGCAACCGTTGACGACGTTTTTACGGGTCTGAAATCATTGCTTTCTGCGGCATCTTTTCTTCTATCAGGGTGCGCACTACGCTGAATATCTTGCGATTTTGCACGATATTGGACCTTGACCGCATTATGCTCACCGTCATCTGTAGGTATCAATAGAGCCTTCAATCTTTTCCGTTCGTTGATCCGCTTTAATGGTTCCACAGTTAGCCAGATTTTGTAACCTCCCTTTGGGACATGGTCAATGACCTGCGTAGCATCCAAAAAGAACAGTTTCGATGGGGGGCCAACGCTCATCAATATCTCCAAGTAGATTATTCAATGTATTTGTTGTTCGGTCAGCAAGATAGCTCTCACAGTGTCAAGCGACATCTGGATCATATATGCGGTCGCAGCTCTCCAAGCCTGCGAGAGGCGACGGACGCAACACGCAAGCGAAGGAGCGACCATTAGATAGTTATCCCTATCGCCCTGAAGGCAACTTCTAAATAGACTGCTGATTGCAATGTGATCAATCAATTGCTCCTACAGTGTTGGTCAGTTGAAACTCAACTTCGATCGGTCCCCAGGAAATAGACACTATCACTGCTAATGGCAGCAACCTGCTCAGAACTGAGCGATTTAAACATATTGGATCAATACTATCAGCCAATGGAGAACTACGTTATGAAATTGCTTTATGTATTAACACAATCTGAATGAAGTGGCGTTTCATAACTTGTATTGTTTCTGATCGACGCATTAACGAACGTTAGAAATCTAATCTTTATCGCACTGTACTCTGCCCAGTTACCCTCCATGGTTTTGAGTGTTGGTAGACTCTAAAAGATAATGAACAGCGTCTCGCGGTACTGGAGACGAAGATTTTGCGTTGGAGTATTGGCATAACACGCTTTAATCCCATCCAATATCCGTGATTCATATGGGATTGCACCGGATGCGGAAAAATTGAAGGAGAGACACGGTATGGACGTGCAATTAGCGCAAACGAGAAATCACTTGCCAAGATTGTTCTAGACATCGAAGATGATGGTAAGCGACTAAAAGACCGGCTAATACAACAATGACTTGACATGCTGGATGGGGATTTGGAAGCCTCGCGACTGCATCCACACCAGGAGCCGACCCCGCGTGAAAATGGGATAAAGGCCAAAGAAAAAGAAGAAGACAGTGAAAGCTGATATCCAAAAACTTTCCACTATTGCCGTTGGGGTTCAGATGTTCGAGTCAGGTGTTATCAAGTCGTTTAGTCCGATGACAATATTATCTTTAGGCAGCTTAAGTACTGAGGAAGAGAGTAAGTAGCTCTCGATATACGTATTTACTAACTATTAAGATATATTGTAGTAGGAGAAAGCTACCTAGCTTTATTTTTATTTAGAAGAACTACAAGCATCGGAGCGATAACTATCTTTAGGAAATATTTTTCGAACTGCTTTCAGTAGCTCATAGGAATCATTCGTCTTCCTTATTTTGGACGCCTCCATTCCTGTCAGAAACCATATCCCAGGTCATAACAACAAGAGGTTCACACTTGCTTCCGTGAGAGGAGCACTTTCAAACCTTTACGTTCGGAGTGCAGAAATTTTCACTGAATTTGGAGAAAATAGATATTTTGAGGTTTGTCGATACCGATGTGATAAATGCATTCTTATCCAAGGCAGTAATGGGATTTCCAGTTTATCTCTTTTAATTGCCTTTCACCACAAGCAAACATGACTTTGGTAAATTTTTTTCCCCAATTCCCAGTGGAATCGCTATGTCAGCAGAGCAGATGCATTGCATTATTAGTAGATGCTATAAAAAGTGGCTCATGATTTGGTAGACAAGTAACAGTAGCTTTGTCCCAAAGAATAAATACACTTTTTATATAGTCACCAAGTAACACGTATACAGTTACTGTTGAACCTCAGTTTCGCAAGCTGCACAACTAAGGTTTAACAAGTCGGAAACTGGAAGCTCCGCGCTTTAGGTATGAAGGGGGTTTAGTTGATCTTCTACGTAATAATATTGGGGTACACGGTCGTTTCATTTATAAATAGCTCATAGTGTATACATATTCAGTTCATTGTGGTGCTGACATTTTATCTCTTAGGGAGTAATTTAACACGAAAGAGAACACTTTCACTTGCAGTAACTTTGTCAATAATTGTAGGATTTTCACCAAATTTTCCAGTATGATGTTTCGTATTACAGACTTCAAAACTGCAAACCGATTTTCTAATCGAGACTTTTCATTGATACCCCATGTAACTATATTCGGTAAGACAAAACTTTACACCTCCCTTTTGCATATTTGCAAACCCCCCCCCCCCTTAAGTTTCTTGTTTTAAACGCAACCTTAAAAACAAACAGCATTTGAAAGAAATGAATTATGTGGTATAACCGGATGAGACCGGCTTTAATAGGTCGATGACACGGAATTATCAATAATACTGAACTGGACTGGTTTTGCACGAGTCACCACAACGGCTATTTACATTGTTGTACAAACGGGAACCGGCCCCCAAATTCCATTTATTACTCATAAGTTTATAGTATTTAAACATAATTCGGAAGTCAAAAGCAGGAAAGATAGCAATAATTAACAAACGAAATCGATTATTTTAATAAAAACATGCTACATATGTGTAGACAATTAAGAAATGGTTTCTTTCAAAGTAATTTAGTAGCACAAAATCCATCAGAAGTATTAAAGGCAAAGTTCCAATACATGACCATTGGAGAGTATTACAAGTCTCGCTAGTCGCTCATTCCTAATTTGTGTGTAATATTCAAGAAGGAATTGGAAATACCATTGAAAACAGTATCTACTTTTTTTTTTGATGGAGCAGGAGGCTTTTTTAGAGAAGAGACTATGTTAAAATGAATTGAATTGAAGAAAATATTCATATGACCATTTACTCACACCACACTATGGGCCTATGTTTTTCTAAAAAGGTTACAAGGTTAAAAAACTCACATAGAAGATATCTGTTCAAAAAGGTGCTATTCAATATTTACTCAAGCAACTATTCATAACCATAAATCACTACCATCGACTATGTCAAATAAACAAATATCCCAACTGTTAGAGAAATCAAATAGCAATCATTTGGTTGGTGGCTCTAATAAATCTGAAGCATATTTTGGCCTAATACACAACCCCTGGTCATAAAGTAAACTCGGCATTTATTACTGCAGGATTAGTAGTGTTTTTACTTTGCCATACATGCCTACCGTCCTGGCTGGTATGATGATGCCCTGCCAAAGAGGCACGATACCATTGAACAGCAGCAAACCTAGGGGTAGTTTCGTCCTTTAGACATATCATCGCAAAGACAAGAGGCATACATATCTCGTTCCATTATTGCTCGAACAGGGGGTGTTCTACGCAGGGCCATCATCGTCGGCATCAACTCAAACCGCCAGCAGTTAAGACTGCCTCGCCGCACCGCCACAAAAGAACAATTACAATTCCGGGGATGGAAAACAGATAATGTCGCTGGTATTTTAGCATAAATTGACACTATTTCAGATCTGAAATATATGCACGTAACGCCCCATGCCAGATGGTGTCACCGAGATAAATTTGGTGAATTGATGTGAAAAATTGATACAGAAATTGCCTGTCCGGTTGTACTGGGTATGACGGTGTTGTTTTTTCTTCGGAAATTAGTGGTGATTATCTTTCATTAATTTGAGTAACAATTAAGTTTAGAAATTGTAAAAAGGTATTGAGTGGTACTTTGAAAACTGATAAAATCACTTTACGCTGGATACCTATTGGAGCAATACTAGTTAACATAAGAGAAAGGTTGTCGTTGGCCCTTTATTATAGAATGAACCTGTGCATGGCCTAATTTAATTTTGTTTAGATACCCTGGCTAAGAACAAAAGCACCTTAGTTTCGGCTTGGTAGAATCGTACAAAGGGTTATTCAGTACCGACAGTTTCTATTACCATTCGGACAACCAACAAACATATTATCCAGATAAGTAAATGTGAGAGATAAGAAGCGGATCCAGACTAAAATTCTAACTTGAATTCCCGCTGTTAGTGCGTCTGGCGCAGGGGTAAACGCTTGAGAAATCAACTTCAAAATTGGATCTGACATTGATGTCTGCTAACAGTCGCCGTCACACCGTCATCACTTTCCTTCTTCTTATGGTACAACGCACCCCAAAGTCATCCGCTGCGTTGATTTTTATCTACTAAAATAATAATTTTCTTGATTATATCAGTAACGATTCCTTTGAGTGTATCTTCAAAGGAATGTGACATTTAATATGTGTGCGTTTAGTTGCCGGGGGGGGTAGGATAGAAACTCAATTAGGTGAACATTTGCATTTCAACCTTGAACGTGCGGACGGTAAGGGGAGACTATGTGTTGCTGGGCCTATTTATGGTAAAACTTGATAGAAAGCCTACTACAAGTTCGGCAACTATCAATCAGGAACCAGTTTACATTTGCAATCATATCCGCAATATCCACTTAGTGGAAAGTTTTGAGGTTTTATATTATAATTTCATTCATTCATTCCAGTTTTGTTATGATATTTCGATAGAATTACTACAAACTGTAAATGAGTGTTCGCAAAGAGGATATCCCTGTGTAGCACATTCCTCTTTCAATGACTTAATAACATACTTTTTGTGGAATTTATAAACATTTTATATTTTTGACTGCTGGATATACTGATGCGGAAAACAGCCTTCTGAGAGCCAAGCTATTTCTTTCTTGTGATATGTGGCTCCGCAGGAACCAAGCTTGTCCTATACTAACGACGTAAAGGGGGAGGGGGAGTTACAATAAAGACACAAAAAGACATACAATAAACTAGCGGGACATCTTATCGCGCACAAACTGGATCATTGGCCGGAGGCAAATATTTCCAACAATGAGAGCCAGGTTGGGGGTTCAAGCAGTGGAGCCAAGGTCGATATTGGTATACTGCGAAGACTACAACAAACAGAGGTCCCCGCTCGAAAGGCAGGGAGCAGCAAGGGTACGGCTGGGATCAGGATATGAGACGCAAGAAGGAGACAGGTCTCAGAAGCACAGGTGCTAAATGGTATCTGCGCTATTTGCAAGAAGACCTAAATACTTGGAAGCATTTAAATGTCGTAATTGCATCATTACGTGCACGTGCACAGGGAAAAACTATACTTCAGAGAACACTTCGAGTGAAAATCCAAGAGAGGTCTCCGAACGAATCCGATCTAAAAGGGCAGGACCACGTAGGCAGGTAGATCTCCTGCCCGCAGAAGAGGAGAAGCTGCGTGACTTTGACTTAGGCCATCTAGGGCTCAAGTCAGACGGCGAAACACAAGGAGTTACCATGTCGAAGGAGGAAGATAATACTCCGGCATTGGAGAAAAGCTCCAATCACTAACGGAGCTGATGACCCGTACTAAAATAGCCCAGGTAAACCTCCACTTTCCAAATCTGCATATGCAGTAATTAGAAGGGCAAGTTCCAAGGATAACATATATATATATATAAAAGTGCTGGCTTAAGAGCCCTAGATGTACACGGAGCAGATTTACGATCTGCGAAGAGGAAGAATGGAGGTAATGTGGGATTCCTCTTGTGAGAAACCAAGACCTTGCATCATTCTCAAAAGAAATTTAAGATACGTATTTCTTACAGAGTTTCTAGCTGTAGACCTAGTGACTGTCCAAATCCCACTGAAAGCCGTTGGAAGAACTCTAAAGGCAGTCGTGACTTTAGGATACTTTCCAGGAAACGATACCTGGATGCCATCGTAATTAGTCGTTAGACGAGCGAAGTTCTGTCCCTTCCGACGTTAATTGAATAGGTACTTTCTCGAATTCATCCTGATCCGTAATCAGCACTAAGCAGGAGGTACCAAATGGAACTAGAACCCAGCCAGGACGGTGGTGCGAAAACTGTTCAACCGGACGAAACAAACCGGAGACCCGGCGCGGTCGAAAAACGTACTGACTGCACTAAGTAAGGCGATTAGGGAAGCAAAACGAAACAGTTTCAAGGAATTCTGTCAAGGGCTTTGGACAAACTATACCAGCATCCAGGTTATAGAAAGCTATAGCCAAAGACAAAGCAATATCATCTGTCTGTCTGAAAGAGGAAAACGGGACATTTACTGAGAATGAAGAAGTCAGGATGCATTTGCTCCACAGAACTCATTTCTCTGGGTCCTCTTCCCCGACGGAAGGCGACAAAATTCTGCCTGATACCCCAACAACGAAGAAAAGGGGAAAAGGAAGAACTGGAAACTAGCAAAAGAGATATGTTTGGAAGTAGGGGTAAGGTCGCCAGCAGGAACCTTTAATCCTCCGAAATCACTAGGAGTAGATGGCATTTTCCCAGTACTACTCCAGATAGGCTTAGAACATAACATATCACACAGAGAGATACAATATGTCCTGATCCGCAGGGTCGAGGGGAACACCCTGGCCGTCTGGATGGGCAGGTAATGAGGTATTATCACGTGAGTTTGGAGTATGGTAGTGGATGAACTACATGATATGAAGTGGTGAGTGCGAATGGTACTAAAACTTTTTTCGTATGGCTCTTCAGGGTGAAATTGGCCTTTGTAGGCTTTAGAATCAGCAGTATGTTCTTTTGGAACATGTGACGTTTGGGAATTAGGGGTTGTGTTATTGCAGTTTAGGCAGCGTTGATCGATGAAACTATAGTTGCACTTTGACTGACTGTCCAAGAAAGATATGAAAATTTTGTTAATCAAACATTTCGGCGCCCGTTGGCACGAAAATGCACGTTTATTGTTCTTCCATGAAATAATATCAGATGAAAGGAAGAAGATTAGGAAGATTTTTGCGCACATGGCCAAATTTATGAGCCATATTTGCACCTTTGAACTTCCAAACACGATCATAATGTGAGCGATTTTTTGGAGCAAATTGCAGTTTTTTTCTAAAAACTCTCATGATCCAATATATATTCGGGTACTAAACCCTCCTGGAGGGTCGAAAAAAAAAGTTTCACCAAAAATATTTTTGGAACATCCAAACTGTAGTTCAAAACAATTTCGGGTTAGTTTGGTGTACAGGATTCTTGGGAATGAGTTTTCGTGGTTCCTGAAGAGGACGGTTTTGGCCAATGTGATTTTTGAAACTAGACCCCTCATATGTATGTCGGAAAGCTTCAAGGGCTCTGGGGTCCATAGCAGAAAGAAAATGGAGATGCACCCCAAAAATACTACATCGAATATAACTGGAATAGTAAGACCAATGGTTGCCTGTGAACTGAACTGACCCCCACTGCGAGGGAATTGCACAAACTAATGAGGACTTGCCCGACATCCTTGGAGCTCTTTCTGGAATTGGCCGCTATCCAGAATGTTTGGAAGTATCAGTGAAGCGGAGAGCTGCAGAAATCGAAGGAAGGTTGATGTTTTTTTGTAGGTAGTATCGCAAATTACTGAAATGAAGGTATAGCAAGAATAACGAGGTTTCATTTCGATAAGAAATTTGAAACATGTGATGGAGCGTGGTAGTGATCCACGGCTTAAACTGGCGCTGGGGTCATTGGACCAGGGAAAACGTGCCTTGAACCAACGGGCAAGCATACCAGCATATATTCCAGGCGAAAATATATATACATAGGGTAAAGTACATTGTCATTAAGTTACTCGAGTCCAACCAAGTGAATACCACTTGAACTGATGTGCGAATACTTCGAGAAACTGAACAACGTCTGTCTGAAGGGATGCCTGTGCACGGACCAGAACTGTTGTGTGGAACCAGGAATGGGCTCATGGCTACGACGTCGAAAAATGAAGATTTACGGGTGAGAAAACTACACTGGGCGAACCTACCAATGAAGCAATCCAGGTTGCTTACGGGGGGATACGAAGCCAAGCACTCAAAAGATTGTTTAAACCTCATCAAGAAGCCTCTAGCGTCGGGGTGGGAATACTGGACATTACCGACTGAAGTAATAGCTGTGGCACACATAAATCACTGTGTCTCAACAAAGAGCTATCCAGCACAAAGCCATCTGTTTGACAAGTGCAAATGGACAATTGGCTGCCAAAACCAATTCAGTGCCATTCATTCATTCAAGCAAAGGGGATTTAACGAATCCCCCTGGAAGGTGCCCCTCCATATACAAATAAGCTCTAAGGTGTTATTACCCTCAGAGGAACGCAATGATAAGGTGGCATGCCACCCTTCCATGACTGTCGCCAAAAACTATGAATTTTGGGTCAATTGGATACATATGTAGAACATCGATTAGTAATGTGTGTGGTACCCTGTGGAAAGCCTTGGCATAATCGATATAGCAAATATAGAGATTTCTCTGGCCTCTATTTGCTGTATCTACACGTTGTAATGTACAAACGAGATTAGGATGATGAGACAAACATCCTGAGTGGCCGAAGACCACCTAGAGGGAACAGCTAACTCAAAAACCAAAAAAGTTAGCGAAACTGACCGTGAAGGTTCGTCCGCAAATAATTAAGCTCCACTCGGTCGACACGTGCTTGCACACTTCTGTGCTAGGGGGGCTCGGGAATGGAGGGGCAGGGGGTCCTTTGAGCGCTACGATCCCTGACGTATCATTATTCAAAATTCACGCGTTTGTACCAGTGCGTGGGTCTGCACTGGATTTTGAAAATAACTACACAAACATAAGGATGCGCGTAACCGTAATCGGGTCCATACACTGTCAAACAAATTGCGTAACGGAGCGATCCGCAACGTGGTATGGTGGTATCTGTAAATACGTTCGTGTACGTGGTAAAATGGTATCTGTATCTGGTATCTGTATTGTTATCGGGAGGCGTAGGAGGATGAGGTGGTAACAGCGTATTTTTGATTCGAAAATAGCCCCTTTTCGGGGTTCCGTAACTTTAGCAAAAGTGGCATTTTTTTCCTTCTATATATCCTCTTTGCTCTCTTACTCTGCGGGGGTATGGTTGACAAACCCAACTGATATCAAAATACCCCTATTAGACGGAGCGAATTTGAGAGAGAGGAAATTCTTTATCACTGCGGGAATAGACCTCAAAATTAAACCCTATCATTTAAAGCGAGGGTGACCGTCATTGTCCTTTAACGAGGTTAGAAAAAGAGTACTTCTCCCCCCATTTTGTCCTCCTCGGGGGATAACCTTGAAAATTCAACTTGGTCATGCTGATATAAATGGAACCCCACTTTGTATGGCCATAACATTATAAGGGCGATGGGCACATCGAGTTCCCCTTCCTCCTGCATAAACTTTCCACCCCCTCCGGGGATGAGGTTGAAAATTCTACCTTCACGAAAATTACTCAGCTGAAAAATATTGCGCAACGAACGTCTCCGTTGCCCAAAGGATTTCAAACATGGTTGAAATTCGTCCAACATTAGCGCAACGCATCAAACGCGCCCATTCAAATTATTACGCAACAGCCTGCGTTGTGCAATTTGTTTGATAGTGTATGGGCCCTATAACGATTTAAACCAGAGCCCGAAAAGAAAGAAAGAGAAGGAGTATCATAATAAAGAAAATATCAAAATAAAACGCAGAGCTCTGGTCATCACGTAATTCTGTTATTATGAATATTCTCCAAAGATTTCAAAGATTTCAAAACGCTACTTATTTGCTTTTTACAAATGTAATGGTACGATTATGGATATTGGAGATCAGGTCAATCATCCTGAGTGGTCGATAACGATCTAGAGGGCAGAGCTATCCCAAAAATCTAAACAAATTGGCTAAATTGACCGTGAAGGTCCGCCCACAAAGATTGAAGCTCCATCAAAGTGCTCGGTCGACACGTTTTTGCACGCCTCTGTGCTAGCCAGGCTCGGAAATGTGGGGGGGGTCCTTTGAGCGCTTTCATCCCTCACGCT
Organism: Hermetia illucens; assembly: GCF_905115235.1. NCBI lineage: Eukaryota > Metazoa > Arthropoda > Insecta > Diptera > Stratiomyidae > Hermetia > Hermetia illucens. The sequence continues at coordinate 67,787,155 of NC_051849.1, read as the reverse complement.
TCACTACTACAAAACAACGTATCTATTCCGATGCGTGGGTCCGCACCGGATTCTAAAATAGATGTTAATTAGGATTTCGCGACGGCCTATAGAATGATAAACAGAACGCGAATTAAAATTGGAAATCAGAAAAGAAAAAAAAACGGCTCGACCGCGCGCGTGGAGCCGTAAGTCTCCGGACCCGAGTGCCGCGATCAGGGAGGGGAAGATCCACGACGGATCACCGTGTCAATTATTGTCTCTTCCGCCTCAGATCTTGTATGAGGCGCGGCCTCTGAGGTTCCCACCCTTTCTCGACATCCTCAGAAAAGACTATCTTCCTTACTCCAGCCAACAATCTCCTCTTGCGCACTCCTCCAACGCTCCTCCACCTTCTTCTTTTCCATGCACCGCTTCAACCTCCTTCAAACTCCCCGTTCTTTTTTTCCTCGCGCACCGCTTCACTTCCCGCTACATAGCCTTTCTCACTCGCTAGGCAATGTTGTGACAACATGCGCATGCGCCTGCGGATGCGGCAAATCATTCGCCTCTTGTCAAGATCAATTCGCCCGAATGCATTCAATAATGTGCAATCTGCGACGAACATTAAGGCAGTTGCACACTATTAAATGCAGTGTTTAAGCAAATTAATTAAGAAATAGCCGAATGAGATTCCGCTTCCGTCGCGCAGCCGCGGTCACTACACAAATCAAAAATAAAGATAATAAAAGAAAAAAAAATGATATAATTCTTAGAAAATTTTAACATTTATTCACTTTTTTTTCCAAAATGTTTGTGCTTCATGATTTATGTGTTTATCTGTCCTCAGCTCGTGAATTCCGACACTTTATCTATATCTCTGATTATTGCCGTAGTTCTTCAGAAGGTTTAAACTTGGCTATGATTTGGAATTATTTTCAAAATTTTCTTTTTTAAATAAATTGCACTTGAGCCACAGTTTAGTCCGATGCGCGTTAGATTGGCTGAATAGAATCGAAATTGGGATCTCACCTGGACTTAGACTTCCTCCCACTGAGTCGCTGCCTCCTCCCGGCTGCCTGAGTGAAACACTAAACGATCATGATTGAACTCAATTCGACTACTTCCTTAATGCTACTATAGAAATTCTTCAAATCTTCCTGCTCTTTTCCCGTGAACCTCCATAATGGTGGCACCGGGAGACACTGTAATCACTTTGGTTTGCCGGCCGTGATTCAGTAGGCGAATGCTCCAAAGACCTAATTAGGGCGACCAGACCCGAGTCTGCACGGGGGCTCATCTGAAGTGGCAAATTGGTCAGGAAACCTAACCAGGGGTATACTGGTACCATGGGAACCGGGATAGCCCCTGAACTCTCATATTTCGGGTGAACTTCCGTTGTATGTGAGTACAGCTCGGTTGTTTGCGGTAGGCTCCCTAGTGGGAGCTTCATGGGGGTTGTGTTTATGCTCAAGCGAGAAGAGACCTTCGGGCCTCGGCATGGGGTTGCGTTTCAATACCGGCAATACCTTAGTTCGGTAGAGATTTAGGTAATTCTTGAATCCACCAGTATGAATGCTAAGCCATGCACTTGGTATAGACTGGTACCGTTGTTGCTTGTCACAGCGGGGCTCTTATTGTGACCACAAAACCAATCCAGACAGGTGCGTATGTAAAATCCTCGAGGACTTAACTGCTCTTTTCCCGTATATATCCTCGAGACTCCTTGTCGCACGAAACACCAAACACCTCGACACCAGGCTGACGTAAGGCCTCAATTCTCGATGACAAGTGAACTTTGTGGTGATCACCGATGAACTTTCCTTTTCCGCACTCCCAACAATCCATCAGACAGCAAATCCCCCTTTTTCTCACTCAAAATTCCTTGTCTAACATGTTCAAGTGAAGTTCCCGCAGACAAGAACTTAACACTGCAAGTCGCCCCTTTTGCGATTCCAATTTTCCACTCGACCCAGACAAAATTTTGTACTTTCATCACGCTCCGTGGCTAATTTTGCAAGTTTTTCGGCTATTCCACCCATACAATTCAGAGAGAACCGCACGAAAAAATGAACTACGAAAACTCCAACGAGCTACAATGTCTATCGAGAAATTCTCCTTCCGTTCGGTGTGACACCGTTGTCAAAAATCCCGTTCTCCTTGTTCCTTTGTTCTTCCCGCCCATCAGCTGCCTCTCGATGAGCCGGTCCCGTTAAATCTGGACTTGAACTTCTCGAGTTCATGTTACCAGCAACATGCGCATTAGCGTTGGCGGATGGGGCAGATCATTTTCCTCTGTCACGATCCATTCAAGATTGTGCAATATGCGACGAAATTTAAAGTAATTCCACACTAAAGAATGCATTATTTAAGCAAATTAACCCCGAAAAAGGCATTACAAATTACGGTGTTGATAATGAGTTGCACTACAAGCTACCGAGTTGATAATGAGTTACTCTTTGCAACCCTTTGATCCCACTCGGCAGCTCTTCTGCTGTTGTTGGCTCAAGGGGTGCATTGACCCCTCCACTAATAATTGACGTTATGAGTTTGTAGGGAGTTGTTAAGTAAGTAATCGGTCTAGTGTCTGCATCTAGCGTTCTGTACCGTGCCTTTAAGGGATAAGTTAGGTAATTCCCGCAGTGAGGAAGGGTGAAAATCCCTCCGGCCGACTAATAATCTGATTTATATTGTGTGCCAATCGACCATGTATACTGACGAAACCTTTTGTACCAGAAGTTATGCACACGATTCAGACTTCGGCCCTTCCAGTTCTTCGAGCTGTTTAAGAGTCATCGAGCCTGCTCGGTAACATCTACGAAATTCATGCGGGGCAAAGTGGTACGCTCGACATGCCATGCGGGTATTCCCCCAGTCACCCAAGTCAAACGTCTCCCGCAGGTTATCCGTACTGGACATCAAATTTTTCCGTCTCCTCATTTCGGCATTTCTGGGTTTGCATTTTATACCTAACTGACAGGTGTGGTGATAGCTTCCTTAGTGAGTATTCTGCAAGCGAAGTTCCTGCACTTTCCTCACCTAACCCCTGAGACGCTGCAGCGGCGTACCGTCATCCAGACTGAAGCCATGTATCCCTCCTCCTTTCACAACTGAGCTTGGGACCGACTTCGGCGAAGCTGTTATTATTAGTTGGTTGAAACACAGAATCTAGGCAGATGTATATGCCTAAAAGTTCCTGGTGTCGTGTCTGCTTTGGATTGCTGAGTGACGGGACATATTCCGCGAAAGCCAGTCGCTGAAAGTCTAAGGGATTATTATTCGTAGGAGCTCCGGTTCCAGTTAATCCTTATTTAAGGAACGCAACGACCTATTGGTTTATTGCTACGTGCAGAATAGAAACAGAGGACGGCTTGACATTTCTCCATATGTCAAAAATTTGATATTGAAACCATACACAGCAAATGTCCCAATAAATGACGACGAGCAGCATTCGCTAGCCATTTATCGATAGAGAAGACCAGAAAATATGTTGTTGCTAGGTACATTAGCATTCACCAAGATGAAAATAGTTTTAAAAAAGAAACAGAAAAAGTTATATTAGGTGTAATGTTAACCAAATGGGCAGACAGCCACGTCACGAAGAAAGCCACTAAAAGTTTTTATAAGATATTAGGCATCATCAAGAGGTAACAAATGACAAACTTGGTAAAAGCGATTTTATATTGCCGCTAGTCCTAGAGTTTTTAACATGTCGAAATAACCATCTTTTACAACTCCATAAATCAAATAAATATTGTGATGGCGGCAATAATCCATTATGTGAAAATTTTAATCAATCAAAAATATTTATTTATGAAAATTGCAAGTCAATGCAGAATTATAAATCAATCACTAACATCGTTATTATTTCAAATCCAAATTGTTTTTAATCTTCTCCAATCCACTTATCATATCAAAAGTGTATTTTCAATATGTGGAGCCAAATGAATTCTCCCCGCCTTTGTAGGTAGGAGCATTTACCCGCCTTCCCATCCTTTGAATCTGCAGAAGTATCTGTCCATGGACGCCCCAAAAATGATAAATTCCTTTCAGTGATATTGACGTGACTTTGAAAATATCAAAAAAATCCTGTTTTCCTCCCACCCCATTCCACAGGCAAGATGAATAAACAGAGTCATGCATCTAGCATGACATATTGCTTTTCCCCTCTAGAGACAAGTTTTAACTTTGTGTAACACTAAACTTTATTTTTCTTTTCAAATCCTGTTCCGTCAGGGAAAAACAAAGATTTCTAAATATAATCTCAATGGCATATAAATCCTGATTGGAAGAAGCGTTAACAAAGAACTAGTGGCTTTGGCATTGTTTCTACCATTTATCATTTTACAACCTATTTAAGTCAGGGAATGACTACAAAAAAATAATTTAATGAACGAACTACATATAAACATATGTTACTTCTGTCTCCGATGCATACGCTCGCTATTAGTATTGGCAAATTTTTTTTATTATTAGATCTGAAATAATTTGCGGCCACTGCAGCAATAGATGTCACCAATAATATAAAACTATTTCGCGGACATTTAAAATTTTCTATATATTTTGACAAAAACCTGATATGCAAATTCTACTCGAAACAAAACCTTGAGGATATTTATTTGTCAATTTATCTGATGGAAAAAGTGAATTTCCGTAAAACTACTTTTATGAGGTAGTTTAAACTATGGCATAAGAGACTTACTGTCTTAAACTCGTCTTAAGAATGTCAAAAGTAAGAACTTTATTTAAGATTTTATTCCTTGGAGCGAAATAAAACTCTTAGAATTGAAAATTTTTGGAATATAATCAAATCAAATTGGTTGAAGTAAAAAATAAAATTAAAATGTTATTGGCATAATCAGCTTCTACAATATTTACTTTGAATTAATCATCTGAACAATTTCCGGCAGCAAATATTGCTCTAAACTTGGACCAAATGAAATCAATAAATGATAATAATAAATGGAGAAACTGGTTTCGATTCTCCGACTGAATTGATTCATGTGATTGTCACTGGCTGTGAATTGAAATTTTCGTAGAAATGGTAAGTCTCGAGCATTTTACGGAACACCTTCGCTATCAATAATCTACGAGGAAGGTAATAGATAGATGGATGTACAGTAAAACCTCTCCCTCCCTTGCCAGGAAAAATTGTTCGAGCTATAGAGATATCAACTTAAGGGGGTCATTCCATGCAAAGGCCGTTTTTCGCCAAAACGAAGGATGCACCGAAAAGAGGAAAAACGAGAGGAAAATTATCCTAGTTTGCGAACCGTAGAAATAAATAGGAAATAAGTCGTGAAAATTCCAAAAAATTTCGTTGAATAGATTCTGGGCTATGATGGCACACGATTTTTATTACGCAATTTCGAGAAAAACATCGTCATCAACGGCGCAACAACCGGTATTCGGTCTAGGCCTGCCTTAATAAGGAATTCTAGAAAATCCGGTTTTGCAAAGAGGTCCACAAATTCGATATCCCCAAAAGCTGTCTGGCGTCCTGATCTACGCCATCGCTCCATCTCAGGCAGGGTCTGCCTCATATTCTTTTTCTACCATACATTTTTCGGAGGATTCTTCTCTCGAACGCGGCCAAGAGTTCACAATTTTTTTTGCAAAGAACCCAGGTCTCTGAGGAATACATGAGAACTGGCAAGGCTTTGACTCTATGCTGAGACGTTTCGAGCGGAACAGTTTTTGTAAGTTGAAATAGGCCCTGATAGCTGCCAACAACCGTGCGCGGATTTCATCGTCATAGCTCGTCATACCCCGCGCCGCCTGCTCGATCTGGATGAAGGTAGACAGTTCATCTCAGGTTGATCTTTCCATAATGTCAATATCGTCAGCATAGGCCAGTAGTTGGGTGGACTTGAAAGAATGGTGCCTCTCGCATTTACGTCTGCATCCCGAACCACTTTCTCCAGGGCCAGGTTGAAGAGGACGCATGATAGGGCATCCCCTTGTCTTAGACAGTTGTTGATGTCGAATGATCTTGAGAGTGATCCTGCTGCTTTTATCTGGCCTCACACACTGGTCAGGGTCAGCGTAGTCAGTCTTATTAATTTCGTCGGGATACCGAATTCTCTCATAGCCGTGTACAGTTTTAGCCTGACTATGCCATCATAGGCGGCTTTAAAGTCGATGAAAAGATGGTGCAACTGATGTCTATATTCCAACAGTTTTTCAATCGCTTGCCGCACAAAGAAAATCATTTACCTGGAGTGAAGCCTCTTTGGTATGGTACCAATGATGTCCTAGGCGTATGGAGCTATCCAACCTAGCAAGATAGAGGATGATACTCAGCAATGTGATACCTCTATAATTGCTGAACTGCGTGATATCCTCCTTTTTATGTATGAGCCAGAGAATGCCTCTTTGCCAGTCGTCAGGCATCGATTCGATGTCCTACACTTTGAGCACAAGTTGAAAAACCACTGTAATTGTTAGCCTCCATATTAACCAATTCGGCTGTAATTCCAACCGTGGATTACACGGAGTGTTTCTTCTATGCTTGGTGGTGGCACAATTTGTTCATCGATTTCAGTTGGCGGGACCTCCAACTCGCCAATATTTTAGTTGTTGAGCAGTTCATCAAAATACTCAACCCATCGCTCCAATATGTCCATTCTGTCGAAAATCAGATTTCCCTCTTTGTCTCGGCAGGATGAGCATTGAGGTGTATAAAGCTTCATTCTACTGACTTGTTGGTAAAACTTGCGCGCCTGGTACGGTTGCTTCCTGTACTTTTCTAGCTCACAGACCTGCTGGCTCTCATGAGCTTTCTTTTTCCGTCTGTGAAGTCGCTTCTCCGCTCGACGGAGTTCTTTCCGCGTGCCCGCGTTCTTTGAGAATGCAACATTACTTGGCATTCTTCCGTTCCATTTCTCGATTCGATAGACGGGATGATCTCCTTAAGAAACCACATTTCTAATTTCCAAGTGTTTTTGATAATGACTAGAATAAGGTTCATGGTTTCGAAAGAGTTTCAATAAGGTTAATTAACCATATCTTTTTCTTTCAAAGAATTTATAGTAGATAAAATAATGAAGAAAGTAAATCACAAAGCTTAGAACGTCGAGAATGCATTGGTTGCCTTTTGCCAGCTTTTATAGATAAGTTTACGGGTTTGATTTTAGCATTTAGTTCTGCTTAGTCGAGCTAAGCAAATCATTAGCAAAATTTATTCCTTCTGCAAGGAAAACCCGTATGTTCAATCCCCCGTCCTCGGAATAGCAGTTCGACCCGAGCTCCCGTTAATTTCTGCAAGAATTAGAAACCATTGTATTGTGTATCATGCCATTCGAAAAACTAAAGACCTACCTGAAATTTTAACGGTTTTGTCTTCGACAAGGGGAACTGGGTTGGAGGTGACTTCAATGCCAGGAAAATGCGTAATAATAGGGGCGAGAACGGGGCTTGCCGTTTTAAATTTTTGATTTGCGGCAACGTTCCCTCTCCAGGCTGCAAAGGAAGTACTTCCGACGAAACCTTTGTTCGTCAAGCCTTCTATGTATTGGTGGATGGGGCTAATTGCCAACCCGAGGGTACGGATTAGCTGAAAGAACACTCCACAGCTCGCTATAGGAGCAAGTCAGCGAGGTGGGTAGGGATCGGTAAGTCTCGGTAATAAATTCATCACCCAAAAAATCGTGGCCTTGCAGAAGCCTTTTTCACTGATGGACCGAATTGGGCAGAAATTACTCCTTACGAATCCTTTTCTGGCAGTCCTTTCTATGAAAAATATGTAGGTATCATCATCCGACGGTATCCCCGCGGAGAGTATATAAAGATGTTATGCCATCTTTCGGCCCTGGCGCCGACAGATCAGTTTAAGAGAAGGGAGATCCACAGGGAATCATGGAGGTTGTGGAAGCTGTTTTTGAGGTGGGGCACCCATCAATGATCTGGACGAGTAGTGCTTCTCGTAACGCTTGATATCAGAAGTATCCCCAATTCCGCAATAATAAGAACCCGAACGTAATGCCTCCTCTCCTCCTCTTTAACCTGACCCCTGGAAAAGTGATCCTTGATGCGGAGGTAAATGCAAGAGGTACGACCCTTTAAGTCCACCCAGCTACTAGCCTATGCTGACGATATCGACATCATTGGAAGAACCACCCGAGACATTCAAATTGCCTTCATGCAGATCGAGCAGGCGGCGCGAAATCTTGGGCTGCACATCAATGAAGGCAAGACAAAATATATGGTGTCAACGTCAGCACCGAAAACGAACCAACCAACAACATCAAACCGCACTGGTCGCAGGAAGAATAAGGATTGGAGAAAATCACCACCGATAACAGCTATGATGAGGAAATCCGCACACGGTTGTTGTCAGCCAACAGAGCCTATTTCAGCTTACAAAGACTGTTCCGCTCGAAACGTCTCACCATAGGGTCAAAGCTCTTACTGTACAAGACATTGATCTTGCCAGTCCACATGTATTCCTCGGAGACTTGTGTCCTTAGCAAGGAAAATTGCAAACTCTTAGCCGCGTTCAAGAGACGAATCCTCCGAAGAATTTTTGGCGTCATACATGAGGATGGACGCTCCCGTAGCCTACATAACGACGAAATCTATAGATGATACCATGACTGTCAGGTTGTGAATAAAATCCGGCTCAACAGGTTGCGATGCGCTGGGATGGGATACGTATGGATGAGGATGATCCAGCCCGAAAATTCTAGAAGGGCAATATCTACGATAGAAAAAGAAGACGAGGCAGACCCTGCCTAAGATGGAGCGATGGCGTAGGCCAGGGCGCCAGACAGATTTTATGGATATCGAATTGGTGGACCTCGGTGCAAAACCGGGATGTCTGGAGTTCCTTATTAAGGCAGGCCTAGACCGGATACCGGTGGTTGCGCCGTTGATGATGATGATGAACGTAATGCACAACACAACTTCATCTGCCAGCGTTCCTCAGCATATCTCTGACAGCGTTGCCTAGAGAGAGCTCCCATGTGTTGCTGACGAAACCTATCCAACTTTTCACAAGGGCCGTCCGTTACTCTATTCCAGAAGATTGTGCCTTTCCAATCTTGTGCATTGTAATGATAATTATGGAATAGGAGATCAAGTCGATCATCCTGAGTGGCCGATAACGACCTAGAGGGCAGAGCTATCTGAAAAAGCTAAACAAATTGGCAAAATTGACCGTGAAGGTCTGCCCACAAAGATTGAAGCTCTATCAAAGTGCTCGGTCGACTCGTTCTTGCACGCCTCTGTGCTAGCCAGGCTCGGGAATGTGGGGGGGTTCTTTGAGCGCTTTGATCCCTCACGCTTCATTACTTAAAACAACGTGCCTTTTCCGATGCGTGGGTCCGCACCGGATTTTAACTTCGATTTTAAGTAGGATTTCGCGACGGCCTATCGAATGAAAACCAGAACGCGAGCTAAATTGGAAAATAAAAAAAAAACCGGCTCGACCGCGCGCGTGGAGCCGTAAGTCTCCGGACCCGAGTGCCGCGATCAAGGACGGGAAGATCCACGACGGATCACCGTCTCGATTGCCGTCTCTTCCGCCTTAGATCTTGCACGAGGCGCGGCCTGTGAGGTTCCCACCCTTCCTCGACATCCTCCGGCCAGTTATTCGATTAGAGGATGTCCCTTATATATGAATTCCGCGGGGAGGGAAAGGAGGATTAGAAAAGGAGGAAGTCCTCAAATTACGATAGTATTATTCAATCTTCATTATTTATCAGAGTTCATTTATCATAACAATAAAAAAAAATAAAATGAAAAAAATATGGTAAAATTCAAAGAGAACTTAACTAATAATAATAAAAAAACAAAAAAAAAGAAAAATAAATAAAAGGAAAATAATAACCAAGACTCACCCAGGTCGTCCCTCCGAGCTCGGCTGGCGGCTGGTGTAACAGGTTCTAAAAAAAATTTTTATAAAAAAACAATTAAGTACAATTAATCATTAATATAAATATATATGTGTATACGTGTTAATATATATATATGTAACACTTGTCATCCAGCAGGCGCACTGCTCAAACGATTATTATACCATGCTCGAACTCGCACGTTTCCCAGCCGTTCAAAATCTGTCTTTTTCTATTAATCGAAATCTTTCCGGAATCTATCCCCAACGTTTGAAAATGAACCAATCCCGTTACACAACGCAAAGCACTTTACTTTCTTGCCCTAAATCACTGTGCATTTATCATTTGTTACCGATTGAACGATTTGTCCATGATTTGAAATTATTCACGGAATTTTTCTTTCGCTCGCGAAAACCTTCACATCTTCCGGATCTTCTTCTCTACTCTCCAAGACTTTAAACAATTCACTTTTTTGTTCCTCTTTTTCTTCTCGTCTCCTTTTTTTTCATCCAAATTCAATCCCGTTCCTCCGTTGCTCCTCCAATCTTTCCACTCAGATCAAACCTCACTCCCGTTCCTCTTTTCTTCTTCTCCCAAACTTGTCATTTTCCGAAAACTACTCCCGAAACACCTAAGAATTCTCCGCCACAACCAAAACTTATAGACACAGCCCGATGAGCCACCTTCTCTCGATATCTCTCCTGTCCTCCACCAAGAAGCTCCAACCACCGTCCTCCGACCAAAAACCTCTTCACCCGTTCTTCTTTTCCCGCGCACCGCTTCCATTCCCGCTACATAGCCTTTCTCACTCGCTAGGCAATGTTGCGGCAACATGCGCATGCGCCTGCGGATACGGCAAATCATTCGCCTCTTGTCAAGATCAATTCGCTCGAATACATTGAATAATGTGCAATCTGCGGCGAACATTAAGGCAATTGCACACTATTAAATGCATTGTTTAAGCAAATTAATTAAGAAAAAGCCGAATGAAATTCCGTTCCCGTCGCGCAGCCGCGGTCACTACAGCATTTAAGAGTGAAAACCTCCATATCCACTTAAAAGTTGAGTAAGGAAATAGTGAATTCCACCGTACTTTCGGTTTAGCCACGGATCTAAACTGTCGATGAGCCACGCAGTCCATCAGCGTCCGGGCTCACTTTGTCAAAAGAGTTACGGATGTTGAGTTATTACCGCCTCCTTACCCTATGAAACGCTGTAGGGCTAAAGGGGTGATGAAAGCTGTAGTCTAGGACTGGACTGGCTCATAGCAGACTTAGCTTGTTGATGCGATGGGTAAGCGGATGGATGGCTGCTCATGAAGCCTTGCACTGGAAAGAAGCGAAGTAGTAATTTTTACTTAAAACCGAAGAAGCAAAGTCGGCTAATGGCAAATTTTGGGGTTCTTTCTTCTAGCAGAGTCTTCTAATGAGTGAAACACTGTCCACTCTAGTCTATTGCGCGGAGGTTTGAATTGAAGCCTTTGCACATGGAGGTGTATCGTAAGTGCCTTGCGAAGATGGAATGTGGTATGGGATTCTTGAGTAGTCTTATGCAGATACAAGGGGGTGGGAGGGCTTGCTCTCTCCGGACAACGTTGTGAGAGCGGCGTTGAGGAGCGCCGATAGATGGAGCGGTACCTTACATTGCATTCAGGTTCTAATTTGCGCGAGTAAGAGTGACCTCGACCGGATTGTAGCGGGTTTTTCAAACTATTCTCTTCCCATTTAATTCTATTCTTTTGGGGGAAGGAATTCCCTGATTTGAAGGCTCCCTAAGGCGAGAGAATCGGAGCGCAAGCCCGAAGTAATGTGCTAGTTCCCTGATCACGAGGAAGTGTTCAGTTAGTAGTCCAATAACTTACCGTGACGGGAATTCAATACTCAGTGCGTGTATCAAACCACCACCAGTTAGCGGTGTTGGTGTTGAATATTGAAGTATAAATACTCCTACATTTAATCAAAGGGTCATTTCAGTTTTGACCATCGTTAGGATAACAGGAAAAGAGCCAAGAACGTATACTTTTTTCTGTATGAGTTCAAACTCGGTCATAAAGCGGCGGAGGCGACCAAAAACATTAACAACGCATTTGGAGCCGATACGGTAACCGAACGAACGACACGGCGGTGGTTCGAAAAATTTCGGTCAGGCGTCGTAAACCTTCAAAATGAGACACGTGGACATCCAGGACCATCGATTGACAACGACGAGCTGCGTTTGCTAGTCGAATCCGACACACGTCAGTCTATGAGGGACATTGCAGAGAAACTGGGGGTACACTATTCGACAGTTTCCCGGCACATGCAACAACTTGGAAAGGTGAAAAAGCTCGACAAGTGGGTTCCGCATGCCCTTAGTGAGTAAAACATGGCGCTTCGAATGGAAATTTGCAGTTCTCTACTCACCCGCAACAGAACCGATTTCTTTTTCCACAGAATAGTAACATGTGATAAAAGGTGGATATTATACGGCAATCGTTGTCGATAAGCCACCGAAGCATATGCCGAAACCGAGCCTCCATCCGAAAAAGGTATTTGTGACTGTTTGGTGGTCTACAGCTGGAGTTATCCACTATTCTTTTTTGGCACCTGGAGAAACGATAAATGCACAGAAATACTGTGCCCATCTGGAGGAAATGCACCAAAAATTGAGTATTCAACGGCCGAGATTGGTCAACAAAGATGGTGTGATACTCCTTCACGACAATGCAAGACCTCATGTTTCCAGAACAACGGTTCAAAAATTGAACGAATTGCAGTATGCGACTATGCCTCATATACCATATTCACTTGACCTTTCGCCAACCGACTACCACTTTTTTAAGCATTTGGATCATTTTTTGGCGGAAAAAACAGTTTAGGAACGAAGAGGCTGTCAAAATTGCCTTCGACGAATTCACAAACACCCGAAAGTTGGATTTCTACGAAACTGGCATACACGCTCTTAAATTTCGCTGGGAGAAGTGTTTTGAATCGACAGCTATTTTGATTAAATAAATAAATTTTTGTGAGCTTTACAGGTGTTTCAAATTTTAGTACAAAACCAGCCATTTCATTTACAACAACCTAGTAGAAAACGGAAATATGGCTAGATATGGGAAAAATGGAAAATAAAACATTGTAAACAGAAAACGAAATTCTTAGCTCGGAAATTAAAACCATTCATTCTAATTTCAGAGCGGCATATATCAATAAATTGTTTTCTCTTATTTTTAAACTCTTCTAATTTCCGTGAGTCCTAATTTTCGAATGGTTATTGTATAGTACAGGGAGCAACCGCACCTGGCGCGGAAGTTTTACCAACAAGTCAGCAGCATGAAGCGTTATACACACGCCACAAAAATACTTGGCCTAATTCTCGTTTCCTCAAAGAAAGCGGACTCGCGCGGAGATTTATCACGAACTCCGTCCAGCGGAGAAGCGACTTCACAGACGGAAAAAGGAAGCCTGGGAGATCCAACAGGTCTGTGAACTCGAAAAGTACAAAGAGCAACCGCACCGGGCGCGCAAGTTGTACCAACAGATCAACAGGCTGAAGCCCTATACACCGCGATGCTCATCTTGCCAAGACAAAGAGGGAAATCCGATTTCCGACAAAATGAGCATATCGGAGCAATGGATTAAGTATTTTGATGAACTGCTCAACAACCAAAATATTGGCGAGTTGGAGGTCCCAACTGAAGACGACGGACAAATGCTCCCACCACCAAGTGGCAAAACCAATCAACCCATAACATCAAATTGCACTGGTCAAACGGGAAGAATAAAGATAGGAGACTACAACTTTGAGACCGCTGCTAATTTCTCCCATCTAGAGTTGAAAATCATAACCAATAACAGCTACGACGATGAACTCCGCGCCAACAGAGCCTATTTCTGCTTACAAAAACATTTCCGCTCGAAACGTCTCACCATAGGGTTAAAGCTTTCCTTGTACTGGGCAATGATCTTGCCAGTTATCATGTATGCCTCGGAGACTTTGGTTCTTAGTAAGAAAAATTTACGAACTCTTGGGCGCGTTCTAGAGAAGAATACTCCGAAGAATGTTTGTCCCCCTATATGGGGATGGACGATTCGGTAGCCCATATAAGGACGAAATCCATGAGCGAAATCTGTGGATAAAATCCAGCTCGATAGCTTGGGTTGGGCGGATCACTTAATCCGTATGGATGAGGATGATCCAGCCCGGAAAGTCTATAAGGGCAATATCTATGATAGGAAAATAAGAAGAGGCAGACCTTGCCTGAAATGGAACGATGGCGTAGGTCAGGACACCAGACAGTTTTTATTCCATCAAATCCCATATAGTGAAATGTTGATATTTATCCGTAATTGTTAAATGTTTATAGGAACAAAAAAACAAAAGACAACATGCAATCCAAGAAAAAATATAACCATTTCTCTTTATGCTATTAATTTCCAATTAATTCTTCTAAATATCGCGCCTTTCTCCTATACTAAATTAGAGAAAAACATTATATACATCTTGAATTGCATACTCTGAGGCGATTCATTGATGATGAGTACAGTTCCAACGGTAAATACATATACTGCATTTAATACCTTTCACTTTAAACTTCATCTGAAGCCAGCATTTTCAATGGCCTACTGGCGCTTTTCATATTTTTGCTGCCTCGCAACAGATGTGATAAATTCATGGTAAAAACATTCCGACAAATATAGTTAATTTTTCACTCCTACAAGATTGCATCTACGAAATTTTCTGCTCTACTTTCACTGCTCGGATTATGAACCTTTTAAAAAGATTATTTTTTTCTCACTACTCCATTGTGTTTTCTCATTCAAATTTCCCTCATCTTTGCGAAAATATCTTTTCTGCAAATTGGGCGCCTGCATGAATACCAGAGCTATGGAAGTGGGAAAAAATTCCTTGTAAAATGTGGAGTGCAGTAGGTAGACACCGCACTACCGTTCGCCCTTCTCGGCTATAAAAAATAAGACTTTCGCAAACAGAAAAAATAACGGAAAATTACTTTCTGTTATTGAAAATTTCCAAAATTGTTATTTACAGTCACGACATTTGGGGGTGTATCAAATAAGATGAACGTGATATGTTAAACGTTTACAACGAGGCAGAAAGAAAGCTGCGAATTCACTTGAAAGGAGGATTGTTCGATTCAGGTTCGTGGGGGAAGGAGTACCTTTCGAAGTGCTTCATGCTAAAACATTGGGATAAGTTGCAATGCTACACTTTAATTATACTTGAAATGTAGATGAGCGATTTATATATTTTTTTTTCGCTTAAGAGTAATGATAAAATGAGATTGCGGTGGCCAAAAGACCGCCTTGTAGTAGCCGCAGACGACCAAGAGGGGAGAGCGATTCGATCCCTCACGTGTCCGTTGGTTTCCTGTAGATCTTTAGGTCTAATTTCTTTTGCTTCCTGCTGAACAGTAGGTCCAAGAAAGGTAATTGACCTTACTCTTCCATCTCCAAGATGAAGTCAATACTGGGATGCATTCTAATGAGGAAATCGTTCGCTTTTTCCATAACGATTTTCTTGATGATAGCGCAGACACCTGCTTCTTTCAAAACATCTAACTTCGTCTCCAGGTGGGCCATGAAGATGTCGCTGATGAACGAGGAGAGGGGGTTCTCTATAATAAAGTAGTTTTCCTCCAACAGATTCTTAGTAGCTTTACATACTGTTTTATCTTACCTTTCCATTGTGAATCTTCTTACTGTCGATGATGCCAATCTTTCACTAGAGCGCTTGCTTCTTTGACCGGGATACTCCCAAAAAGAGCCTTGATGAACACTGAACACTGAAACTTCGCCTTCTTCAATTTCTCCAATAAATTGCAGAGCCTTGGAGAACTTACTTAAATTCTTGACCGATCGTGCTTCCATATTTTTGAATTGCTGCTGCTGCACTAACCATTTGGCAATCTGATGCGTGAGCGACATTTCCGCAGAAAACAGTTCTCTTTCCTGGTTTATGGATTCTGGGTAGCTATTTGACTTGAGACTTTCAGTCTGTTAGTTCTCAAAAGTGATTGACATTCCTTAAAAAGTCTGTCCACTTTTCTAACGAGCTTTGCTAGAGGATTGGTCCTGAGTCTTTTATCCATTGTCTAACTTATCCTTCACCTGGTTTTCGTAGTCCCTTTTGTCCAAAACGGTTAGGGTTCCCCCTTTAGCGGCTTTGATATAATAAACGGACTTTTTAATGAGCTCCTTGATTATCTTCTCTCTTTGCTGGTGTTTCTGGCCTTTCTAGTGTCATTTTTCTGGTCAGCGTCCAATGTTACTGCCCTGTTGCGTTCTTTCTGTTCTGGAGTGATTGATAATATCCGGCAGTATGCAACGATTCCCCCTTCTACCTTGATGATGGGAAATGGATTTGCTCGATCTTGGAACTCTACATATTTAAAGAATTAAAACTCGACACCGACAAATTTCCTACAAGTCTCCTATATTCACGCTGGGAGTTCCTGTAATTAAGCGAGTCCTCATTCTTATTTCTTTCTGAAAAGCACGATTCAGACATCATCTGGTTGATTTACTGAGGTTTGCAATTCTCGATCGGGAAACCGAACCCTAGTGAAATAGGGGCAGGCTCTTCAAAGCACTCTAAAAATGTGCTATTTAGAATTTCCAATCGATTTTCTATTGCCAAAGAAGCCTTTAGTCATCGAGGCAGCTATACTTTACTGAAGTTCGTCTGAATTCTAAGTAAGGGTGGTTTGATTATGAGTCTTCATCTAGACCCACCCAACTGTAACTGGTCAATTATGTCACTCCTGTCAGATCAATTCTTCAAACTGACCACGGACTAATCGAATGCCGCTATGTTTCAGCCTTGATGGATATTAGAACCCCTGTATGCCACTATAAACCTGAATCATGGATGTATCATATTAACAAAAAATCAGCAGGGTGGAGCCTTATATAGCTCGATTCACATCCTGCTGAGATAAAGAGGAAAGTCTGACTTCTGACCGTACGGGGACATTGGACTGATGAGTTGTGTATTTTGTTGAACGCTCAACAACCTGCATACCTTCGACTGAAAATGGCGGACAAATGCTGCTTCCACTAGGCATCAAAGAAACAGTCCATGCAGTTCATCGGCTTAAGAAACATAAATTGTTGGGAATGATGGAATTACAACCGAATCAGAGGCTACCAGGCAATTAAGCAGTTCATCAACATATACTCCAGGTTTGAAATGGTAAATCCATGCTTAATAATTGGCAACCAGGCATTGTCTGTCCGGCATATTATTATTATTCTGTTAAGGGAAAGTCGCACCGCGTCCTTGAAGAACTATTGTGCCCCTTTTACTGGTTATAGTGTACCTATTGATCATAGTATCTCAAGCAGGCCTGTAACCGTTAGGAACTTTAGTATGTTCCCCACTTCCAGATGTTTCAGCTTTGCATCTGGTATTAAGTGTTCTCCCAGATGTCTCGACCCACTTTGCACAAGTGTCGGACACTGTCCCAGGACGTGTATAGAGGTTTCGTCCTCCTCCTCACAAAAACTGCAGGCAGTGTCCGTAGATATCCCTAGCTTCCCTAGGTGATAGTTCAGCCGACAACGACCAGTGAGAATTCCCACTATGATTCGGAGGTTCTTTTTGGTGAGGTCTAAGCAATCCTTTGTACGCATGGGTTCGTATCCCCCAATAAGCACCCTGGACTGCTCCATCCTTGGTAGGCCCGCCCAATATAGTTCCCTAAACCGTTTCTCTTCGTTTCTTAGATTCATAGCCATGAAACCGTTTCCGATTCCACAGAAGGGTTCTGGCCCGTGTAAAGGCATCCCTGCTTCCTTCTTGGCTAGTTCATCCGCTGCCTCGTTGCCTTCCAACCCAGCATGGCCTGGAACCCAAAGTATCCAGACCTTGTTGGACGAGCCGAGTGTATTCAGTCTCTCAAGGCATTCCCATACCAGTTTAGAGTTCACTTGGTTGGACCTAAGTGCCTTGATCGCTGCTTGGCTATCGGTGAGAATAGCTATATTCTGCCCCCTGTAGTTCCTTTGCAGATTAAAGGAGGCACATTTGCCTATGGTGTAAATTTCCGCCTGGAATATGCTAGTGTACCTGCCCATTGGCTCAAAGTACATTTTGCTTGGACCAAAGACACCGGCACCCGCTCCCTCTGCTGTGAGGGATCCGTCAGTGTATCAAGTAATCAGTTGCTGGTTTAAGCCGTATGTCGCAGCCACGCTCTCCCAGTTTGCCTTGTTACTCCAACGTGTTCCAAACTTCTTATCGAAGTGAAACCTCTTTGTCATGTTGTCCCTCGGTATCAGTCATTCGATTTAGGCAGCTCCCCGCCTCACTCATACTACCGGCCATCCTGAATATTGATCTCCTTGCCTGCATCTGTATGTGCAGATGGAGAGGGGTTAATCCCAGAAGGACCTCCAGGGATGCCGTTGGGCATGTCCTCATTGCCGCACTGATACACACGCAAGCCCGCATTTGGAGCTTATGTAATTCCCAGGCTTGTGTGCTGAGTTGGGTTCTTCCTGCCCAGATTACCGCTCCATAGGTAATCATTGGCCTTACTATTGCAGTATATATCCAAAGTAGTATCTTCGGGCTGCAACCCCATTTTTTTCCTGCTATGGATCTGCAAGTCATCAGAGCCCTCGTGGCTTTCCGACAAGTGTTTCCGACATGTGTCTTCCAGAGTATTTTTCGTCTAGCGTGATTCCCAAATATTTGACCTCTGTTTCTCGTTTCACCCCCATTTCATGTAATGTTATGGCTTTCAGGAGATCCAGCTTACGCTTCCTAGTGAATAGTACTATGGTGGTTTTGGTTGGGTTGATCCGCAGTCCCACCTTCCTGCACCAGGCACTAGTAACCCTTAATCCAGTTTGGATTCTATCACATAGGGTATTTTCATATTTGCCCCTCCAGATTAAAACAATGTCGTCCGCGTAACCCTGGACTTGTATTCCAGTATTAGTTAACACGTCCAGGAGTTCATCCACTACCATACTCCACATGAGCGGCGATAGTACTCCACCCTGTGGACAGCCTTGAGTGGTGTTCATGATAATAGAATTTATACTGTTTGTACTTCTATTTGTCTGCTTTCTAGCATTTTGCCCATCCAGAGTGCCAGGGTGTTTCCCCCTCCTTTGCGGCTCAGGGCATCCTGTATCTCTGTGTGCGATGTGTTGTCGAATGCTCCTTCGATATCCAAAAACGCGCACAGTGCAATTTCTTTTGTTTCTATGGCGTCCCGTAGTACCTCTGTCAGCTGATACAGAGCAGTTTCAGTTGACCGTCCTGCCCGGTAAGCGTGTTGACAGTGATGTAGGGGATTACGCTTTAGAACGTTAGTTCTAATATAATTATCTATGACCTTCTCCACCGTTTTGAGTACGATCGATGTTAGGCAGATTGGTCTGAAAGATTTAGGGTGAAAAGGATAAGGGATAAGGATAAAGACCACTTTTGCCCGTCTCCATGCCCTTGGTATATAACCCAGTGCTATGCTCCCCCTTACCACCGTCAGAAGAGATTCTAAGATAATTCCTAGGCCTCTCTGGATAAGTGCTGGGAAAATGCCGTCTACTCCGGGAGATTTCATTGGTTTAAAAGTTCTTCTCATTCAGGTTTAATGGTTCTTGTTCCACCATGGTACATCCCTTGATGACTTGACTGTCGCTGGCCTCATATGCGTCAATGACGATTGTCCGGTATATAAAAAGAAGGTAACATTTAGTGCAGCAATCGTAAGGATTTGCTGGCAACCATATATAAGTTATTTGTCGTTTTCTGGCTAGCTTGTTAGCCTCATCCGCTCAGAACATCATAGTCCAATACGAAAAAGGCATCAATACACAACGGAAAATGTTCCAGTATTCTCTTTGTGGTGGCTAACGGAAAAAACGGGCCCTCAGTTACATCCTCGGCGACTTCAAGGCCACCTATGATAGATGACCCTACCTGAAAAAGTGATCGTGACGCAAAGGCAAGTGTTAGAGTCACTACCATCTTCAAGTCCGCCTAACTGCTGGCCTATGCTGACGATATCGACATTATTACACATTAATTGAGTCAAGACGAAGTACATGTGGCAACGTCAGTATAAAACAAGACAATACAGCCTTCAATATCAATGGTTAATTGAAAACAATGAAGATAGGAGACCGCAGTTACAAAACAAAACAAAAGCGGATAATGGCTATCATGACGAAATTCGAGCAACCAACAGAGTCTATATCTGCTTACAAAAAGAAATTCAGATCGAGGAGTGAATCCTCCGAAGAATTTTTGATAGCATATAGATCGGATGAACGATTTCGTCGCCTAAATAACGCAGATGTCACAGCCGTTTGGTTGTGGATCCACCTCAATAGGCTGCGCTGAGTGGGTCACCTAATCTAGCGCGAAAAATCTATAGGGATAATACTATTGAAAAAAGAGGTCATACCCTGCCTCAGATGATGTGAAAATATGGTCCAGGACACCAGCTAGCCATTAGGAATATCGAATTGGTGGACCTATGAGCAGGAGGTGACATCGGGCCCAGAGGTCAAAGACGCTGCTCAGCGTTATGGGCGTACTGAGAAAAGATCTGTTAGGAAATCCTAGATCAACATGGAAAGTTATCCACTTCTATAGCTGTTAAGCTTTTCCTAGTGCAAAATATGCAAAATGTAAGAAGATGCTGAGGCAGCTAAGGTACTAAAAAAGTGAGAGAATAGCTCCCAAAATACAATGGAATAAAAAAAAATTTAAGAAAAAAGAATATGTGCTTTTATTAAATATTGAGCACTCTCTCTCCCCTAACACGATACCAATCGAATGACAAATGTTGGGGTGAAACAGCGAAATTACAGAGCTGTGGGCGCTATGTTTCCATACGAGGTAATTCTCCGAAATCCAATCAAGTCGAATGTAGAGCAACGGCGAAGCAGCCTTGGAGAGGTTATACAGAGAAACCAGTTTTAAACAGTAATGGGAGGATGCCAACATAAGGAGCTGCCGGAAATACTAGTGAGAGTTGACATTCCATGCATAGACCCAATTGACGATGAGAAGATTATGGAAAGTGCCATCTACAACAAGCTTCGACCCATTGTTGAAACTTTTTCCTTGTAAAAAAAGTATTTATTAGGCTTAAATTTCAGAATTTTATTTAATTATTTAAAAAGTAAGAAAGTTCAGCTAATCTGATACGTTCTCCCTTCATCCTTTTATACTAGTTTTGACGGCGGCGAATTAATTTGACCATGGCTTATCGCTTCAACTAAACGATTTCTGTATGAAGTTTATGGCGTTGTGCTCGTCGCACTCGATGTGCTATTTTTAAGAGCCGGATTCTTTCCGAACAAAATTTCTTGATTTCTTAGTTGCGATGAATGCTCTAAAAAGTCGAATATCACCCACTGTTACAACGATTACTTCTTTATTTCGCTCCCTGAAGCAATACAGTTGATCCGCGGGTTAAAGAATATGGTGCCACCCATTCTGCAGCATTGGGGCTCTTCTCCGTTGCATATCTCTTAGCTGCTGATGAGACCCTAAATATTGCAGTGATTCCAGTGGTACCTTTAAACCAAGCTTCTATCACGATTTGTACTTCATTAGTGGATAACTAGTTTCCTCTACGATAGTACCGAATCGCAGCAACTAGATCACCCTGTTGGCATTAACCCAGCGCTGACTGCCTTCTCCCCAGCATTCCACAAATAGTTGCCACCAGAGGCGGAGGCTCCTCTTATACTTACTTCAACAGCTCGCTCCTGCAAGCTACTTCGTAGCCTAAGCAACTCTTCTGTCGATGTTGCCTCTTCCATTAAGGAAGCCGGCAAAGGATAGCACCTCTGACCGTGTAATAGCTTACTGCAAAGCGATCTGTCCTCATGACCTTGGCATCGTTGCCCAATCATCCTCTCTCTCTAATTAAAATCGATCGATCACGGTACTACGTCGCGGGGTAACATCAGTTACTAATTTAAGTTCGTGCTGTTACTTATTATCTGCCTTCAAAGCTCATCTTTTCTCAACGTGTTGTAGATCGTCTTTGTGAATTTTTCCACTGTTCTCCCAGTTATTTCTGAAGCTATCAAGTGCTCCACCTCCGCCCTGTGCATTGGCATTTGAGAGCAACATACAGCGCACCTGCCGGAGTCATCTCGTATGTTGAGTCAAGTTCTCGAAGTGGTGAAGACAGCACGCATGTACCCCTCGAGTCCGCTGAGAAATTGGGTTAGAATGTAGCTGTAAAGGTCCATATCATCGTTTTATCTGGGATAATTTTTTGAGTCTAGCGTTGGAAATGACAGTGTCAATCGCCCAAATTCTTTGTTATTTTGAATCAGTCATAACCGTGTATGATATCAAATGAAGGGTTTATGAAATAGATTTGACATTGGTTGAAAAGTAGTCGGGTGAGGGGTTAAAAAGTACATTTCAAGGTGAGAGAGGAGTCAGAAACTACCAACCGAAAAATCTGAAAAATGTTATGAAAGTGCCTCTTTATAAAATTCAACCCTCAAAATACATCTCATTCTGATCTATGTTCAAATAAAGCTAATAAGCTAATATATATATATTCAAACAGCTGTGCGACCATGCCGCCATAAACCCTTGGGGCGAGGCTTACAGAGTGGTGATGAAAAGGCTGCGGAAATCACCCCAGGTGACCTGTCCGCGCCTGCTGAAATAGATTGTTGCCGCTCTGTTCCCTCTCCACGAAAATAGAGGAAGGCAAATTTTTGTCCAGCTAAATGACGGCATAATACCGCCTGTAACTGTGGAGGAGCTGCGGGAAATATGTGGTAGGCTCGGTGGCAGCAAGGCCCCAGGTTTGGATGGCATCCCCAACCGAGCTTTGAAACTGGCAGTGAAGACTAGGCCCGACTTTTCGCCAACACCTTCGTGGCGTGCCTAAAAGAAGGAATATTCCCTGCCCAGTGGAAAAAGCAAAAGTTGGTGTTGCTTCCGAAGCCTGGCAAGCCACCTGGAAACCCAGCGTCCTATCTGCTTGTTAGATACAATGGGGAAGATGATGGAGAGAGTCATCTACAACAGACTCCTGCCCATCGTCGAAGCCAGCAATGGTTTGTCGGAACGCCAGTTTGGTTTCCGACGCGCCCACTCTACGGTGGACGCAATTAACATGGTGGTAAACCTGGCAAAAGGTGCACTGATTTCTGGCGGCTGCTGTGCCGTGGTGGCGTTGGATGTCAAAAACGCATTCAACTCGGCCAACTGAAATAGAATCAAAGGGGCGTTGGCTGACATAGGTGTCCCCGGATACTTAGCAAATTTGGTGGAAAACTACCTCTTAGAGAGGACTCTCTGGTACGGGACGGATGAGGGCCCCAAAGAGTACATTGTCACAGCCGGGGTACCACAGGGATCGGTACTTGGTCCCCTGTTGTGGAATATCATGTATAATGGGGTGCTTGCTCTTCCCGTACCAGAGGGGATTACGATTGTAGGTTTTGCTGATGACCTAGCTGTGGTTGTTGGAGCTAAACACTCAGAAGATGTGGAGGTTTACGCGACGGAAACTGAGAGCGGTAAAGTCCTGGCTAGAAAAGGCCGGGCTGACCTTGGCGGACGCGGAAACTGAAGCGGTCTTAATAACGAACCGCAGAAAAAATAACACTGTGAAAGCGGAGGTCGGTGGACATGAGGTCGTATCAAAGCCGGCTATTAAATACCTGGGGATAATAATTGATACCAAATTGAGTTTTAGGGAACACCTAGAGTATGCATGCCAAAAGGCAGCCAGTGCCACCACGGCACTTGCAAAAATGATGCCAAATATTGGTGGACCGAAACATTGCCGGAGGTTGGTGCTAGCCGGAGTGGTGCGCTCCATCCTGCTCTACTCGTCGCCTGTGTGGGCAGAGGCGTTGCAAACTCTCAGAGACGGAAGCAGGTGAGCTCGGTTTACCGGCGGACGGCTTTGAGGGTTTGCAGTGCTTTTAGAACCACATCAGATGAGGCAGTATTGGTGGTGGCAGGCATGATCCCGGTTGACATTCTGGCCAAAGAAATGAGTGTCCTGTACAATGCAAGACGTATGGAGGGGTGTGGCGCGGCAGGATCTGCAGCATTCGAAATTTATTTCGGATGTTGCGGATGCGGACGGGTAGATGGCGCTGAACGTCGAAACTCTCCACTCACGCGTTTTCAGAACGCACCGGGTGCGGAACACTTCAGCGCGATCATTAAAAAAATATTATAATCAAAAAGGCTCCATCGGTCAGTCTCCTATAAGTGCGGAAAAAGACTATTACTAAAGTTGTTCGTTATTTTCTTATACCGTTTTTGATATTAAGACTGAATGTACAGAGACTGAATTGGAAGTGTTATTTCATTGATTTGATATTATATCTAGACATAAATATGTTGACATTTAAAATTTTTATTATTAAAGTGGTGACCCCGACGTGATTTAGTTTGGTTGTGGGGTCTATAAGGGACTTATTTTGCAAGTCCACCAGCAACCCATAGTGACACAAGAAGTCTGCGCCTAATATGGGGAAGCTGACATCCGCCAGGATGAAACGCCACGGAAACGTCCTACGCAAGCCAAGACTCACGTCCACTTGCCTGTACCCGTATGTATTGATGCGGGATGAATTTGCTGCCGCCAGTTTGAGGGGTAGTGGATATAGTCGATGATGCTGGGGTACGGGAAGAACCGAAACCTCCGCACCCGTGTCGACGAGGTAGTTGCGCCTGCTGAGGGGGTCGAAAATAGTTAGGCGACGTGGCGCTGCGCTCTGGGTGGCCGTCGCCAAGACCCCCCGCGGACCTAGTTTTTTGTGGTAGGCGCGAATTTGCAAGGTAGCGTACATCTTGTCGCTTTATCTCCGAAGTTACGATGATACCAGCAAAGCACAATGTGCTCGAAACCAGTAAAGCACAATGTGCAGCACCACATAAATACTACTGGTTCCCCGATTTTCTCAAAGGTGCGTCCTCTACCACCCCAGAAACTGGCTATCGCGCGGAAAGAATTTGAACAACTTGTTCAACAGGGTATCTGCAGGCCCTCAAACAGCTGTTGGTCTTCCCCTTTACATATGGTCCCTAAGCCAAATGGCGAATGGCGTCCCTGTGGGGATTACAGAAGGCTAAACGCACAGACTGTTCCTGACCGATATCCGATTCCACTCATCCACGACTTTGCGCATCACCTCGCGAATTGCCGCATCTTTTCGACCTTGGACTTAGCCAAGGCATACCACCAAATCCCAGTAGCTCCTGAAGACATTCCAAAGACGGCAATATGCACACCCTTTGGACTCTTCGAGTTCACCCGAATGACTTTCGGATTGTGCAATGCGGCGCAAACCTTTCAAAGGTTCATTCACTCAGTCCTGCGAAACCTCGATTTCTGTTTCGTCTATTTGGATGATGTTTTGGTCGCTTCTTCTACTGAGTCTGAGCACTTAGCCCATCTCGAGTGCATTTTTCAACGTCTCCTTGAGGCCGGTTTAGTCTTAAACGTTGAGAAGTGCAAATTCCTTCAAAAACAGGTGAGATTCCTCGGCCACTCCATTTCCTCTGAAGGAATACAGCCCGACCCAGACAAGGTGCAAGCAATAACAAGCTTCCCGCGTCCAAAAACAGTGAGGGAGTTGAGGAGGTTCTTGGGCATGCTAAACTTTTACCGTCGTTTCCTGCCCAAGGCCGCCCATCACCAGTCCGTTTTGAACGCGTACTTGTCTGGCCCCAAAACAAAAGACACACGAGAGATTGTGTGGTCTGAAGAGGCTGTCTGCGCGTTCAATAAATCCAGACAGCAACTGGCTGATGCTACACTTTTGGCATTTCCTCATCAAGATGCACCCCTAGCCGTTTTTGTTGATGCCTCTGACATCGCAGTAGGTGCTGCCCTTCACCAAAAGGTGGACCAAGTTTGGCAGCCGTTGAGCTTCTTCTCGAAGCAGTTGAATTCCGCTCAACGGAACTACAGCACCTACGATCGCGAACTGCTCGCCGCATACCTGTCCATTAAATACTTCCGTTTCTCCCTAGAAGGCAGGCCGTTCACAGTGTTCACGGACCATAAGCCTCTCACGTTCGCTTTGAAACAGAAGCCCGACAAAGCGTCCCCTCGTCAGCTTCGACACCTGAGCTTCATAAGCCAGTTCACGTCAGACATCCAGCACGTGTCCGGGAAGGACAACATTGTTGCTGACGCTTTGTCTCGTGTCTCCGAAGTTAACATCCCCGCCTCACTCGATTTCTCGGCTATTGCCAAGGCGCAAGTGGATGACGCAGCACTTCAGAGCCTCAAGTCCAACCCCAAATACAAATTTCGGGAGTTGCCCATCTTCGGCTCAAACCTCTCGCTCTGCTGCGAAGACTCGGAAAAGGGACCTCGGCCATACATTCCGGCCACATTTCGCAAGGAAGTGTTCCACGCAGTTCACGACTTGGCGCATCCCGGCATCAGGACAACAAACCGGTTAGTCACCGGAAAATACTTCTGGCCCTCCATGAACAAGGATATCAATTCCTGGGCCAGAGAGTGCATCGCATGCCAGAAGTGTAAAGTCTCCAGGCATGTAAGGAAAGAAGTGGGCTCATTCCCCCGCACTACCAAGCGTTTCCACACAATACACCTCGACATAATAGGGCCTTTGCGAGACTCGCACGGTTACAGGTATTGCCTCACAATCATCGACAGGTTCACGCGGTGGCCTGAGGCAATACCTCTGAAAGACATTACGGCGCAATCTTGTGCCGAAGCCCTCTGCCGAGAGTGGATACCTCGCTTTGGCGTCCCTGCAGTGATCATCACTGACCAGGGAATGCAATTTGAGTCCACCCTTTTCTCCGAGTTAGGCAAACTCCTGGGTTTTAAACGCCAGCGGACTACTGCATACCACCCGCAGTCCAATGGGATGCTAGAACGTTGGCACCGGACGCTGAAAGCCGCCATTATGGCACGCGACGACCCGTCCTGGACTCAAGTCTTGCCTCTCGTCCTACTCGGCCTTCGAACAACCCCGCGGAGCTGGTTTACGGGGAGAACCCAAGACTCCCAAGCGATCCGGTCTTCGACAAGAGATCGGGTCTCACGGAGTCGGGGTTGGTGCGTCTGCTGAGGGACAATCTCCGACGCATCAAAGCGCCACCGCCCACTCGACACTCGTCCATACCTGCTTGTTCGCCCAAGGAACTGGACACGTGCACGCACGTGCTGATCAGGACGGATGCCGTCCGGAAGCCGCTGCAGCCTCCATATGAGGGCCCGTACCGCGTTCTCGAGAGGGGAGAACATTTCTTCCAGCTCGAGATCGGTGGTCACAAAAAGGCGGTCTCTTTGGCCAGGCTGAAACCCGTGTGCGCCCCGAAGCAACGTCGTGTCCGCTTTGTGGATTAACGGCGAGCGAAGTTCGGGGATCCGTCGCCGAAACCCCCTAGGTTTCGTCTGGGGGCGGAGTGATGTGGCGCGGCAGGATCTGCAGCATTCGAAATTTATTTCGGATGTTGCGGATGCGGACGGGTAGATGGCGCTGAACGTGGAAACTCTCCACTCACGCGTTTTCAGAACGCACCGGGGAAGTGGAGAGCCAGCGGTAAAAAAGTGCCGTTGGTTGGGACAGTAAGGACCGCATGGAAATAAGTCGGTCTCTTCTGTTCCCAACCGCGACACGGAACACTTCAGCGCGATCATTAAAAAAATATTATAATCAAAAAGGCTCCATCGGTCAGTCTCCTATAAGTGCGGAAAAAGACTATTACTAAAGTTGTTCGTTATTTTCTTATACCGTTTTTGATATTAAGACTGAATGTACAGAGACTGAATTGGAAGTGTTATTTCATTGATTTGATATTATATCTAGACATAAATATGTTGACATTTAAAATTTTTATTATTAAAGGGGCATGAACAGCGTAGAAATGCGGCAAGGTCAGAGTCGCTTGATCTCTGGCAACGCAGATGGGACGAGTCTACGAAAGGTCGGTGGACGCACAGGCTCTTTCCCAACATTAGGGTGTGGCTTGAGCGAAAACATGGGGAGACCAACTACCACATTACCCTGTTTCTCAGGGGACACGGTGGTTGCTACAGACAGTTTCTGCACCGCTTTGTGTTGGATGATTCTCCGAACTGTCCCAGATGTGATGGTATACCGGAGGCTCCAGACCGTGTGATGTTTCACTGCCCACGATTTCCGATGGAGAGAAGGAGCTTAAACCAGGTACTGGGCAGGAGTGGGACCCCGGAGAGCTTGGTTACTGAGATGCTGGAGTCCGAGGAGAAGTGGCTTGCGGTTGGCTCCGCAATCATCCAAATGCAAGCGGAGTTGTTGAAGGAACAAAGAAGGAGGAAAGCTGCAAATAGGAGAAGGATGAGTGCCTAACAGCAAACCTACCCCGCGAAGTAATAACTTAATTGTGGTCCCGCGGGGCTGGGGCTGGAGAGACTGGGGGTGGTTTTTAGTGGGTGCGAATACCACACGCGCCCGCTGTAGTTCCGGCGTTCGGGCGGTGGAGCTGCGGCGGACGTGTCTTTCTAAGATTTTCCACTTCCGTGTACGTACAAAAAAAAAATATAGTTAAAAAAGCCCACGGACCCTCTTCCCGCCCAACCGGACCGAGGGGCGGCCAACCTAAGGATGGGCTGAAGGCAACATCCAAGGGCCCGCATCACAGCGATGATGCGTTTCAACGCAAAGTGTGTGCGACCATGCGAAAATGTATTACTACATCCCGATTGTCGCAAACACTTCAGCCAATGACGCGGAGGTTCTACACTACAGAGACATGGATCTTATATCGAAGACAGTGCGGATCAAGACTGAAACCTATTAGGTCAGATTGTTACCGGACAGGACTCTTCGGACTATAGCACAGGTTGCAAGGATAACCGCTTTTTGCATCTCCATGTATAGTCCAGCCCTAAGATCGAGCGTTTTCAGCGCTTTATGTAAGATCTGCGGGACTAATCCTGTCGCTGAAATTACTACTGGGGCTACTTCGATCTTTTGTAGTCTCCAAGTCTGCTTCATATCGTCTGTCAAGGGGCCGTAGTTCCGGATTTTTTCGTGCTGTTTTTCAACAGTGTTCCGGTCCAACGACACGGCTACATCGATTATAAAGCACGCTCGTTCTTTCTTCAGAAGCAGAACTAGATCGGGTCTGTTATGATTAACACTGTGGTCAGTGGTAATAGTGTGATCCCACAGTAGTTTGACCCGATCATTTTCCAAGATTCTCCGCAGAGTATACTTATAGTAAGGATGGTAGGTTGCCACTAAGTTATACTTCAACGCAAGGTTTTGATGGAGAAACTTGCAGACGGAGTTGTGACGATTGGTGTACTCGGTACTGCTCAACATCCTGCACGCAGATGTTATGTGCTGGATGGTCTCCTCTTCACAGTTGCATAACCTACAACTGGAGTTAGTGATTGAGGAGTCGTAAAGAATGTACCGTTTATAATTTTTTGTTGGGAGCGAAGCATCCTGAATTGAAGTTAGGAATGCTTCGGTCTCATAGAAAAGTACACCATTTGTCAACCATTTGTTGGAGGCTTCGATGTCAAGCCCTGACAACAACAAATTTTTTATATGACCTCCGTGAATGGGTTTTTTTTTCCACATGTCGATCTTCTGTTGGACTGAAGTAACATTTGACATGGGATCCCATTCTTTGCTTCTCAAGTTCAAAGGAGATAATTTATTATCTGCCATGACGGTAGCCTGATGTATTTGGCTAGAGGATTGTGTCTCATAGAAAAACTCACGAAGAGAATGCACTTGATTGTAGTGCAACGTTTTTAAATCAAGTACCCCCCTTCCTCCCTGATGTCGAGGGATAGTGATCCTCAATTTTTCGGCAGCTCTATTGTGCATGTTGTTGTTTGCAAGAACTACCCTTACCCGTCTATTGACAGATTCTAAATCGGTATTACTCCACTGTATCACACCGAAAGTGTATAGAAGGACGGGAATGGCGAAGGTGTTGATGGCCATGATTTTATTTTTCCCGCACAGCTCAGTTTTAAGGACAAGATCCAGACGCCGTTCAAATTCCCCCAGCAACTTAGATTTAATTATTGCCACAGCAGGTGTTGTTGCTTGCAATATGCCGAGGTATTTGTAGACGTCGTCCGAATCCATACCCTCAATTCGGATATTATTTTGGCTGTATCCTTCGTTGTCGGTGTGTTTTCCCCGAACAATTGTTTTTATGCGACATTTGTCCAAACCCAACTGCATGCCGATATCCCTGCTGAACTGGATGGTGATGTCCAGCAAGGAGCGAAGTTGGTTCTCGTCTTTGGCATACTTGCTTGACTTGGAACCCGTATTTGCTTTCAAGCATAAGATGGGATAGCGAATTCAAAGCCAAACAAAACTACACTGGGCTTAGAGAGTCGCCTTGGAAAATGCCACCCCTGATTGGTATCTCTCCTGATGTTTGTGAGGGTACCGATAGCTTCGTGCTCCAATTCTTTATTACTGTTCTCAGAAGAAGAACGACATTCGGGTTGATGTAGTAACCACGAATGTGATATGGAGTTAAAGGCTGATTTATAATCGATGTAGGCTGTCGAGATATTTCGTTTCTGATGAACAGCATGCTTTACAGCGACCGTATCGATTATAAGCTGTTCTTTGCAGCCTCGGGAGCCTTTTGAGCATCCTTTTTGCTCCTCAGCATGTATGATGTATGAATATCAAGATGTTTTGAGATGTTCGCGCACAGAACTGAAGTGAAGACCTTGTAGATGGTAGGAAGACAAGTAATTGGTCGACATTTTGAAGGGCAAGAGACACCCTGTTCCTTGGGGATGAGGAAAGTTATCCCCTTGGTGAAAAATGGTGGAACTAAATCAGTATAGGTAATCATATGATTAAATTGATCTACCAATATCCTGTGAGTGCTCTTGAACCGCTTCAGCCAGAAGTTGTGAATCTTGTCAACTCCTGGCGCCTTTCAGTTACCTGCCTTGTCAAGGGCTGCTTCAGCGTCGACTTCAGTTACGTCAGGCATGGTCATTTCGGGGAGGGCCTCGCATAAACGCATAAGGTGTGGGAGCCACGCTGCTTCTAAATTGCAACGGCTGGATTCGCTCCAAACACTTCTCCAGATCCAGATCGAGGTTACTTTCCCTATCTGAGTTGGTGAGATTTTTGTAGAATCCCCGTTGGTTCTGAAAGAACAAGGTGTTGTTTGCCCTTCGCTGAAAGCTTTTCTGATACCTACGGATGCGATTGGAGCATACCGCAAGTTTCTTCTTCAGCACCTCGAGGATTTCTTCGATTGGCATATCATTGGACAGATGGTAGTTTCCAATGATGTTCGCAACGCATCTGTGCACTCTTGGTGATGGATTTCCAAGGAGTGCTTGCGTCACACGACCAATCTCCTTTCTCAACTTTTCGTCTCTTTTGTTGAGTCGAAACACCCAGAACGGTAAAGTCCTTCTGCGCATACCTCTGTTATTCGCTCTAAGATGTTGGTTATGGAGACGAATAACCGTGGCAGCTGCAACGTAGATCAGGCTGTGAACCTCTGTAGCAGTAATCTCGCTAGCCAAACGATCAGCCAAAATTCTGTCAACTACAGCAATGATGTTAGTAGTTGCCGAAGTAAACTTCAGTTTTGGGATCTTTGGCCTAGTATTTGGGAGAATCTCAGCATACTCTGCGAATGCGACCTGGAATGCGGTCAAAGCGCCATTATAAATTGGGTCGACATCCCCAGTTACTAAGTTTCTCCTGACTACTGGATTCATGGAGTGCCTTACAGGTGGAGTACTTATGTTACTCTTTTGACTAGTCCGGTAATTTGATGACTCCAGCGCGAGCTCAAGTGAAACCTCTTGGAAGATTTGTTGCCTAGTTGGTAAGGCAACTCGGTTGTTATTCACTATCACCCGGTATTGATTGACAATGTTTTACTCCGGAACATGACTTAGTTCGGGGAAGCGGGTTATGAACGCGTCATGGAGTCGATGTCTGTACCCTGATGGATTCCGTTCCAAATCCGTGACACCTTAATAGGCGCGGACGATAAATTCGTTAAGTTGGTTCGTCCAAACCATACGACGCCTAGGTCTCCCGTCCCTGGTGGTTGACGGCATAACCGCCAAAACATCCAAAGGCAAAGAGCCGCTCTGATGTTGTTGAACGACTTTTAATCGTGTTGGGTACTGTCTTCGTGTCCCTGGGGTCCCATTAAAAGAATTTGAAATATTTTCCCCAATTCTGTTCCCACGATTGTTGGGGAGGCAGTCAATCCCGCAACAGAGCCCCAATGTTGCAATGTCCAAAGGTAGGGAAGATATTTGGAGGGGAGCCGCTGAAATACAGTGTAACGTCAATTCATCCGATAGGCGCGTCGATCCCTTCACCCCGGATTACGGATTTGTTAAGGAGGTTCACTCCCTCTGAACGGGAAGAATCTGTAAGGGAGGACTACTTATTTACACGACTACTTATTTACAAGATTAACTTGCGATATTCGTAGCTGACCCGGTGGGTCATGTCATTATCCGCAATTCATGACACGCGCCTGGTCGCATGTAGCTCTGCGTTTGCAACTCAGGTGAGGATAAACCTGGTACGTCAGGTAGGTATATATATATATCACAATATTTTCAAATTTTACTAGAAAATATCCCTTTAATTCATTGTATGATTAGAAAATTCTGCTGAAACATAAACTGTGATATTGGGAACTTTGATGCAAATCGCACTGTTATTAACAAACTAGTTGGGAAAAATTTTTAGCTTCGAGTGAATTTATTGTACGAAAAGGGAGTATGGAATGCCAGTAAAACTTTAAAGTGAATAGTCTGGCGTATTAAATTCAGACACACTATGACCTGCTTGTTACGTACAAATGGAACCATCGCGCGACCAAGTATTCTGATATATGAAATACTTGAAGCGCCGAGATTAACATTTCTGACGTTTTTTGTTTTCAATGATTTTATTTGGCAATTGTTCGCAAAGTTTATCGACGATATCCACCATCCAGGGCGCTATTCTGTTTTCACAGGTGAGGATATAATCTAAAAGCAGGATTAGATAACAGCAGGTTTATAACAAATGTAGCCAGAGGAGGCATTATGGGCAAATTCCGCATATACCTCGTCAGGCCTATGTGTACATATGGATGTGTACATAACCCAAGATAGAAACGCAAATGAAATGAAAGTTGTTTGTCTAACCAAACCCATTTGCTCCCTTTCAACTTTCCCTTTTCCCAGGAAAGAAATGCCATTAAAACATAAGACCCCAAATGATATTAATTTAAACTCTGCATTTACAATAAAAGTCTAGGTTAACTTCGAAGATCAGAAATTCATAAAAGACAAACAGCATTGGAAATATAGGTTGCGGTTTGCAACCCATAAAAATCCGACAGCCAATAAATTAAAATCCTCCCTTTATATAGGGAACCAACGAAAATGGTGTAATTCGGGTTGTATTTTTGTTTGCTATAAACCAATTTTTCATCAGCGATATGAAATGGAACTGCTCCTTGCATTGCATCCTCAAACGAAGAGACCAT
Organism: Hermetia illucens; assembly: GCF_905115235.1. Classification (NCBI taxonomy): domain Eukaryota; kingdom Metazoa; phylum Arthropoda; class Insecta; order Diptera; family Stratiomyidae; genus Hermetia; species Hermetia illucens. The sequence continues at coordinate 67,753,862 of NC_051849.1, read as the reverse complement.
GTTCTCTCACTTTTCTCCTTTTCAAATTAAGTTGAATAGCACAATGACACAATAGTACAATAGCACTGTAAACATAAATACATTTTTATGGCTGCACATATACATAGTTGGATACTTTGAGTTTTCGAGAAGAGGATTGGAATTATAATTAAACATATAATTTATGTATTTTTGCTGTGTTAGCTTTATATCATTATTCTGTAAGCTTTGAGCTACCAAAGAATGAGAAAGGATTGAAAACAAGGGAACTAAAAATGTGATATCCGAATAATTAGATTAGTTCGGGATTTAAGTATGCTTTTAAATAAAACCTTAATAGGATTAATTCGATGTCCGTCCGTCTGTCTGTCACACCAGGTTTATTCGGAAACCGTTGCACCGATTTGCACGAACATGTGGTCTGTGAATCCCTTTAGCAAGTGGCGTCATTTTGTGTTGAGTCTAAGGGAGGGCGCCTCCCTTACATGCGAAAGGGAGGTGTAAATTTTTTTTTCACAGAATGTGGTCATGTGGGTTCAAATGAAAGGGTTCAATTAGTACTTTTCGCAACTGGTCCTATATTTGATATTGGATGAAATATATATGACCACCAAAAAGTGTAACAGGACTCGTTCGCAGAACCTAAACAACCGAAAAATCTGAAAAATATCACAATACTGAATCTAAACGAAATCTAGGCCGTTCCAATATCTGCATAAATTTAGTTAGCATCTGCACAAGTTAGTTAGTTTAGTACATTAGCATATTTTAGAAATTTAGCCGGAAACTCTACTTAAGTTCATGCTAGAAGTGCATTTGGCAGTGGTATAAGGGATAATATAAGGCATAACCTTGGGATCCAACTATTATTATCAAATTTATAGAAGGTGAAACTTATACATTTTATGTGCATTTCGTGCATTCTAAAACATGTATGACGTCATCATAACATATCAATTCGTCAATATCACAACAAAGTGACCTCATATGAATTAATCCATCAATATCAATTACTCGGGAACGCCATATGTATGCATTTACATGTATATGCTAATGAATCTTTGGGGTAATGCTTAATTCAGATAGATATATAGTATTTGTATATTAAACAAGCGGTATTCCATATACGTACTGTATATGTACTTATGTATGCTTTTGTGTACGAAATAAATCGAGAGTATGTGTACGATCCATTTATATACATGCATAGATTAATATAGTATTCTATAATAGGCTTACGGTGAGCATAATATCTACGTCTATAATATGTACGTATATCTTGTAGTTTGGAAAAAATACGGGGGAATATATTGGGCTTGTAGCCATATACGAATGAAAAAATATGCGTAGAAATACGTAGAAAGCCTTTATACCCGAAGCACCAGCTTCCGGTATTCCGACTTGTTTTTTTTTTTGGACTGGGAAAATCCATCATGGATACGCATCTGGAATCTAGGACACATATGCCAGACTCTTATAGACTAAAACCTCCCATATTTTCTCTACAATCTCCCCGCGGGACCACCGTTCTAGTATTGCTCCGCGGGGCTGTTCAGTTCTTAGCTGTTCATTCTATATTTAGAACCGCTACCGCTTAGTGTGGCGTTAATTGCAGAAGCTTCTCTTCTATGCCTACGCTGCGCTTCAGCTTCTTTAGCTTCTCGTGGATCCGCGTTACCATTCCAACTATCGCGCCCGTTGTTATATTTCATTCCTCCATATACCTTACCAGATTTTCCACCGTTAAATGGGTATTTAGTACAGTTTCAAGGTTTCTCCTTGATTTTTCAAATCTTGCGCAGATGAAGAAAACGTGTCATCTTCGACTGCAGTTTCACACGTAGGACAATCGGGCGATTTGTCGAGAAAACTGTGCCCCGTTAAGAATTGAGTCAGATTGTAACTCGTCTCACCGTGGTTTCGCACAGTCTATATATATAGATATGGAGTAAGAGCCCGCGGACCCCAGACCTACGTCATAGTATAAAAGTTGAAAGTTTGTCTGTGGAAAGTCCCCACGGGTATAGAAACGATTGCGTACTAATGAGTTTCAGTCCTAGTGGGTTCGGCAGATAAAAGCTAACAAAGGTGAGTAAAGTTTCTATTTAATCACGTGATAGTATAAAGGGTAATTTTTTATATGTTCTTCGGGGTAATGTCAGAAATTAAGTTTTATATTGCCAAACAGTCGTCATAGTGGGAACCCCTCGCCAAACACCACTAAAGTCCAATGAAATGTTTGTTAATCTACGTCATAGTATAAAGGTTGAATTTTATATATTTTACTTGTGTAACTATAAGAATGTTTCCTCTGCAGCCAGACACTTTGGGTAGTGGCAAAACCTGCCAGACCAGCTGCAAGTGAGCATTTAATTTCTAAAGAAAATTTCTTTACCCCACTGAATTAATGTTCAATTGTAGCTAGGACTTCAGTCTGGGAAACGAAATTTTATGTGTGAAAAAAGATAAAGCTTTCCAAACGCAAAAATTGTGTTTTTCTTCCCCAAAAATTTTCCTGTTTAATCTATTTTTCCTGGAATTTTTACATACACAATGTATTAACTTTGAGGCAAAAAATTAACCTCCCTTTTACTGTCATAAAATTTTGTTAACATGATTTTATCCTAGGTACTCAATTTGTGGTACTTATCGTAGGCCACTCGTGAGGACTTTCCACAGACAAACTTTCAACTTTTATACTATGACGTAGGTGTTATGTTTGGGATAAGCTTCTGTGCCCCTCGGACATCTTTCGCCTAGTTCCACCCTGTTTGTCATGTAGCTAATGACCTCATTCGCTCACTTTGCCTGTTTACGCTCGCTTTTTGCCTCATAGACTAGAATATCCACTCGGATCGTCCCCGTAATCACGCATGCTGCCTCAAAAGATGTTGTTCGGTAGGTACAACATGTTCGGAGAGCGCTTAGCAGATATGCAGCTTGAAGTTGTTTGCGATTTTCTCTCATTTTAATCGCCGATGCCCAGACTAGTGCCATGTATAAAAAGACAGAGCTGATGATCCGCGATAAAAGTAATAGTCCGCTGTGTTTCGGGCCACCTATATTTGGAAGCATTCTTGCCAGTGTTGAGCTGATAGTCGGCGCTTTTTGTCCAGTAGGTGGGGTTTAAAGCTTAGCTTGGAGTCGAATGTTACTCCCAGGTATTTCAGCGATGACTGAGAGCTAACAACATGCATTCCAACGCAAATTTGAACAGTTTTCTGTTTCTGCCGCTTTGTAAAGAGGATCAATTGGGCCTTGCGTTCAATAAGTTTCAGCCCGAAATCTTGATCATCCATATAGACTCGTTCGCATAGATCTCTACTTCGCGGAGGTGATTGGATATTGTAACCACTCTAACGTCGTTTGCGAATCTGACGACAACGGCTTGCTTAGCTACAGGAAGCCGTAAAATGCTATCATACATTAAGTTCCATAGCAGAGAACAGAGAGCAGACCCCTGCGGAACTCTTCGAACCTTCGTCCGAATATAAAGTAGTTTTCGCTGTCGGAAGTAGTCGAAGGATATATTTAATACATATTTTGGGGTTTGTTGCGCGATCATCGTTTCGATGATACAGTTCCATCAGGCAGAATTGGACGCGTTCTTGATTTCGAGAGTCACCAGTATTTCGCTTCGTCGTAGGCTTTTCTGGCTAGCTCAAAAACCAATTTCTTAGCATCAACGGCTGGCCGAGCCTTCCGGAAGCCAAACTGCTATTTTGATAATTAACCGCCGCTAATAATTATTGGATATAGCCGGTTATTGATTAGCCGCTTGAGGACCTTGCCTATTGTATTCAGAATACAGATAGGTCTATATGATGTTGGTTCACTTATCGGCTTACCTGTCTTCGGGATCAATACAAGCTTTTATATTTTCCACTTTGCAAGGAAAGACTCTTCTTTAAGGCAGCCTGTAAATACCTGTGCAAACATGCTCGGTGCCATTCTAATTGCCAGTTTCAGCGCCTTTTTGGGGATTCGATTAATACCGGGGACTGTGGTATCCTGGACCCTATTCATTGTATCCAGGACTTCGTCTACGGTTATACTTACGGCGCTCATTGGGACGATTGTTTCCGGATGTTGAGGAAATAACGTCGAATCTATCTCCCACAATAATCTAGGGCGCATAATAGGAGGGGAATATTTGCCTTTTATTCCGACATAACCGATTTGTACATTCCTCCCCATGGATCAGAGTTTGCCTCATCAAAGTGTGACTTGAAGCAATAACTTTTACTTTTCGTAATGGCCCACTACAACTTTTCGCGTGCCTGTTTATATTCGAGTGGCCTTTGTTCATGCTCTGGCGTGTTTCTTCGGCGTTGACTCCGCCTTCTGACCTTCAGGCATTCCGATACTTCGATACTTCGCTATGTCGGTGTTCCATCTGTAGTTAGAGTTGCGATTCCGAAAATGTGTACATCTAGCATGGAAGCGTCGCATGCTTGGTATATCTGTTGGGACAACTGCGATGCTTTTTCTATGGCTGTTCTAGTAAACTCGGTGTTCCTCTGCAATATCTCCAGAAATATATCCTCATCAAGTGCTCCTGGTGATGATTTGCTGTTGTGGGCCCTGGGCAATAATATATATCGCCTGGTGGTCGCTATACGTATATTCTTCGCTTACATACCAGTGTAGACGCTTGACCAGCGAATCACTTGGGAAAATAACATAAGAATCACGTTATGTGGTTGCAATTGCAATCTTTGATTTACTGCGTAGAAGACAGTGAAGGTTCTAAGTGCAGTCCTTCGCCAAATGATTTTCGCCTCCATATATTCGTCACAGTTTGGATCTATCGGTGGTGCTCATCATTTGTTCACATCGTCTGTCTGCCTGTCTGTCACACCCGATTTACTCAGAAACGGCAAAGCCAATTATCGCGAAAATAGATAGTCTGTGAACCCTTTACATACCATTTTGCACTGTTTTTAAGGAGGGGGGGGGGATCTCCCCATACACATGAAAGGCGGGTGTTATATGAAAGGACTGACTTAATACTTTTCGAAACGAATAATATTTTTTTGAACACAAAAGTATGAACTAAAACAAGGAAAAAATCAAACCAGTCATCCTATCTTATCATTGACAAGGAAACATACTCGCTAAGCAGGACGAAACAGTAGGAATGGTAAGGTATAGCATTTCACTCTTCACTCCTGCAATCAGTTGTGTGACCATCCCGAAATAACTCTTAGATTCGGACCTACAGAGCGTACCTTAGATGACCCTCACACGTTTTCTAAATGAGATTGTTGCCACTCTGTTTTCTTACCACAAAAACAGCGTAAGACAAAAAGTGGTCTAGCTCAATGAATGTGTGTGGAAAATATGTGGTATGGTGTGGCTAACAGAAATTTGGAGCTGGCAGTGAAGACTAGGTCCGACTTTTTCGTCAACACCCTCGAGGCATGTCTAAAAGAAGCAACATTCTTAATGAAAGAAAGCTATAGGTGGTATTGCTAATAAGTTCAATGCAATGGTCATCTAAAACAGACTGCTAACCAAGCTCGAAAATAGCAACGGCTTGCCGAAGCCCCAATATGGCTTTCGGCGCGTCCAGTCTATGATATGAGCAGGAGGCGTGATGGTGAAACTACTGTGCGTGTTGACATTGTTTCTGCATATTTTTCAGGCCTAGTCAACATTTACTTCTCGGAGAGAACGCGCATAAGAAAAGGGAGGCGGTGTTAGTAATGAACTGTAAAAAGAAGAAGAAAGTGAAAATTGATGGACATATGATAATCTCGAAGCTGTCAAGCCTTAGGAAATACCTAGAATATACATGTCAAAAGACGGTTGATGGGTAAAAAACGCGGACGGAGGTTTCTTTTACAGGAGCAATTGATTCTAATCCACGCATCATCTGTGTAGGCGGACTTGCTTGTCAACTCTGAGAGAAGGGAGCAGATGAATTCGGTTTACCGACTAATGGATGTGCAATGCTTTTAGAATTACATCCGATGAAACAGTACTGGTAGTGGCGAAAATTATACCAATCGACATTCTTCCCACAGAAGTGGACGTGCAGTATCCTTTAAGAGGTATGGAGGGGCACACATAACGCAAGAATGTAGCATGGTTCACCAAATTTTGTGACAAAAGGCAGACAAGCGGGAGTATAGTTAGTGTACAAAATGTTAAATCAACGATATGGAGCTGCGAAAGTCGAGCTATAGAAAATGCGGTACCATCAAATGGAGTAGCAAAGAAGATAATGGAAAAGGGCGTATATTGCTAGAGACGTTCTCACGCCTAGATGGTATTTGCGAAATTTTGATTGTTTTTAAGGTTTTGTGTATTAAAATCAGTTTTTTTTTTGGAGACGGTTGTAGCGATTGATACCAAATTTGGTAGAAAGGTGGGAACTGTGAACGCTTACGCATATAGTGAGCTACATCCTTTTACTTCGAATCTAAGGGGGGTCCCCATACATGCAAAAAGGGGGTGTACATTTTTTTTCATCAAAGATAGTCATTTGGGGTATCAAATTAAAGGTCTCGGTTAGTACTTTTCTAAGCCGGTCTCAGTTTTAATATTTGTTGGAAAGGTGAGGAGTGCAGGGGGTTGAAAGTGATAATTTCTTTATCAGACCCATTCTCAGAAACAATCTAACCGAAATCTAAAAAAAGTGAAGAGGCTGCCACTGTATGATGCTTAGGCCCCAAAATACCCTCCATACCGATATCTGTTCAAATAAAGTTAATAATAGTACATGACTATAATTTTTAGTAATTGGCCCCCCCTTAAGTTCCTCCTAGAATCGCGAAATTTTGGAATAATGTAGGCTATAGCATAGAGCATGATCTTACCAAATTTGGTGAAAATCGCACAAGTAAACAAAGTTATAATAGATCAAAACTGTCGCTTAGGAGATGTAAAAGCAGCCTTGTCTCCAAATTTATAATTATAGTTTTTAATTCACATATTTTTTTGGAAAGTTTATTCTATTTCCTTCATTTAACTGTCCATTCTTGGGGTTTCATCTATCCTTGAGAAAAGGTGAACAGTCTATTCTTGGGCCTTTATTTCTTCCTGAGAAAAGTTCAATACGTTCAAAATATACTTTTATGTTGAAGGAATCTGTCATTCTGGTAAAATTTTAGTGGTACAAAAAAAATGTTTGTCTATTGATTTGCTAGATTTTGTGAACTAAATTAAAATGTCTATAAGTGTTTCACAACGGCATAGAAGTCACCTTCTCGGTAAATATATCGCCGCTTGAGCTGCGCTACAGATTTTTTCTAGTTTTAATGACGTGAATATTGTCACGTGCTTATAAAATAAGTCAAGCCTGTGAATGAAATCGGATCAATAAAGCCATGTTTTCTACAACAAAACTACTCAAACCTAAAAATAACACTTGAGTTTTAAACCATATTGTGCGATGCTGATGAACGCCTGTTTGTAGTTTTGATTTTGAAAAATAACATTTACTTTTCTCACCCCTTTTCTCACGCACCATTCCAACCATTTCAGAAGGGTTACCTAAATTTGTACACTCGGCACCCGATTTTAATTTATAATTGGTGTTGCACATTTTTATAATCGGAAGTGCATGAATTGGTTCCAATGATGTATACGTAAAGTACGGGTTAGACGACAAAAAGAAGGAACGTATAAAAGATTCAGTTCTACTGCCTGTAGTCACACGACCGATGGGTGAGAACAATTGCGGCTTATCAGGAAATAGGTGTAGCAAAACTTCAGTGTATTTGAATCACTTGCTGGTCAGGGTCTGATCTGAAATATACGGTTCCAAGGAAAACCACTAATTTCAGAGGCCTAATAAGGAAATTTTTCCAGGAGGTTTGTCCACTTCGTACTTTATAACTAACCATTTTCATCAGAAGAACATGTCGAATCAATATCAAACAAATTTAACATCAAGTAATGATGAAAAACTTTTGTTAAAATAGTTTCCAAATGGTTTCATCCAGGGTAGAGGCAACTCATCAGATGCTGCCCCACTTCGGTCTGAGAGCAGCGTGACGGAAAGTGACAACATGTGAAAAACGTTACGTGGCTGAAACTTGGATATAGTTCGCACCCTTGTCGTGTTTTCCACCTGTTGCCACTTTCGGTCACGCTGCTCTCAGGCAGAGGTGGGGCAGCGTTTGATGAGTTGCCTCTACCCTGGACGAAACCGTTAGTCCATCTTGTAGGGAGCAGGGACATTATTCGTAAAATCGACAAACTTCTAGACATCTCTACGATGAAACGAAGCAAGAGAGGGTTGCTTGGCAAAATGTTGGCAGCGGTCTTTGGGATCACTGATCATGTCTATATGATGTGATCAGGTCACGATTCTACAAATAATGATTCGGAAAAACCTATTGCTCAATGCCCGGATAGGCACATACAATTAAGTTGCCTATAACAAATTAGAAGAATTCTTCAAAACACTGAATGAAGTCATCACGTAAGTAAACAAAATGAGCCGCTGGTTCCACAAGGTGGATGCTGTTAGCCTGAGCGTGCAGATCGTATCGACACATCTAACATTGTATGGCCATGAGGATATCTTGAGTTTGCTGAACGCCGATATTCTGTCCACGAACATCTAGAAAGTATTAACCAAAATTAGTCCATTAGATACCACAAGTTCCGAAAGGACGAATGTCGATGCAGGACGATAATGAACAAATCACAGTATTCGGCTTCTTTACATTAACGGAAGCATGGGTATGACATATTCCATGTAACCGCGATAGCCCAGGCAACCGGGCATGGGCACTTTCTGGTCCTTCGAGACGATGCCGCAATTGTTGCCGTAACTTTCAATCCGGAAAATTATTTCGAACTAGTCGAGTCTGCGCTCATACACACAGCATATCGTCTTCTTCTGTGCCCAAAAATTCATCAAGGACATTGATTCGATACGCAACTATCATACATGACAGATACAATTTACAGGAGGCAGCACAAACCGAGTTATCCGATGGATAAGATAATACAAAACGACACGTCGTGGGAGGAACTAATGGCACCACATAGCAGGTTATATGTGAGCTTCATACCACCCACTGTTTCAGTAATTTGTGATGGGCGATGGGCGGAATAATACACGCTCGCAGCAGTGGTCTAATATGAAAGAACGGCCTGTTGCTTCGATAAGTCCTAGCGGAGGTACGGAAGGTCATGGGGATCAGCATATAGGAGATAATGCCTGGTGATTTCACTAACTAGGACAGTTTACTATCATATATTCCCTCAATCGGAAGGATTGGACAGCAGGTATTCATCAAACTAACCATCGAGATTGATCTAATCATCCAACTGAACGAAAAACAGCGAAGCTTCATCACCACTCTGTTGTCTCAGTCTGTTGAACTTTCAATAGGTAGCATTAATAATAAGATAATGATAATCTTATTAAACATAGCATCGTAGCCTTTCTTTCGTTAGAATTATATATCGAATGTTACTTACATTAACTTCAACATAATAATCCATAGGCCACTATTTCGGCTCAACGGACCAATTGTTAAAAATTCCTTGGTACTGCTCCAATTTCCAAGGTGAGTTTGTTGGGGCGATGGTGTATAATATCGTTCTCAGTTGTTGTAGAGAACAATATTATTTGAGTTTGGGGATAAGAAAAAAATAAACAGTGAAACAAGAGATTTATTTAACTTTCATCCCCAAACCCAACTCTGCAACAATATTGAACGATATTATTCACCATTCCCCCAACAAACTCACCTGAGATACCGGACCGGTAGGAGTGAGCTTTCAACATTGCCGTTTTTTTTAAACATTAGTTTATTTGAACAAAACTGGCCTGATCAAAGTATTTCCCCACTCTAATTTTCCTCCAGGTATCTTGCAATCACATGCTGCCTTGGTGATACCAACTTCCATTCCTAGATTTAATAAATATAGTATTCTAATCCTTGGAGTAGAAAAAAATCAGTTGGTGTTCTTAAATTTTCTTGTACATTGCACTTTCCTGGTGCTTAACAACGGCTTTTGTCCCTCCAGATTCAGATACCCAAGCTCCTACTAATGAAACTAATGTGAACTGCTGTTTGTAAAGTACGTTAAACGCAATCAAAATCGTAACTATAACCACAAAGAAATGTACTGCCTCCATCGGTTCCTTTCTATTCACATAGACCATGAATATGGGCGCATATCCTCCCTGTCCTCAAAAGTTATAAGAATCCTCTTCTTTTCTCTAACTACAGCCATATTGCTACAGCAAACTTTTTGAACGGGTTAGACTAGTCACCATAACATTCGAATACGGACTGTTCCCCGAAGCAGAAGAGAAATTATTTCGGCCGTCAATCCACTCAAAAGGAGTAAAGCCATTGTGCTTGATGGTCTCCCCGCAGGGTTATTTATCGCTGCACCTGCAATTACTGCATATCTCCTACTTCCACTCGCCACTCCCCAGAGAATAGATGAAGGGGATGATCGTTCCAAATAAGGGCAGGCGTTTTACCTGTTTTTAGTGTGATAATTGGAGGATTATCTGTGTTCTCCTTGTTGTCGCAAAGATAATAGCTAAAATAATCTTGAAACGCATCGAAGAACATCTCTAAAGCTTGATCGATAGAGAACAGGCTGGGTTCCGTTCCGGATCATCCTGCATTGACCACATCAACTCCCTATGCATCATTTTGGAACAGCGCACGTAGTTTCGATTTTCTCGTTGTATCTGCTCTCCATCGGTTTCAATAAACCTTTCGATAACGTGAGTAGGGAGTGTATCTGGAATGCTATATGTAGAAGGGACATCCCGGAGAAATTATAGCTATTATCAGAGCGACAAATGATGGTGCAAAATGTCAGTCTTTTTGTTATCGGTAACGTTCTTCGCTTTGCCTTGTCTAGAGGACCAAGAGGAATTCAATGGATGATGATATCCTTCCCCAACCACATAATGACAGCTTTTAGCTTCCCCACCGGATCTTAGATCTTGGCCAAATGCCTTTGGATTTGGAAAGAGAGGCAAATAAAGTTGGGCTGTAGATAAACACCAACGAAACCACGGTTGTCAGTCTGACGGGACATCACACTCTACCTATCTGTATTAATGGTCAGAGCATCGAAAGCGTCGATCAGTTTGTATATCTGGGAAGCATGATTTCTGCCGACGTTGGCACCGAAGTGGATGATGCCCGACGCATTAACAGTCCTAGATCCACTTTCGGTGCCTTGTCCAGGTCAAGTTAAGACTGTTTTGTGCTAGTTTCCTTTCAGTGTTGGTATGTAGTGTGTTACTCAAAAACCCCAAATCTTCGTGAACACCTGCCGTCGTCGTAGTGTCATAGACACTATTTCAAACGAAGAACTTGATCGGTCCACATGCATGACATCCATACGCACTGTGATCGAAAGCAGGAGTGGCAATGGATACAGTATACAGCAGATATACAGTAAGGAGGAGCAACAATTGCATTGCGGTCTATGCCGTGCAGTGGAATGCACTTTTTCAAGATGGCCGACAAGTGGGTCGTCCCAAGGGTACTTGGTGCAGAACAGCAGCGAAGGATTGCAGGCGTCGGGGGGGGGGGGGGGGGTCATAGGGGAAGCTAGAGGGCATTTTAGGTAGTCGCTAACGATGTCACGTAGGTGTGGTCGGCGCGCTAAACCCCACCAGAGTGACCAGGTTAATCCTGACCTCAGTTGCAAACGCAGAGCTGCATGCGATCAGGCGCGTGTCATGGGTTGGGATAATGACATTTGATTAAATTCTTTTAATGAAACCCCAGGGACACCAAGACAGTATCCAACACGGTTAAGAGTCGCGCAACAACACCAGCGCGGCTCTTCGCCCTTGGATGTTTTGGCGGTTATGCCGCCAACCAACAGGGACGGAAGACCTGACATCGTATGGTTTGGACGAATCAACTAAACCGATTTATCGTCTGCGCCTATTGCCGTGTCACGGATTTGGAACGGAATCCATCAGGGTACAGGCACCGAACTCATGACGCGTTCATAATCCGCTTTCCGGAACTGAATCATGTTCCGGAGCAGAACGTCGTCAGTCAATACCGGATGATAGTGAAAAACAATCGAGTTGCCCTATCAACTAGGCAACAAATTTTCCACAAAGTTTCACTTGAGCTCGGTTTGGAGTCATCAATTTACCGGGCTGAATAAAGAAGCAACTCGAATACTCCACCTATAAGCTATAGCAGAAGCTTATTGACTGAGGATGACTACCCAATTTATAACGAGGCTTTGACCGCAGTTTAGGTCGCATTCACAAAATATGTTGAGATCCTCCAAAACGCTAGGCCAAGGATCCCAAAACTAAAGTTTACTTCGGCCACTACGAACATCATTGCTGCCGTTGATAGAATTTTGTTTGACCTTTTGGCTAGTGAGATTACTGCGACAAAGTTTCATGGCCTGGTCTACGTTGCAGCTGCGACGGTTATTCGTCTCAATAGTCAACAGCTTGGAGCGAATAACAGAGGTACGCGCAAGAGGAAGTTACTGTTTTGGGTATTTGGACTCAATAAAAGGGTCAGAAAGCCGAGAAAGGAGATTAGGCGTGCCACGCAAACATTTCTTGGAAATCCACCACCAAGAATGCACAGATGCGTTGCCAACATCATTGGTAACTACCAAACTACCATCTGTGCAATGATGTGCCAATCGAAGAAATTCTCGAGGTGCTGAAGCAAAAACTTGCGGTGTGCTCCAATCGCATCCGTAGGTATTAAAAAAAGCTTGCAACGAAGGACAGACAACACCTTGTCCTCCAAAACCAACCGGGATTCTATAAAAATCTTACTAACTCAGGTGGTGAAAATAGCCTCGATTTTGATCAGGCAGAAGACTTCTGGAGAAGCGTTTGGAGCGAATTTAGCCATTGCAATGAAGCAGCTTGGTTCCCACACCTTATGCGTTCATGCGAGGCTCTCCCCGAAATGATCATGCCTGACGTACCTGAAGCTGACCTAGAAACAACCCTCGAAAAGGCACATAATTGGAAGGCGCCAGGAGTTGACAAGATTCACAACTTCTAGCTGAAGCGGTTCAAGAGCACTCATAGGGTATTGACAAATCATTTTTATCAGATAATTGCCGATCCAAAATTACTTCCAGAATTTTTCACCAAGGGGATAACTTTCTTCATCCCCCAGGAAGAGGATGCCTCTTGTCTTTCACAATGTCGACCAATTACTTGTCTCCCTACCAACTACAAGGTTTTCACTTCAATTTAGTGTGCGAACATCTCAAAACTTCTTGATATTCATAAATTGAAAGCTGAGGAGCAAAAAGGATGCGCAAAAGGCTCCCGAGGCTGTAAAGAACAACTTATAAACGATACGGTAGTTTTAAAGCAGGCTGTCCAGCAAAAACGAAATATCTCTATAGCCTACATAAGTCAGCCTTTGACTTCATATTGCATTCGTGGTTACTGCAAGTGTTATGCTTGTATAAAATCAACCCGAAAGTTGTTATTCTCCTGAGAACAGTGATGAAGAACAGGAGCATGAAGTTATCGATACCCTCACAAACATCAGAAGAGATATTAGGCGATGACGGTTTTACGGTTTCTTATCAGGGCAGAGGCAAATCGTCAGACGCTGCCTCACCTCTGCCCTGGGAGCAGCATCACCGAAGCAGCTCCCAGATGTTAAGTGCTCCTTTATTTAATTCGCAGAACGCAACATGACTACGAATTATATTGAGTGCAAATCCGTCCTATTGGCCAGAGCTTCGCCAGAGCAGAAAATATTTGTTTGAGAATTGTGGGGTCTTAGGACTTAGAATGACAATAATTAAATCTAAGCTGCTGGGGGAGTTTGAACTGGGTCTGGATCTTATCCTGCAAACTGAGTTTTTCGGCTAAAATAAAATCATGGCGATCAATACCTTCGCCTTCCCGTCTTTCTATATACTTTCGATGTGATACAGTGGCGTAATACGGATTTAGAATCTGTCTACAGACGGGTAAGGGTAGTTCTTGTAAACAATAAAATGCACAGTAGAGCTGCCGTCATCAGGGAGCAAAGGGAGAAGGGGGGGGGGGGGGTACTTGATTTGAAAACATTGCACCACATTGCACACCCCTTGGCGGACGATATGAAGCAGTGGGAATTTCAATGACGGGATTAGCCCCGCAGAATTTACATAAAGTGCTGAAAACGCTCGATCTTAGGGCTGGACTGTACATGGAGATGCAAAAGCGGATATCGTTGCAACCTGTGCTATAGTCCGAAGAGTCCTGTCCGGCAATAGTCTGCCCTAGTGCGCTTTAGCCTAGATTCGTACTGTCTTCAATTTAAAATTTATGTCTCTGCAGATTATAACTACCGCGTCACTGCTTGTTAGCGTGTTAGCGACAATCGGGGATGTAACAATACATTTTCGCATGGTCGCATACACTTTGCGTTGAAGCGCATCATCGTTATGATGCTGTGGTTGTGCATTTTTTTCACCGAATGCGATACATAGTTAAATAAAGTTCATAGTAGTATATTACCATATTTGTTATAAGTACATTTTTAGAAATTGCGTGGGAGCTCCCTTACCTTTATCCTAGAATCATCCACTTTTGCAGTAATATATATCATAGAGTAGAGTATACTACCAAGTTTGGTGGAAATCGTGCTATTATAAAAGGTCAAAATTGTCACTTTTGTTCAAATTTCTTACACTGTTAAACTTTGAATGTCAGTTTCATACTAAAGTGAATGATCAGCTTCGGGTTTCCCGACTCGTTTGTTCGTTCGAAGCTCCTTATATTATTTCCCGCCAGGCAGTTATCTCGCGTAAAGCTATCGGCCCCACCTCGAGAGCCCCTTCAGCTTTCTTCGTTTGCAGTTTTTCGATGGAAAATAGGACCTGGTAACGAAGTGGTTAGTGTTCTTAGTTCAGCTGGCGTTTCCTAGGTTTATGCTTCGCCTCTTGACCGCGAATAATACTTATAATTACCGCGTGATATATTCATTTTCTCCTTTTTGTGAGAATAATAGTGAAAGAAAATTAAACAGACAAAACTTGAACATCTAAAATAAGTAATGTTCATTATTCTCATTCTCAAAGGAAAGTAATAATTATAAACTTCACCATCTAAACAATTGAAATTTAATATTGAGGACTGATACGTCTTTATATATACATATCCACTTTGTTGGAAAACGTTGAATGACTATCCACATCCACATCATAATTCAACTGCTCTTCGGAAATTTTAAGTATTTACCAAAGGAAATATATATGGATACGTACATAGTATGTGTATATACATAACTTTCTCAGCTGGCCGCCTTGAAATTAAATAGGGCCAGCTTACTCAGCACTTGGCCCACACAATTAGTGAGAATATTCTACTAATTCTCTTTTCATTAAAACAAAATTGATTAAAAAAACAGGATCAGAAAACATTTGGTTTCCTTCTTAGAAAATCAAAATCTGATTACATATTTTATTACAGTCTTATTCTTGAAGGCTGATCGTATTCCTGGTGCAAATTATATCTAATTACCACAAGTTTTCCTCTGATCAACAAGATTTCAATCAATCCGTTCGTTTTCAAAATTAAGCACGGATAGTCCGGAAGAGCGGATATCCTCGTAAAAAGTGTAAACAACATTTTAAGAGGATAATCGGATTTGCGGTTGGATGACCCTTATTAAAATTAGTTCAATCCCAATTGAATAGAGCCAAGAGTCTCAAACAAGACACAGGACGTGTTAAACTATAAAATCAATGCGCACCAACAAAAGAACTGGCGAACGCTCTTCCATTTCTTGCTTCACTTCAAATCAAACCCCCATTTAAGCTAATCCCAAGGATAGGAATCCCCTACCAGAGAAGGAAAGGAGGCAAATCGAAATCAAATAGACAAACGGGAAAAACCTCAGCGCTTCCGACACTTCCCGATTATCCATTGAAGCAATGTTACATGAAATCACTTTTCCTTTTCGCACCGAGTTATTTTTTTAAAGGGTAGTCGTCGGATGCGGAAGGCATTTAGTGTAGCGGGCACGTGACTTAAACAAATGCACAATGACATGAGGGAATGGATTCTGTTCTACCACACGACTCCCTATTTTCCCTAAGCATCGTGTAGTCACGAAGAAAAAATATAAATGGAAACGGAAAATATAGTTTTGCGATGGTACTCTTCGTAAGGACTCTTCGATAGAATCGCTTTGCCGTGCAACAAAATGAAAATATTTGCTTTGGGATGGACAATGGCACGTGCAATTCCGGGGTGTGATCCAAACATGGTAGCACAGTATCGGAGTGAATGACACGTGGCTTATTTTAAACGTCGCCGATTTAATATCTAAGTTCAAAGTAAATAAAGCGTAATGCGGAAAATTGTAGTGAAATTACACATCTCGTTTCAGACGTGATGCTACTCACCCAGGAATATATTTGACATGAGAATGCTCCTTTAATTCAAATTGTATAACTCAATTGATTTATAACCAGCACTGACGCAAGAAGTTCTATGCGAGGGCTGAATAAGCTTAAGTTACTGGCTGTCGCTGCGGTGTTTTCTGCTCTAAAGTCAGGCTAAATTGAATTGAAACCAAGCAGGTAGACATGTAGGTAGGTGTCAGTGGCTGTTATGAGGAGCCCAATTAGCACAGTGGTGCGTCGTTTTGACAAACTCCTAAGACCTTGACTCCTGTTATGGGAGAAAGGAGACAGAGTCCAGCTGGCTCAGATCTTCAGAGCCAGCATTCACGAATGAAAACAGCTCTCCCACCCTGCAGCTGCTGCTGTTCATAGCATGGCTCTAGCTAGAGCTGGGCAATCTCAGAGGAAGTGCCTGAGATTTGTTTTAGGAGGGGCAAATGCACCTTGGTTTGGCACAGGTGGCGAGCCTTCGCTATCCAAACTGCGCAGTTGCCGGACATCTGCTTGTATCAGCAATCGATAGGCTTCAACTATCGCCAGTACTTTTACTTGGAATACACTGGCGAAACCTGGAAGACCGTACGACTTGGATACATTGTGTGTATTGGAGAAAATTCCCATACCGGCTTCACGAACCGTCCTCCATCTGTCAGTGTAGAATACGCGATGCGGTGTTTTGTAAGACTATGACACAGTCTTGCGTCTTGCGTCAGTCTTGGTTGAAAAGCCCATAGCAAAATTTCTCGTGAAGTTCAGCTTGCGTGTGGCGTAGTCCGTCGGGAAAGCCCAGATTTCCCGAAATACTTTGTGTAGAGGTCAAGGGAGAAAGATGTGTAGGAGTCCATCGAGAACACCTGCCGGGCAAGAATGCGGAGCCGCTGAAGCACAGCACATGCGGTGTGAATCCTAGCAAGCTTTGTTCTATTGTACTTTTTGCTCAAAGCTTGCCACCATGCAATAGAGCCCTACAGTAGGATGTGACGCAAGACAGTTGTGTACTTCTAGAGTATCATTCTCGCCCCAAAGACCCCGTTTCCATGCAAAGGTTCCTTTGCAGGCGTAGAAGGCTATACAGGCGTTACTAGCCCTCAGTTCTATGTTCAATCTTCAATTTAGCTGCGGACACAGGACTACACCTAGATATTTGAAGTGTGAGGAAGGAAATAATCTTCGTTTATTCAGGCGTGCTAGGTGGAATTCGAGTTCCAACATGTTGGCTTGATGGTTCTATTTTGGTTGGAATTATGCCGAGTTCGCACACCTTTCCCAATGCCCCTTCCATGATGTCACTCATAATGGATAGAAATATCCCTGACACCAATTCGTCCGCAAACGCCACCACCTGCACCACGTTTCTATCCAATATCCGTAAAATTTCATCGGTTACAATTAACCAGAGCACCAGAGAGATTGCGCCAACTTGGGGCGTACCTCTGCTTACAGCGGTGGTCAAGTGGCTACCTCCTAGACCTGAATGGATTATCCTGGTTCGTAAATATTATCCGATGTGTAAGACACCCCTCCAATCCAATACTAGTTAAGGCTTCGTTGCTGACATTGGTATTAACGTTTTTTGAATGCTTCGTCTATATCCAAGAAGGCAGCTAGAGTATACTTCTCTAGCTGCCTCGCAATCTTCCGAATTACCTCGTGAAGAGAGGTTTCTGTGGATTTATCATTAAGCTCAGCGCGCTGGGATTTAGAGAAAGGCGTTCTTAAATGGACGCGTTCTAGCGTGTTCAACACGAAAGAGGTGAGTCTGGTTGGTTGAAAATCCTTTGCGGACTCATAGTCGCACCTGCCCCTTTTCGGTATAAAAACCACCCGTGTGCGTCTCCAAGACTGTGATACGTATCCTTAAGAGATATAGCTCAGGTAATTCTCTATCTCGCATTTATATGTGGACAAGCTGCCCAGTCGATATTATTCCTGGTAATTACCAATGTGATAGCTCCGCACGGTTGAAGCAGTTCCATCGCCTTCAAACAAGGTTCTGACTCACAGTTTCTTCGCTGGCGGGGAAGTGTGTCTGGACCAGTAGCTCCAAGTTCCAACCTTTCTCGGTAATTTTCGAGCTGCCCCCAAGCGTTTGCCTTGCATTGGCGTCGCGGGCTATCAACAGGGTAGCCTTCTTTTCTTCTATGATTGATATCAATGCTACATTTCTTCTGGTGGAGCTGATCGGTCGTGGGCCACGTAAGTCGAGGAAATGTACACCTTCTCAGTTCCCACTTGCTCTAACTTTTCCGCGGCTATGTTGTTGAAACTGAGGTCTGGACACAGAGAAGCAAGCATACTCTTCTTCGCGAGGATACATGCTCAATATCGATTTTGATCAGCGTCTCTTGCGCTGTGAAATGAATATATTTATTCGCTTTGGAGCCCTTTGATGGTTCGGTTACCTCCGATCCAGGGCTCCCGTACCGGTGCAACGTTAATGTCTTCCTTTAGGAGGATGAAAAGCAGGTTAGCTCAGGCGCACTCCATGTGCTGCAGATTTAGTTGCGCTACCCCCACATGATCTACTTGCCTATGGAGTTCATCAGTTCCCGTTGGACTGGTGATCCTCATCTCCTCCAAAAGTTTGTTCGGTTTCGCGAGGCGCAACATTTTCACCTTTGCGTTCATGACTCCGAACAGCACTTTGTAGTTTGCGTTTTTCAGTGCTTCCAGGCAGTTTTCCTTTATTCGGAGTACGAAAATTTGGCTGTTCGCCTGGGGTTCCTCTTCCTTGGTAACTGCCAAGTCGTTCATGAGAATCCTGAAGTTTTGAAGACGCAGGGACTGGGTGGGTTTCTCCTTATCTATGCGGGTCTTCCGGAACAAGATGCGAGGGACCCTTCTCCAGAGTGGGCGGAATTGTTTGTTTGTTTATTTAAAGTTCGGCCTGTTAACATCGCTGTCCATCGGCAGAAGGAGAACTCTTTGTCCATCAAATAGAACCTCCATTAGAATAGCGGTATGCTCGAGTTTAAACGCGCCTTAGCAATACACAAATCCCAATAGGAATTAGCTCTGGGCAAAGTTGGACTGTTTGAGTACATAGTAGTACATATTTGTACTATATATGACATTGCTCTATTCTACATTTGTGGAATACCCCTCTGGGATTGTATTCAGCCATGAAGTATGCTTAGCATTCAAATTGCCAGTTGTACTATAGTAATTATCGAGCTTGTTTAGTTCGAGTGTCGTAAACAAGGAATTGAACTTCCCCTTGAAGTTCGCTCAATTGCTTCCCACTGCATAGACTGAGAAAATGTATACCTTCTTTGTGGGGGGAACAGAATGCAGGAGACTTCTAAGCCTTTAAAGGTTTTGAACTCAGGCCCACTGATGGGTCTGAAATGATATTGGCAACTCACAAGAATTCCGGTACCACTTCCCCGTTACAATTTGCCTATCGTTTCTCACGGCTTCAAAATCTTTGAACATTTTAGAATGACTTGGATTTCTGAAATCGAAGCAGGCTGTTGTTACTTGCTTCCGTACACGACGCAGAAAATCTTTTCTTTGCCACCTGTCCTGACAACATTCAGCCTCGCCGTCTTGTCCAGGAATTTTCTCGCTTTGCGGTAGTCCTCCGTTCTTGCACATTCTATCCGCGCTTTTTCAGCTCTAGTTCTTTTTACGGTGAAGCCCAGGTTATCCATTCAATACTTTTGCCAGGTCTCATCCACCTAGCCTGCAAGTATTTATGGGAGGCAACAAGTTGGGCCAATTCACATCTAGATGTTTATTTATTTTTTCTCATGTCATTTTCAATATTGATGTGTTTTTTAACGTCTTTCGCTAAATTTCCTTTTTTTAGTTCCGGAGCGGTTCTGCCGCTCATCCCTTTTGGAATCAATCGACTCTAAAGAAAATTTTTGTCTTAATATAAATAGAAAAAAAACAGAGGGAAATTGAAGTCAAAGAATGGGAAGAAAGAAACTTTTTGGTTATATTTTATATTTAATATCCTTATTAGTTTGGTGCTTTGGTACTTATTTTCAGTTTTGTAATTCTTAAGTATTTAAAGGAAATGCACAAGTATTTCATTATAATTCCTAAAGAAAATTGACGCTTGATATAAATTCGATTATTTTATAGCAAAACGTCTGCTCGCTGCAAATGGCAGGCATGGAATGATTCTCTTCTCTAATAGTGTAAAACTCTTGTAATTATTTCCCAAAATTTAAGGCCAACTAGCTGCGGTTAGTCGAACTCAACTCCATCTCTGTCTTGGAGGAAGAAAAAATTTTCCCTCCGAGAAATCTCAATAGAAATACAATTTCTTGCGGAGCTTCCCTTCCTTTCATTCCCAAACATGAACACCTACAAATGTTAGTTTTTGACATTTTTCCAACTTTATTCTCCTTCTTCTAATCACATTCAATCAATAAATTTGATTTATTGTAATTTCATCAATTTTTTGCTAATAGCAAATAATTTTGGTTTCCAAAAATAGCCTTCCTCCCTAACCGATCAGGTGATTGCACGCTCGCCAGAAATAAAACCAAATCCACTAGCCCCACCCCACTGGCGACTTGCATACTATTAAGTCATCAACCGGTTATGCAAAACAAAGAACATTGCCACTCCCGTGCGCAGCAAAAACACTTCCGACTTCACTTGTCGCTTGCTAACATTGCCGTGCGAATTCACTGTTTCACAACATGGCACATAGAAGTGCTTTTCCACTACCGAAAAAGATCCGCTAGGTAGAAACATAACAGATGGATGCTAGTATACATTGGAACATTGCATTTAGGTGCTGAGTGTATAAAGAAAAGAAGATTAAAATATTTCGTATCTGAAAATATATAATTGTGTAATTAGTAAAAAGAATGGATGGACTTTCTTTCTAAATTTTAAAGAAAAATTAAAACGACCATGTAAAAAGTATATTTAAAATATGACAATATTAATTAGCGGTGATGGGGAAGGATTTAGGGATGATGGAAAGGAGAAAAGATACATGATGCTGTGTAATAGGAATGGTGCCTACAATCAACTGGGCTTCGACAGCGACTCGGAAACAGAAAATAAAGAAAGAGAAAAATGCATATCGTAAGACTGCGAATACTACACGGCCGTTGGGTTTTCGGGATTCGCTCGAGATTAATTTCCTAATTAAGGCATTTACGACGTATGTCAACCAATAACAACAAAGTAGTAACTTCATGGACTACTTTTGTTGTGACTTTATTGGTGTAATGACTAAACAGTTTTTGTTGATTAGTTTTATTTATTTTATTTGAGAAATCAAATATAATCTAGTAACAAAAAAAAAAACGCAGAAAAAACTGCCCAACTAGTTCAAATCACTAAAATTACCATTTATAACGAGGTTAGTCATATTCGGCAAACAACGTGGAGCTCCAAATTGAAAGTTTTATAACTTTGTCAATTTTGATTTTAGGTGAAATAGGGTCTCCCGTGTATTCCCTCGTCTACATTCATACGAAACAGGAACATAAAAAAGTCTTGGCCCTGCGAAGATGCAAAACGAAATCATAAATGAGTCTAGCACCTGATAACGAAATGATTTATACCATAGCAGATGCAGATACGGGTAAAGCACGGCCACAAGATAGATAAATATCTGTCTGTCGATCACAGCGATATTTGCTGTCAATTTTATTACCATATATTCTAACCAGTGGCGTACGACGGACGGTCCGAACCACAGCACTGATATTTACGAGGATTAATCAGAGGTGAGTAAGGTAAAATTATTTTTAATGAGTTTATTGTTGGGATTTGCAATAATCCATCGGGGATTTGGCTGGATTAATTGAACTTAAATGTAATTATAAACGTTGCGATAGGGAAGGTTATTTGGATTCTCCGAAAATAAGAATATGCCCTTGACAAGTTTGAGAGATAGTGAAATTTTTTCTTAGATTAAGGCTTCGAACTCCACACTCAAATCGCACTTTTTAGATATTCCATGTTATGATATTTGGGTCCCTTTTTTTCTTTATATTCATATAAGGTTAGCTTTGTTCCAAACGTGTAATATTGAATGAGAGAGGTGTATTTTAACTATATACATATATTGGAAATATTTGATTTGTTTTGAAATAGTATCGCACTGGACAGATCATTGAATTTCCAGTTTGCTTAAAAGTTGGCATTTGAGGAAACTTCTTTCCTATATGTATAAGAGGTAGAAAGGTTCAAAAGACATGCCAAGGGATTAGTTTGACCACCTATTGTCCGATATTCGTATTAAGCCTTTTGTTTTTCCTGCAGTCTTTTCTGTAAGTTTTTTTTGAAATCAAGGTCTTTTCTGTAAGTATAGTGCCAGAATAACTTCTTTCCTAACATGAGCTCCCTCCCTTTGAAAATGAATGCGGTGTTCGCGAGCGCGTTTAGTTCCGCAGAAATCCTCAAAAAGGCGCCTAAGTTGGGGAGGCTGTCTCTCCAATTAGGCTGGGCGGTCATTAACTGAATGCGAGGTCAGCACCTCTTCAATACCTAACCAAAGACGCTCCTTGATGTGTGGTTCGCCAGGCGTTGAAATATCTGATTATTATTTAATGGTTTCGGCATGACGTTCTCGAAATCAAGACACCTATGTGGTTTTTCCCCATACTATACTATTGCTGCTTCAATATGAGCGCATTGAACTGTTGTCTTAGGTTTCGTGGATGTTCTTTGTGATGATGAGTATGGTGATCTCCCGGAGTTTGGTCATTACTGTTGTCAAAGCTAACTCTAAAGCTTACAGAAAAAATGTTATACTATATTTGTGAGAAACTTGTTCCACTCTATCATCAAATTTCCCTTTTGGGAAGATCTGACTTCACTGAAATTTTTTAAGGTCCACCAACTCAGGAAAAATGTCAACGTCTTTTTCGACAGTTCAATTATTTTCTCTCCAAGCGGGGATTCGTTTTTTTATTATATTTTTTTCTCCATTTCTTTGATTGCCCTTGATCTCTTGATCTCCTTTCCATTCCATTACTCTCCTTTCCACATTTCACTGCTTCTGAATTGTGCTGGAATTTCCCTCTCCAGGTGTGGTTATTGTTTCGTCCAAGTAAACTGGCGAAACCTTCACCCAAGGTAATTTCGCCATTAATAATAAAATCGTTGGCTCAACAATCCATCAGGGCCTTGAAGTGTGTTAGAGCACTTCATTCAAGACCGTAACTGGTATCCAACGTCAAGTCACGATACAAATCCCACTGCCACCAGTGAGATTTGAACCGGGACCTTCCGTACGACTGCCTTGTGCTCTAACCACTCCAGCTATAGATTTTCATAGCTTTGTTTTAACTCTACAGGCATATCCCGTTTTGCCCGTCCAAACCAAACGCAGACTCATTATAATGCACTTTTTTTAAGGTTTTGTGTAAAACAAAAACTTATTACTATAAAATCGATTCACTGTCTGTCTGTCACATGCACTTTTCTCCCAAATAGCTACACCGATCCAGATATCCTCTTCATTGTCCCACTTACAACGAGTAAAACGAGTGTCCTTTTTTGGAATGTTAACGATCATATCATCTCTTTCTTCGCATCTCTGTGAAAGCTTTTGGATTCCCAAGATTTCTGTACGAGTGGGAGTAACAGATATGCAGTAATTTTAGGTTCAGCGATAAAGAGCGGGAGAGCGGCTTTACTCTGTCTGGGTGCGTTGATGGCTGACTGAAATGATTTTTCTTCGGTTTAGTTAAATAGTCTGTATCTGCATGTTACGATTACTAGCTATTTCATTCATAAAGATAGGAACCTCAACGAATGTGTTCTTTGCACCTCTTTAGTTGCTCGTCATCGTGGATGAGTCAACCGTTGACTTCCTTCACAGCACCAACGAAAGATTTGCGACCACATGCAAGCTCTTCCGTGATGTGGTATACATTTCTGAAATCACTGCGGTGTACGATGTCTTCCGCTTCCGGCGTACGATATCTTCAGTGCAGTAGCAAATTGTCTCTTGTCACCACGTACATTACGCTGAATTTCTCAGGATTTCGTTCGGTATCGGAGTTTGAGCGCATCAGCCCGACATCGCTCGCAGCGGCTAATAGCAAGCTCTCCCACTGTCGAGCGACAGTTCATCATACAAGGGGTTGATATTGAACTAAGGGGGTCGAAGCTCCCCAATGCTGCGAGAAGTGCAACACGTAAGCGAACGATAGCGACCATGAGAGGGTGATCCCTTTCGAGGCCGATGTCATGACCTCTCTTATTACGCACATCTAGGAGACAACTCGTAAATTTATTGCTGATCGCAAAATGCTCAATCTGACTGCTCGTACGGTGTCGGTCAGTTGAAACTGAACTTTTGGCAGGCTCTCTTCTTCAATAATGTACCACCAATGACGTGACGGTGGAAGTTGCGAAAATCCACGAACATCCAACCGTTATGGTTACCGTTGCTAAGACCGTGTTTCCACATCACATGTCCGAACATAGTGTCGTCAGATCCGACTTTGGTATTCAGATTACCATTACGATCACAATGCCGCCTTTAGGAAGCGTCCCCCGAGCTGCTTTTAATTGTTCGCAGAAAGCGTTCCTCGCTACTACTCCCGAAGTTTCCGTTGGTGCGTAGCATTGTACAATTGAGAGGCTCCTTAACCTGAACCGAAATCTAGCAATTAGAAGTCTGTCAGAAACTGGTTCCCAAACGAACACCAGATTCGCGTCTGCTACCACTTGGCAAGAGTACAAAAGCACATTGTGGCAAAAGGGAGTAGAGTACTCTCCACAGGTACCTCCATTTTACTTCGCTTAGGTTCAGAATGTCCAATTTATATCGCTAGAATTCCCGTTCAAGTTGGAGAAAGCGACCATTCTGAGGACCCTAGCTACCGTTGTCGAGGAGCATGCACATATTCCGTGAGGTGAGTCTATATGCAAGGCGTTGTTGACAATTCGGTAGCAATAAATTTCCAAAATTTGCAGGTTGCTGGTCAACAAATTTCTATCTCTTTTAGTCACATGTACTCGAATGCATCTCTCCATCAGTAGGTCAAAATAAAACAAAGAAATTGCAATGACTTACAGATCGCGAAACCGACGGATGCTGCATTCCTTTTGTTGATAACCCTATGCTAATCGCTATGTTAGTGCATGTAGTTGAGGAATTGTGCAAAAAAATTGTGCCTACTTTCAATGACAGCTCGGTTGCCATTAATAAACAGCAGTTTATTTACCTTTCAAATAGACTTTCGATGACAATATCTTCTATCTATCTTCTATAATATTATCTATCACAATATCGTCGCTCTTGAGGCTCTGTTGGCCATTAAGAATGTCTTTCCTCGCACCATCTTGATCTATCGGTCAGAATCTATAAATGTCTTCGTCAGCAGAATCTACCCACCGTTTTTATGGTTCTCCCAGCCATTACTATTTCCGAAATTTGATTAATTTGGAGACATCAGGATCATCAAATATTCGGTACAACTCTCGTTTAGCTCCTATTTTTCTCTTCAGGACCCTCCTCTTGAAGTTATTGATCATCGTAAGATCGTAAGATAACATAGGTCTTATTATCAACTTGTATACTCGGAGCTTTGTTTTCCTGTGTATGCAGTTGATTGTTAAAATAGGCAAGATCGATTAGGAGTCTCTATTTCGTCAACTTTGTTTCAATTTCTCGTCCGTCCGTTATATTTTGTCTGGTGGGTGTTATTTTTTCAGTTGCGTCATAATTTTCGTCTTGCATTTGTTAATTTGCAGACTAACTTCGTTTGCTGTTTTGCCGAGTTTTATAAAGATCTCTTTTGCAGATGTGAAAGACCGCCCCATGGGCTTATATCATCCGCATATGTGACTATTTGGTAGGACTTATAGAACAGCGCGCTTTTTGTGTCCACAGTTAACTTTCGTATAACCTACTCCAGAGTCACATTGTGTGAAGTGGTTTTATAGTTTTGTTTTAATTCCCAAGTCAAGCATTACTTTGTACAGTACATTCTGGTCAATACTGTCATATGCCTGCTTGAAGGTAACGAATATTTTATGGATGACAATGTTGAATTCACGCCATTTTCCAGCATGTCATTTGTCAATCTTCCAATCCGGAAACCTCCTTGGTATTCACCAAACATCTTATTATTATAATTCTTCCCTCCAGTATTTTTGTGAGAATTTTATAGAGCGTATTTGAACTCATGCCAACTTATTACCTTTTTAAAATCGGTTTACTGTCTGTCTGTCTGTCTGTCTGTCTGTCCGTCACACGCATTTTTCTCGGAAATGGTTATAACGATTGACACCAAATTTGGTAGAAAGGTGGGAACTGTGAACGCTCACGCATACAGTGAACTACATCCTTTTACGTCGAATTTAAGGGGGGGGGGGGGGGGTCCCCACCCCCGCAAAAGGGGGGGTGTAAATTTTTTTTTCATCAAATATAGTCATGTGGGGTATCAAATTAAAGGCCTCGATTAGTGCTTTTCAAAGCCGATCTTAGTTTTGACATTCGTTGGAAGGGTGGGGAGCGCGGGGGGTTGAAAGTGATCACTTCTTTAAGGGGGCCATTCTCAGAAACTACCAAACCGAAAAATCTGAAAAAAATCAGGAGGCTGCCACTATATGGTGCTTGGGCTCCGAAATACCTTCCATGCCGATATCTGTTTAAATAAAGTTAATAATAGTATATTACTACAATTTTTGGTAATTGATTAGAAACTCCCCTTAAGTTCATCCTACTACCATGCAGTGATATAGGCTATAATATAGAGCATGATCTTACCAAGTTTGGTGGAAATCGCACTGTTACTAACAAAGTTATAATACTTCAAATTTGTTGCTTCTTTGAAAATTGAAGACTATGAATGTCAATATCACCCGAAAGTGGATACTCTCACATAATATATGGATATATTACGTGCTACGTACTAAGAAATACACAAAACCTTTCGTACCTGTAGCGTCCAGCTTCCGGTTTCCCGACTTGTTTATGGATAGAGAAGAAGAGAATCAAATTCTCGATAACTTTCGTGGTTTTCGGAGCGCCTGATTTGATAAGTTCAGCGGAACGACATGCCTGGTACCTTCTTAATTTTTCAGCATTTTAATGGCTGACTCTATTTTTTCCAATATTGGCGGTCCAACGTTCCCATTATGCTCGACCATCATTCTTCTAAGTTTTAATTATTGGGTTGTATGCAAGGGGTTGAGGAGTTCTTTGAAATAAAACGCCCATCTCTCACGTGTTTCATTTTCGTCCCAATGATTTCCCCGATTTTGCTTCACTACTTTGTAGCTCACAATCTTGTCACCAATTTAGTCAAAATATTTTTGTTTCTTTTGGAAAAACTAGACATACAGACAACATATAGAGCAAAACATAGGGACGAAAAGAGAAAATTTTGAAAATCTCCAACGAGCAGCTTATTTTATTAGCTTCAATTTTGTTTTCTCGTCTATGTGTTACGCTCTATATGTTGTCTGTATGTCTAGTTTCTCTTGTCAAGCATTTCCTGGCATTCATCGTCAAACAAACCATTTTTCCGGTGCCAGAATTCATATCCAACCAGTCCTTTCGTTGTTTGGATCACACCATGTGTCATCTATAGGTTGTGAGATTCTGGAGAATAGGACCTGTGGTCGTGCCCCAATATGTCTTACCAAGCGATATTTTGACATAATTCCAATATAGTCTTTCCAGGCTATCGTAAAATTACTCTTTGACTTCATAGTCTTTTTCCTCATTTGAGGCGTTCATGTTGACAAACCATAAATAAAAAAAAATCCTTTAATCCGAATCGCACGCAATCTTTCCTGTATAGGTTTGAGGTCGATAAGATTATATAATGACAGGTTTGTTTAGTGATCTAACATTCCATTGCGCGCTCGGGTCCGTGGTATTAATTATGTCCGAGGTTGTTCACCCTGTCTCTATACATGACGTGTGGTTTTTAGTGGATAACAAGCTGTGAACTCATCGCTCCGAACCACAACCTGGAGGACCAAATTAATTACTTTAATCCCCTTTACGGAAAGGTATGATTAGTAGGATGAAGAATGGTGGGGTTACTCAAACTAAGCGGGACATTCGCTTCTACTTTTCTTTTACTTTTTCAGACCACAAGTTTTTTTTTTTTTGACCGAGGATAGCACTATATACGTTACCTCAGACCTGCCTCCTTTACCTGGGCTTGGGACTAGTATGCTATTTACATCAAGTGGCGGAGTTATCTAACACATTGTAGTGACTCGCTCCTGGTAAAGATTTTTTGGGAGTGAACTTCAAATTTAAATTATGAATGTTTTTTTTTCAGATTGGAAGTCCGCAGCAACGAGATATATATGCACTATTGCAGTGGTAATAAAAGCATCGTCTGACATCAACTTGTAAGGTCACAGAAGCTAGCCTTTCGAGTTTCATCATTGTATATCCAAAATACTTAACGCTTAACAGAATACAATGGTAGAGTACCATATGAGGCAGTTGGTTTCCTTTCCAAGCCTTACCACACTTCGTCACTTGCATACAGTGTTCAGGATCCAGGGCGACAATTAGCTGGTTCTAGCGAAGAAATCAAAAAATTCAATTTAGATGCCGTTTCTGTCCCTTTTCTAAAATGCTTGTTAAAGCTGGGGAAATAACGACCAGTGGAGTTGAAGGACGAGCAAGCACTGCAAGCACTGATTATCATTTTGGTATCATAGTAAAAAGTTCTAACTAAAAGACATTGTATTCCTCAATCCAGAGTGAAAAAAAAAATGTTTTAAAAATTGTAGAAAAATTAGCATCTTCTGTCTAAATTAATGATATTTGTCCGTTGATTTTCCTTCCAAATTTTTCAAATTCTTTATATATATATATATAGAGACGGTTCACTTTCACCTTAACATCTGCCATATATAAATCACTTATGCACCTCACAACTTCCTTAAATTCGCTATTATTTCCCTTTTGAGTTCCTACATAACTTGATTTTGATAGTCCACGGGAGTATCCTTTTTCCACTTTCTCTTCCATAATATCGCCCATTAATGTTCTTGCTCCTGTGGCGTTTATTGATTTTAAAGTCCGACATAATATAAAACACAGAAGCCTCCAATATCCATTAATCATGCGAAATTTATCGTTCGTGTTCTTATAAAAAACGCGCCTTTTATTCTCGTCCTACCCTTGGCAATATGCGGAACCACCATCAACCCGGTACTGTTGTAGCGAAAGCTAAATTGAAGGCCTTTCTTCTTCAAATACTTGTTTTTCGTGCGGGACTGTTCGTCTTGCCTGCCCGCAGTTAGTGTTCCTCCTTTTCAAATAGTCAGTCACTCATCATCACTTTTTTAGTCACTCGTTAGATTTATGATAGGCGAAAAACAGTCACGTTACAAAACGGCCAAGAATAAAAAATGAATGATGCGTGTGTAGTTGTATGTTTTTTAAGAACAAAATTCCCCCGTGTATTGTGTTGCTTCTGTAATAATATTGAAATATTGTACGAGTAATTTGAAAGTACGAAGGTTACAGGAGAACCGGCCGGAAAGTCATCATCGTTTCAATGTGAGGCCTCCTGTGGCTGTAGATCTATCATTACGTCAATCCGAAATTTAATACGTATAATGGGGTAGGGAGTGAGAGATGCGAGGCAAAAGTGCAAAAGGACGACGGTATCATTTCATTTAGATATCTATAAGTTTCAAAAAATTCTTACTTATGTTATGATGCTAGCCCTCACATATGACTCTAGCCACCGTTGCTTGAAATTTTCCTTCTAAATTTTGTAAAAGTATATGAGTAACTGCTCTCTTTCTACCTACAATCGAAGGCATCGTTTTGTACTGTATCAAAGGGGGGTGGGGGCTCCCCATACATGTGAAAGGAGGGTGTAATTTTTTTCAGTAAATATGGTCATGTGGGGTATCAAATGAAAGGGCTCGATTAATATTTTTCGAGGCTGATCCTAGTTTTAATATTCGGTAAAATCAAGCCGAGTGAGTTCCCAAAATGTGTGACCCAAAAAGTGAAACGATGCTCGGTCGTAGAGCCTATCCAACCAAAAAATCTGGGAAAAGTCACAGTGATGCATGTATACAACATCTGGGCCTCAAAATATCTGCTCAAATGCATATTAAGTTGAAATTTGTGCCCTTGTTTTTAAGGTTTTGTTTGCTAAACAAAACCTTATTAAAATCGGTTCAATGTCGGTCTCTCTGTCTGTCACACCCACTTTTCTCAGAAACGGCTATACCGATTGACACGAAATTAGGTGAGAAAGTGGGAACGCCCAGACATGCAGTGTAAAGGGGGGTGTAAAATTTTTTTTCACCGAATATCGTCATGTGGGGTATCAAATTAAAGTCTCGATTAGTACTTTTCGAAGCCAGTCTTAGTTTTGAGGTTTGTTAAAATGGCGGGGAGTGGGAGGGGTGGAAAATAATGATTTCTTTAACGGACCCATTTTCAGAAACTATCCAGCCAAAAAATCTGAAAAATTTAAGAAGCTACGTCTATATTGTGTCCATGTCTCGAAATACTCTCCATATCGATATCTGTTCAAATTAAGTTAATAATAGTATATTACCATATTTTTGGGGAAATTTAGTAAAATTCCCCTTAAGTTCATCCCAGAGTTATAAAAGTAGTATAAAATATAACATGAAGCATATTATCCCCAAATTTGATCAAAATCTAACAAAGTTACAGTAGCTCAAAGTTGACTTTACCGTGTAAATTTAACTAAATATCAATATCACACTAAAGTGGGTAGACAGACATGCTAAATTCATATACATAACGGGCCACGAACAAATATACTCACAGATGAAGCAAACGGTCGGTTTCCCGACTTGTTAAGGTTTTGTGTGAAATAAAACCTTATTAGTATCGATTCGGTATCTGTCTGCCTGTCTTTTTTTTTTTGGCTGAGGGAAATCCATCATGGATACGCATCTGGAGCAAGCATGCCGGACACTTACCGACTAAAACCTCCCATATTTTCTGCACACTCTCCCCGCGGGACCACCGATTCGGTATTGCTCCGCAGGGCTGTTCAGTCTGGGATAAGCCTGTATGTCCACCGGCGATTCTCCGCCTGGTCCCATGCTGTTTGCCATGCAGCCAGTGGCCGCAAACGTTCACTTTGCTTGTTTAGGCTTGCTTCCTGATTTTCGTACGGACGACTTGCCTCATCGGTTAAAATATCTACCGGGATCATCCCCGCAATCACGCATGTTGCCTCATAAAATGTTGTTTGGTAGGCGCAACATGTTCGGAGAGCAATTAATCGATATGTAGCTTGAAGCTGTCTACGATTATCTCCGATTTTTATCGCCGATGCCCATACTGGTGCCGCGTATAAAAGTACAGAGCTGACGACTCGCGATAAGAGTAATCGCCGACTGTGCTTCGGGCCGCCTACATTTGGAAGCATCCTTGCCAGTGTTGAGCTGATTTTCACCGCTTTCTGCCCAGTAAGCTTTAGGTGGGGTTTAAAGCTCAGCTTCGAGTCGAATATTACTCCCAGGTATTTCAGCGATGGCTGAGAGCTAACAACATGCGCCTCGATGGAAATTTCAACAATTTTCTGTTTCTGTC